>NC_086180.1:22736946-23366946 GCF_023053635.1 Elgaria multicarinata webbii | reverse complement strand
ACTTTCCCTGGCCAGGAAGTAAGTCAAAGCTGCTGGTTGGATGGAGGTTCACAGCACCTCTGACGGCCTTACTGTGACTCCCAAGGTTGCTTGCAGAGCCATAAACACTTTGTCCTTTGTTGTTTTGGGAACATCTGTCTTACCTCCCTTCAGACCCATCTCTGCTTTGCTACATCCGAGGAATTGGGGCATCTGGTGTACATCCAATTCCCTCCCTCCTTCTGCTGTTCCTGGCACCCAAGGTCACCCACATTCTTTTGCACCTTCCTCTCACTATAGCCAGGGCCTGTCTCTGCTTCATTCCCCCTCCTTCTCTTGATAAGATCCATTGACACTTTTTATGTTTTGAGAAAACACTGGGACATTCAAATTGTTTACATGTGCATCACACTCGAGGTCATACTGGCATACATTTCATTTCATTCTACATTGGTTAAATTTCAGGCAAAGGTTTATAAGTTCACCGTGGCACCTGTGTTTACATCAAGGAGAGGAAGAAGTTCCCCTCACAAGGCCATAAAGCTGGCAACTTTATTGTTAGGAAGGGGGAAGAGGACTGAGGGTGAAATGGCAAGTTGAGAGGGAGAGATAGGGAGAAAGAGAAAGCAACCTTTATTGATAGAAAAGAAGGATTTTAAAGAAAAGGAGAATTTTCAGAGCCTAAGCAGCACATAGACAAATACACATTTTTTCCAATTTGGGGTTGTTCACAAACCCAACCTAAAGTTCACTTGTTACAACATTTGCACAAGTGTTTAGGAATGCAAGTTCAGGAAATTGAGAAAAATCAGTTTCTGTCAATGAGTGGATGACAGTTGCCTGACAATTCACAAAAGGTGCCTGATGAAATCCATACGTCCATACTTATGGGTTGCTCAAAGTATTTTACATTTACTATTTGTCATCCTTACAACAATCTTGTAAGTTAGAGCATTATTATTAAACTTACATTGCAGATGGAAGGATTGAGGTATCCAGATATTAGCTTGCCTACAGCTACATAGAGAGCAATTGAATGCATGTCTACTCAGAAGTGTTGTGAACCACCCAGAGAGCTTTGGCTCAGCAGTATAGAAATGTAATAAATAAATAAAATTAAATAAATAAAGTAAACCCCATTGAGTTCAATGGGACTTACTCCCAGTTAAGTGTGTATATGATTGCAGCCTTAATTGATTCATGGCAGAAACTAAATTTGAACCAGCATCTTCCTGGATCACGTTGTTAACTCTGGGTGCCACATGGGAATTTCAGGGAAAAAGCAGGAGGGGTGAAGCTTAAATATCTCCTTCTGAACTGCCATGTTCCTGATCTAAATTGGGGCCACATGAGCTTATATTCAAGTAAGCAAACTAATCAAGCATAGCTTTGCTATGTGAGATTATCAGAACATTTCATTTCGCCCTGATACTGTGAGTCCACGCACTTCCGAGTTAGATAATTTATTTCCAGAGAATGTCTTCAAGATCCCACTTGATAATGTCTTGTGTATGAGGCAGATGCCAATGTAATATCATCAGCCTCCAGTTTAGATGCAGACAGCATTTATTTATTTTTTCTCTGAGCAAAAATTCTTTCTTCTTACATCTGGAACCTATTTGTACCCAACCTATTTATTAATTTTTAAGTAACAAACACTGCAAACTATGTGCTTTGAAGTATTTCAAGAGAAATCCTTTATGGCTGTTTGAGGTCCTCATTTTGGAAGCCAGTAAACATTTTTATTTATTTATTTTATTTATTTAAGGATTTTTATGCCGCCATTCAGCCAAAAAAGGCTCTCACGGCGGCTTACAAAAGTATTTCTTGACAGTCCCTGCCCACAGGCTTACAATCTAAAAGACATGACACAAAAGGAAAGGGGATTGGGAGGGAGGAGGAGGAGGAGGAGGAGGGGGAAAAGGAAAGCAAATTCAGGCACTACAATCTTAGTTGTAAAGTTCAGCAGTTACAGTTGACAGCAGGAGGGAGGGGGCTCTCAGCTGGAGCTGGATCCAGGCACGGTGGAGAGGTGCCTGGCTGCTGCTTCCTCCGTCTCTGGTGGCCTCTCCAGAGACAGTTGGTAAACATGTTTTCCCTACCCCCAGAATAGGGCTAACTTTTCTTAATATGGAAAACATGTTTATGTCCTGAAATAGTCAGCCACCCTTAAGTTATGTTCAGGTCCTGCCACAACTGAGTAGCTTCAGAGAAGAGAGTGATGGGGGTAAGATTTTCTCTCCACCGGTTTTTATCCCAAAATTCCACACACCCACACAGGAGGGTTTAAAAAACACACCTCCATTTGAATGACCCGGAGAAAAAGAAAGCACCCCCACATAAAATAGAGAGGAAAAACACCCACCCGCAGATAACCTCCATCCACCCAAACCAGCTTACTTTGGTGTCTACAGATTGCACAGTAAAGAAAAACATATCTCATGTTTACCAGGTAGAAAAAAATTGATCTGATGTACACAGCCTTATGGATCCTCAAGATTTTTACAACTGTTTCCCCCACAAATCCACCAGCAAATCATATATCGACTCTCTCTCAGCAGATGTATTCTGTGGTTTGATGTTTTTGTTGTAATGACAGGAAAATCCCTGAGGATCCATGCCATACAACGACATAATTGTAGTTTTCTCAGGAGCCTTTCTACAGGAATCCTGGGACCCTGAGAAATTATTCCCAGGGCTCCTTGAATATGGGAAGTTGTGAATATCGGGACAGTAGCATGCCAGCTGCAATGAGCCCTGGAACAAGAATGTACAGTGCACCTGCTATCCATATTAAGGACTCAGACACCCTGGGATTATGACATTTTCCAGGGCCCCTGGAGCTTGGGATGGCGATGTTCAAAATACTAAAGAGAGAGGCACTAATTTTACAATATGAGAGAAAGAACCTTTGTGGGATATACCACTCACTTTATAACGTGGAGATGAATATTTTCATATTTTGAGTCTGGTAAATATAAACTATGCTAGCATCACAGTTTGACGCTTAAGTCACTTCTAATGTTGCCTTACTCTCTGTTTAAGTGGAGAACATGCTTAATAATAAAAACTCTTTTTTATTAAGTATATATACACTTTTGGCTATGAACGTCACCAGTTTGATGGAACAAGAAATGTTGTGGTGGAAATTGCCATTGGTTTTCAGATGAATCCCAAAAGACAATTTTGACCCACTGTGCCTATTTAAAAGGTGATGGAACTCTTATTTCGAGGCACTAGACTGTCGCTGCTTTTATATTGGACTTGCAGAAATTGTGCTAGGCAGAACTGGCATGCAATAGATTCTTGCATGAAGGCATCCCAGGGAAAAGTGTACTCAGTCCAATTCCCACACTCCCCCAGAAATCATCATCTGAGCAAGTTCACTGAAGAATAAGGAGCAGTTCATTCCTCACTTCTATCACAATCTTTTCAAAGAAGGCAAAGCTGAAAAAAGAAAGTTAATAAAAAGAAAATATATATAGGATTAACAATGCAGTGGGCTCCAAATGTCATGCTAGTTGTATATTTCACGGTTGAAATCTAAGGTTTTTTTTTAATGTCATTTGCATTTGGTAGATGACAACCTTGTTCAGGGGAATAAGATAAAGGTTTCCTTGCATGGCAGCATCTTTTCATCTTCCTTCCAAGCAATAACTAGGCTTAGATCATCTTAGCTTCAGCTAGGCTACCATCAAGCCAGGGATAGAAAGATATCAGGCTGGTGGGATCTACTTTGTTTTTCCCCCGGACCTTGAGGTTCATCAACTAGAGCCAGATGCAAAATAGTGAGGCAGGGGGAGATATGCTAAGAATTAAGGAACACTAACTCACCTAGCATACTATATTTTAAAAATTCATAGAGCTAGAATATGATTTAATTTATCAGCTCCACCTTTGGCAAAAAAATAAAAAAAAAATACTGTAACACGGGTTAAATGTAGTTTGAGTGTGGCTTGTCGTTGAACCATGAGTTGTTGCTGAAATGTGGATTATCATATTGTCTGAATCCAGCTGTGATAACAAACCATGGTTTGTTAACTGTGAAGAAAGCACAGTTCACAACCCAACAACAAACTATGGGTTCTGTTCATGGGTTGTTCGTGGTTAACAATCCATGGTTTGTAAGCATAGCTGGGTACATGAAAACCCATGTTTCAACAACAAACCACAGTTCAACGACAACCTACACTTAAGTCATACTCCACCCTTGTCAGTGGGTTGTTGGGTTGTCTGAACCCAGTCACTGAGTTCATTGATCCATCGAGATCAGCAGCTCTCCAGGGTTTCATGCAAGAGTGTTTCCTAGCCCTTCCTGAAGATGGTATTCAACTGATGCCTTAGCTAGACCTAAAGTTTATCCCGGGATTGTCCCTGTTCATGTAAATGACACACAGGATATCCTGGGAGCAGGCAGGGATGACCTCGGGTTGATCCCGGGATAAACCTTAGGTCTAGCTAAGGCCTGAGAGCTAATGGCCTTTTGCTGGAAAGTTCTCTTTTGTGTTTTCTACATTTGAAAAATAAAGGCTTATGAACTCAAGGACTGAGTTCCTCTGTCCCAGGATGTTGTGGCTTTATTGCTGCTCACTATGGAAAACAGCAGAAACAGTGCCATAAATGAGGGCACAAGGCATTTCATTACCACCATTTAATTACTGGGTTTCTATCCAGTGTGTGTGTGCAGCACTTATTGAACATTCTGGGCCTCTGCAAACTCATGCAATTATTCCCCTACAATTAAGTTTGTTATGACATAACTTTAAATGGAAAGCACATGCTTCTGAGCCTTGGTGTTTGAATTTATGCAAATATATTAATGTATGCAAATTTGCAATTTCCCAGATTTTTCTCAGAGGTTACTGGCAGTTATTCAGTTGTGGATTTTGTGTGTATAACTGGATGAGTGATGCCGGTTCTTGTCTGCCAGAAACTAGATGAATCAATTAACTCATTTTTTAAAAAACTTTTTTTCATCTTAGTGATCTCCTGGTGTGCAAGGACTGCTTAGTTTCATAACCCCTTCCTAACAGATCCATTTAATTGTTTGTGTTATAGTCACTCAGCATGTGCAACGAGTGAGCTGGCGAAAGGTATCAGTGCTCCCAAGGAATAGACATATGCTTGCCAAAAGAGGGGAGGGCAGCAGAAAACTACCTCCCCTGCTACTCCCTAAATGACAACTGTGATTTTATCATAAGACTGAAGCAAGCTGGCATCCTAAACCTGAGGTGTGCCTTGGCAACTGCCATCAACTAGATTCAGTCCTAATTTCAGCCTGACAACCAGTTTCCTAAGAAGGAAACACAACATTTAAAAACTGGGTCTAATTGTCAAACACAAATAAATAAAACGTTGGCGAGGTAAGATGAAGGCTATTTCATATAGGACCAGGACAGATGTGCTCTTCAACCTGGACATCTTGCACAACATGCTTGCGGTTCTCTAGATCCAAATCAGTATGTTTAACCACTGAGTTAAGCTTAACAGTCAGAGAGTTGTTCCAAAAAGGGGACACAGAGAGCATTGGGGCAGCCAGGACCAGGCTGTGGGGCACAAGTCCAGAAACCCAGGGTCTGGAGGGATCCCAAATGATTCCCTGAATTAGCAATGGTAGCTCCTTCCTTCTCCCCAACCCCTCCTCCTTGCCTGGACCAGCTCCACTAGCAAACAAAAGTGCTGTGACAGCCAGTTGGGCAAACCTGAATGCCCCATGCATGCCATTTTAAATTTACGGTTTGAGTAGGAGGAATTTGAACCAATCAGATGTTGCTTTTGAGGAACACAGCCAATGAGGGCACCAGAATGAGAAAAAGTCTGACCTTCATTGCTCCTGTATCTTCAGGGGCCTTGTTCCCCCCAAACGCTGTGTCTGATTGGTTCAAATAACTGGTACTCATATCTTAAGCAGAAGAAAACCTTTACTATTAAAATGGTGTATCAGATCAAGAGGAGGAGGACCAGGAGCTGCTGCTGCCACCACTGTACCTCCTGATATTTTTCTGAAAAGAAAAAAAAGGAGAAAGGAGAGCTGTGTAGGGGGTGAGGCATGACGGAGGCAGTTGAGCATAAAGTCCTATGCTCTGGTCCTGATCTTTGAAGTGCAGTTAAGAGTACATCTGAAGTGGTCTCTAGTCCCTTGTAAAAGTAGCTACCACTACTAAGGCATGAATGCACCTTTTTTCTTTTTCTCTTCTACTTCATGTAATAGTAAAAGTTCAGATACTGCACAGGTATTCTCTTCCTAAAGGTAGCATTTCCCACGTGAGGCATTTATGTGTTACAGCACCAGATGATCACAAAGAAAAATTATAGGCGTTCCGTATGGTCTACAATATCACATCATATGCCCACATAATAAATTCTTTGCCATCGCAAATGCTTTAACAAATTTCATTTTCTCCAACACACCTAGGAAGTGTTGTCCTATTAGGGATTTCAACTGTATTAGCAAAGGCTGATAAGATTTAGTTTAGCTGACTTGATGCAAGACTGGAAAAAATATATATCCCATTTCCAGTTGTTGAAGCTGTACAGCTGCCTTAGGCATTCGATCTGACAAGAAGTTTCTTTTACTTCCTAAACTAATATTTCTGAAACAAAATACTGTTGCAAGGCTAGCATATATCAAACACATCATAGTCATACGCGAACCCCATGATCTAAGCCAGGTAGTGGACAACCTCTGTCCCTCCAGGGCTTAAACTACACCAAGCAGGATATAGCACTATGAAAGTGGTATGAAAGCAGTATATGGCATGTGTCAATGGGCCACAACAGTTGTCAGTGCACTTCAATACTGCTATAAAGTAGCAGTGTGGCTCCTGTCTCTTTTATAACACTTTCATAGTACAATATCCTGCTTGGTGTGGATTTGGGCCAGATGTTTTAGTCTACACTCCTATTGCCCCCAGCTCTTTAAAGTCTAGGAAATGTGTATGTTTATAGCCATAAGCAGAGAAATCAAGGCCTAATCTACACCAAGGAGGATATTGCACTATGAAAGTAGTATAAAAGTGGTATATAGAAGGCAGGAGCCATACCAAGCGGGATATAGTGGTATGAAAGCGGTATATGGTATGTGTCAATGGGCCCCAAGAGTTGTCAGTGCACTTCAATACATAAAGCAGTAGTGTGGCTCCTGTCTCTTATATAACACTTTCGTACTGCTTCAATAGTGCAATATCCTGCTTGGTGTAGATTAGGCCCAAGGATCTGCTAGCCAGGCCTGTTGTAGCTAGGACCTAGCAGTCTGGAATAGACCAGTAGGGACTTCGCTTTGGGTGTGAGTTTTTTCTCATTTTTGGCCTAGTCAGCAAAAAGAGGCAAAAGGCACAGAAGACCTGACTGAGCATATTCCATTTTGAACAGATCTCACCCCTTTTTATCCAGCATCCATTACTTATTTCCCACTAGATTACCTCCTTAATTCTTGTGGACTGTAAGTTTTCATTCTTTACTGTTTTGTTAAAGAAGACTGTTAAATAGAGATTTGTTGGATTTAAAGAGATTTGCGTTAAACTGGCAGAAAAGTGTCTATACACAGGGCACAAAGTCATGGAGACAGCACACATCTATCATCCCTTTCCATTGATTATACTGGCTAGGGCTGATGGCAGTTGTAAGCCAAAATATCTGGAGGACCACAAGTTGCCCACCCATGATCTAAGCAAAGTGAACTGATATTCATCTCACTGAGTTGAAGCATAACTCTGTTAGCTTTCAAAGGCTGCATTTCCAAAGCTAGTTTTATAAAAACAGGCAAAAATCTATTACCTGGAGAGAGAGAAAAAATGGAGTTCAAAATATTCCAGAATACCCATCACAATAAGATTCCAGACTACCCATCACAATAAGATAAACTCCCCACACTGTAAACAGGAGGGATGGCATCCCTAGGACCTCTTCCTGGAATCAAGAGCTCTTCAATGGAAAGAAGGGCATAGATATTTGTTTTTGCAGCTTTTCCAAATATGTATGCCTTTTTCAGTCCTTTGAACCTCAACAGCTATAGTTTGAGTCTTTACATGTGTTTCCCCCAAAGTAGTTCATAATTTGATGGGCAAAATGTCAAGAATAATGATTTAAAAAAAAGAAAGGGAAAAAAAGCATACAACAGAAACCATTGCAGGAATCTCATTAAGGCTTCCCCTATTACTGTTGCTTTTATATGCTTCAGTTCTTCTATTGTTATAAATGTTGAGGTTTTTGGTTGTTGTTTTTAATTGAATCGGCATGCATTTAGAACATAAGTGGCAGCATACAGCTGTATCAGTATGGTAATTAATAGCTGATGTCCTCAGTGAAACCTCTGTGATACTGGAAGCAAAAGTGAAAGGCCACCTTGGTTTCGCTTTCAGGACACAAATATACAATTAGGGACATTTGTGTTATCAATATGACCTTGCAATGCATGTAGCAGGAAGACTGTAGATAGCTATGTAGACAGGACGCGTTTGTTCTCAGTAGAAAAATTCTGGGCTGGGCTGCTGTAATCTCACTGGACATGTGAGCAGGGCTATATAACCATTCAATTAAATGAAGGTCAAACTGTGTATTGAGATCCAGGCATTTTCTCATTTACGTTTCCTAACAATCGTATATAGAAAAAGAAACTCAGTATGTATTTGTGGAGTAGTATTTAGTAGTGCTGAATTTTAGAAATGGCATTTTTGCAATTAATATGAGCCCCACCCCACCCCCGGGCACTTTTATTGACCCTTCGTTAAAAAGAACGTTGGAGCTGTGAAAGAACAGAAGTTTTCTCCATGATTGTATTTAGTTTGGTTTTAGGATATTTAGGGGTTAAGTGTATGTTTAGTGTACTAGTCAGGTTAAGGATTGTATCCAGTGTTAGCTAAATTAATTCCCATTCATTTGAATGGGTCTACTCTAAGTAAGACTGATATTGGATACAACCTAATAATTTAGAGGTCAGATGTTTAGGTAGAATGTAGAGATCAGGAAGTTGTACTCAGAGGAGCAGGAGATTATAAAGTTCAATAGAAGGTCAGTGGAAGAGAGAAAATTTTAACTAAAGAAACAGAAATTTAGTTTGCAGAAATAAACAAGAAACTGCTGTCCTGATTGTTTGGAATTGGGGAGAAAAATATTTTTAGAAGCCAAAGGAAGAGAGAAACAGAAAAGCAAGAGAGAGGAAGACAGAGGAAAAAGGAAGGATAGAAGGCCAGAGGCCTAAAGGAAAGGAAGAGTCAGAGCTGCTAGAACTGACTGAGAGACCTGAAAGTAAGATATTGACAGTAAGATATTGGCTCAGTTCAGACAACACTTTTCTCAATGGTAGTTTTAGAACTCAATGGTGGAGTTGTTACACCACCGTTGAGAAATGTGTTGTCTGTAGGGAAAACTCCACCCCATGGTGGAAGTTTTTTAAAAACAACAACACTCCACCCTGAATATCCATGCTGTGCAGAGGAGAGTTCCTGCACAACTGTTGTGTTCCGTGTTGTCTGGAGGGCTCTGTGGAGTTTCTTGCTGCATTGAGTGGAGTTTCCCCACAGGCTACAGAGTTCCCTGGCTAGAGTGGCCAAAGGAGGAAGTGCCGGTCTAGGAGAGCTGCTGGGATTGTTTTTTTCACAGCAATGGTTGATGGGATAGCGTCAGGAGGACTGGGGGAGGAGAGAGGGCAGAGGAACTGTCAATCAAACACTGTGTTGAGTTTTACTCTACTCCATGGGAGCCTACATTCACACAACAGTGGAGCTGGAACATGTTGTATGGTGAGTACCTCCTAAAAACTCCACCGTTGAGTGGAGTTTTCATACTGCCTAGAGAAAAGTGAGCCATTGACTAGGTCTTGGATGAAATAGGGACATGTTCTAGCTGGATATGTTTATCCTGGTTAGTTTACTACCCCATTGCTTATCTGTGGGTGGGGGGTTAGTGGTGGGGGTGGATGTGCTTGTGTGCATTCATTCAGATTTTAATTTTTTTTCCCCTATTGATATTTTTCTTCAGTAAAGCAGTCCCAGACAGCCTCAGTGGGTGCCCAATCATGCCGCCAGCTCTGCTTTCTTGTCTGAAGTTGGAAGAGGCATATTATGTCCCCATACCTGGAGAATATACATTGCTTAATTGGAAAAATGAATCTTCCAGTTTAGATGAGACCTGGGGCATGTCTACACCAACCCTACCATATTTCTTCAATTCTAAGACGCACTTTTTCCTCTAAATAAACAGGTCTAAAAATAGGGTGCGCCTTAGAATTGATGGCGCCTTAGAATCGAAGAAATACGGTAGATGCAAAAAGACTCTATTCCATTAAAAAGGGTCTGAAACATCCAGTCTCCTTAGCTTTATTGGTTTTAGAAAGCTGAGCAAGCAGGGCTTTCTAAAATTGCTTTGCTGGCTGATTGGAGCCTACAGCGCGCCCCGTGCAGCTCCGGCCCTCGTCAGCCGCGCCAGGAAGACACGCAGCTCCAAGAGTCAGGAGGCTCACCCACCCCCAAGCACTGGGTCCCCCCCCAGCCACCGCGCTGGGAAGCGCGCGTCCCGCCTGGAACCCCTCACGCCCGCAGAAAAACCTGTGCTGCTCCACCGAAGCTGCTCTCACGCGGCAGCTCCAGCTCCATTCGTCTCTCTCCTCCACTTGCAGGCAGGCAGCCAAAAGAGGAAGTTCCTGCAGCAGCCGCGAGCTGGGAGGAGAAGCTGGGAGGGTAAGCGCCTGTTTTTTGCTTACCCCTAAGCTTCTCCCAGCGCAGTGGCCCCAAAACCCAGCTCTTTCTAAGAAATTCTACTCATAAAAGATGTTCAAAGAAATTTATTTTTTCTTCGCATCAAAGCTTTTTTCCCCTGTTGGTGGCACTGAAATTAGTGTGCGCCTTAGAATCGACGGAGTCTTACAATCGAAGAAATACGGTATATCCCGTGATCGTCCCTGTGCATCCAAATGCCACACAGGGGATCCTGGGAGCAGGCAGGGACGATGGCTCCATTTTCCTGGGATAATCCTTAGGTGCAGAAAGGGCCCTGGAAGTGTGGGAGAAGGAACCCTGCACTTTTTCTGCTTATTGTGAATGTCTGAAGCAGCTCTGAGTCTGAAAGCTAAAAAGCTCTGATGACTCAAAGCTTTGCCCTGACTATGCCAACAACTTACATGTCTGTTGCTGTTGCAATTCAAGCGATACCTTTCCCCCACCAATTCTGATATAAATATGGCAATTATCTATTGTGTTTTGGCAGGACTGATTGTTCGAGAAGTAAGCATTGAGATTTCACGTCAGCAAGTTGAAGAACTCTTTGGACCTGAAGATTACTGGTGTCAGTGTGTTGCCTGGAGCTCAGCAGGCACTACCAAGAGCAGGAAGGCCTATGTTCGTATTGCATGTAAGTATTTCCTTTCTTATATCTGCATGATTCTATCTTGTTCAGATGGTGGAATTTTGCATCCTGCTACCTAAGTCAAAAGTTATGACATTTATTTTTTCTGGATGGTATGAGCTGTAATCTGACTCAGAAGTATTACACTAAAGTATCAGTTCTTCTATTTTCATTTGTGACAGGGCTTACATTTGTATGAGATGTTTAATCAAGTCTTGTATCACAATGATGATGTTATGCAAACATTGCAGGGATATTATTTCAGAATTGTATTAGTGACTATTAACCCATTGTTTCATGCTGAGATCATTCCTAAACTTTTGACCTCATCGAAGAGGAGAATGAATACTTATTAATACTTATTTATTATTCATTTTATTTTAATAATTTTTACATAGTTCACCAGCCAATATGGATTTCTCTCTCGTGCATTTCTTCAGAAGCTGTCCAATGTTACTGAAAACAAAAACAAAAAAAATTGACTATCTGGACTTTTGCTATAGGATCCAACAATTTATAGATTCTGAAGCAGTAGAAGCCATATTTCTACTACATCTATAAGAGGGATATAGGCCTTAGCTAGACCTGCCTTTTGATTCGGGACAGAGGAGGGGAGATCTTGTATTGGGATTAACGCGAGATCTCTCCCCCATTTTCACGTAAGGTGCGACAACCTCAGGAAGAGAGGTGTTGCGCCCGCCATTTTTAAAATTTTCTTAAAGCGACGGCTGCACATGAACGGTAGTGTGCAAAGGTAATTTTTTTTAAAAAAATAAATTAATTTCCCTACCCCCAATGGGCACAGCGCTCCTCCTGGCTCCGTGCGAGTAGTCGCGCGGAGCGGGGTCAAGCTGCGGAAATGGGCCACACATTCTGCGGTCTTGGGCTCAGCCCGGGACTGCAAAAAAAGCAGGCCCAAAGAGGAGGGCTCTATCCCAGGGCAAGGGAGGGATGATCCCTCCCTGATCGCGGGATCCCTTGTGCGTCATGTGGACGCACAGGGACAATCCTGGGGTTCGCCACAGGATATAGCCTGGTCTAGCTAAGGACATAGTTGTTGCAGCAGTATTTGTTCTTATTATAGTGCCGTCAAATGTACAAAGTAATTCAGATGATGGTGGTGGTGGTGATGAGCTTAGAATCTGTCAGGGAAGGATAGTAAGAACAAATGCAGTAACTTGTACTTGGACTTCATTTCATTTGGGAGTGAGGACAAACAAAAGTCGTCACAGAAAAGATGGATTTTGAAGTGAAAAATGAACAAAAATTCCCTTCAGCCAACCTTGGTTATTAAAACGTCAACATAATTATTTGCCAAATATAGGATGCATACTGTCTCAGGCGGTGAATGGTCAATGCTTTTCAATGTAGCCTAGGTTGCAAGGTTCTGCTATGGGCCAGCTCTTTAGCAAGAGATAGGTTAGGTCTTATTACTCCTGGAAGCAAGACAGGAAATAATCAGCACCATGGCAAGCTCTGAGTGGGGCTGGAGGCCAGACAGGGTTGTCTGTATGTTGCTCCAACAAGGAACAGATCCAAGACTGAGCCTTAAGCAGGAGCTTGATTGCCTTTAAACTGGCTGGCTATGCCTCTACACTGATTGAGGCTACCTCTCTTAGAGGTGCTTGGCCTGTTTTAGCAGATTGAACCTGCAATTGTGTAGGAGTAGCAGTGATCTCACGGCCAGAGTCCTCAGAGCCTGAAGCTGGCAAAGCAACCCTCTCTGGTGACACAGGAGCCAATCCCTGAGATTTTTTCGGGGAAATAGGTACTGGGGAGGTGAAAGCCTCATGATGCCTTTCTGTGATTGAATCCTCTTTCTGAACTGTTAACTCTGGGGACCCCTCTGAGGATAAGGGTCAGATCCTCAAAGGATGTCGCTGCAAGCAATATTGCTTTTTATATTTGTTACTCACCTGTTAGAATTAATGTACCTCATAAAAATCACAGAATTAGTCTGATTTTAGAAGTCCACTGTGAATATTTCTTTCAGCATTGCAGATGAAATTAAAATGAACAGTGTTTTCCAAATTCACAAAACAAAACTGAGTATTTATTTCCCTTGACAGATACTTGAATTTAAGAGTCATACCATGTGGATCTATTATTCTGTCAGATCTGAAGTGCACTGCAAGTAATGGCCTTTAATCCAAAGAAATTATCTGCAGTCAAACAAACAGTTATTCTTTTCAAATAAATCTTCTGACAGGATGAATGCAGTCCCATGGTGGTAGATTAGATCTGTGTAACCGTTTCATTGCACTGTTTTTACTGGTCTGAATAGAGAATGAATGTGGTCTATTTTGCCTTAATTAGAGTAGAGAATAAGATTGCAAAAAAACCATCTTTACCCTATTGACACTCATATTAATATTAAATTCTTTCTTCTCATGTCACATCTATACTTCCTTCCCTTCCCGACACATCTCAGGGTGAACAGTTCCTAGAAACACAGATATCTAGCTTATTATACAAATATTTAATTTTCATTAATTTTCAAAGAGAAGACTGTCTTTCTAATGCAGTATTTGTGCAGGAGATTCTCATTCAGCTATCAAGTGGATGAAATGAGTTTACCTTGACTTACAATGGAAGCCAGCCACATCACTCAGAGTCAGGTTTTCTTTGCCTTCGGGAAAACGAAACAAACAGCTTTTGGTGAATGCTCACAAGAAGCTGGCTATCTGTCTGGCATTTAGCCTGACATTTTAGTGAAAGAGAATTTCTTTCGTAGTAAAATGCATGACTTCCCCAGAAAAAAAACACCTTTTACTGGGGTGTAAAATTTTTCCCATGAAGTACTGTAGAAGCTATTAGAAGATTTCATAAAAAGACATCTTAAAACTCAGAGAGGCTTTTAAATTGAAATTGGGGCTGGTTCCAGTGTCCATCCATTACATCCTGACAATCATCTCTGATTCTATGGACTCATTTTTAGACTATTTTCCATTTGTGGTGCTTAGTTGTTGTTGTTGTTTTGTTAACATGGATGGAAAATGAAGATAGAGAAGTGGTAGCAGGGGGTTGGGGTTGAATAATTTCCATAGATGCACAAATTGAGAGCTAGGCCCATAATGGAGCACACAGGACTTGTGAAGGGGGCTTGAGTTGAAGAATTCAGACCAAGCTCTGTATTGTTCTTAATATTTTAACATTTATATCTGTAAATTTAACTTATACATGAAACCGTTGGGAGAGGTTATCCGGAGTTGTGGGGTGCGGTTCCACCAGTACGCTGATGATACCCAACTCTACTACTCCTTTCCACCCAATTCCAAGGAAGCGGTTTCTGTACTAACCACAGTAATGGATTGGATGAGGTCGAACAAATTGAAGCTTAATCGAGATAAGACAGAGGTGCTCCTGGTCAGTCGAAAGGCAGATCAGGGAATAGGGATTCAGCTTGTGTTGGATGGGGTTACACTCCCCCTGAAGACACAGGTCTGCAGCTTGGGTGTACTTCTGGATTCAGTCCTGAGCCTGGATGCCCAGTTTTCGGCAGTGGCCAGGAGTGCATTTGCACAGTTAAAGCTAGTGCGCCAGCAGCGCCCGTTCCTAGAGATGTCGGACTTGGCCACGGTGACTCATGCCTTAGTTACATCCCGATTGGATTACTGTAATGCGCTCTACGTGGGGCTGCCTTTGAAGAGTGTTCGGAAACTCCAGCTGGTTCAAAGAGCTGCAGCCAGATTGTTGACTGGGGCTGGTTACAGGGAGCACACAACTCCCCTGTTAAAACAGCTCCACCAGCTTCCAGTCTGTTTCTGAGCACAATTCAAAGTGCTGGTTAAGTTATGACCTATAAAGCCCTGTATGGCTCAGGTCCAGGTTATTTGAAAGAACGTATTCTCCCTTATGAGCCTGCCCGTGCTTTGAGATCTTCTGGAGAAGCCCTTCTTTCAGTCCCACCATCTTCACAGGCACGCTTGGTGGGAACATGGGAGAGGGCCTTCTCGGTGGCTGCTCCAGTGCTCTGGAACTCTCTTCCCAGGGAAGCTAGGCTGGCTCCCTCCTTAATGGGCTTTCAGAAGCAGGCTAAAACCTTTTTGTTCCAGCAGGCCTTTGGAGAATAATCTGGCCCTCCATCTATGTTAATGTCTTATAATTTTGTTGTGTATTTTAAACTATGTTCCCCCCCCCCCCCATGTATGTTTTAAACTTTGTAAGGCCGCCTTGAGGCCCAGCATTGGGCAAAAGGCGTGATACAAATATAATAATAATAATAATAATAATAATAATAATAATAATAATAATATCTGTAGCTGTGATTCGTTATAAATAGTTTAGAGTCAAGTTATCTGAAAGGCCTTCTCCTCCCATATGAAACTGCCTGTAGTTTATGATCTTTTTTGGAGGACTTTCTGTATGTCCCACCATGAAGAAATGCTAGGCTGGTGAAAATACAGGCTAGGGCCTCTTTTGTTCCATCACTCCAATTGTGAATCTCCTTCCCTATTAGGTTAGACCTGCTCCATCTTTCTTTAGTTTTAGGTGGGCCATTAAACACTTTCTGTTCCATGTGGCTTTGGAATGATTGAAATGATTGTTATCCCCATTCTTGATTGGTTTATATGATAGTGTTTTAAATGTTTTAAATTATATGTTGCCTTGGGGACTCAAGACAACTCATAATTTTATAAATAGATATACTTCATTTTAAGGGGGACAGATATGGTGCAAGTATCTGTCTTTTCATGAATGATTCTGATGGTATGCAGTTGTAAAGAACATGGCTTAGCATTAAGCTACTTCTAGCACTGGTGCAAAGGAGATAGCACACTTCATACTGGGAAATGGCCCACGGTTGCAAAGCCTCTTCAAGCGCAGGAGCGTGGGGTACACAGACCTTTTTGATCATGATCAGTGGCTACTAGTCCCGATGGCTATATATTACCTTCAGTACATCAATACCTGCTTCAGAGAAACATGCCCAGGGGCTCATCTACACCAAGCAGGATGTTCCACTATGAAAGCGGTATGAAAGCGGTATATAAAAGGCAGGAGTCACACAACTGCTTTACAGCAGTATTGAAATGCACTGACAACTGTTGGGGCCCATGACACATGGCATATACCGCTTTCATACCACTTTCATAGTGTTATATCCTGCTTGATGTAGATGTGTCATTGGCCCCAACAGTTGTCAGTATACTTTAGTACCACTATAAGACAATAGTGTAGATCCTGCAGTGCACTTCAATACCGCTATAAAGCAGTAGGAACTCTTCCAACGTTTGTAGGAGTTTTTATAAAACAGAGGATCCGCACAATTTATCTGTTATGAATCAACTCATTCACTGATACTGCAATCCTACATTTGTCTACTCAGATGTAAGCTCATTGAATTCAGTGAGACTTATCCCAAGTAAGTGTCACTTGGGAGTGTGTATAGGATTGCAGCCTAATTGTCTTAGTGCACAGTTTACAATAAGGTTTAGAAGAGCAAACATTTAAATGGCAACTGAGCTTTCACATCTTTCAGGAAACCGTAACATAAGTATTTAACAAGAAGTAGATCTGAGATTTGGCATTTTATTGGGATTATGCTTCTGGCAACAAACAAGCGTCTGTAGTCTTTGGAGACCTTTCTGACAGATAAATGCTGAACTTTGACTATCTGTTCCAAGTGCTAGCAATGAGCTCGGGAGAGACTGAGAAATGTTTCACAAGTTATTTTAGATGACAAAAATAAAACCACATTAAATTATGACGTAGATTTTTGGTGCTTTGCCAGGGACTTGATGACAGATTGCCGCCATGTTATATTTAGACCTTTAATTGAAGTTATTGTGGTTTAATGTAATAGGGCAATGTTGTTAAGGCTATGTGTGTGTAATTACCTTTCTTGCAGTGAGATAGATGGCAGCTCCCCCTCCCCAAGCTGAACTTCTTTGAATGCTTCTCATAAGTATGATTTATTGTTTCCATCTAACCAGGCATGAAGTGGTTCACTTTCTCATTAGTTAATTGCAGATGACAGCAGCACACCAAGGCATTATGTCGCCTGGTCAGCAGACAATTGTAAGCGATGTGGGAACATCACCATGAACCTTTCAATAGTAAGCTTCTATAGTCTAAGGTTTATAATTCATTTTTTAAAAAACCCTAAATTTAATGTATAAAATTGTCATTCAGATTGAACTGAGGGATCTTTTAAGCTATCCTTTAAAGGGAGGAAGATCGGGGCGAAAGATCATGACATGCAAAATTGATGGCACCAAGATAGCTTTAGCTATAGTATGCCCTGCTAATTGAGAAGCAGTTTTGAGTTCTTGATATTAAAATGTATGCTTACAGGCTTCTTCCTTTTTTTCAGGTGAATAACTGCACACAGTTATTTTGGGTAATTATTCAGTGCCAAATCTTCCAGCTTATGTTGTCAGAATAATTATTGTTGTATGATCAAACTCTTGGCCTGAAATGAAACATAGAAGAAATCGGTTTACTAAATATTTAAGAGGAAGGGGTTCTTCTCAAATTACAGTTAGAGATGGGGGAGAAATTAGTTTGGTTTACATTTTACTGCAAATGTACCTAATTGTGCACCTTCGAACCTGTCCTTCAAAATTCACATTTCTTTGAATGTTGCGATACAGTTCGCCAATTAAAAAATGTGCACAAAATGTGTAGAATAGGGGAAAATGGATTAAAATGCATGTATCAGTGAAAATAACTTTATATTAGGAGGATTGCTTGCAAAATTGTGTATATTAGGCAAAATTGTATACAAAAGTTCTAATAAATTGCCATACAAACCCGTTTTGAAAAAATCGCAAACTTTGGGTTGAATCAGATTGAATATTGCAAAATAAGAAACCAAAATTGAGAGATTTGTCTATCTCTAATGACAATATGCAGAGCCGACCTCACAAGTCACTTCCATAACTTAAATTACAACAGGGACTGACTGTGCTGCAGTTGCAAATTATGTAAATTACATAGTGCCCTTTGTATCTACTACTATTGAACAACATGTAAGTTAGGGTAGGAACCTGGTTCACACAGTGTATTGTGTAAAGTTCTATAGGAATCTGCCTAATACGAAGTCAGGCTGTTAGTCCAATCAGCTCAGTATAGTACACTGGCAGGAAGCCCTATCTGGAGTTCCTGGAGATTGATCCTGGGACATTTTTCATCCCAGTCATGTGCTCTACCATTGAGATACAGCACTGATGATCCATCCTTTTGATGGGTTGATGAGTTGGCTTTTGCACTGGCCACATAGTCCTCTGCACAAGGATCAGAACCATGTAAGTTGGAATTCTTCCCCATCTTCACTTCATGGTGGCAGCAGACAAGAAGAGAAGTTCACTAAGCCACATGTGCTGCAGCTGCTGCTCACAGGGTAACACAAATTTGCTTAAGAACTCAGGAGCATCCCAGACAATGGTCTGAATTAATATGCTGAAGTGAAGCCAGTCTGGCTCTATAGCCTGCCTAGAAGGTAGACCACCTGGGAAACATATGTAAATTCCTCTGAGGTCTGCATGGGATGTGACACAAATAAATAAATAATGAGGGAATAACACATTTAACAGGGAGAAGCCGAGAATACCTTGGCATATTCATGTATGTCTTGTCATAGGGTCAAAGCAGACATTATGTTAAAGACGTAGCAAACAGCTAGATCTTTTGTTCTTTTTTACTCTAGTGTAAGTGCTGGGTGCTTGGTTCAGATCAGCACCATAGCATGGGGGTAGCGGGAGTTTAAACTTCCTCTTTCCACTGCGGTCCCAATCCAGATCCCACCGCTGTGATTTATTTTACCAAATTTGTTTTAATATATCACTATAAATTGTAGGAGTGTAGGCCTAATCTGGATCAGGACCACGACAGGAAGGTACAAAGCCCCCTACTCCCACCACCACCACTATTTGGGTCCAAATCTGGATGGCATTCCTGCATTTAGACTGAAATAAACACACACACACACACACACACACACACGACATAGCTACTGCTACATCTTAACCCAATTTCTGCTTTGGCCCATAGATACATGTATGAAGTGAACCCTCCATGTGTTGTCTGTTAGGAGTGATTTTGGGAAACATAGTCATCACTACAAGACATTGTGTGGGAAGTAGTCCTGAAAGAAGAGGAAAATGTTCTAGTCAATCCTGCTTCTATACCTCTTCCTGTTCTAATAAACCAGGATCTCTTGCGTCACATCAGGTTCAGACGTACTTTTGTACATTACTAAATTTAAATTTCAGTATAGGCCTAGTAAACTAGTACTACATTATTTTTCAATGAACACCAGTGTACAAGCATATACTCTTGGTTCTGTTTAAGCCTCTGCTTTAAAATCACTAATGCCACAGATGCTTAATAGCCCTTATGCAATTTTTTAAAGATGCTTTCTTTGAACCCAGTTTGATAATTAGTAAGACTGATGAGTTGAATTTGGCAGCTACTTGTTGGCAATGGCTATTTAAAATTAAATGTGCTTTGGATAGAGAAGAAAACAAGGAAAATTATTTAGTTATACAGCTTTATCAGTGAACATCCTCTCAGTTCCTAGATTTTCAGGGTTTACTGACTTGCAGCCCAATTTTATTCACAATTGATCAAAGGTATGTCCTACTAAACTGTAGGAAAACATGGCTGCCTCAGACAATGCCAGGCAATGATCCATAATTTATTTATAGAAACATTTATATCCCACATTTCTGTTTAAACAATCCAGGTAGCTAACAACAGTTATTATGCAGAATAATCGTAAAAAATAGCATCAAGCCAGCAGCAAACCATTAACAGCATGCCATAAGTCATGCTGTTTAACAGAGCCTTGTCCATTCACCAAGAAGGTAACATGTGGAAAGCAAGGAGCACATCCCTGAACTGGGTATTCCACAATGTTGGTACCACTGTGCTGTTCATAGATATTTCCAGAACATAATCTGTGTTGTTGAGAGCCAGTGTGGTGTAGTGGCTGAAGTGTTGGACTGGGAGTCGGGAAATCCAGGTTCTAGTCCCCACTCAGCCATGGAAACCCACTGGGTGACTTTGGGCCAGTCACAGACTCTCAGCCCAACCTACCTCACAGAGTTGTTGTTGTGAGGATAAAATGGAGAGGAGGAGGATTATGTACACCGCCTTGGGTTCCTTAAGAGGAAAAAAGGCGGGATATAAATGCAATAATAAATAAATAAAAATAATCTGTGGTGTTTGAGAAGTTTCACTGAACAAATCCCACCTTTTGTGGCCACCCCCATATTTCAGATGGAATGGAGCATGGGCCCTGAGGAAGATCTTAGTGAAAAGGAAAGCGGCATAGAAAATAGGCATTTTGGCACACAAGTCTGCCCTGTAAGGCATTCCATTTTTGTCATCCTCGTATGCTTGTTAAGACTACCCACGAGAACTGCAGTCTATTTGCTCCAGAGTAACCCTACCAAAAATAAGTTGTCTGTCATCTGTAGATTGCAATCAATATATTGTGGCAGAAGAAAGAAGAGGGAGGAAAAGCAAAATTTTCATCTCATGACTAGAGATTTTTCATTTTTAATAAGTACATTAAAACGAAGACTATTATATTTGGTGGGAGGAGAGAGAAACATAAAGTGTTCAGCTTGCAGTAGTTACTTCCCTTAATGGCCAGTTCTGGTGATTTCCATACAAATCGTGCTGCGACACCATGACATAATTAGTGCTTTGTAGCACATGCAGAAGAAAGATCCACTATTCTTTCCATTCTGACCACCAGTGTTACTGTTTATTGAGGTTGTGTAATTAGTTTAACCTCTGCAGGGGTCTTTCTGAAGTCCATTTTTTTTTAAAAAAAAAATCTTTTTGAAAATGCCTTCAACATCCCTGTTCTCTAAGCATATAACAGAATTAACAAACAAACAAAAATGTAATCTGAAAGTGTGAAGAACATGCATCCCTGGAAAGCAGTTTGTATTTGTTTTAATCATTGCAGGTTTAGCTATGTTTCCAAGGGTATGTAACAATGTGGTTAGTAAGAGAGCAGAATTTTTCTACAAAAATCATTGAGGGAAAATTTTGAGTGTTCACGAGGGTTCAATCCATAAATATGGAGCAAAGAAAACTATTAGGGGAGGCAACATATAATGCCATTGTACTTTGCTGGCAATTTGACAACAGCAAAATCAACCTTGAATTCTCTGTCCTTTTAGAAAGTGTGGCACCTGGTGTCACTAGGTGCTATAGAGGTAACTCAGGCTAATATCTCCTGTTCATAATTGAAGTCTGGTGGAAAATCTGTGTTCTGCAGATCAGATGTGCCCCTTGATCTGTTTCTTGTGGGGTGGCTAAACAAACCCAGCTGTTGTAATTCTCATAGGGGAATTGCTCCATCCCCTTGATCATTTCAGTTGCCCATTTCTGCAGCATGGGCTCAGTGGCCCCTGCTTAGAGTAACCATATGAAAAAGAGGGCAGGGCTCCTGAAGCATTAACTGTTGTGCTGAAGCAGGAATTTCACCAGGTGCTGCATGCATACAAATAACTCCTGAAATTCCCTTTTCTATACAACTGTTAAAGATACAGGAGCCCTGACCTCCTTTCCATATGGTCACCCTACACCTGCTCAAGTTAACATTTGGTGGTTGTGTGTAATGAATGTGATCAAATGAAGTTGTGCCATGTGAGACTTTCAGATATGAGGTTCTGCAAGAAAGAATGGAAAGAATCACAAAGTTACTCAAGGGTTTTACTGGGCTAGTGAAAACATAAGTAGCAATGATAACATTGCAGTTGTCTGATATTTGTATGCTGCTTTTCTATATATCAAGAAGAATTATTACTCAGATTTATATACTGCTTTCTTTAGAGTTGTCAAAGTGATGGACAAATGTAATGATATCAAAACAGCAATAAAATGCATTTATGTGCTAGCATTTAATCACAAGCACTTAAATGCTGGGGGCTAAAGGTTTTTGGTTTTTGTAGTTCAATGCCCTGTCCTCTCCCCATCAAACTGACTCCTGACACCTTTCTTAATGCATTAACGAGTTCCTGTTTTACAGTTCCTCTTGCATTCCTTCCATCTTGGCTTTCCCTTGTTCACCTCCCTATTTCCCACCCCCAGCCCAGCCTCATACAAACCAAAAGATCATAAAAGAACCTGTAAGTGAACTTTATTGGGCTCTGAAAATGAGCTATACGATTTTAGAATTCTGTCAAATGATTAGCTATTTTGGAATTTCTAGAAAATAAATAAATTTATCTTTGTGGAGTATCTTGAAATCAAATCAAGGGTAACTCAATAAATGCCTTTTAAAGGAAGAAATCAATATCACTTAATGATTTGTTCTTACTGGACTTAATTGAAAAGCATCTTTTCAAACAGAGTTATCTAAAAAACTCCCTTTTCAGAAGTTTGTTTTAATAAAAGGGAGTTTAAGGAGTAATTTGTATTCATACATCATATAATCTACAGATAAGATGAATGTGGCAATGAAAAATCGGGAGGTTTTTCTGATTGATTAGCCCTCTTCTCATGAAAACGGCATTTATAGCCCACCACCACCACCAAGAACTTAAAAGCCAAAAACATAATTACATGTTCATTATTGACACTCAGTGTTTTGTTGACCTTTTTCTTCTGGAGTCCAGTGCCCATACATTATTTTTCTGAAGTTCATTTTCACACCCTTGTCTTGATAACCCTGACAGTGTTGTGAAGAGAAAGCTTGATGGGCACAAAGAAGATTTATATTGTTATCCTGCAGCATATTAAAGGAAAGTCAATCAGAAAAAAATACTGTGATGGATAAAATCCGTTATACCTTCTGAACTCTCAACTTTCTGAAGTTATAAGAAAAGGCCAGTAGATAGATACACACACACAGAGAAACACACACACACTAATCCAGTGATGGTGTCATAAAGGGATTGTTGCAATGTAAACAGGCTAAGAGCTTCTGTAAACAAGTGTAAGCAGGAATCAGTGAAAGTTAGGGTGACCCTATGGAAATGACGACAGGGCTCCTCTATCTTTAACAGTTGAATAGTAAAAGGAATTTCAGCAGGTGTCATTTGTACGCATGCAGTACCTGGGGAAATTCCCTCTTCATCACAACAGTTAAAGCTGCAGCAGCCCTGCCCTCTTGACCAGATACAAAAGAGTGAAATTATCTTTTGATTCCCAAGGTCTTTTTACTAACATGAGGGGTAAAGGGTGAGGATAAAGAAATGGTTTTTCCACATGAATTTAGTAATCACTGTTTGGAACTATATATTTCACACGCACTTTACGTCTGAATGTCAAATGCTGGTATTTAGTCAAATGTTTAGTCAGGTGTGCATATTGCTCAGGGAAGTGTCTGCTGCTGAGACTCCCACCATCTTCATTTCCCCAGACATTAGGCCTTCTGCATGTCCTTTCCTTTTTTGTGGCTGCCTTCAGTTGTGGATGGGAGCTGTGCAATGAAGTCTAGTATAGGAAGTGTTGAGCTAAAAAACACAGTTGTGAAATATTTGTCTTCAAAATAGGGCAGTCACTGTTAGATCTGTACAGATGGGTCTAAAAGTATCAGAGGCAGTAATCCTATATACACCAGTTGCTGGGGAACATGGGCAGGAGGCTGCTGTTGTGTCCGTGTTCTGCTTGTGGGTTCCTGGTCGACAGCTGGTTGACCACTGTGTACAGAATGCTGAACTAGATGGACCCTTGGTCTGATCCAGCATGGCTCTTCTTAGGTTCTTAAGATGGGAGTGTAGCTGTTGCATTCCATGTCCCTGAATTTGGGTTGCCAGGGGAGGGGAGAGAAATTGTTTATCTGAGGGGATTTCTATAATATCAGCTGAATTAACAGCTATTATGCTAGCATTAGGAAAGGGTTAGACATCTTAGAATGGAGCGGGCGGTAATTTTATTTGATTCTTAATCAGGTTCGTTGGCAATCCGACAAAGGAGTATAGAGGGTATGTCCCCTTTAGTAAATGAGATGTGGCTTCTAACTTCCAAATTGTATTGTATGGGGCTTGGGCTTGTCTGGGTCCCTGTTCATGTGGTATTAGTGGTAATGAAATAGAAGATCAAGCAGCCAAAGAAGCATTAGAGCATGCTGCAATTGATATTAGCACTGGGCCAAATTTTTCAATCTGTTTATTTCCTACCATTCCTTGGATGTGTGTGGAAGTAAAAAGAAATAGCACCCGAAAATAAGCAGGAAGTGGGAATTTTGGAGAAATTTCTCAAAGTGTTTACCCTGTTGTAAGGAGGTAGCCAAGGCATGTGCATGTTCTTTCCTTTACTCTCCCCCCCCCCTGTTTTGTCATTATTATTATTATTATTATTTTTCTGGCTGCTTCAGCTTCTCAGAAAACCCCCGGAGGACTTAACTAGGACTTCCTTCCTCAGGGCTGCTGTCTGCAGACTACCTGGAAGCTGAGAGAGGCATTTTTTGGTTTTGCTTTGTTGTTATTAAAAGTTCTTTTAACAAGAAGAAGAAGAAGAAAAAGTAATAAGAAAAATAACAATAACTCCTTGCTCAGCTTTCAGGTACTCAGCAAGCAGACACATTGGAAAGCCCCAAAGGAAGAAGCCCTGCCAAATTCCTCTAGAGACCATAGGATTGCTCCCTTAAATGTTATAGAGTTTCATTAAAGTTACTTCTGCCACACACCCTTGTAGATTTCTGTGGGCTACTGGCCCTGGTAGACTAGGTCCAGACCAGGTCAGTTCATATCAGAATCCTCAAAGACCAACTCCTCAAAGATCCCTAGTTCCACACAATTCTACCTTTTGCAGAGGCTGGGAGAACTAAGGCAGCGGTAAAAGATGGGGTGGTGGTAGGAATACTCAAAATCTATCCATTAAAAGTGAGGAATGCCCCTCACCTGGGTGAAGTTGGTTCTTTATTTAGTCTTCTATTAGATGGAAAAAGAAGCAAAATAATTTGACAGGTAGTGGCAGCAATTACCAGAATATTTCCCCCCCCCCCCCGTTTCTAAACTTTGTTCTCAGAAAGGATTTTTTTTAAGCCTGTGCGACTGGGGAAGTAGTCACAGGTGATAGGTACTAGACAAGTGAGTCTTGTTTTCTCATGAAATCTTTGCTGAGTGGATTTTCTTTCTTTTTACAAATCACAAGCTGAAGAAATTATTTTAGAACTTAGGTATTAGGTGACCTTTTCAAGATCGCTGCACTAGACTGGAGTCATTCAGGCATGGAGCATATCTAGGCTTCTAGGAATAGTTTGTATTTCTTTGAAATGCTTCTTACTGAGAGTTGGAATTTTAAAAACTCCAGTACTTATGGCTTTACTTTGATTTCACAGTGAAATCAAGGATGACCAAAGCATGGTTCATAGGTTACCCCTGTAGATCATATGGGGTATCAACTAGGCATGTGCTCCGCTCCGATTAGAAGCGCAGAAGCAGGAGCGAATTGGCCTGCTCCGCCTTGCCCAGAGGCGGAGTAGAAGCGGACCACGGACCCCTAGAAGCAAGGCGAAGAGAAGCGCCCATTTTTCGGAGCTCCTCTTTCAGGCGAACCGCTCCGATCGCCATCTTGAAACATTTCACCCATAGGATTGCATTGCGGAAAAGAATCACGGATAACTGGGTTGTTTTTGAAGCTATCGTTCTGAAAATTCTTGTGCTCAGAGAGTCGTGGATGGGGGTCATTTTGAGACTACTCTCACCTCTCTGCGTGGTGCGGGTCGCGCGCTAGAATTTTTTAAAAAACCGGCGGGAAAAATACCTTTTTCGAAGGGCTGAGGGGCAGAGTCAACTCCCGGTCATGATCACATGATCCCAAAGTTGGAGGAGGGGATAGGCAAAACGGGTAACTTGGGATTCTGGGAAACTTCTCTTTCTTAATCTGAACGGAATTTTCCCAGTGTTTTTTAAAACAGTAGCCCCACCAAATGCACAAACACAACCTGAAATCATATACTAAGCCAATAATAAGAGAGCACTGCTACCCACCCTAACTTTGGGGAACAACTGAAAAGATGTGGTGCAAGGGGATGAGCTCCCCTAGGGCATCCCATGTGGACGTGCCCCCACTCTCTCCTGTACTTGGAAGGCCATCAGAGCCTTCCAAAGAGAGTAACCCGGTGGAGTAATGCCTATCATGAGTTGAAGTAAGCGGTCTACTTCTCTTAGTGGTGGAGCAATGCCTATCATGAGTTGAAGTGAGCGGTCTACTTCTCTTAGTGGTGGAGCAATGCCTATCATGAGTTGAAGTGAGCGTTTACTCCTCAGAGCTGTTGGTGAAGCAATGGCTTTCATGAATTGAACTGGCAGCTGCTTCCCCCTCCCCTGGGCACGTCCCCCTATTGCTGGTAAAAGACAGATATAGCCTTTTAAAAAAAGTTCTTGTTGTTGTTTATTCAGCAACACTGCTGCTTTTAATTCCACCCCTCCTTTGTTTATTTATTTATTCCATTTTATATGCATTACTGGCTTATCCTTGGCTCACTTCCTTATGCCCCCAGAAATGTCTGCTGCCTGCCTGCCTTCCCTCCCTCCTCCCCTGCCCACCTCGCAGGGATGTTGTGTGTGTCTGGCTTTGACTCAGGGGAGAAGTCCTTCCTGCACTCACTTAGAGTTTTGGAAGTTCCAAATCCATTTTTCAAGTGTGGAAGAAGATTCATTTAGGTTGATCTCTACTCCCCAATTCATGGCATGTTGGGATTTCCTTTGAAATGGCCCCACTGAGATGTCTGCAGGTTTAAGCCCCGCCAAAAATCAGGGGATGATGGGACTGCCTTGAGTCTTGGCGTGCGTGTATCCCTGGATAAGCTTTCATGGTGGTGAGTTTGTGGTTTCTGACGTGCAAATTGACGGAGCTATGGAAAGGGGTGTGAATGGGGTGCCCGATTTTCCTAAATTCCCCAAAAATCAGGGGATGATGGGACTGCCTTGAGTCTCAGCGTGCATATGTATCCCTGGATAAGCTTTCATGGTGGTGAGTTTGAGGTTTCTAACGTGCAAATTGACGGAGCTATGGAAAGGGGTGTGAATGGGGTGCCCGATTTTCCTAAATTCCCCCAAAATCAGGGGATGATGGGATTGCCTTGAAACTTGGTGTGCGTGTGTATACCCCCATGAGGTGTCATGGTGCCAAACTTGAGGTTTCTAACTTTCACAGAAAAAAAGTTGTATACTTTTTTAGCTTAATGCAAGCCTATGGGAGGGGAAACGGAGCTCCAATCCGGATCCGGAGCTCCGAGCGGAGCGGCCATAGGCGGAGCGGGGGTGGGTCGGAGCGGGCCAATCCGCAAATCGCGGATCTGGAAGAGAAGCGGAGCGGGGGGTCCGTGCACACCCCTAGTATCAACTACAGCTAGAATGGGTGAGGGGAGTGGAGAGAGAGAGAGAGAATCAGATGTTACCCTGAATGTATTTGTGAGTTTATTGTTGAAAGATACCTCGATTCCCTATTATGCATGGTGGGGAGAATGTGGATAGGGAGACATTTTCCCCCTTTCTAATAATACTAGAACATGGGATCATCCCGTGAAGCTGATTGGTGGGAGATTCAGGACAAATAAAAGGAACTAGTTAACACAGCACATAGTCAAACTATGGAATTTGTTACCACCAGTTTGGATGGTTTTCAAAGTGGTTTGGATAAATTCCTGGAAGAGAAGGCTATCAATGGTTTCTAGTCCTGATGACTATGTGCTATTGCTAACTTCAGTACCAGAGGCAGTAAGCCTATATATACCAGTTGCTATGGAACATGGATAGGAGGGTGCTGTTGCACCCATGTCCTGCTTGTAGGTTCCTGTTCGACAGCTGGTTGGCCACTGTGTGAATAGAGTACTGGACTAGATGGACCCTGGGTCTGTTCCAGAATGGCATTTCTTATGTTCTCTCCTAGTAACAAAAATGAGAGTTTAAATGGCTGGAAGAGGAAAGTATGGGACATAGCCTGTTCAGAAAAGTTAACATACCACCATAGGGTCTTGTCAGGGCAACTGAGACATGATCCTTTTGAAACAATATGGTCCCCTTTTGTAAACTATGTTAAAGATTCTACATAACTAATTTCTCCTTCACCATTGCTACTATCCAATGAGGTTGTAACTGGATCGGGAAAGACAGATATATAAAATGGATAAGATAATGCTTTCCTAATAAAACCTTTTAGTATTTTTAAAGACTGTAATCATTTTTTGTAGAAACAACTGTAAATATATTTTTATCTTGTAATAAAATATTTTTTTAAAAGAAAAAAAGAATGAGAGTTTTGGAAAAAGCAAAGTTCTTGATAGTTTTCTATTATCTGATTTGCATTCTGATACGTTTCTTTTTCAGTCTTATTACTCCTCTAAGAACAGTCAGGTGGTTTGTGCTTCCAGGATTGTATCCAAAATAAAACCACTGCAAAACAAGACAAAACTATTGTGGGAGCCCCCAGGTTGTTAGAAGTTTAAAAAAACTTTAATACAACCTTCAAAACAACTCCATGTTAAATATCCATGAAATGTAGTTTGTCAGTTGGAAAAGAAAAACATAATTTGGGATGAGGGCAGAAAGTAGAATGTTCTGGTTAGTTGGAACAGCTAGAAGCTTCAGCAGGACAACTTTTAGGAGTACCTTTCCTATATATTGTTTCATCTTCTTTGTTATTATATAAATATTGGCAAGACTAGTTTTCTTTTAAAATGACATTCACGATGGCATCTCTGTCCAGTGCTAACATTTTGCTCCTGCTTTTATTTGTATACATCAAAATTTACTTCCCAACTATAACACAGGTGAATGCATTTTTCAACATTTTATTTATTTTATTTATTTATTAAGACATTTGTATCCCGTCCTATATCACAAGGATCTCAGGGCAGCGTACAGATAAAATCATATAACCAATATAAAACAATAAATATTCACAGCTAAAAAGAAATTAAACCATTAATAATCTAAAACCAGTACAGAATTTAAAAACAGTAAATCCAATTAAAACAAGACAGTGTGCAGGCTGGTGGATTTAGCCATCAAAGGCTTTGTTTAAAAAGCCATAACTTGGCGCTGGAATGAAACCAGTGCTGGTGCCAGTCGGGCCTCCAAGGTGAGGGCATTCCACAGCTGGGGTGCCACAACAGAGAAAGCCCTCTCCCGCACCCCACCATAGCATGCATCCCTCCCTTTGTTTCACCCCATTCCCTGTGTTTTTCCCATTGCCGCTTTTAAGACATAATCCTATGCGTGTTTAGACAGAAAAAGTCCTACATCTCCCAGCCTAAAATGCCATGGACACTGATGGCACTATGCAAAAGTAATAAATAACTAACAGACCTCACCTCTTTGGACTTAACTCACACTCTCTGTTACCTCCAAGATGTCAACATCTGAAATGTGTGATGGCTTTAATTGAAGTACTGCAAATGTTTTATGCAAAAACAGTTCTACAGGTGCTTTTGGTTAATTTCTGATCATTTGGGAGCCATTTCATGTACTGTATGAATCATGAAGGAATACTGTTATCTTTGTATATTATTATATTCACATTTCATTGAATATTCAACTTTACCCCTTCACATTCTCATATATACCTCATCCCCTCTTTTTTTGTTTCATTTTGTCCTGTTTTGCTGTCTTTCTATGTTTATTAGACTGAGAGTACAATTTTATACTTGTCTACTCAGAAGTAAGTTCAATGGGACTTACAGAAAAGCGAGTACAAGATATGAATCTGAATGTGTGTATCAGCCTGGTAGATTCTGATGTCTTTGAGATAGATAGGAGGGCTTTGGAGTTTATTATTAATACATGGTTCTAGCTCTCACACAGTGTATGCTCTCACTGTTTGTGCAAATTCAGTTTGTGCAAACTCCTGCAAACTCAGTGAGTGCAAACTCACTGTTTGTGCAAACTCCTTCCACCACCATCTCCCCTTCTCCAGTTACAGTGACTGAAATAGGACAGTGCATATATCTATTTAGTGAAAAGTTTAGATTATTGACTAGAATAGCAACATGTAGAGGTGATCAGCTGTATCTCAAAAGCAATCATTTATTAAAAGATTGGGCCATGGGCATAAATTAAGATTTTAAAACATTATTTTACACTATCTGGGTATCTTGACTTGCGTTATGTGCACACATATATGAGTCTCAATAAATCCCTTTCTTAGAGTAAATGATTCCTAGGGTCTGTAAAGTTATTTTCTTGAAATCGTATGTGAAATACTGCTAGTTTGCTTTAAATCAAAATTTCATTCAAAGAAAAATGCATATAAAAGCCCTTCTTGTTTTCTGTAGGCTCCTGCTATGTTTGTTTAGGGTGAAAGCCTTAGCTAGAATTACCGAGAAGAGCACATGAGTGAAATAAGGAGTCTTTAAGGTCTACCAAGGGCAGAAATCCATCTTTTTCTGACAGTAATGCACCATTGTTCAGTATGTTCCTGGTTTACATTTAATTCCTAGCTGACAAGTGTCCGTTTTTCATGCCTATTCATTAGTCACCCTTGCATTAGCACTGCCTTGAAGGCATCTCACCTGCCTCTTATTGCATTTCACAGAACATGATAAAAGATATCCTTTAAGTTTTTCCACAACCCATTTCCATCACAGCAAAGTCCAGCAAAAGTACAAGAGGAGATTAAGTGGCAATTTTGCACAAAGGGAATTCCTTTTGGACTATGAATTTAAAGAGGAAGCGGTGTGGAGAAGTAAAGTGTGTGTAAAAATGGCACAGAAATGCAATACATTGAACCCAGCTGGTGCTTTAGATTTAGGAAAAATACAAGAAGGTAGAGAACCTCTGATGGAGAAGGAGGAGAGTCAATTGCTCATTAACACACTACACATTTTAAACTGGCATTTCCCCCAATGGAATATCCATTAATAAAGCTAAAATGTTGGGGCTTCCTGCAATTCTGGGGTAAACTCGCCTGAGCTAGAAAGAGTATAAGGTAGTTCCCTCTACCTTTAAATATTGCCATAAAGTAGCTTTCCCCAGCCTGGTGCTCTCCAGTTGTATTGGACCACAACTCCCATAATACCCTAGCCATGCTGGCTGGGGATGATGAGTGTTGTAGTCTAGCACAAATGAAGGGTATTGTGTTGGGGAAGGCTGCTACAAAGTATGGAAATCATCATGACTAGCACTCTAATGATTATTTATTTAAAATGAAGCCCTTCTACATGAGTTGACTTTTATGCTTATTCAAAAGCACTGTTTTCAGTACATTATGCGCCTGGATGTCATTGGAGATATTTCCATGAGAATGACGAAAGAGCACTCGTTAACTTCTCCGGGAAGAGCATATGTTGTTGGTAAGGTATGAGTGAATTGAACATTGGCTTGAGTTCCTTTAAAAAAAATCCTCATGTCATAACTTTATTTATTTGAGTTGCTTTTTGAAAGAGAATAAAATCTCACTGTTGTTTAGGGGATTTCAGGCACAGAGAATGGTATTCACAGAAGCTCACTGTGAAATTGCCACCTGCAGCTTGGCAGTCTTAGAAGTATAGCTACTTTTACCATATCAATCCTTCGGGGGCTCTTGTGCCTTCTTTTTGCAGCTGTAAAGGTACATCCAATGCCAATAAGGGGCTTTACTTTTCCCATTCAACCACAATCTGAACGTAACAAGCAAGTTTTTCTTGGATCTATAAACAGCAAGAGGAAGTTAACATGTCTGAAGCTGTACAGCAGGAAAGTGAAAAGGGCTCCCAAGAAATTTATAGATAAATAACTAAATAAATAAAATTTTGTGAAATAGTTCACGGATATTAGGAGAGAGAATTGTATGATTTGTCGCTCATTAGAACTTTTTTTTTTAACAATTCTTTAGATGCACAGTGCAGCAATGATGCTATATGTTGAGTGCTCGGAAAATGAAACAGACCGGGGAGACATGAGCTCAACGTATGAAAAAACACATAGGCATTTGCTGTACATAGCCTAATTATGTTCACTGTGTCTCTGACATACCTGTGCTTCCCCATTTCTTTTGTATTTTTAAAATGAATGCATTGGCTGGGGTTTTTCTTTGTGTTAATATAGTTGCTGGCTGGTGATCAGACTGTGTAGCTAACTAGTGTCTGTCTAGTGGAGAAACGTATTAATGGAATAGAGCTCTCTAAACATACAAAAGGAAGTAGCCAACATGTAAGAGCTCCGCTGCTTGTAAACACAAAATTATGTCCTGTTTTTTTTCCAAGGGTATTATTTACTTGAGAGTTTCTAATGGCTGCTTAAAGGACATTACAGCCTCTATTATGTCAGGGTCTGTAGTTAAGGGTACTTTTAGTTTGTAGATCATTGACCCAATGAAATGGAATGGTGGCTTTTCAAGTTTACAACATATCAGGTCACTGTGGTGGAAGTAAAGAGGAAATGGTGGGGGAGAGTTTGGAATCATTAAATCCTGCTGAAGTACTAGTGGGGAAAGGGCCCATCTGTGATACACCCCCCCACCTCATTATAGAGAACAGGATTTAGATTGTTGGGAAGCGAGCAAAACAAATTATTACCATTAGGAGTTAATGAAGCTGCCAGCAGAATTGTGCTTTCATAAACATAATATGTTATGAGCAGAAAGGATCATGATTTAAAAGGTTGGTGTATTAACATCAGGTCTAAATTAATACTTCAGTAGGTATACAGGGAGAAATAAAATCGAACTCCAGGCATCAGGCTTGGATTATTATCTGCTTTAGGAGACTACTGCTTTATTCACTGCAGTAGCCTTGAAAATGTGTGGTTTATTCTCTCTATTTGTCACTAGAACTGCATGTTGTTGCACATTATTGTTCTTCTTTCCATCCCATGTTGACATGGCAGCTTACTGTAATAATTTTTGCATATATAAAAATGCATGCTACATGGAGACAATACAGGACCTGCACCCAAGACATATTTTGCTGCCTGAGACAAAGGACAGGGTAATTGCCCCCCACCTTATTCCATATACAGAAGCCAAACAGATTGGAAGTTGAATCTTATTTCAATACTGGGGATGGAACAGCTTCCTCTCCTGCACCTGAGGGCAGCAGGCTAACTGAGAGGGCACATGGCAAGCACCCTAAGCTCGGTATTCCAAAACCTTAGTGCTCACTGCTCTGCCTGGTGCCTGCTTGCTGACTGCTCTTGTTTGATGCTATAATAGCAGCACATGCACCAGAATATGTCATGTGAACAGAGCAATGCATGTGTTTTTCGGCTGCTGATGACTGCTGGAGCACTTGGACTTGGGAGCCCAAGTCCTATTAAAGGCTCAGTCTAACTCTGCCAATGGTTGGAGCAAAATACTAGCTGAATGTGTCTGGTTCCCAGCCAGGGGCAACTTGGAGTTCATTTTGGTGGTATCCATCTCTTGCTTGCCTCAACTGGTATGTGACATTGTGTCCTGGAATTTTAGGAAATAGCTAATTTTGTATTATTGGTCTTACTGAGAAGGCTATTGATAAATTGCTAACCCGCCTCTCTTAAAACCATATAAGATGTCTTCTTACAAAATGAAAATGGCAAATGTTTAATGATAAATAATTTTAGATTTTAAAAATATAAATTGTATTAAAGTGAAGTCACACAAAGACACATGCAGATTCACAATGAATTCTGGGTAACTGGTATAAAAAATTGTTATCAAGATAACCTGGATGGGATTCAAAGAGAAAATGCTGAGTTAAAGCTCTATCAATTGGACTAATGGGTTATTTAAGTAATGAAGAGGTGTGGTACTATATTATTTCAGATATTATATTATCTGTACTTAAAGTTTTGCTTATAACACATCAAAAAAAGCTTAAAATATAGATTCTTTAAAAAATATAGACTTCAGACACAATGCTATGGGTTGTGCCTTGGGTTCTTGTAAGCCCCCAAATGTCAAGACTTATGACTATACAATGCAGGGCCGCTGTAGCACAGAGGGGATTTTCATTTCTGCTCCATCCACCCCGCTTTTTCATCTATATGGTCTATTTTGGCTGTCTAGCTGGAGACTTCAGAACAGGAAGGGGAAGACTACACAGTGCTTAGAAAGCGGCCTGAACCAGCTTCCACGGTCTCCTCCCCTCCCTGCCCCCAGGACCACCCCCTTTTTGCCCTCTCCGTGCTTAATTTACTGCAGTTCACTCCATGCTGGCTGTGAGAAGCAGGGGGCAGGAAGGACAGTTTCCTGGCTCTGTGCTTAGAGCCCTGGCTTGGAGCTCGGAGCCAGAAAACCCTAAAACCCTATGCCATCCTGCTCCAGATGCTGTGTAGGGGATGTAGGATTACTCCTTAAGGTTCAATTAGCAATTTTTGAATAAGGAGTTATCTTCTCAAAGCTATGATTGGGAATGGATCTTAGTTAGCCTGAAAGGTGTAGCTTGTAACTGAAGCCTTTTCTGTATGTTTTCGTTATTTTAGTAACGTTTAGTAACAGTGAGGTAGTTAAGACTATGAGCCCTAATTTATGGACCAGTATTGGCTATGAGGTAATTTCTGCACAAAAAGGTATGATTATGTGCTAATTCTAGAATGGCACAGTTTCTGATACTATAAGAAGCTCACCAGGCCTTCGTAGCAATCAACTAAATAACCTATTCAAAGTTGAATGGGAAACTTAGAATAAGATATCTCCTTTTTAAGTTATTAGAGCTAAAAGTCTATGAACAAAATGTTTAGGCAATTCTATTTCCTATTAAGATCTAAGAATCTTTAGCAAAGATCTGTTTAACAACAAAAATAATTTTATTTTATGTACGTTTTGTGTGATCTTACATGCATATTTCTAATTTAAAAAATTTAAAAATGCATCCACCTAAAACAATTTTGGTGTATGCTTTGTTTGAAGTGTATTAATCAGCTATAAGTTGTTAACTAGCAGCCAAAGGCTTCCTAAATACTGGAACTATAATTGGAAGACATTTAGCAGAGGTCAAATCTTTAACACTTGGGTATGTCTGACCTTGGTTCTGGAATCTTCCTTGTGCTGTCCATCCTGGAACTTGACCTTTGCTATGTTTGACCTTCCTCTGAAACCTTGGTTATTGATCATCTCCCTGTGAACCTGGGCATACCAGTACTCTCAATTGGGCTGACACCCCATACTCAGCAGAACTCATGTCCTGGAATGGTACACGCTGCCTGTTCATTTCCTGGTGGAACTGTCTGTGAAATGGACTAGAAAAGAACACCAGTCTGCCCAGGCCAGAAACAAGCCAATGCTATTGTCATTGGATCAGGAAGATGAGAATGGTTGAAACTGTGTTGGAGCATGGCTGGGAGGAAGTAAATGATGGAGAGTCTGCACCCACCTCCCCAGCATCTGCACAACTGAGGCAGCCGTCTCACACTTCCTAATGGTTAGGCCAGCCCTGAGACAATGGGGCACCTTGTACTTGGCTATGAATACAACCCATATTCCACATATCCCACTAAACACTGTAGAAAAGCAAGAATTAAGTTCAGTGGTTCTGTTTTCCAGTTGTGATTAAAATTTAGCTCAGTCTCAAATCTTATTTTTTGTGTCAAATCTGAAAATTAATTTAACACAAAATGAGAGGGGGGAGGGGTGTTGATCATGCTTAGGTAAGAGAAGCAAGCAGAAAAGTGACCATGAAATTCAACTAGTAATATTACTTCTAGCAGTTGCAAGGGAATAGTTATCTTAGGGTACTGTGATAGAAGTGGTAGCCATAATAATAGAATAAGGAGGTAAAGCAGTACCTCAGAAATATTTTGTAGACTCTTACCCCTCACACTCTACTAGATTACACTGTTGAATGTGATATTCATCTTGCAAGTTATATTTTTCTAATTCTATTTCCCCTATTAAACAATATTTTATGAAGTATCTGAATGGATTCTGCACGGCTTCACTGTTCCTATAGCTTCCATTCAGCTCCGTTGTCATATGTAATCTAGTTAGTCGGACTCCTTAGGTCATCTATTTGCAAACAGTGATGTCTACCCATCAGCCGCAGTCAGTGAATTATGGATTGATGCCAACAAAAAAGGATGGCATTGTGCCATCTTAGCAAATGCTCCAGAAAGCATTATCAGTGACGTTTGAACTGGCTAAGAAATTATTTCTAATTACAGTCCCAAAACAAATCAGAGAGACAAGCATTAAGATCTTCAGTTGCCTTGTGTAATAAGGAAAAGTATTTCTCACAAGCAAGGACTCTGCACATTTTACATTTATCTGTATCTATATAAAACATCTATTTTCCAATATCCTGTCACATTCAGTGACAAACAAACAAGGATGAAGTGATGCAAATACACTCAGTTTTAAATAACTGGTGAAGTGGCAAAGCAGGTTTAGCCCTCACTCTGATATAATCACTGAGTTCCCCCTCCTTTTATTTTCTTCCATACACATAGCTGCCTTTCATTCCTGTGGACCAAAGTAAAGTGCTTGCAAAACCTGATTCTATCACTGACACTGGACAACCTAGCCCTCACTGACTAAAATATCACAGCAGGATATAATAGTGACATTTTGCTTAAAGAATCATTGCAACATACAAGCCTGGGGTTGTATACAATGCTACTTCTTTAGCATAAGTCCCATTCATTTCAATGGGTCTATTCTAATTAGGATTAACGTGGGGTATAACTCTCTCTATATATACATGAACCACATCCATCACAATGCTGGGCATTTTGCTAATACCATAATTAGGGACGGGTGAATCACTTCCACATTTATTTAATAGTTCTTTCTAATTTATGCATCACTCTGCAAAAAAACCTATTTTAAAACGTGCATAATTTATATGCATGTTTGTATGCAACTTTCCCTGATATACTCATTTAACACAATTTTTGAACTGCAAACAACATTGCAATCCAGAGGACCACTATGCACAATCTGAAGGATATCTCTGTTCCGATCCATATATTAGAGCTTTATCACACCAGCGTTATACTGTGCAATCACTGCGAATTGCGTACAAACTAGGGCTCTGAAGTTTTCCAGTTTATAATCTGCTTTGACTGTGAAGTATTCCCGTGCATCCTGCTTTAATTGTGCTATAAAGGGAAAAGAATCAAGGTATTTAGCTACTAGTTTTCAAGCAAATCATTTGTTGTTTTCTGAGTGGCCACTGGGGGTGCAGGATCATGTTTAAAGAAAAAAATAAACAAATGCTTACGTCTGTGTAAGTTTTAAAGATAGACGTCAAAATTGGCACAGTAATAGATATTAAGGAGAGCTTTAAGTATACCAAATTTGAATCAGATTGGGTCATCCGTTGATTTTTTACATTTCCCTCCTTAAACTCATTTCCTGGTATGCAAAGGATCTTAGGAGCGCTGCCGCCTGGGGTGTGATTTAGCTAACAACAACAATGGTGACAGCTTAGCGCTGTAGGGGATAATTCGAGGGAAACAGGTACGTGGGATGAAGCTATTAGTCTTGAAAGTGTGAATTAGGTCAGTTTGCTTAAAAATGAAGACCAAATGAAATTCTTCCCCAACCCTAACTATAATAAACACTACAGTAATATACTTCTGCTCTTTCTAGATCTGCGGAAGACTTTTGAGCAGGAACCCCTTGGGAAGGAGGTATCTCTGGAACAGGAAGTCCTACTCCAGTGTCGCCCACCTGAAGGAATCCCAGTGGCTGAGGTGAGTGACAACAGCTCCCCCACTCTTTTTTTAAGGCAGGGAATGGGTGAGGGGGGGAACTGACACAGTTATCCTTACTGAGGCCTAATCTGTGCCTAATGGTGCAGTGAATTAGGCGATGGCATGATAAATGGGAGGTAATGGAGATCTAACTGCCTGCTGCTGGTAGAATAGATTGATTGGGAACTGATTAATGACTTCAGAGTCAATTAGAATGCCCCACTAGGCAGAGCTACAGGCAGTTTGGTTTCATTCTTTTGCTCCCTTTACAAGAAATGAGAACACAGCACAATTCTATGTTATCTCCAAGACAAACACTTGGCAGAATTTATGAATGCAACACTGTTCTCTCCCACCCAAACATTCCCACCTTTTCCAACATGCTATCATTGGGACAACGAGCTTTCCTATACATTATTAAAACATTTTTTAATGCTGCATTTTGTTTTACTGCCATGCTTGTGCATATGGTGAGTCATTTACACTGCATAACTATAAGAAAGCACATGCTGTGATCTAATAAGAAGCTGGAACAAAGAAAGAATATAATCCATCTTTTAATGTTCCATGTCTGGTTTACTTAATGGCAATTAAAAACAGATGGGAGAGTATTCTGTTATCTGTCTTGTGGAAGTGACCCTACCGAGAAGAGGGGAAAAGCAGTAGACATTTGAAGTGGGGGGCCCATCTGTGAAGAAAAGACTACCCCATCTCCCAGGCATGTTGTTCTTGCTTCTTATAGCAATGCCCATAGTCTTCTAAAAATTGACATTAAAAGGCCCTGTTTCTTCTAGTTGTCAATAGGAGATTATTGGACTAGGCCTGTTTTACATTATGTAAACAATGGTTTCATTATATAGTTCATAATACAGTGGTGAACAACACTTCTGTTAGTCTTCAGTTTCATTGGGTCATCAATCACTTGGCAGTATGCCCCATCAAATACATCTTCACACAACCCTGAAAGCACATTTCCACACTGAGATGTCTTGATCACACAGCATCTCATTCTAATTCAAAATTCAGTCAATCCAATAGAAGTGCTGTGATATCTAGTTCCAAAGAAAGACTGTGGTATAGCATATGTACTAAGATCAAGGAATTAGGCTCGGCCTGGGTTTGGGAAGCGCAATATTGTTGTAGTTCTGGTCCTTTCTAGAAGGGCAGTTGAAGATGATGTTCTGAGGTAGTTCGGTTCTGCTCTGTGGCCTTTGGCTTACAGGGTGCTTCAGGGTGCGATAGGTCCCCCATCATTTTAAACATCTATATGAAATAGTTGTGGGGAGTCATCTGGAGGTTTGATCGGCCGTGACAGCAATATGCTGATGACATGTAATTCTATTCTGTGTTTTCCACCGGAAAATCTCAGGGAGGCTGTGGAACTCTTGAACAGGTTTCAAGAGGCGGGTTTGAGATCAATGAGGGTGAACAAGCTGAAGCTTAATCCGGACAAGATGGAAGTGTCATGGGTAAGGAAACCAGTTGATCTGGGTAGAGGAGTGGAACCTGTTCTGGATGGGTTTGCACTTTCCTAAAGGACCAAGTTCTTCTGGACTGGGCAATGTCTGCGGAAGCTCAGGTGGCACCTGTGGTCAGGAGTGTCTTTTACCACCTAAGGCTGGTGTGCTAGCTGTGACCATAGCTAGAGAAAGTGGATCTAGCCTCAGTCATGCATGCATTAGTTTAATCCAGATAGATAACTGAAATGTGTTCCATGTGGAGCTGCCTTTGAAGACTACCCAGAAACTTCAACTGATGCAGAATGCTTGTTGCAGCCAGATCAGTACATATTATGTCAATTCTGTACTTGCTGTGCTGGTTACCATTGGATTTTCATGTCCCATTCAAAATACAGATTTTGGCTTTTAAAGTCCTATATGGTTTGCAACAAGGCTTTTGAATGCCTTCCTGTGCCTGAATGAACCTGCTCATGCTTTAAGGTCAGTGTCAGGCACCCATCTCATTGGACTGCTTTTAAAATCAGTTAGACTAGTAGGGACTATGGTCAGGCCTTCACTACTTTATGAAACTCTCTCCCAAAAGATGTGCTTTCAGTGACAACATTTAAGCAAGCTTTGAAAACCCACCTGTTTCAAATCGCTTTAATTTAATTTTCTGTATTTGATCATGCTACTATTTTGTTGATATTTTATTGCTGTGGCTCTGAATATTTTTATATTAGTTGAATTATAATTTAATTATTGAGGGGGTGTATTTTTAAATGTTAAAGTTTTATTTTATTATCTTGTATGATCCTGAATTATAATCAGTGGAGTTTTAAGTGATTGACTTTGGGAGGATTGCACCCACATACAATTGTCAGGCAAGCTATTATTACAAATTCGGTGCACATCAGCAACTTGCACGCACAGTGAAAAACGATATAGTTGGAGAGTACATATCAGTCACGGAATTATTCCATCATAAAGAGTTTGCAGAAAAGTGAAAGATACTTTTGCTGATCAGTAGAAAATGTGATTGTTAACAACACTTAATTCCCCCTATTTCAGAATGCTCCTCTCACTTTCTCTTCCTGACAAATGTGAAAGTCTGCCAGGTTGCATAAAGACAAGTTAGAATGCCATTGTTTAGGAACAAGGTGGTTGTCAGTTGCTTTGATGGCTGATTTCTCGGTAAGCTCTACATGTTACCCGAACTTCCCTGTGAAACAAGACCTTGGAGCTCATCATCATTTCAGCAAAACTGTCTGCAAACAATGGGAGAAAAATAATGCATGATTAATTTTATTTTTCTCTCATATTTTTTTTTCTTTGCAGTCTTATTTCTTGTGGGGTGGGATGGGATTAATAATTTAGTGCAATGCAGGTTGGCTTTGAGTAAGCCAGCTTTCTGATAGCCATGGTATTAGTCAGTTGCTATTCTCAAGAAGAATTTGTCAACTTCTTTACCTCTGAGTATCCTACCAACCAGCTGTTGCCACAATATTTGTAAAGGGGCATGTCATATCGCAGATGCATGGTAGTACTTAGGGACTTCATTACCTTTGCTAGGAGCTCAGCTTACTTATGACTGGCATAATGACTGTGTGCCGTATTATGCACATAACACAGATTATACCAACCAGTGTCTCCTTAGGTAGATCTATACAAAAAGCAGAAAGCCCGATTGTATGACAAGAAAGACAGAGAGAGAGAATAAGAGATGGAGGAACAATATGATTAATATAAAGGAAGCTTTCATTTTTGTCATGCACATCCTGCCTAGTAATGCTAGCACCATTTTAGGAAAAGAAAAGTTATTGAAAAAAATGGGTTTAAAAACAGCTCCGTGCCCATTTCAAGTGTCCCGCTACTCACAGGAAGAACAGGACAACCCGGGAGCAGCAGCCACACGGCCTGTGATCCACAGGATGGTCTCAGAACTGCAGAAAATTTGGGTTTTCCGCAATTCCTGATACCCCAGGATAAGTCCTTGCTTGCCCCGGTTTGCCCCCGGGATCCCCTGTGCATCATGTGGACACAGAGGGATGATCCAAGGACTACCCTGGGATATAGGCATGGCGTAGACATGCACATTGGGAAGAACTTGCACATTGGGGAGCATTCCTTATTCTCAAGCCTGAGTCGTTCTCAAATGCAGCAGTGACTGAACTCTGGAAAGATCATCCATGAGCTGTCTCACCTCCCATTCTTCCATACATGCAACATACTAATTTGCTTTTGTCAGGCAGAAGAGATTGATGACAGTGCTCTAATCGATGACTGTGGAAGCTATTTGCACTGCCATTGGGGCAGACACCAGTTAATACTTGGCAAGTGCAAGAGTCATCTATGCTGTAGCTATTCTGAAGAGCTCTTTTCAATGGCTTCTCCCCCCCTTTCTACTCCACTGCTTCCATTGCCTTCTCACGTCCTTTTTTTTAAAGTCAGGAGTGAGATCAAACACCAAGATTGGAGATTAGTCTAATAGAGCTTCTGTGTAGACTCCTTCCAGCACTATTAAAAGAACAAAGGACCAAACACAAATGAGTATGAATACCTTAATGTGGCATTTTATTGCTGCCACTAGCTGTAACTGGCAAGATAAAGTCTTGAAGCAAAAAATGGAGTGATGAAAGATAACTTGGTTGGTTGAAGGATTACATGATTATTTAAATTTGGAGATGAATGTGCTCTTTGTTCAAGACTTCACTTATTTGTTTGAAAGACTTTTATTGTAATATAGTTAATGGGAGTAAGAAGCAAGTATTGGAAGTCAGACCGCCAACTGTGACACCTGACTTCCAGGTCAAGCTGGATAATGTAAATAACATATAGTTGGTCACAATTAGCACTAGCCTGCTTGCTTCTTTGTTAAGAAGAGCAGCAAACCACAACCCAGAATATTTAAGTGTGTATTTGCTCTCAAAATACATATTTAAATGCACATTATAAACTGCATTGCAATGTTTGGGAAAGTGCAAAATCTGTTGAATAGCTAAGTTCCAGTCTGCACATTAATCCAAAAGGTGTGGATCGAGTTATTTTATATAGGAATTTCCATACATTGAATTATTCAAAAATCCCTAGATTTCAGCATGAAACACTCCAGACTGGTTAATAGCAGTCAGTCACTATGGATAAATGGTATGACAGAGCTTTCCATTCAGAAGGTTCATGTAAGGTGGCCATGTGTCCTCTTTTACAGAGGACAGTCCTTTATTTCGCTGACTGCCAGAGAAATGTCCTCTGTTTTGAAGGTGTCCTCTGTTAAAGTCCTGCTTAAAGATAAAGAACCGTCAGAAGGAAGAACTGGGCCTTGAAATGGCCATCAACAATTAGCACCTGGGCAGCAGACTGAGCAGTAGACACACAGGTCACCTGGTGAGATGTGTAACATTTCTATTTAAATCGTAACAAATATTTCTAAATTTGCATCCACACATATAAATTAGCATATGCAGATTTCATGCAGATCACTGCTTTCTTTTGTCCTCTTTTTCTGTGATGCATTTCCACTTTCTGGTGATTTTATAAGTGGACACCGTAGAAAACTGAGATGTACCTCAATGGAAGGCTGTTCATGCTTTATCTCTCTTCAGCAGAACTATACAATTTTTGATCCACCAAGTTAATTGGAGCCCACCAGCCATGTATGGCAGCCCACCAGGGACTTAGTACAGTTTTGCTACCTACAAAATTGTAAATGGCTGGGTATAAAGCATTGAAAATATGCTATACATGGCTGTGGCATGCTCCGGCTCAGTTTGGTGATTCACAAATTAAGCAGGTGTACTCAGCAAGTCAAATGAAGCATAAGTTGTAAGGAGTTTAAAGCAGCAGCACTCAGCTTGTGTTTCAGCCTCACTAGGAGAGAGTGTTTGCTTGAGTGGGTTGGAGTTACAGGCCTTGGGAAAGATGACCAAATCCAAAACGACTGGGGCTGGGTTCACTCAACATGCTAAGCCATGATGGTTTATTCTCTGGCCCCACCCATAATGGGTTTGTGTGTCATCTGTGGAATGTTTCTGCCACCAACTGTGGATTAATCCACACAAACACTCTACTCTGAGAACCCATGCTCTGCAGAATGGACATAGTGGGCTGTTTACATAATCTACAATGCATAGTGATTAGCAAGCCATCATGGCTTAGTGTTAGGTGTGAACCCAGTCTGGGTATGTGTTAAAACACATAGCCTAGAAGGCCTGAAGTCAAAGCCAGAATCATTCTTCTGGGTAGCTCATTGCCAGGAAAGGCAATGGTTGATTTGCACAGTCGGCATCTTCTCCACCAGTATTCGTACAGCTGTGGTCTAGCAGATGATGGACAGAAGGGTTACCTCTGCAGCATGAAACTGTGTAGGGAAATATCAAAAGGGATATGAGTCTTCCAATAATTCTGGTTTTTCTTAGGGCTGGTGCAGACATAACACTGCTGATGCCTTAACCATTGTTAATGATTTGGCTTTTAGAACTATGTTCTTCCTTCACTCACTCGCTTGTCCACTCAGCAATGGCAACCCTTTAAAACAAACTTGTGCCACTTATAGCAGTTCACTAGTATGCAGAGATCTGCATTTTAAAGTTTCTTATCTTTGAATACCAGGAGCTCTTAATTTTACATGAAGCCTACAGTTTGTGAGGCTTCTATGGGAATGACTGATCTCTACAAGTTGGCCCAGTTCTTATTTATTTCATATCAATCTTTATAAAATTGCTCGGAACTTTGGATCTTTTTTTTCCTTCAAAATAAATGAACATACACACCTGATAGCGGTCAGATGGCCAGAATCTGTTTAAAAGTGTGAATATCAGAGGGCCAGTTCTGATGATGCCCTTTCCATTTGCAGCAAGCATTTCTCATATTTCTTAGATAGTGTATTCTGAAGTGGTAGACATTGTAATCATTCACTTGCTGTGTTCTCTTCCATATCCACAACACACATTTTATTGATTAGCAAGCCCAGTAGTAAAAAAATAATTTGAAGTACAATTGTTCAAGATGTCTCACTAGATTTATTTGTGTTTGTGGGTTAGCATTTGAAAAGTCTTCTGGGTGAGCTGTTAAGGATGCAATACTATGCACGTTTAGACAGGAAAAAAATATGGCTGGCTGGTACATGCTGAAAATTGCAGGCCTTTTTCTGTCTAATCATGTATAGGATTGCACCTTAAAAGTACCATCAACTAATAATAACAATAATAATAATAATAATAGTGTATTTATTTATTTATTTCCTGCCTCTCCCTCTGGATCAAGGTGGGGAACAATATAATACAAAAAACTAGTTAAAAGAGCATATAAAACCAATACAATATTAAAATAACAATCACAACATATTAAAATTCTTAGGTTTAAAATTCATCTGGGTAGGCCTGCCGGAAGAGACTAGTCTTTATGGCTGTCTTAAACTCGGAAAGAGTGTTAAGGCGATGAATGTTAAGGCGATGAACCCGGCAGGCCCTTCCACAGTCTGGGGCCAGCAGAAGAAAAGGTCCTCTGGGTAACTGTTGTCAGCCTAGTTGTGGCTGACTAGAGTAAACCCTTCCCAGAGGACCTGAGTGTGAGGGGCGGATTGTCCGGGACAAGACAATCCTGCAGGTAACCTGGACCCAAACCATGTAGGGATTTAAAGGTAATAACCAACAAGTTGTGTATGTGCAAGCAGTGGAGGTGGGACTTGATGTAGCAACATTGCATCAGAACTGGGTCTACTATATTTCCATCCTTTTTACCTAGTGAAAAGGCATTCTGGCATTTCTTGAAAGCCAAGGGGGAAAAAATTCTAGGGCACATACTGGGATCCTCCCAAAGTAGCACGGCAAAGTTATTAACAATTAATCCCTTTCCTCATTGCTTTCTGCTCTTTTCAAAGTCGCTCCGGTCTCCTTGGGAGTGAGAGATGGTCTCAGAGTAAAACAGCCTCATCAAATTAACTCCTTGCAATAAGGTTATAGATCAAAACATCAATGAGATCTAAGATTAGTTAATATGCCATAAGCAGCTAAATGAAGTTTTGCATTGGAATGTGTGATTCGCTGCACCTTCAACAAGGGGATAATTGCATCGCTAATTATTAAGGGGCCGATGCTCCCTAAGAGTTTAATTGGAGAGCATCAGCTGTAAAACTCGGTGACCCAATTGGGCTTAAAAACTGCTGCTGTACCTGCTTAGATCATATTAGATGCCATTGAGAGAGTGGGGTGAGATGAAGGCGTTGCCACTGTTTGCCAGGCTGAGATGAGCACTGCACAAATTCTGCTCAGCTGGCATTGTCTGTAGGAAAAACTCAGAGCAGGCTGGGACTTATCCAAATACACGGCATCAGGTGGCTGCTGTGTCTAATTGATTGTTAATATAACTGCTGTTTGCTTTGTTTGATGAGAGTGGCTCCTGTTTTTGCTGCCGTTATCCCTTAATTGGAACTCCTATGTGGATGCATTTCCATGCAGGCACTTTTGTCGGCCTGGCAGTGTTTTGTATTCTGCTCAGAAAAAGGAACGCTTTTTATACAGAGAGCGGAGAGCTGAAGGGGGGAGATGGCTATGAATACTAATTGGCTGGGAAGTGACATTGTCACTAACAATGCTGAGTGATATGTATGGGGGACTTATCTTCTGGAAGGCATCAGTAGAGCGGAGAACAGAAGGGATGATGTCGAAAGTTTATGTGCGTTTTCACAGTTACAATGGAGAAGTGTAACAAATGGAAACTTTGCTATAAAGAAGGGCTGCCGCTAAGTGCACGGGCAGCTTCCACTTTTCCTCCCTGCACCCAGCTGGTTTTTGCCCCACCTTTCTTTCCCTTGGCTTCTTTCCTGTAATCCTGGCTCCTTTTCTTTGACCCCTGTCATCAGTCAGGACACAGAATAATGGGCTGAAGTTACAGGAAGCCAGATTCTGGCTGGACATCAGGAAAAACTTCCTGTTAGAGCAGTACGACAATAGAACCAGTTACCTAGGGAGGTTGTGGACTCTTCCATACTAGAGGCATTCAAGAGGCAGCTGGACAACCATCTGTCAGGGATGCTTTAAGGTGGAATCTTGCATTGAGCAGAGGGTTGGACTTGATGGCTTTATAGTCCCCTTCCAATTCTACTGTTCTATGATTCTTTGATTCTATGATACTCAGATACCTGCTGTACTTCCCTTACTTCTTCCTTCTCCTCCTAGATCAGGGGTGTTGAACCTCAGGCCCACGGACCAGTCCTCCGTGGTTCCCCAGATAGCCACACCTCCTTCCACTGGCCCACCCTCTTTCTCCTGATGGCCAATCATTTTTAGTTTCCCAGGTTTTGCACCCACCCACCTTCAATTCATCAGGTTGAAATGCCGCTCCTAAGCCTTCCTTACTTGTAGTAAGAGCTTTAAGCTAAAATATGCTGGTATCTTTTGTATTTTGCACCTGTTCCTCTTGCTTTTGGCTCTACTGTCTTTGCCGTTCACTCCACCCACCACAGGAATGCAGCACTTGAAAACTTCTCTGAAATTGAATTCAATCCACAGACTGAAAGAGGTACAACATCCCTGCCTTAGGGTTGTTGTTTTTTTGGGAAGTTTTGACCCACATGATATTCTTGGCCCCTTTCTTGGGGCTTCTGCCATATCCTCCCTTGTGGTCCTTGCTACATTTGCTGCATTATTGGGTAAGGGTCAACCCAATGTTCTCTTCTCTGGCTTTATCCAACCTTTCTTTCTCTTGGACCCTGCTTCTCTCAGGTTCTCTGCTTCCTCCATTCCAGCTTCCCTTGATTCCTCTTGTGTGTGTTCCTTCCTAATTTCTATTTTTCTCTCAGAACCCAGCTCCCTTGACTTTGTGTGTGTCGGGATTGGGCCCAAGCTCCCTGTGGAGTGTGAAGTTTCTGAATCCTATTCAGCAGCAGAGTTAGGAGGAGAAGAGCTGGGTCAAAGTGCAAGGGAAGAAATTCCCCGAGAGAGTCCAGGAGTCAGGGAAGAATTTTCCCAAGGGAAAATACCACTTTTCCTGTGGGAAAGCAACAACTTACAGAGGGGGAGGGACAAGACTTGGCAGATGCAAGTGCCCACCGTCATTCTAAGAGGGTGCATCTGAGGGAATTGAGGCACTCTGCAAGATTAGCTACTCATTGAAGTCAAGGGAGGGAGAACACTCCTTGAGGGAGGGACTGAGGAAGCCCATCAAGTTCTGTGTAGATTGCCTACACAGCAGCATCTCTCTCTCTCTCTCTCTCTCTTACTCAATTGAAGTCTTTCTCTATCAGAAAACTCAGGATTGGCCAATTAGGTCTAGGGCAGCTTTTAGACAAGTACTGAGTCTTATTGTCTGAAGGACTAGCTGTTAGCATATTAAAGGACTATTGACTTGAAGATCCAGTCTCTGCCTGGTGATTGCACAGTGGGAAGGGCTCGTAGTTCTGACAGTATGAGAATTTTCTTTCAGTTCGCAAACCACTAAAAAAAAATTGCATTTGTGAACAGGAGCGCATGTCCTCCAAAAATGCCTGCAAATTCCTGAACTTGTGCTTGACTTCGCAAAATGCACACATTTAAATTCTATTGATTGCTCCCTTGATGATTGGAAGCCTTCCGATCATCCAATACAGGGTGGGAGGAGCAGCAGAGGCGAGATGGGCTTTTTTTCACTAGATGGGCTTTTTTGCACGTCTAGCAGGGATGCTTTGGAGGAGGAAGGAAAGAGGCTGGAGAAGCCTCTGGGTAGCATGTATCCTGGCCTCTCCAGCCTCCTCCCCTCCCCACACAGCAAAAGCCTTCCCCTCTCTCTGAGGTTGCTTTTCCAACATCGGAGAGCAGCCTGTGTGGTTCTTTCTGCTGCAGCTGCGAGGGGCAGTGGAGGAAGATCAGGTCTCCAACTCCTGAGGTCAAAGTGCTGCTTCCAATCGCGGAAGGTGGAAACAGAACAATTCTATTGTTCGGTTTCCCTAAGGAGTTGCTCCCTAAGGGAGTTAGTAAAATAGTTCCTATTGGCATCAACGGGAATATTCTGAGAGGTAAAGCTGCACACCATTCATTAAACATACTGTATGATTTGGCCCCAGATTGCAGTATGCACAGAAATATTTAGCATTTCATTGGCAATTATATCAGTGTTGATAGCAAAAGGCATGGCTGGATTAAAAGCCTCAAATGGCATGGTGAGGGATAGGCTGGCTTTTCTTGACCTCGTGCTTCCTCTTCAGCTCTTCTTATCTTGGTCCTCCTAGCCCCATCTCTCTCTCTCTCTCTCTCTCTCTCTCTCTCTCACACACACACACACACACACACTGTGTTTGATGGCTCTCTGTTAAGTTAGTTTACTGGCTTTCTCTATAGGTGCAGATCTTTCCAAGTCCTATATTGGAGCTACAATACAGCTTCATGCATTTAACCACCATACCACTGAGAGCATTTGGCCATTGCAATTTAAGGAAACTAATCAAAGGGAAGGCAGGTTTACTTTCTTTCTGATTGGGTTGATGGAGGACAGAAAAGGTTACAAAAAAGAGGGAAGGATGGAACGATAAAGATCTGTGGCACTTGAAAATAGTCACCGTTAAAACAAGACATTAAAATTCAAGTGTCTATGAATCCATCCCCTTAAAGCATATCCTGCCAGAGAACTGCCAAGTTATTGTAAAACTCTCTTAAATATCCGTACAACTATTAGGGCAATTGTGGAGAAATTAGTGCAAAATTTGCACTACAAAAACTGACTTCCAATGCGCAAACACTATTTGGGTCTGTGTACCTATTTAAGAAGTTCTTGAGACAACATTCCCAAACTAAACTTTGGTTGCATTTAAAATTAACTTAAGTTTTTGGCAGAGTTTGGGTGGGGAGTTGATTCAGAAGAATAACATGCAGATGCAGCAACATTGTTCTAATACTCATTCTTTAGGCTATAACAGTGACATTTGAATTAAAGCTATCGCTGACTACAGAAATCTTGGTCAGTTAACCGTATGAGTTTAAATGAATTCACAACCTTGGTTTTAAGCAAAAACAAAACATGCTTCCTGTGTTTTTATGTGACGCACACATGGGTTTGCTCCAGGCACAGTTTTAGAAAGGGTATTATCTCCTATTAGGAGAATAAGGAAAATGCTTGTTCTAAGATATCACTACAGTTCGTGATTTTTATAAGTACTTGGATTTTAAAAAAATTAAAATTAAAATATATGCCACCTAATCATTTAAAGTGTCTTTTTAGTTGATTAATCTAGCCAATTAATTGGCCAAAAACTGGAGCCCTACTTCAAACTACTTAAAAAAGAACTAATTTGCTTTGTATGTCCTCATTTGTACATGCAATGCATTATTTTAATATTAAACTGTTGCTCAAAATAGTCTAGAGAAATACAGACCTGATTAGGATTACGAGAGAGAGTCCTTGTGACAATTGTGGGTATTTCTCCCTTGCTGGTGGCTGTTGGTCTCACATTTCATGTTGGGTGACATGTGGCAGGTTCCCTCTGTTAATTAGAACAAATGTGCCAATTATGTTAATATATCTCCCGATGCCAATCAGTGAATAATTAGAGACAACACATCTGTCTCCCACCAGGGAGTAGGATGGGGGAAAAAGCAGGTAGTACAAGGTGCAGAGTGCTCTAAATTACTGCCACAGTGGATTGCACATTTCTTCACTATGAATGCACAGTGTCATGATACGTTTGCAAATGCCTTAGCAACCTTGGAGAGAGGGGGGCCATAGAATTGCATGAAATCAACTTTTCCTTTTAGGGTGACTTATTGGAAGAATTATGATGCTAGAGTCCAGGTTCTCTGTTACAGTAAGAATGCCACAAGAGATCATACTAATATTTATGTTGTTCGTGTGGCTGGGTTCTGTTATAATGTTGGTATCACAGCTGCCTCTTTATGGGTAATGGAATGCTTCAAGCAAGCATGGAACCTGATGTACTATTTCTTCCCTAGCTGTCTCCTTGTCGTATGAAAGTGGGAAGGGACATTTCACCCTGGTTATCTGGACAGTGAGTTTGTCTGCTTCTGCAGCTACTCCACCCTTTGAGGAGTAACCTTTTTCAAATTCTCTGTCTTCCACTTAGGGCTATGTTTACCATGGGTTAGCCCTATCATAAAGAACAACTGATAAAAAAGATAAAGATTATACCCCTGTGAAACCAACATCATCTTCAGATTTCGTAGCATATTATATATTATGTCTGTAATTGTTACAGCAGCCCTAAAAGATAGACTGCCATCATTATACCCCAAAATATGTAAGGAATGAGGACGAGGGAATACTAGTTTGCTTACGGCCACTCAGAGGCCTTAGCTAGACCTAAGGTTTATCCCGGGATTGTCCCAGGGTCATCCCTGCCCGCTCCCTGGATCCCCTGTGTGTCATTTACATGAACAGGGATGACTCCGGGACAATCCCAGGATAAACCTTAGGTCTAGCTAAGGCCAGAGTGTTTGTAGCTGAGGTGTGATTTGAAGCAGGGAGGTCAAACTATGGTTTGTCATTATATCCAATTCTCACTAACTAACCATGGTTTGTGAACAACTGCCAAACCAGGATCTGAAACCACAGTTTGAGACTACTTAGCAACTCCATTGGCCTTGTTCACACATAAACCTATAAGCTTCAAATTTAAAGAATGCAGAACACTGACTTGTTGTGTCCCCCAACAAGCCAGAGTCCCAACCCATTTTTTTTATTTATTTTTTTGTATTGGCCTAGGACTCTGGATTGTCAGGGGAGAGACAAGTCAGAGTTCTGGGGTTGCACATCATGGTAAAGAAGCCATGAACAGAAGCCCATGGTTTGTTTATCCACTATCACTTGCAGTGGAAGTGGTTGGTGCACACTGCTCATAAATGCATGCAGTGGAAGTGATCAGTATACACTACTCATAAATGATATGATTCTATGGGATGATAACGCAAAAACATCCGTTACCGTTATTTGCGAACTCACCTATAGTGTAGCAAACTGTTGTTTGGCTAGAGTATTGGACATATTAGAGCCTGCCTAATCGTTACATTTCCTATGCTGAAAGTGGCTACATGTAAGGAAAGCTCTGTTTCTTAAGAACTCTAAAACTCCCTTAGAGATAACAAGACTAGGTAGGAGGGCAGTGTAGAGAAACACTTTCTCTATGCTTCCCTTAGCCCTTGTTTAATTACTAACAGTCCATAGGTATTGGTGAAAGGGCAAGGACAATTCTCCACTACAGGAGAGGTAAGTTAAGTAGAGATAAACAGACCCAGCCAGCACTTCTCGGAAATGAAGAGACCTGTACTCATGTCCCATTCGTACCAATTGGAGTTTTTCTTCCAATAGAAATAGCAGATATGGGGCAGAGAAGAGGAAGTCCAGATCTGGACATGACACAGGCAAAGGGCTCTCCCTACTCCCCCTCATGCCATGGACCAAATACAGTTCAATTCCCCTATCCCCACTCTGCGGCTGCTACCATTTTTTTTAAAAAATGAAATAATAATAATAATAATAATAATAATAATAATAATAATAATAATAATAATAATAGCTAACCCTGGTCAAATATGACCTTTGTTGGGTGACCTCAGGCCAGTATTTACATAACAGCCTAACCTATCTGACAGGGGTGTTCAGAGAAGAAAATGACATATAACCATATATGCCTCCCTGAGGAGGGTCCAAATAAATAAGTATTATAATAAATACATGACATAGCCTTCTGAATATTTCCCCCTTCCAGAGCTACAGGATATGAATTTGACCAAAACAAAAAAGCATGAAGTACAGAAATATATTGTAGGAGCCCTAAATTGTTGACATAATGCATAGAAATTTAAATGAAACCATGTTTTTACTGCAAATAGCTCTTCATACTTCTGAGATAATTGCAACATGCATTTTCTATCTGGAGCAATTGTTGCTCGCCTTTTAGTACTATTACCAGTGACATTATAACCGACTCATTTTTAAAAGAGCCTGCAAGTAGATCCAGTGGTTTTGGTCAAAGCCCCAAGGAGCTTAAAATGCAATATCCTGTCTGTTATGATAAATTATACACATAAAACGTTGGCAAATTGCTTGAATTTTCATTCTCTGAAAGTGTATGCAGTATTTGGGAAGAAATTATTAACAGAACTCTGAAAAAGGAAGATATAGCGAGGCTTTTATTTTAAGAAAAGAAGGATAGACCAAGTGCTCTATAGTATATCAGAAGTTTGGTTTTCTCTCCTATATCTTATAGGTGAACAAGATACATTAGAGAGATTATTTTAATTGTCTTCTTTTACATAACACTGTGCCTTGTGTCCTAACCCCAGGTTATTTTTGTGTTATGGTTTTATACAGGTGCCTCTTAAGTTAAGTAGGTTTTCTACTTACCTCTTGTGTGTGTTCCTATAGCTTTATAACTTGTAGGTTTTTTTTACTTTTCCCATTTCTTGAACTCTAGACAACGTAAAGTCAGGAAACTATTAAAGTTCCACCTCTTGATGTTAGCATTAAATTTTATTGGTCATTGCACTGTCCTGTCTCCCTGGGCAGATGTTCAAATTGCTTGGGGGAAATGGAATGTTTGTTACTACATTAAATTATACTTATTTTAAGTCCATCATTTGATCTGGGCAGCAGTCTTGACTAAATCCTTCCTCGTGATCAATTTCTAGTATGTTGTCTGTATTAATGTGTTTTGTTTAGACTTCGTGTTTCAGAATCTACTTCTCTATATTTTGTGTCAATGCCGATCTTCTGTGGAGGACAGTGTTCATGTTCAGAGGCACTGTGATTTTAGTAGCAGTGTTTCTGCAGCTGAAGTATACAAAATATTGCACAGTTCTTTTAATTTTTTGTTATATCAAATCTGTGAAATAAGCCAAGTATCATCCCTATTTAACCAATCAGGATTAATTTTGCTAAGTTGAGCAAGATGCTCCCAAGAAAGTGTGCATAAGCTTGACAGGTCACATGGAAAGTGGTGGGGAAAATGTGTGTGTAACAGTGGAAGAAGGAATAACACCATACCCATTTGTCTGTCGCTTCCACCATGCAGAATGTTCAGCACATGCACTGCCTACCATCCCAAAAGGGAGAGTATATAGTGGCACCCAAAAATACTTCCACGTAGAAGCATTCTTAGACAAAGTGTACACTGTGTCTTACATGTTATTGATCACCTTAACTTGAGAATTAAGGAAAGGGTTGGTTCATGCATGCATATCTATCGATCAATGACTGCACATATCAAAAAGTCCGTCAGAGACACACACGTTTTTTTTCCCCATGGCTTCAAAATTTCCAGAAATTTTACATCTCTAGATAACCTTGCACCATCTCAAGCCCAATAGTTTCTAGTTGAGGCAATTCACACACACAGTTGCAAAACACCCAGTGATGAAATAGCAAGTGATCCACATGCATAGGTGTATCAGGCCTATCTAATTATAGAGCCTTGCACATTTGAAAATAATAATAATACCATTTTAGATTATACAATGTAACAGCCAATTGAAATGTGCACATTCTCCAAGACAGAAAATCACTGTTTCTGTGAGATGTGACTGGTTTTACTTAGGAAAATTACTTGTGAAATGAATTGAGATTTGTTACCCAAAATGGGAGAAGCCCACTGCCTGGATGAACGACTGATCCTAGTCACTCCTGTGACAAAAATAAGGTGGTGCAAATTTTGTTGACTTTCAGGCACTTTGGGCAGATGTTCAAATGGTTTAAGTAGAGGGGATCTTTGTTAGGACAAACCAGGTCTTTCTTATTAGTGAGAACTCTCTGTATTCCATTGGGTTGGCCAGGGGCAAATGATATTTTTGTTTTTTCTTCATTTGATTAAAGTGTCGGACATAAATTCCAATGATCCAGTGACATGAAGTTACTGCTTTGATCTACCCTGGGCCTCTAAAGCATGTTCAAAAGCAAATAAGCCACTGAATGTTCAGCCAAGTTATGTTAAGCTAGCTTACCTCAGGCAGCTCTGGGAGAATGGGGTGCTTCTTTAGAGTAGATATGAATGGGATATTGTATAGCTAGAGAGCACATATTTAGATACTAAACTGTTTCCCTCAATTTGTTTCTAAAAACATTAAAAAGAGTAGTTGCATAAAATATAGAACTGTAAATTTCCCATAAATGTGACTGTGGATAATACATATAACACATATAGAAGACTCTATAAACACATACTTTCACCTGTGAAATGTTTTCTGAATATACCAACAAATGTAACGTATGAATGAAGCAAATATTTCTCTGTAAAAACACATTTGTAAAGGTCGTGCGCACACTCATCAGGGAGTCACAGTATATCATTTACATTATTTATTATTCATTTACTTTATTTATATAGCACCTTCTATGTACATGGCACCTTGCAGGTATACAGGTCCCAGCCCCAAATAGCTTACATTCTAAAAATAAATAACTAATTGGCACAATTTTAATTCTGAATTTTGGTTTTTCCTTTCTCACCCCCTCCCCTTTTATCACTCACTGTTCAGTGAGTGGTATATACATCGTGTAAACATATACAAATCATAAATGAAATAGACACAGAGAAAAAGAAGAAGAGGGAGATGGAGGCCTCATCCAAGCAGGATATTGCACTATGAAAGCAGTATATAAAAGGCAAGAGCCACACTACTGCTTTATAGCGGTATTGAAGTGCACTGACAACTGTTGGGGCCCATTGACACATACCATATACCACTTTCATACTGCTATATCCTGCTTGGTGTAGATGAGGCCGGAGTAATTAGTAGCCAGAGGAAGAATATGTCATTAGTTCAGTTCTATGTACTTTGGTTTAGTTAGAATATGGTATGGGGTATATGTGTATTAGATTTCAGCGAGGGCAAATAGCTTCAGGGAACAAGAAAGGAAAAGATCTTGTACTTTAAATGCAATCGGGCTAAGGAAACTGAAATTCCAAACAGAACAATGAAGGGAAGCTGGGAGAGGAGAAAGACAAAGGGCAGAATCCAATGGGGGTGTTTACACCCCCACCAATTCCTTTCTGCCCTACTGATTCCCTTCCACAAATTCTGTTGTGTAAGTGGAACTCACCACTTATGCAACGGTGATATAGTGTTTCCTAGGGGAAGCCCCAAAGCAATGGAAATGCTCATTTCTGGAAGGAGGCAGGTCACCAAAGCTCCCTTATGCAAGCTTCACTGACCTGTCTCCATCCAGAAATGAGCATTTCCACTCGTTTCAGGATGCCCCGGAACTAATAATAATAACAATAATAATAATAATAATAATAATAATAATAATAATAATAATAATAATAATTTATTTCTTACCAACCTCTCCCTTTGGATCGAGGCGGGGAACAACATTAGAACAGGAATCAATACATTTTAAAAATTCATGATTTAACATTGATCTGGATAGGCCTGCCGGAAAAGGCTAGTCTTTAAAGCTGCCTTAAAATCACACATAGAGTTAATTTTACGAATCTCCTCCGACAGGCCATTCCACAATCTGGGGGCGACAGAAGAAAAGGTCCTCTGGGAAACTGATGTCAGCCTAGTTTTAGCTGACTGAAGTAAGTTCACCCCAGAGGACCTGAGTGTGCGGGGCGGACTATATGGGAGAAGGCGATCCCGCAGGTAACCTGGACCCAAACCATTTAGGGCTTCTAATGTTCTAATGTTTAACTTCTAATGTTGCACAAGTGGTGGGGGCTGTTTGCACAACAGAATTGACAAAGCGGAAGAGAATCAGTGGGGGCCACAGCACCCCATTCAATCCCACACAAAAAAAGAAATAAGATCTGGAGGCTAAGGGTGGGTGGGCGCCATCTTGTTTGAAACAGGTGCCCCAGGCAACATCAAGAGATCAAACATTCAGGACACACACACAGACTCGTCAAAGGCCTGAAGCAGTTGCTCAGGTTTTCAAGACTGGAGGGCAAAGATGTCGAAACTTTCTCTACTTTTATTTATATTTGTAATTGCTGGTTGTTAGCCTCTCTGAGACTATTTCTGAAGAGTGGAACAGAAATTCACTAAATAAATAAATGGTTCATTTAGAAATGGTTTATTACTCAATAGGTTTGGCTTATTAGGGTCGGCACTGCAACATGAATGATATCAATCTTAGTCATGCCCCTTGGTGTCTTGCCACTGATACTTGTCAAGAATGTATTCCTACCGTTCCCTTTTTGAGTACTCTGAGATAGGGATGGATGAATCAGTCTATATCTGGTCCATGTGAGTTTTGTATGTATTCAGTCATAAGTCCGTTGTGTCCAATTCCTGGTCCAGTGTGTGTGTGTGTGTGGATATGTGTTTAAAAAATATGAAAATGCACATCTATTTTTGTGAACAACTTTCTCTAACATACACATTTTATATGCAACCTTCCCTAATATATGCATTTTTGTGCCCAGGATTCTAATTTTTGTATGCAATCCTCAAGCCAAGAACTACATTGCATAATTTAAAAACTGTGCAGTCCAAATGATAACTGTGTTCCAATGTGCATATTAGTCCAGGAAGTACACAAGGTTGGTTCATTTAGAATATGGACCAAACCAAATTTTCCTCCATCACTGCTCTGATTCTTTCTATCTATCTATCTATCTATCTATCTATCTATCTATCTATCTATCTATCTATCTATATAAATTGCCTCTGTTATTTCTGTGAAGGCAACTGACTTCTCTGTCCATGTTTACAGGTTGAGTGGCTGAAAAATGAAGAGGTGATTGATCCTGTTGAAGACCGTAATTTTTACATCACGATTGACCACAACCTGATCATAAAGCAGGCACGTCTCTCCGACACAGCCAATTACACTTGTGTTGCCAAAAACATTGTGGCAAAGAGGAAGAGTACAACGGCTGCTGTCATTGTCTATGGTAAGGGAGCTGGTTCTGCCTCATGCTGATGAAACTGCAGCCTGACATGTCTACTAAATATAGTATATAGAGCTCTACTATCCAGCCTGCCATTTCTCTCTGGGTTTACAATGCTAAAAACAGAATATGCGTCTAGTCATTCAGCTGTCAATTAAAATGCATGTCTTTCACATAGACATTCTTAAGCAAAGAAGGGCAAAGCTGTATTTCTGTATATGTGTGTGCGTTCATTTCTTTAGGGATTTATAGCCCACCTTTTTGCAAATGCCTCAAGGAAGCTAAAAAAAAAGCAATGGCATTAAAATAATAAAACAACACATGAAAATGTGAATAACAGTCATCAGATTCAGTACTGGCTCCAGATTTTTGAGGCAAGACACCCTCAAATGCCCCTCTCTTTCAGTAAGTCTATCTTCTATTACCATTTTCACTGACTACTATTGCTCTTTATCCTCTTTCTCGCCATTAACAGGCAGAGAACTAGGGATCAAGTAGGTAGTGGCATCAAGTAGGTAGTGGCATCTCACCATCACTATTGACTGGGCCAGAGCATGAGGCAGGTGAAAAAGCAAGTTACAATGGTGAAGAGGAAGAACAAGTCCAGGAGGCTCTTCTCAGTGGGTCCCTACTGAGTGAGGGTCTCAGCAGATGCCCAAGTATGCCTACCCTGGATGCTGGTCCTGAGCAGATTAAACAATGATAACAATAAAAACAGTGAGCCATTAAAACAATTATCCAGTTCAAAGAGGAGTAGCTGTTATGGAAGGAAGTAAAATGCCATTAAAATGCTGAGCGAACAAGACAGACTTTGCCTACAAACAGTAAGGAAGGCTCCATGCAAATTGCCTAGGGAGAGTTCCACAATCTGGGTGCCACCATTGAAAGGGCTATCTCTCCAGTAGCCAACTGCCTGACTGCAGAAGGAATCCAAAGAATGGAGATTTTAATTGATGGGCTATATCAATTAAAAGATCAAATTAATCAAAATGGTCTACAGCCTGGCCAGAAATTAGTTTTCTTGGTGCAGCACTATGTGGAAGAATGTAAATAACAAGGTTCCTCACCCCTCTCTCTGTCTCACACACACACACACACACATACAGACACCCCTCCAAAGTGATTGTGCAACTGGGAAGTCCCAGCTATCATTCTTTCAACACATACCTTTGGGCTAGCACTTGAGAGCCAGCTCACACTCCAGTTTTTCAACCTAGGCCTTATCTACACCAAGCAGGATATTACACTATGAAAGTGGTAGGAAAGCAGTATATAAAAGGCAGGAGCCACACTACTGCTTTATAGTGGTATTGAAGTACACTGACAATTGTTGGGGCCCACTGACACATACCATATACTGCTTTCATACAACTTTCATAGTGCAATATTCTGCATGGTGTAGATTAGGCCCTAGTATACCGATGAAAGAATGCAACTGATTCATCATGATATTAGAGCCAGTTTGTATGAAAGCTATTTAACAGAAGTACATGGACCCTCTAAATCATAAAGTGTCTCTACTCCAGCATTACATATTTCTGTCAATGGCTAACACTAACATGGAATTCAAGGAATCCAAGGAATCCAGCTACTATTCGTCTCTATGTATTATGTCTCCTGTACAGTAACGTTTCCTGGTTGGGTTGCATGTTGCTGGAACAATGTGTAAACTGTCTTTTATTGTCTATAGAAGTAAGAAAAGTATTCTGAGGATAAGAACTTGCTCTAATAATATGGTAGCTGATCCTTATAGGTTTTATTAAAATGTTTAATTACAAAACAGATCATGCTTGAACCTCTGATTCACAGCTAGGGCAGCAGTTGCCTTATTGAAGTCACAATGAGGGATTTTAATTCTACTTTCTGTAGGAAATGGGTTGAATACAGATTCTTAGCCATGTTTGTGATACAAAGGAAGCACAACAGAGTAGCACTATGCAGTTTAGATGGAAAGTACAAAGCATTCATGAGCATAAACAAATTTCAGCACACACACGCAGTATAACTATCCTTTTCAAACACAAAGAGCTTGACTCAATGGGTGGAACTTCATTGCTGAAATAATGTTAGGAATGGGGAGTGTGAGTTGGAAACCAGATCAAGCTCCCTAACACCATTTATACGTGTGCTTGTGCTACTGTGCCAAAGATAGTGAATTAAGGAAAACTGAGACATTCAGTCCAGCCTAGGCCTATGAAATGCTTCAAAGAAGAAAAGGAGAGAAGGCAATGATGCAGAAGGAGGAGAGCAAATCTTTAAGGAGCCCTAAATTATAATTTATTCTGCCAAGTGTGTTTCAATAAAAAAAAAATCTTGTTCAGGTGTGGTAGTGAACTTTGGATCAGTGCATGAAGAGAATAGAATATTGTTAGGTTTTCTTTTAATTGAAACCCATATGAAAGCACCCTGACATTCTACCTGTTAAGAAACCTGAAGGTCCCTTCGAGTTGGGAGCAGGACAAAATATTAGCTGCTAAGGAAAGAGGTAAGAACATAAGAGCCAAGCTCAATCAGACCAAAGGTCCATCTAGTCCAGCACTCTGTTCACACAGTGGCTGACCAGCTGTTGATCAGGAACCCACAAACAAGACACAGGGCAACAGCACCCTTCCGTCCATGTTCCTCAGCAACTGATGCCTGTAGGCTTACTGCCTCTGATACTGGAGGTAGCGGAGGACTAGTAGTCATTGATAGTCTTCTCCTCCAGGAATTTATCCAATCCTCTTTTAAAGCCATCCAAATTGGTGGCCATCAATACATCCTGTGGTAGTGAATTCCATAATTTAACTTTGCACTCTGAAGAAGTACTTCCTTTTATCTGTCCTGAATCTCTCACCAATCAACTTTATTGGATGACCCTGGATTCTAGTATTATGGAAGAGGGAGAAAAATGTCTCCCTATCCACATTCTCCGCACCACACATAATTTTGTACATCTTTTTCACATCTCCCCTTACCTTCCTTTTTCTAAGCTAAACAACCCTAGCTGTTGTAACCTTCCCTCATAGGGGAGATGCTTCAGCCCCTTGATCATTTTAGTTGCCCTTTTCTGCACTCTTTCCAGCTCTATAATATCTTTTTTTTAGGTGGGGTGACCAGAACTGTACACAGTAGGGAGAGATAAATAACACTTGAAGAAAGGGAGCCAGCAGCTCCTTTCCTATGTATGTGCTTATATTCAATTCCAACTTTGCCTAGAGGTAGGGCAACCTTCAGAATTCTCAGAAGGTTTTTGTCACATAATGAGTACGAGAGAGAGACTTGCTCTTAGTAACTGAACCACCAGTCTGAACAATCTGAAGTCTGTGAACAGTCAGGAAGTCTGTTTATGTCTTAGAAGGATGCTTGACACTCCAGAGAAGTTTGGACAAGGTTGCCTTTTGGTGTCATGCCAAAACCCCTCTCTTTAAAGTAGATGAGAGTGAGAAGGAGAAGGAATGAGAAAAAAAATAAATGTAACAAGTACAAATTTCTGAATAAAGGCTTACTAACATAAAAAGCTTTGTAATTATGGTCAGCATATCTACTGGGGGATATATTGTACTTTTTATCTATTTCATGAGAATTTATAAATTATCTGCCAGTGTTGTATATATAGGATGAGAAGAAAGTAAACACTCCGTTGAGAGAATCTGATGTTAGCCACCCTAATTGTAGTGCACTTAACTGTGGAGTTTGGCAGTGTGTAGAAAACCAAGAGGGAAATTGCATGGCATGAAGGAGGGAAGACCCTAGTTGAAGTACTAGTCTATGTGTAGAGATAACTGTAGTGATTAAGCTTCAGCAATCTAAATGTTTGGACATGTGAAATTGGCTTACTGAATAGGCCAGCAGGATAGTGTAATAGATTATCCAACACAATGCAAGAACCAGTGAAAGCGTTGGGATGCCTTTAAAGTCTCAGTGCTCAATGAATTTTCTACTTTGCTTCTAAACCATCTGTATCTCCTTCACTTCTCAGTTAATGGAGGATGGTCAACCTGGACTGAGTGGTCAGTGTGCAACAGCCGTTGCGGAAAAGGCTTTCAGAAGCGTACAAGGACTTGCACCAATCCTACTCCACTCAATGGGGGTGCCTTCTGTGAAGGCCAGAGTTTACAGAAAATAGCTTGTACTACATTGTGTCCAGGTATGTTATATCACTATGATGAACTATTTGCATATATTTTGTTGCCTTCTTGTTCTTCTAGCATTAAGGTTTATTCTATTCTTTTTTAGGGATTACTTGTTTTATTGCTTTTTGTTTGGCAAGTAAATGCCCTATGGTGTTATATAAATACACAGGATGGTGTGCAAACAGCAGTAGGTTAATTCGTATTATTGAAGAAAGTTTGCCCATCTTCTCAATCCTTTATAATTCTGACAATTTATGTAACATCTTAAAGCTCAAAATCTTCAAGACTTAAACCCTAGATCTGTTGAAATCTCTGGAAATAAACTGGAATTAAAGTATATAAAATGGTTCTGAGCCAAAACATGTTAGTAAGCTCAGTTAATGGGCAAAAACACGCTTTGTTCAGTAAAGCTGAAAAACATTATTTGAAGTGCTTAGATGATGGCTTTTCTATTTAAACCGTCAGGAAAAACAAGAGCGTTCACAAGAAAAAAATGTTTCTTTTATAGATACATTTTAAAATGCCTTAACCACCTTGGTCGAAGGCTTTGGCTGCTAGCCTGCTCACAGGAGATTGACAAGCTCTCCCTTGCTCCCTTGGATTGATTTGGAAATGATCTAAGAAAAAAACCAGCAAGACCTTGTATACATTTTTGAGCCCATCCATGGCCCCTTATCTCCAAAACGTTGACCCTGACAGCCAAAAAATACCCTGCCCCCTTCCTTTTGCTTACCTGACCAGTGGTGTTTTGAGCAGTAGAGACATCTGGGGAGATGGAAGGAGAAAAGTCTAACAGAATGTAGGTGCCAGGTGTTGAAAAAAACACAATTTAGATGCCAGGTGGGCCTCTTTGGAGAGGACATCTCACAACTGAGATGCCACCACTGAAAAGACCCTTTCCCTTGTGACCACCCGCCTTAACTCATTTGGTGTAACATCTGGGGAAAGGTCTCTGAAGATTTTCTTAGAGTCCAGGCAGGCAGACAATCATTCAAGCAACCTAGCCCCAGACCAGGTTAATATCAGCATTGTGAATTGGGCCCAGAAATGGCCTAGAGCAAATACAGATGACAAAACACAGGTGTAATACAATGACCGTCTAAGAAGGAATCACTGGAATACAATACCCCCAGTGCAGACAACCAATCCATAGTGAGTTCTATGTTCAATTGGACTCTACACAAGTCTTCCTCTACCTACATTCAAGTCATATTCCTTTTTTCCCTCAGCTCAGTCAACCAAAAGGCTAAACCTCAATAGAAAGTGACTTGACCATGACATGAGGACAGATTTTAAATCCCCTACTCACAAACATCCCCTTCCTGGGCAAGGTAGGGAAGCTCCAAGCTTTCTTGGATGAAACTGAGTTTTTAGATCGATATCAATTGGGTTTCAGATCTGGTTTTGGAATAGAATCTGCCTTGGCCACCCTATGAGCAGATTTTAATACCATCAATGATGAATAAGGGCTGTTTGTCACTGGCCTGTAGTTGTTTATATCTTTTGAATCCAGGTTTCTTCAGGAGAGATCTAATTATTGCTTTAAATAAGGGAACAAAAGACGTTGAAATTGCACCTTTCTAATTTTTAATCTTCTTGAACTAGCCAGACATCTCCCCCTATTAGATACAATAAGCAAGGATGGGCAAGGATCAGCTGAACTTGACCAAGACCATTTCCAACATCCTCAGCTGAATTGTATTGAATAAAATTGAACCAGACCGTGCTCTGGATGCCCCCACTAATGGAACTGCAATAAATGTGGAATCCACATGTGAGAGACTTCCTCTTTGAGGTGTTTCATAACTTGGCATAATCCACTCTCTCTGGGCCAGAATGTAATGGCATCTAATCATCCAGAAACGTTCTACTGGGCAACACTGAGAACATGCAATAGTGGTAGAAAAGAATTCTTCCTTTGTCACCAACATCACTACAGAATGGGCTTGCTAGTGAGTTCTAACTGTGGTCAGTTGGACTCTGCACAAGTCTTTCTCTGCCTGCATTCATAACATCTCCCATCTTTTCCTCAGCTTAGGTATTTCCAAGGAGCTGCAATGACTCTGGTTAGAGGCAGAGGGTACTTGGCATCATTGTGTCAACTACCCAAGCCATTCTTAATATCCCACAGATTGAGCAAGTCAAGAGTATGTCTTGTTACATGTGTTGACTCAATGACCTGTTGCTGCTATAACATCCTGAGCTGCCCGAGATACAGCAGCCTTGGTATGAAAATTGAGTTCCCTGGCATAATTATCTCTAGAATCCTTAACATAAAATCTAAGACTGTCTCTGTCAGCTCAGGCAGGTAGAAAGATGGACAGTAGAATGGGTAAAAAAACTAGCAGAATCCCTAATCTGTCCTGAGTGCCCAACAGAAGTTACAAACACTCAAGATTAGCACATGAATGAACAGCCTAGACAGGAATATAGAATTTCTATAGACCGCAGAAACGCCCATGCTCCACAGTCTACGTTGGTGCTGAACCAAGTAGGGCACAGCTAACTCCTTCCAGCTTCCCTACCCATGTCTTCATAACACATTCCAGATCAGCCCTCTCCAATATTAAATCAGTCCAACGTAAATTCTCCTTCATCCATGATTAAATCCATGATTACTTCATGGAGAAGTGAGATTTTATTTTGGACTGATGTGGCATTCAATAACAGGACTACCAGACCTGAAGGCATGTTGTTCAGACAGTCAACTACCAACCAATTTGGGAAAGAATGAGAAGAGGCAACAGGTGTAAGGTGTCTAATCACTCTGCTCAGCTAGCCTGTTAACTTCCCAGTATCATATCTCCCCATACCTATGACCACACTAATAAAGGCACCCCGATGCATCCCAGGTCAATGCATTTACCACCATGACTTCTTTTTTTAGTACTGTTATGCATTGCTCTTGGGTGGGAGGCAGGAAGTGACAGGATTCCTCTCTCTCCATGTGTCACTGTGGTTTATGGTTCTACTTGCACTGGCTAAGTACATTAAGAGAAGTGGGGTATTTGGCAGGCAAAGCAGCTGATGGGAGGGACAGGGAGAGTTGGTAGAAAGGGAATTGCTCAGGTTTCAGAAGAAGAAATCAGGATTTGTACAATTCACCTCTCCTTTGAAAATGAGGTTTTCAAGCTGGCAAAGCTCTTCTCTGGGCGTGGTTTAGGAGAACTTAGCTGAAAACTCTAGTGTTCACTTCACCTGTGAAGACCAAGGTGCAGAATAGTGCTGGGCTGAAAATTTCAGTTCTTCCATTTTTGCCATTTTGTGGGGTGAGTGGGGTTAAAACAACAACTTTGGTAAAAGTGGCTGGGAGAGATGAGAATTTCAGAGAGTTTTCTCCTTGGGGAAGAGGACAGGGTTTCCACATACCTTTTTAACTGTAGGCAATTGTTGAGGGATCTTATATCCCACCCACCCAGCACTTGCAAGAGTTTTTCCTGAATGCCTATTGGAGATGGAAAGGTCACATTGTCTCCAATAGGCATTCAGGAAGAACTGCTGGGCTCCTCCAAATTCCTGAGGTGTTTATATAAAGAAGTCCCCTCAACAAGCAGTTGCACTTAAAATGGTATGTGGAAACCACGTATGCCTCTCCAAGAAGAAAATTCTCTGAAATTCTCCCCCTCCCTGTGAAAGAGGCAGGAAAAATAATGCCTGTTATGCAGGGAGAGAAAAAGTTCTGAAAAATAGGGGGCAGGATTTGATACAGCTCTAGTATAGTCCAGTATAGTCTTCACCTTCCCTTCCATACTGCCTCTGTGCTGATCGTATTACATCACAGCCAGAGAATTCACTGCCTGCCCCATCCCGTGCCTGTTTGTGAAGTGTTCATTGACATGGCTCTCCTGGGTTCCATTTTTCTTTGTTCTGCCAAGGGTAGCCTGTGGAGGAAGCAGGTCACTAAATGCTTTTAAGATTAGGCATAGGGGAACATGGGAACTGGATGGTACCATGGACATGCTGCTGATGAAGAATGGAGGCAATATTAGATGGCAATAGACTTGATCCACCCTGTCAGCAGAGTGAGCAGGTTTGGGAAGGTCTTTGGAACTGTGTCTCTAGGTCTGTGAACTCTACACCATCAGTTGGTCTTTTCTATTCCCCATATACAGACCATTTCCCTAACTCACAGAAGCAAACATGAAAGGTGTTGCTTCTACATTGGTGCTCATGTTCACCAAAGCCGCTCGGCAAAAACTTGTGTTTGGATGGTGACTTAATTAATCGTTATGGTGTATAATGTTTGGATTATTAAATTTAATCTGTTAAACTAGTGGCACAAACTCTAATAAAGGTGTTGGTCCTGCAGTTTTCTACAAGGCTGCATCCCTTTTATTTTAATGTAGAAAAACATTTTAAGGAATGGGCACAACCTTCCCCTGATCCTTTTCCCAGTGACTGCAGCAGTATCAGAATCAGAGACCTAGGGAGTCCCTGGATTGAGGTGTTAGCAGTCTTTTAGAAAGGATTCCATCTGCACATAAACTGCTGCTCCCTGTGGAATCTGAATCATGTCATCTGGGGACAGCAGTGTTAAAAATTCCTCCTAAGTCTTCATTGCAGCATTGCACTCTAACAATCTACGCTGTTCCTTAAACAGACCAGGCAAATGATCAGGAAGTTATAGAACTCACTACTGCAGGATGTGGTGATGGCTACCAATCTGGATGGCTTTAAAAGGGGGTTGGATAAGTTCATGGAGGCAAAGGCTATCAATGGCTACTAGCCCTGATGGTTGTGTGCGATCTCCAGTATTTGAGGCAATAAGCCTGTGTGCACCAGCTGCTGGGGAGCATGGGTGGGAGGGTGCTGTTGCACCATGTGCTGCTAGTTCATCCCTGGCCGATGGCTGGTTGGCCACTGTGTGAGCAGAGTGCTGGACTAGATGGACCCTTGGTCTGATCCAGCATGACACTTCTTATGTTCCCAACAGACAAAAACTGAAAAGGAGGCCTTTAGTTTAGGATTGGGAATCTTTTTTTTTTTGGCTGAATTAGAGTTAGTTGCCTCTACATAGTCTGTATTTTTGAACAAACAGAATACTGGATTTCTCAAATGTTCTGCCCCCTTTCATGCATAGGAAACTCACATTTATTTTTAAAGACCTTTTATCTTGAATTGCACCTCTCTCTTCCGCCTTCCTCCCTGCCCCTTTATCATTTTGTTTTTACATTTTCTTATGACAGTGGATGGGAGGTGGACAGCATGGAGTAAATGGTCTACATGTGGGACAGAGTGTACCCACTGGCGCAGGAGGGAGTGCACGGCACCAGCACCAAAGAACGGCGGCAAAGACTGTGAGGGTCTTGTCTTGCAGTCCAAGAACTGCACAGATGGGCTGTGTATGCAGAGTAAGTGGAAGTACATTAATGCTGCTACATTGACATTGTGCTTTTTGGGGGTGATGGGGTTGGAAGAGGAATAGCCACTGAAAGACAGATTAAAGCTTGAGCATTCTCAAGCAATAAAAAACGGTCTCTTATAAGCATGTACTGGAACACAACCAAAGGGAATTCCACACTTTTACAGCAGAGCAGGAAAAACAACAACCCTACGTTTAAAAGATTTGGCACAACTTGGCAGAAACAAGTCCTGTTCTGTGCTCTGCTAAACCATTTGGGGCATGTTTAGACTGCAACTTCCTGGGTATTCAAGGCAATGTTCCCTTCAAAACACATACAAAATTGCATGGGTTTTGCACAGCAAGCCCTTCATCTTGGATTTGGACTAGAAGGGGAGAAGCGTAAGAACTGAACAGTTCCTGTGGGTTTTCTGCAATTGGAAACTGAAAAAGAATCTCTGCCTGGACGTGCCTTTAGGCATGGGTTGACCTTGGGGCAGGGATGGGCAGATCAATCCATTTCCAGTCTGTGTCAGTTTTCCATGTCTTCCTTTGTAAATCCATTCCATCCCATTTCCACATTAATCTACAAATTTGTATTATTTAATATCTGCATGAAAATTTGTATTTAGATATGCATTTTTGAACATATTTTTTCACAAAAGATGCATTTCTAACTGCAATCCTGTTCATGTCTGCTAAGAAGTAAGTCCCATTGATTTCAGTAGGGCTTCTTCCCAGGTAAGTGGGTACAGGATTGCAGCCTGTTTTTGCATACACCTTGTGGTACATTTTTTTCAAGATAAGAGCTACTTTGCAAAATTCATAGAAGTGTGAAATCTGGACAAAACTATGGTCTAATCTGTACATTAGTCTAGAAGGTGCAGACCCGTTCATACTGGAATTTGCAAATTCATCAAGCATCCCACTAGAGAGGTACCAAGTCTCACTGTATAAGGTCTAGTTTTCTGCTTAGAAGTATATCTCTATGTGATGGAACAGGTCCTTCAAATGGTGGTGTGTTTGTTTATTTTGTTTTGTTTTTAGGAAAGGTTGTGATTATGGTACTAAATTCGGGTTCCTGCTCATACTTATTTGTCTGCTGAAAAATCAGTCCTGTACCCACTTTCCTGGGAGTAAGATACACTGAACTACATGAGAATTCTTTCCAAGCAAATAGGTATAGGATTGCACTGTTAGGCTGCAATTCTAAACATACCTACTACAGAGTAAACCACTATGAACACTATGGCATTTGCTTCTAAGTAAAAATCCTTCGGATGATATTCATAGACCTGGTTCATACAAAATGGCAGCCCACCACCTACAGGTGCCATTTTTTGCATGGCCCCCAATAGTCGCCCAGTTTGTCATTTTCAGAGACCAGCTTGCGGCACATGCCAACGCATACCACCCGGCTTCTGGATATTCAAATATTATGAACCTATGGACTGTTTTAGGGTTGTGGGTGGTTTGTTAACCATGTCAGTAACCTACCCTCACTGGATTTTGATGACATGATAACCTGCAGTTGCAGCTTGAATATTCAAAATGGCCACATGCCCACACCACAGCCCACCATGGCTTAGCCACGGTGAGCTGTTTGATCATGCTGTTTAGCCCAGAAACTTGAGGATAGTGCGATAGAATGATAATTGCCCATGAGTAAACACATAATGTTTTTTCTGTCTTACAATAGTCTATAAGTCAAACAGATTGTGAAGGCTATTGAAGCACTGCAAAGTCTGATAATTTTGAAATGATATGTTTCCCCCTTCCCTACCTTTTTGATTCAAGTTACCCCAAAGATACCCAAAATTTATGCCACATAACAATACTCATCTCAAGATGTTCTTCTGTTGTTGGAAGCCATCTTGTAAAGTAGTCTGCAGACTGTATTGTCATGAGGGAGTGTGGGAGGGACTTTAGAAACAACGAGCCAAACTGTGGTAATACTGGGTGGAGGAAAAAGAATATTCCAAAGTTAACTGTTTGACAGTATGTCTTGGAGGTAAAGTAGCTCATTCAACCATAATTTCACTAGCGTGAATGAGCCATTATCATAAATTAGCAGGAAAAAATATCTCCTCCATAACAATGAGATTATATTTTATTTTACCAGATTATATTTAGACAGGCATGTCACCCTTGTATGAATGAAGAAGCCATTTAAAGCCATTTAAGCAAAAATTTGGAGAGGGGAATTATTGTGCTACTAAAATAAAAACTAAAAACGAGCCCTGTAGGTCTGCCATTATTATGTAGACTGTGGACTATGATGTTTTCTATTTGTAATAATGACAGCTGAGTTTAAAGCCTTTGCCATATCTAGGAGAGTGGGTGATGCTAATATGAATGCTTTTCTAATATAGATATAGATATAAAACACTCCTGCATCAAAGAAATAGTGATGAAAAAATATAGCTTTATGTTGACTTTCTTAGCAGTGTCTTTATACTTGTGGGGTGCATATAATGTAGAACATATAATCTTAGGCCATAGCTAGATAGGGTGATATCCCGGTGTTCGCCCCAGGATCGTCCCTGTGTATACACATGACACACAGGTTATCCTGGGAGCAGAGAGGGATATCGCTCTACAGTTATAGCCCACTTTTTCCGCGGTCTCAGGCTGATCCCGAGACCACGGAATATGTGGCCCAGCGTCACAGCTTGTCCCGGCTTTTCGCGAGTAACTGCGAGGAGCCGGGCACGGGGTACAGAGCTCCTCAGGAACTCTGTGCCCATTGGGGGTTGGGTGGGGGGAGCAGGGAAAAGTAGTTTTTTTTAAAAAAAAATACTTACAATTTGCACACGAGCACTCGTGCGCTCCGTCCCCTTTAACAAAAAAACCCAAAATGGTGGACGCGATGTCGCATGCCATGTGTGAACCAGGGCGACGATAAAAAAAATCACAAAATCACCTCCCTCCGACCCCCCCTCATCTAGCTGAGGCCTAAGTCTGTGATCCAATACTCTGGTTTCTCTTCAGATAGTTTTGTGATCCATTCCTGCTGAAAAGATTGATTTGCCACTATTTTTGGCTATGAGGCTCTTATACTGCCCCCCCCCCCCGCCCACAGTGTTTCTCTCTCTCTCTCTCTCTCTCTCTCTGTGTAAATCTCTTCCAATTACTTCTGGTTTTACTCCTGTTTTTCAAACTGAAGTTGCAGGATCTTTTCAGTCGCAGAATACAATACCGTTCAGAGCATGTCATTTCTTTTTCCCACATAAGTAAAAACAAAACAAATAAACAAACAAAAAACCTCCACTGACATGAATAAAGGTTTCAACTCTGCCGTCCAAATTGCAGGTACGGGGACCCAATCTGGATTGTGATCACAGCAGGGAGCAAAGAGTTAAAGCTTCATCTTCACCACACTAAGGTCCTAATCCAGATTGGGTCCCCTATGTTAATGAAAAGTAACAATTACAGCTGGATGCTGTGTATTAAAGGTAACATGTCATGCTGTTCTCAACATGTATTATTAGATCTTAGTCCATGCTGAGCTGAAGTTAGGACTCAATATGAAGGTCCCTGAAAATATTCTTACTGTGAGAAGCAGCACCTGTTTCATTGATAGTTGTCATGCAGTTGTTAATAGCAAAAATTCTCTGTTCGAAAATTAGAATAGAAGAATGCAATCCTAATTAAAATTTACATGAGCAGACCTGGGAATTCTAGATTTGCTGGCAAAGAACATAAATAGCCAAACCAGCCAGATAACATGTACCTGATGGTTTGATGAAACTTTCTGGTTTAACCTCACTTTTTGACTAAGCCAATGGAAGAGCTGGTGCTACTGCTCAGTCCCTCTTGCTGTAGCATGCAAGTCTTTCTCCTTCACCTGTCTCATCCAGCTCTCGGCTTTCATCTTGGCTACTTTGCTAATCCAAACTCACTCTTGTACTGCATACTTAATCATGAACCGGTTGTTCATTTGGAGGAGGGGGTGGTTACCGTTCTCCTGGACTATGAATTTTCTTTGACCTAAGGATGCAGTCTTATTGAATGTGCCCTCACTGCTTAGAAGCCTCTGAACTCAAAGGCTTCCAAGTTTCCTATGCCCTGCTGGGCTGAAGCAGCTTGTCTAACAAGGGCACTTTGGAAGCAGAAAGAAGGTGCCTGGAGGAAGCTTAGGATATATTGTATCCTGTCCTTTCTGGTCTCGTCCCGTTTTCCTCCTCCAAGGACACTTTTCTGCAGCTGATGAGGTTCTTTCCACTCCAGCTGCAATGGGGTGGGGGAGGGGGGTCAGGTCTCTGCCTCCCCCTTCTGAGGTTGGAATGCTGTCTCCAACCTTGGAAGGGTTTTTCCGAGCAATCCTATGGTCCATGGGACACTCTCCCAGGGCCCATAGGATTGCTCTCTAATTCTGTTAACTGGATTACTCTGCTGACTTCGTTATTCAAACCACGCAGTTTGCCCAGGCTCCAGTTGGACTCAGACACTTGTGACTTTTGGTATTTGTTAACATGTCCATTTAGACAGCAAATGATTACCAAAGAATCTAATGCCTACTGAGGGGGGGATCATGGGACTTGCCAAATGTAGCTGTTTCTTGAGGAGAAAGAGAAGGACAATGACATCCAAATGGATCTGTTTTATCAGTGTGTTTTCAGCTGTACAGATATGAAGCCTGGATCTGAACAACAGAAACCAAAAGATAAAATTGAGCCATTCGTGATAAACAAGTATACCCAGTTCTTAGGGAAGAGATCATAGTTGTAGAGGTGAAAGCCATGCTTTTGCATGCAGCGGGCTCTAGGTTGAAGTAATTGGGCATTCTTGTAGAGTAGAAATCGCAGCAAATGGAAGATGATAGTCCGAGCCAGTTTGAATGAATCAGTGAAAGAATAAGCAATCTCCTCTCTCACACACAACTGATGAAAGGTAGCTGTATAAATATAGACATCCTGGAAAATATTGCTTTGCATTTACAAGTCCTTTCTCTTCCAGTCCATTATTCACTACAGTAACATCGCTCAGGCAAATCAATAAGCTCTTTCATTCACCTAGCCCTACTCCTGTGTAAAGTAGCAGTCTGAACTGGTATTGATTTCTTCAGGGATAAAACAACCCGTGGAGCCGTCTCTGCTTCTTTACACCTCCCCCCTACATCCCTCGTAATTACAGTATTTTTCACCCAAAGCTGTAGTTTCTGCTTACCGCTAACTGTGGTATTTCTGGTGCAACTCGACTGTCACATTTATTCAGACTAATGATCTTGCCAGTACACACACTCTCTCATTCTGTAGTTAGCATTTTCCCCTTAACGTGAAAGGATGAATAGTCATTAAGCCAGCGTGCTTTCAGAGAGGGAGGAAGAGAGAGGCTGAATTGAAAAAGAAAACTAGCTATAGTGGAAAATTTAGAACTGCCACTATTTTAGAAGGCTTCCCAAGTACACCACATCTTCAGGCTGGAGTCCTTACAATAATTTAATAATTATTATAATGGCTTTAATTGGCCCTCTGCAACAGTCTATGTTGTAAGCCACATTACAATCTGGCCAGCTGCCATCCCATAAGAGTTCATTTATTTAGCCCTGCATGTGCCATATTTCCTATTTTTATGCATGTTCAACATCACAGTTTAGTAAAACCATTGTGTCAATGTAACAAGGGTGTGCTGAAGGCAATAATCTTAAAGTTCAGGATAACCCAGTCTAGAGTCTGAATCAACAAGTTGTTATTTTTAGCACTGGGGTAGCACTGTGAAAGGAAGTGTAGACCTGATAGATGGCACCAGAGCGAACTAAGATACCAAGTACTCTTTCTCCCCACATGTGACCAATACATCATTCGGCCATCTCAAGCGACTGTATTTCTGGACTCCTCTGGCTACTTGAAGAAAAGGAAACTATCACATACAATTTATAACTAAATCAGAATTAGAAATGATAATCCAGCTGCAATCTCAATCATGCTTATTTGAAAGTTGATATCAAATTCAATAGGATGAATGTCAGAGAAAATAAATCCAGGATGGTGCATTAATGTGAAATATACCAACATTTCTCATTCAGATACTGACATGTGGGCAACCTTTTGTCCTCAAAATGCACCATGGACCTTCTGTCTCTTACGGTTTTTTTTGTTTGTTTGTTTTTTGGTGCTGCCACTATAAACGTTGTGGACCCCAAACTGGTGTGCAGTATCTCGAGCTCACAGATTTCCTAAATGTGGGGAAGTTAGTACAAAAATATTGTTTGAACAGAAAGCTCAGTCACACTTCTATGCATTTTTACCCTTTGGCCATGAGTTATGAAATAACAGGGTTTCTTTAGCAAAAGGTGGGAGAGAGTGAGAGTTGAAGTAAATAATGTATAATAAAAATGGAACATTAAGACTGATGATTGCAGGCGATTAAGTCTGCTTCAACAGCTACTTTACTGGAGGGAAAAAGGTTCTCAGACCTGCAGTTGAAGCAGGCAAGTTCCTTGACTAGATATTGCCATAGGACTCCATTCTATCTTTCAGTCATTGGTGAGTTGTGGAAATGCTACAGGTTGTCAGGTAAAGGCCAGTTGGCCCAAGACATGTTGCTACCTGAGGCAAAGGATAAGACGGTGCCCCACCTCCATTCCATGTACAAAAGGCAACCAGATTGGCAGTTGAATCTCCACTGCATCTGGCACTTGACTTTCTACCACACCTGACCATATTATGGTAGCTGTATCGATTTTGGATTCTGGTTTACTTAGATACCAGTTAAACCAGATTCAGATATGGTAAACTGAGACAGAAATCACAAATGGGTTAGTTTAACAGTTTATTGATCACAAAAAGATTATATATGGATCTGTCTCCATATATAATCTTTTTGTGATCAATAAACTGTTAAACTAACCCATTTGTGATTTCTGTCTCAGTTTACCATATCTGAATCTGGTTTAACTGGTATCTAAGTAAACCAGAATCCAAAATCGATACAGCTACCATAATATGGTCAGGTGTGGTAGAAAGTCAAGTGCCAGATGCAGTGGAGATTCAACTGCCAATCTGGTTGCCTTTTGTACATGGAATGGAGGTGGGGCACCGTCTTGTCCTTTGCCTCAGGTAGCAACATGTCTTGGGCCAACTGGCCTTTACCTGACAACCTTTACACACTGGCCTTTATACACACACACACACACACACACACACACACACACACACAGAGAGAAAACTCACATCCAGAGTAGTCACCTGTTTGATTGATTTTCCAGACAGGGCCACCCAGAGGAATCTGAGTGCCTGGGGCAATGGATTTTTGGTCTGTCTGTCTGTCTGTCTGTCTGTCTGTCTGTCTCTCTCTCTCTCACACACACACACCTTGTCAGCAAATTGCCCCTCCCACCCTCAAGCGTCTCCAGGAAGGAGGGAGGGAACTCCTCTTTGCCCAGGCATATGGCAGCACATCTTAATTACCCACCTGTTTAGTTTTTAAACGGTTTTTAATGCTCTATGTGTGTACGTTCTGTGTTTTAGAATTTTAAATTTTGTGTACTCGTTTTTATCTTAATTTTAGAATTTCTGTAAACCGCCCAGAGAGCCCTGGCTATGGGGGCGGTATATAAGTGTAATAAATAAAATAAATAATAAACTATATAAGCTTGTGTTATGAGCAGACCAATTTGGTCTTGTACCAAGGGAAATATACATGCTATCGGCCTGGAGAACTTTTTGCCCTCTTGTGTTCTGTGGTGGCCCCAGAATACAATTGGGTATGGTAGAGGACTGCTCTTTTCAACTGAAGTGATGTGAGCTTTTTCTGCATATTTTTTCTCCTTCCACTTATCAACTTTGTGTAATCAGTAAACTGATAATCTGACACAGCTGTGACTTTGGCTTACTTTGGCAATCCATGAATCTGACATCAGTTTCCCTGAGGACCTTTTCTTCTGTCGCCCCTGGATTATGGAACGGCCTGCCGAAGGAGATTCGTAATATTAACTCTCTCTGTGATTTTAAGGCAGCTTTGAAGACTAGCCTTTTCCGGCAGGCCTATCCAGATCAATGTTAAATCATGAATTTTTAAAATGTATTGATTTCTGTTCTAATGTTGTTCCCCGCCTCGATCCAAAGGGAGAGGCGGGTAAGAAATAAATAAATATATTAGTAGTAGTAGTAGTAGTAGTAGTAGTAGTAGTAGTAGTTCCGGGGCATCCTGAAACGAGTGGAAATGCTCATTTCTGGATGGAGACAGGTCAATGAAGCTTGCATAAGGGAGCTTATTATTATTATTATTATTATTATTATTATTATTATTATTATTATTATTATTATTTGGTTTTACTGGGACCTGAAAGGGTCAGGACCCACAGTCTAAGACAGTAGCTTTGGAAGTGTAGAACAGGCCACCTGGCACACACAGCTCTGTCCTCCAACACCTCAATGCTGCTCCCCACCACCCAACATCTGCCACCTGAGGCAACCACTTCACTGTGCCTAAGGGAAGGGCTGGACCCGACATGGGGAAAGTGAGTCAGAAGGCCACAGATCTATGTTGCTTCTCCCTTCTCACAGTTTTCTCGTTTCCCCTCCCCCTCGTCAGTCCCAGTACTTTCTGTGCTCACTTCATTTCTCCTCACAAAAATGTCCCTAGCCTCTCCTTTCATCTGTCTCTTCCAATTTCTCTTCTTGCTCAAAAAGATTCCTTCTGCACAAATCCATCAAGGTATACTTAGGGCATAATCCTATGCCTGTCTGTCTGGGGAATGTGGATGTTGTAGGACTTTTTCTGTCCAAACATCCATAGGATCCATAGGTTAAATGGTTAATATTGTTTAATATTGAATCTGCAGGTGGTATTGTTATCCAGTGTAGACTGGTGGCTCAGATTTCTGACTGAATCCCAGAATGGATTCACAGTCCCACTGAAATCTCCAATAGCCTTTCAAAATGGTTTAGTTAAGCATCTACTCAGTGAAGGTGAATAGGTTGCAGTGCTGCTCCGATATGTGCCATCCCTACTTGAAATCCATGTATTGTGACTGGAACATTAGCAACTATTGGAGTAGACAATAGGCAATGTAATTCAACAAATCAACTAGACATGTATTCACATGGGATCTCCAGAGAAGACAAAAGCCATGAAATAAAATATGACAGATATGGAACCAGGTTTATGAGTGAACAGGAACTGAGGTCAGGAAGCACACATAGAAAGGTGTGCATGTGGGACATGTTGAGCCTGGGATAACTTAAAAAGTTAGTAGCTTTTCATTTTCAAAGCTACTAGCTTATCAAAATGATACCTTTGTGTGGCATCATTTACCCCCAGAGCCAAAACAGGGGCTTGTGCCTAATATGTTCATAAGCATGAACATATTTGCCTCCTGTGAAAAATGCCCTCCTTTCTGGTGATTTTGCAAGAGGAGAAGACAGTGAATAGAGGCAAACAAGTCCACACTCCCCAAGCCCTTTTAGAACGTGAGTAAGCTTCCTGCCCTTCCTCTGAATTGTCTTTGTGGTGTATTCATGTAGAGAAATCTGATTTGGTTCATGGCATCGTGACATAATCATGGCAACCATCTGTGATTGGCAGGACAATTTGTGGTAGTCCGCTGTGAATAGAAAAAAGCAAACTTGGTAACAGTAACATCTGCTAAGAGATCAGTTTATCTATTTATTTATTTATTTCATTTTTATACCACCCAATAGCCGAAGCTCTCTGGGCAGTTCACACTAAGCAGTTCATACTAAGAAGAATGTGATCATTCCCTTGAGGAAGAATTTTAGTTGAAAGTTGATGGGGTATTACTTTGAATTTAAAGAAATACTGTCTAGGATATGTAGCTTTTGTTCTTCATTGCCCTTCCTTTGTGCGTTTCTTTTCTCCCGCACTCCATTTCTCACACGTTTGATGTGTTGAACATAAAGTACAATCACTGCTGCTGCTTTTTTTGCCAGTGCTTTTCTGTTTACAATATAATTAATTGTAGAATCTTGCTTTTAATATTTTAAACCCCACATTTCTAGCATAAAAGTCCTCTTCTGACATAGCATATGGTGCTCATACAATGCAAGCACATAAAGGTGTAAATATTATATTGGATTTCATTATCCAGCTAACTTTTTCCAGGTTAGATCTCTGAGCAAGATAACCGTATTGTTGTCAGATCCTGTTGATACATTTATATGGACTAATTCTGATACAGTGTTCTTGCATGGTTATGCCAGCAAATAATCTCTCATTCTCTCATGCATGCCAACAGTATGCTGGTTGTTAGGTGTGCTGTTATTTATTTATTTGTTAATTTTGTATCCTGTAATTTTGTATTACTGTTAACTGCCTCGAGTGGTGCTAAAGGCAACTAACAGTAATAATACAAATATAAGAAAATACAGCAGAACATATATTACAAAGCACAAAAATAAGACAGGTAAAACATGAATAAACAACCAGTTTAAACCAATTAGAACATGTTTACAAGTCAGCTTATGAGCCAAAGTCCTGTTTACATAAATGTCTTCAACTACTGGTACAAAGTCATCAGATATGGGGCTAGCTGGGCCTCCCATCCCTTGGCAAGGAGTTAGAGTTAGGTCAATAATGTAGGACCCAAATATATCCTATGTTATTAATTACATGTTCATGTTGGACTAAACGTAGGTTGAGGCCCAATAGCATGGTTTCTCATGCCATGCTTCTGATAACAGTGACATTTTCTGGCCATGTGTTTTGGGCAGATTGCATGGATATCTTCACTGGTTTTCCTTGGCCCATTAGGTTCAATATGATTTGTCATCAACATGATCCATCTGAACAGCTGGGATGGAAGATGTAGGTGTAATCAATATCTGCACAAAGCCACAGAAACAACAGTAGGCTTGCCATATTACCAAGTTGGCTGGCTTTACCAGTATTCCAGCCATGATATCCAGTGCTCATTTACTTCATTAGCTGGCCTGGATTTCCACATTTCATTACAAAAGGGAAAAAAGAGCAAGTCTCTAGCCATGGTAGAACCCAAGATACAAGGCAAAGTGTACTCTGTCCAGTCATCTTGTTATAAAGCTGGCCTAAGTGAGCATTTGTAAAGAATATATTTGTATATCCTGCCATAAAGGTGCTTGACTCAGATGTCCCTGCCAATTCTCTGCATCTGACATATTGTTTGTTATTTCTCTGAACATGCATTAGAATAGCAATTTGAAATAAATGGTTATGTGGTTGTCTTTAGTTGGACTCTTACAGGGTAGATTAATGCATGGATCTCTATCTCTCAAGGGTTTACAGTGTTAACCATATAATATCTCTAGACACCTGCACTCTGAAAATGTGCCTCAGTGCTTGTGGGATCTCCTATGCATAGTACAAAGCTTCCACATACATAAACATAAGCAAGTTAAAAAGCTAAATCTCAAGTTACAAGACCTTATGTAGACTTTATCATATTTTATCAGATGACTGTTTCACATATTTTAAGTAGTATACATATCAGAGAGAAGAATCAATGGCATCCACAATCATCTTGGAGAATTAAACATGAAAACTGACAAAGAGGATATTTCTTCTACTAACTGATACCAGATTTATCTTACTTTAACTACCGTGGCTTTCCCCAAAGAATTCTGGGAATTGTAGTTTGGCGAGGTTCTGAAAACCCTTTTTTAAACATCTCTTGCAGAACTATACTCCCCCTTAACACTTGCAGAATCTTATTAACATCACCACTGCATGAAAAAATTGCATTATTCACTTAACATACCCCTTCAGGAAAATTGTAAATCAATAGATGAGTTAATAGTTGGAGAGACTCACAATATTCAAACTTTATGGTGATCACCCACTAGTTGGCAGTAATTAGCCCTTCAGAAAAAAAGATAAATGAATGTGATTTATCTCTAAGATATCTGATGTCAGTGTTGACCTATGACATCATTAGTGGAAACCTAAAAGATTTTGCAGATAACAACCAATAACTTGATAATAAAAGTAAACTGAACATTATTATTCTACTTTGACTCTGGAAGTGCTTGAAAAAATTCTTTGTTCATAAACAGATACATGGCACTTCAAAAGATCATATTCTCATATTATAGAGCTGCAGGCGAGAGAGAAAATACATGATCCCTGCTATTTACTGCAAGGGAATTGTGCGTTTAGGGAACACTTAAGGTTATGACATTTAGGTACTCAGGTCACATCCAAACTATTACCTCTCTCTGCTATTCTACATATGTTGCAGTCAGTGTCTGAAATTTGGTCAACATCAAACATTTGCATGTGAATGTTGACAACTCCCAGACAGTATTCTGTGTGTCCATATGAGAGTCATTGGTGAATGTTCGTAGTCACCTAAAAGACTTATGTGCAGGAAAAGAAGGGATTGAGTTAAATGGCCACCATTGCCATATCAATCTGCTATAGACACTCAGGCCAGAATTGGGTTCCTCCTGCTTCCATGTGGCCTTCCAGATGTTGCTGAACCACATCTCTTATCAGCTTTAGCTAGCATGGCCAATGGTCAGGGTTTATGGGAGTTGTGGTCAAACAACATCTGGAGAGCCATATGTTCCCCACCCCTGATGTAAGCTAATTTAGGACTTACTGTCTTGGGGATATATGAGGGAGAAAAATGAAACAAACTCATCAGCACTATCACCAGTTGCTTCCCCACCTGGGACTAGGGCCCTCCTTCCTTCAGATAGGCCCTTTAGAACCAAATGCCTTGTGACCACAAGAGGGAGTACATAGGAAGCTGCCTTATACTGAGTCAGACTATTGGTCCGTCTAGCCCAATATTGTCAACACTGACTGGCAGCAGCTCTCCAGGGAGGAGTTTTTTCCAGCCCTTCCTGGAGATGCAGGGGATCGAATGTTGGTACTTCTGCATGCAAAGTAGGTGCTTTACCACTGGGCTACGGCTCCTAACTTTCTCAGATGCCGGGGATCAAACTCGGGACCTCCTGCATGGAATGCAGTTGCTCTGATCCTGAGCCACAGCTGCTTATGTGGGCACTGTCACAATCTCTGTCTGCTGCAAGTGGTCCCCTCCCTTTCATATCAGGCTATTTACAGGCCGAATACATCCTTCTGAATGGGAGGGGAGGGAGCCCTGAGATTGGTTCTGGCTGGTTTATTCATTCCCTTCCCTTTCATTTATGGCCTCAAGACTGGGAGAGGGAGCTGAACAAAGACAAGAGCTTTATCTGAAGATTAGACAGATTCATGGAGGATAAAAGCTATCAATAGCTACTAGTCATGACAGCTATATATTGCTTCCAATATCAGAGGAAGTATGCCTCCATATACCAGTTGCTGGGGAATATGAGCAGGGATTACTATTGCATTCATGTCCCACTCGTGGGCTTCCCACAACCATTTAGTTCGCTACTGTGTAAATAGAATGGTGGACAAGGCAGGCTTTTGGTCTGACCCAGCATAGCTCTTGTGCTCATGTTATGGGGAAATAGGTAATAATGAAGACACAATAATGGAAATAATGTATCCTTTTTAATATTTGCTGTTTTCTTACTTAATCCAAATGTAATACGTAACCTATTGGGAATGGACACTGGGGAAATTGCTGTAAACCATATGAGACATGGCAAGGTATAAATATGTTTTTGTTTCATACCCATATGCACCACAAACACACACACACACACAGAGGGGAAAGTTAGTGACAATAATCTAGGATTGTCAGCATCATGTGTAAATATCAGCATTCACCAAATTCCCTGTATTTTACATTCACTGTAAAATATAAACTAGCTGAGAGAGCCAAATTCAAGGAGGCGAATAAAATCTATTTGCATATGCATATAAATTCAAATTTATGTAAATTATAAATGGTCTCACTGGCTCTGAAAGTAGCTGGAATGGTGGGGAGGAATAAAATAGGCCAGATAGCAGCCTAGGTCAGTGCAGCTGGATTCACTTTTGCATTTTGTTGTTTTTGTTTATTTGTGCGGACAGAACAACATTGTGGTCATAAAGTCAGTAGCTGTAATACTGTGAGTAAGATAAAAGTATGGAAGGATCCGCACAGACTCTACTAAAGGAAGCAGGCGAGTTTAGTGTGTTTGAGGACTTGATTTATTGAAATTTGACTACACTAAATAAAAGATTACCCAGCTCAGACTCTGATCCCCAAGATAGACTCTTAAAATGAACAGCAGTTACCCTGCATGTCACATAAATCCAACAGAAACTTAATATAGCATGTTAATAAAAGAACCACCAGGAGTTACCTTGAAAGCATTCTCTGTTTTGTCTTTCTGCAGCCCGTAGAGAGAAAAGGGACTTGAACGCCCTTTCCTTGCACACTAGTCTGCATGCTTACATCTTGACAACCAGCTTCATAATTTAAGTAGTACAGCTCTTTAATATCTCCATCATGTAATTTTCTTTTGGAGTCACGTTTTCAGATAAAGAAAAGTTTTCAGATAAAGAAAAAGGAATTGTTTTAGGCTGCAATCCTTTACCTCTTAAGTTTACTTCTGAGTAGGCTTATTTAGGATTGCAGTGTTAGGGATGAAAGAAATGCAGGGTTTTGTTTTCATGAAAGGCTACAATGCATGCTTATTATATACAATAAATTACAAGACCTGAAGTCACAGTCAAGGGAATTGGGACACTGCAGGACAAGGGAGCTCTTGCTTACCATCTGACATGTCCTCGCCCAGCATTGTTGCCTGGGATAACCTCCCTTGGGCTGTTTGAGAACGTGAGACAGCTCTGTTTGATTCTGGGGAAAGGCATTTATCTGTCAGGCCACAAATGGGACAGTGATAGCACTGTGGTCACTGTTTCCATTTGGTTCAACAATACTCATATCTCCTACTAGGTCCTGGGTGACATCACTTGAGATTGAATTCAAGGTCACCTCCCCTCTGGTTGGTTCCATGACCACAGGACACAGTCTAGGGCACAGACTGGTATAGACCTGAGACCCACCTTGGACTCCCAACCTGCAACATGGGACCCACTTTCACAACTGCCCAACGTGGCGGCAATAGCTTTGCTGTGACCCATCTGGACTGATCTCACAACCTACTTTTGGGTCATGACCACTGGTTGAAGACCACTGGTCTAGGGCACAATTGTTTAGGACATCGAGAAATGTGACCTCTTTGTTGCGACCGGAACATGCATTTAATTGAACTCACCCACTATTATGACACTTCCTCATTTGGGGGCCTCCCCGATTTCACTTTCCTTCTCAAGCTCACCCTGAGAGTTCTAAATCAATTTTGGAACCCTGTATTGTCACCCACAATGCTTCTGTAGAGGAGACAGCCACTTTTAGATTTTCTAGTCTGCTTGACGCTATGCCCTCTTTAAAGTACAGAGCAACACCTCCTCCATTACGCCTTTCGCTGTTGTTCCAATAGAATTTATATCCAGAGATGACCATTATTCCACTACTTCTCTCCATTCCACCAAGTTTTCGTAATGCCCACTATATCTAAGATTCTCCTTTAAAACCATACTTTAGCATAGAAATACCTATACACGGTGTCCCTCCCCAGTTGTCTCTGGCATGTGGATCTTCTGCTATTGCACTTAGAGCTCTTTGACTGGCTATCATTTTTCACCATATGTCCATGGCCTATTTTGTTCCCATTTCCATTTGGGCAATTGGAAACATTTTCATCTTCATCCCCTAGAGAAGATTCAACCCAAACTGAATGCTTCCCAGCTCTTGTCGGCTTTCCCCCAGGGTTAAGTTTAAAAGCTGCTCTGTAACCTTTTTTATGCTTTGTGCCAACAGTCTGGTTCTATTTTAGTTCAAATGGAGCCTGCCCCTCTTGTACGGTCCCAAAACGCAACCCAGTGCCTAACAAATCTGAAACCCTCCTCCTTATACCACAGGCTCATACATACATTGAGACTCTTCAGCTTTGCCTATCTAGCTGCCCTTGTGTGTGGAACAGGTAGAATATCAGGGAAAGCCACCTTGGTGGTTCTGGATTACAACCTTCTACCTAGCAACCTAAATTTGTCGTCGAGGACCTCACAACTACATTTCTGCATGTCATTAGTACCGATATGAACCATGGCAACTGACGCCACCCCATTCTTATGTACAAAGCTACCTAGACGGTGTGTGATATCTGCAACCTTCACACCAGGTAGATGATTTACAATGAGGTCTACACACCCATCACAAACCCAGATGTCTTTGTGTCTAATGATCAAATTTCCCACTGGGACTCAAAAAGATAACTATTGGAAGTGTGTCTTTCCTGGAGGGGAAATTAACCCTTTTTTGACTGCAGCAGGGAAGGAAATGATAAATTACCCTTCCACAATGGCTGTGATCCTAATAAGGCTCTCACACACACACCCCTCTGATGCTACTTGCATTTTTTTAAACCCGCATGCTAAGTGCAAAGATGCATTTCACTTTCTAGTGAGTTTGGCTCACTAGAAAGAGGACAATTCCCACCATGCTTTGCCTTTTGCTCAAAAGACTTCATTGCAAGAATTTGGTCCTCTGTTAGGTATACTTCTCACAACAAAACTACAATTTCTACCTATGAGCTCTTAGTGCTACAAAGTTTAAAGCTGAAATAGAGACCAAAAATGATTTTTTGAAAAAATAAATAAAAAAATCATTGTCAGTATTGGAAAAACGTAAAAGGTAATTGAAGTTTCAACAAAGCCTTAAGTCTAACTGTGCCCTAGTTTTTCTTCCCTAAAACTGGAATGATTAATTCCCATCACTATGAATAATTTGAGATCATTTAAATGCAAGGGTGTATCCAAGTGTTGAACTAATGGCACTGTAACCATTCCAGCAGTAAACACACAAGGAATTAGCAACAAACACTACTAGAACCTTTGAAAATACTTTTTTTTTTGTTTCATCAAAAGCCACTTGAGGCATCTTAAATTACTTTTTTCTCAAAGCAAGTTACTGACTGTGACACCAGCTGCTCAAGGCACAGATCAGCAGTGCCAGCAACTATTGTGGAGTCCAATTCAACAGCACCTTTTTCTACATTTACCCCAGTAAAGAAATGTGGTAGTGATAGTTGGAAGTCCCTCAGGTACTTTCCATGCAGCAGCGCCAACACCGTGAGCAAAATAGATCAAGGAGGAAGGGGAACAAATCCCTGCTTTGCACCACTCTCACTTTGAAGCTGGGAGAAAAGTCATTTTTCATTATTACAGGTACTAATCTCAGCAGATTTGCCTCATTATCAGAAGAAAATGTCCTTTCTTATTATCTGAAAGATCAGATAGGCAAGCATGAAAAGAACAACTTTCTAAAGAGATGGCCAGGCTCACAGCTTGTGAAGAAGCAGTCCTCCATTGCCAGTGTTTTGTTTGTCAGCCCCAAATATTTTCTTGGTCATTCCCAATCCTATTAAAATTCTGAATTAAAAGTCATTTCAGAAAGATGCTAAACGTTTTTGATTTAAAGTAAATCCCTGATCTCAAAAGTGTTTCTTTAAAAACAGTGGTGAGGGCTGTCATCTTTATAAGCATTTTTTTTCAGAACAGTTGTGTTAAGTCAATAATCAGCATAATCTAAAGTTTTGGCATTGTTTCCTTGCCCCCTTACCACATTGGACTACAAAGCCATGGTTTGTACATTCTGTCAGTCCACCATTACGCTAAATCTGCCATCTGAGTTTATTCAGATATGTACTTGTATCATGTGATCTCTCTCATCAATGAAGTACTCAATGCTGGGTTGCTCTCAGCCAAATGTGTGAACTGACTGTATGGAAAACTGAAGGGCACCATCCAGTCTACTGTGTACAGTGCCATTTCAGGGATCCATATAGAATAGATGTATGCAATGTGGTCTGTGAGCTACATGTGATCTGTAGATGCATCAACTGTAGCCTGTGGGTGTTCTCTTGCTCCTATGAAATAAGTCACTACCAAAATGACACTTTCCCCTGCCACAAAGCCTGTGGATCAGTTGTTTGACAGGCTAGTGCTAGAGAGGCCAGTGTACAGGGATTACTTTCCCCTCGTGCCATCCTTTCCATCACGACCACACTCTTCCACATCTGTCGCTTCCACCCTCCACTTGGCCCATATGTCAGCATGTGTAGAATCTGCTGAACACTGTCAGCTAAAAGCAGCTTTCTCTGAGGTACATGACTAAGCAATTTCAAAGAGTGAGCCACTCTCTGAATGCCGCGTATATTTCTGCTGTGGATGCACTCTCTCTAACATCTTCCTTCTTGGAAGAGAAAGCAGTGATGCATTCTCTTGAAGCTGACCAACATCAACATTGACGCCTATGCACAGGAAGCCACAGTTGTGAAAAGGTTTGTTTTGGCACCAACCAATGATCTGGAATAGTATTTAAAATCTTGTATTTAAGACAAGAGACACATTCCCAAATAGGTCTACAAAGTGCTCTCTTGTACTGTAATGTTTTGAGCATAAATAGCCATGTGTGAGGCACCATGCACTTGCCTCACAGACATATTGTGTTCACAGAGTCAGTCAATGGGGAATTACTGAGGAAACAGTATGGTGCCTCTTGGGAATGAGAAAGCACTGACCAAAACATTGACACTGGTGCTTATCTTACCAAATTTTGTGCCCAATCCTGCAAGGTTTAGCAGAGAGTTAGGACTGAAATGGAAATGCAATTACTTATCGGGCAACCAAACAACACTTGAAGGTTCCTTTCAAAGGATCTCCCATTCTTACACGAAGGTCCACACAACTTCAGAAGCCTCTTGGAACTAATCCTTGCTAGCCCCATAAAGTTTGAAATGATAGAGATCCTTAATTTTTACAGATTACAAGGTCTTCCACAAATATCTGTGGCTTTCCATTTACTATTTCTTTATTTCATTGTTTCTTGATTCCCTCATTTCAAGTTGTGTTTTTGACAGAGCTATGCCTGGAAATAGTACCAGTGTCCCACTCTGTTTCTAACAATTGTCAAATGTTTCACTTACTGAGTGACCAACACTGCAGTGTTTTCTGCCCAAAAACAATTTATTCAAACACAAGTGGACCAACTTAATTCAAGTGGTGCCTGATCCTAAGGATGCTCACATGGAAGTAAGTCCAAGTGATCTCCATGGGAACTTGATTCCAAGTAAGCTTGTCTCTGTTGGCACAAAGCAGAGCAAAATAATTTCCCCCATTGCAGGAGTTGCAGGGCATATTCTCTAGAAGACCACCAAAAAAAAAAAAAAGTGCTGAAGCATTGCATTATCCCTGGAAATCAGGAAGAAAGTCACTTTTCATGCTATTTGTCTCTAGAAGGGAAAAAAATGTGAATTGTGTTATGATTTTGTCAATATTACATAAAGCTTTCAAAATCTAAAATAAATTACTTTATTATCTTAAGGCTCCTATTGATTTTTCTAATGATCTCAAATGGAACACATTCCATTTCCAACTCCCTGGCAAATTGCTTGCTCCCTGGAGAATTCCTATTGGATTTCTATTAAAGGGAAGGTTAAAACCAGTCCCCGGAAATCTAGGGGAAAAGGGGGGTGGGGGAATAAGGCTTTTGCATGGGTTGAGCTCTGGGTAAATGGGTATTTAACCTCTGACCAATGATGGCAAGGCTCTTTCAGTTCTATTAGGCCAACAGCAAGCTACTATAATTAAATAAAAAAAACTGTTTAGAGCCCTGCTGAATATGTCCTGGGAATTAAAGCATATGGCAAGGATTGGGGGGAAGAAGACTTTCCATATGCTAATGACCCTTGATGTCTGAAATAAATTAGATCCATTAGAGTTTATGCTCAATAAAAGAAAGACTTTAAGCACTCCAAAGTTAGTGACTCGAGACCGATTTTTGGCTCTGAAATTCAATCTGCCTACTTATTAATTCTTAGTGAGACTCCTGAGCAGACAGGAGATGCAAAATTATAATAGTGTGCTGAATCAGAATTTTAAAGTACTGTGGGTTTCCTTTCCTTTTCCTTTTTTTTCTTTTTAAATTAAACCATTCTTCATGTGTGCCTTTTTTTTAAAGCTCCCTTCGTTAATTTGATTTTGTTCCCATCTTTTTTTTCTTTTAAAGGTTTCATTTACCCTATTTCAACTGAACAGAGAACACAGAATGAATATGGATTTTCTTGTAAGTGTTGTTTGATATTATGTTCTTGGATACTAATTTCCTGATCCAAGATTTACTTTCAGCCTAGTTGTATGTGCAACAGAAAAGAGAGGTTCTACATCCAGAGAGAGTTATACTTCGCTTGCTTTAAAGAGGTTCACTGGCTGCTATGTTAGCAAAACCAGTGTAGGTAATTGCATGGCAGACAAGAGGGCCAGGAAAGCATGTCGAGGCAAGAAATGTAGAAGGGAAAATGTATTCAGATCCCAGCAAAAATGGAAGGCATAAAATGATTGCAAACATTTGATTTTGATTAAGGAGGAGAAAATAGCAAGATGGAATGGCTCCCTGGCTGATGTTGCTTCTACTCTTGTCTGAGCAGGCTGCTGACAGATGGAATAAAATAAATAGCAGCATTTTCAAAATGGAACCTTTTAAGTTCCATTAGCACAGAGTAAATTGAACTTGATCATTCCCTCTTGGACATCTCTCAGTTTTCACCTGAGTTAGTGGGAGTCAGCTGGGGATTTAAAGAAAGCAGAGAACAAAATATATGTTTTTAAAATATGCTTTTTAATGTTCTCTGTACACAGAAAGAATGAAAAGTGGCATGCTAAAAAAAAGATATTGATACATTTACATTGAGCAATTTCAGTCTGCTTAAAAATAATAATGATAGGATTCCTTTTCCCTACACCAAAAGTCTGCATTAAATTTCTGTCACGTATTGAAGCCTTTTGGAAAGATATCTGAAGGGGGAAGGAAGCAAAGAATGGCATTAAGTATTACACTGGGATTAGTGAAGGAGATGTGTTACAAGCAGATAGCAGAAAGTCTCACAAGCTGGCCTGGTTCCCACAGGAGAACTACAGAAAATCCTGGCTTGCTTTTAGGGATTTTGTAGTACTCTATACTGCATTCTGAGAATGGGTATAACTAAGCGAGTGAGCTGAGGAATATCAAGTTCAAATCTCAGCTTAGCCATGAATTTGCTTTCTCTCCACTTCAATCCCACTCCGTCTGTGATATGGAGGTAGTAGTAGCAGCCTACCTTGCGAAGTTGTTGCAAGGCTTAATGTGAAGCACTTTGAACATTCAAAATGAGCTCTACACATGGTCCATTCCTTTGTTTGTTTAGTGAATTTCTACCCTGCCCTTCAGTAAAAGAAAAAGCCTCAGGGTGGCTTACGGTCTAATTAAACAACGACAACAGCAAACGTGAGAAAACCACAATTACAAAATTTAAACAGCAGAACAACAAAACAGCATCAAAGAACACATATGCAAAAAAAAAAAAGCGCCACCAACCCAGAACCAAATAAATTTGGGGGAAATAGAAAGGTGTGGGAGATTGTGCAGGGATGGAGATCCAGCTGAGCTTGCTCTGATGTTGCTCCACCTGAAGATGGAACAACAAAATTCCAGAAATGGATGGGGCAGGAAACCAGGGCTGTGTGGTGAGTCCAAGCTGCAGAGGTGGCTGTATTAACAGTGTGGGAAGAGATAGAGAGGAGGAAGGCAGGGGAGTGTGAGAGCAGGCAGTCCAAATGGGGGAGACTGATAAGGACCAAGCTAAGCTTTGTTTTCCTGGGGATTGGTGAGTCTTATAGCGCTGGGAGACAGATTTCTTGAACCAGAAAGGAGGTATAGTAAAAGCTGTGATGAGCTAGACCTCCCTAGCCCAAGGTGGAAGCTGGGAGATATGTAGCTCTCTGAAGGATTGCAGAGATGCTATATTGAAGTCTTATGGAGTTTGCCTGGTGCTGAAAAGACATTAAATTGGGAGAGTATTCCAAAGCTGGGGCACATTCACCAAAAAAGGCCCTCTCACCATTCACCAGGTTGGGTACCTGGGGAAGAGCCCTCAACAGTGATCTTAATGAATGGGCAGGTAGATGTGAGAAAAGGCAATCCACCAAAGTGTTGCTTTGCTGTGTGAATATAGTCCTTGTTTCATCCTCCATCCCAGGACAAGTACAGGAACCTATTCAAGGCATGTTGACATTTCACTTCGTTCTGCCATTGTTGTTCTTGTTGTTCTTGTTCTTAAATGTAGTCTTAGACAGGGGGTTGTTCCTGTCAGCCCAGGATTGAAGCTGCAGGAACCTAACTTATGTGGGCCTTTCCTATTTCCTTCGGCAGCTATTGTTCGCAGCCTTTTCCAACCTAATTGCAGCATGGGAGGTGATGGGAAGGGTTGGGCTCCCATCCTCCCAAAATTGTCCCCTTGCGCTGCAATTAAGCTTGAAAAAATGTTTTCCATTGGAGTCAGTGGGTTTGTAAGAAAGGTACCACACTGTTGAGCAGCAATGCTACCAATGAATGTACTCAAATCTAGGGGAATGCCCATGAAGTTCGTATGCTGATAAGTTTTCCTTTTCATTTCACTGGAGGAGGTGGTTCTACAAGAGCTTATCTCAATGTGTAGAACTATCCCATTTGTTGCAGACAATGAAACTATGTACGTGTATGCAGGAGAATTTTGTTTACATATGTGAATATCTAGATGGAAGCTTTGGAAATTATCATAGTAATAAACTCTAAGTCCCTTTCATATCATGGAACTTTTGTCCGTTTAGAATGTTTCTTAAGAATTATACACATTAAATACTATTTTCAAGAGAAGCCATTGTTTTCCATAGCTTGTTTTTAGTATAAGGTTGTTATTGTTTTAAACAAGTAAAGCATTCAATGTAGGAGAACATGTAAACAAGAAGGTCTATTTTATGATCAGATGCCCTGCTGAATTAGCTTTGTTCATTTCACTGTGAACAGCTGTAGTTAATACTTCTTTTGACTCCATTTGTTTTGTTCATCTGGTTCTAAACAGTACGTTATTCTGCCCATTTTAAAAAAAGACAGATATATAGATAAAGCAAGGAGAGACTTTTTTATGCTGTAAGCCATCTTAGGAAGACTATGGTCTTGAAAGGCAGCTAAGAAACGGATTACATAAATAAGTTAAATGAAATAAATCAAATATTTTTCTTACTGAAAGGCAGCGTTGTAGAGCTTTTGAACTTGATTTTAAATTAACCAATAAAACCAGTAGTAACCACCTGTAGGGGATGCTAGCAATGTAGATGTATGCTTCTGAAAGTTCCTGAGATTCTAATATGTGTCCCCAACCCAATCCCCTTTTTTCCAGCTGCTCCTGATTCAGACGATGTCGCTCTCTACGTTGGAATTGTGATAGCCGTGATTGTGTGCCTGGCTATTTCGGTGATTGTTGCTTTGTTCATCTACCGGAAGAACCACCGGGACTTTGAGTCAGATATTATAGACTCCTCTGCTCTAAATGGTGGATTTCAGCCTGTTAATATCAAAGCTGCAAGGCAAGGTTAGTTTCCACTCAGCATTGACCAAATTTAGGTAGACGCCATAAGGAAACAGTTCCCAGGGCCATATGGATCATATTTGCTGAAAGGGGCCTAGAGCTCTATAATGAATAAATAATGCATATTCTTTTCTTTTTTTCTGGGAACAAGCATTAAAACTCAGGTAGTGGCATTTGAAAGTTATGGACAAGCAATGAATCAAAAGGATAAAGAAAGAGATATGGAAAAACGTGTCTTTGCACTGACTGATGTCAGTTTACCCTCTCCTTACTCATCCTTCCAACTCCTTTTTCAAATCCAGGAGTTTCTCTTCCTTCCTGGCCAAGCTAGATTCTGTGTTCTGCACAGGCTTTGGAAATAAAATCATTTGGAGGGCAAAATCCAGCATCCCTAATTCCTTTCCCCCTTTTCTGCTTGGCCTTACAGCTCTACTATGGTTTCTATTCTGTTGTCTCTAACCTGCCTTTTTAATAGCCTTAGTTTAATTTCCAAAGAGCCATGTCAGCCACCTGTGACTGACCAGGGTTCAAAGGGTTTTCTGAGAGGAGAAGAATCCATGTTCAATATCATTCCCTTTAATCCTCAATTTGATTTAATTTGGTATGCTGCAATGTAGCTCAGATGCCACTGCAGAAGAAAAGATGGAAGGACACAAGAGGAGACCTCAAAGGAGCTCAGAGGGTGGTTTATTGGTCTGATGAGTTATTGTTTTTGTTATATTTATTTGTGTCCTGCCTTTTGCCCAGTGCTGGGCTTCAAGGTGGCTTTACAAAATTAAAACATATACAGTTTGGAGTCTATTGACATTTTCTCAGGAGCACCTGACCTAGTCCTTTTGATGATAACCAAAACTATATCCCACAGTCTCAGGGCTCTGACATCATGTAGTTTTTGACAGCTTTTTAAAGATCTAAAGCAGTTGTCGCTGAGGAAAAGTTAATAGGCTCAAAACACACCGGGCCAATGATCCACACTATATGTACCTTTGAAGTCTCCTCTCATTGTTCTTAGATGCTGGGGTACCACTTACCCTACACAGAAAAACCCTTATTTTAGTATACGATTTGCAAAGAATGTTGGAGGAATGCAGGAGCACCTGATCTTTGCACCGACGCTGAGGCCTATAGAACTCATTAGACTGTTTATTGTGAACTGCCCTGGGATAGGTATGAAGGGCAGCGAACAATTACTTTGAATAAAATATACAACACCCAGCCTCAGAAACCCAGTTGACAGCACTGGGAAAGGGATTCATCTCTCCTAGGTTAAGGGTAAACATTCAGTACTTTTACAGTGCCAGTTGGGCTCTCTACTCGAACTCAGAATGGGAGATGAAACAGAGAGATCTGAGTTGCCATGGTGCAAGTTGCCTTGCAAAAGAAGCTTATTATAGCAAATCAAGACTTATTTCACCACTTGATTACTAATTGACTTGCATGCTTTAAAGCTCCATTGTTTCAGTTGGAAATAAGTATGTTCTTAAATCTTTCCCTTTGAAATTAATGGGACTTAAACATGCTTAACTGTGGGCCATTTAATACCATCAAAAGAATCAACTAGTAAAGGTTTTCCTGGACTGTACTACTTCAGGCTGCAGTAAGCCTGATGCACCAGGGGGCAAAGTTAAGGAGCTGCCAAGGCAGGGCGCCATGTTCGTACCACGGCCCTGTCTTCCCACTTGGCTGCTGCAATGCTGATTCCAGCTTCTCGGTTCACAGTGTCATTGCTGCCTCCTCTCCCTCCCTGCTGTGTGCGGGTACACCAGAAGTGGACTTTTAAAGGGATGGAGGGGACAGAGGATGCGAGAGTAGCTGGACCATAACAGTGGGAGAAATGGGCATGGGGTATGTGAATGCCTACACAACCCTGGAGCCTGCATCTTTGAATGCTTTCCTATAAACTCCTTGAAGTAAAAAAAAGAAAGAAAAAAAAGATGATAATCAGAGAGAAAACTAGGCTAAATTTTAATTCCATGACATGCTAGCTTTCTATAAGCCAGGGGGAAGGGCATTTCCACCACAGGGAGCATCAAGAAATGTATTCCTTCCCCTGCAGCTTGCAATAGGTACAGCCTGGGTGGGCAGGTGGAGGGGAAGGTAACACCTGACTCTACTGATAGTATAAACTGACCCATAGGCTGGATCAGAGCCTTATTTGTGGCTCTGATGGTTCAGAAAATGAAGGCATGGAAGCTAAGGCGAACTGTAAGATGGAAAGCACTTGTTATGGCTGCAGTTTTGGGTTGCTTTTTTAAAAAAAACAATCTTTTGGAAATTAAAGTTAAATCAAGTTGGAAGTAAACATAGCCAGACTTTTGTCCAATGCAGAAGATTAGCAGAGCTGCAGTTTGCTTGCCAAAGATTCATTTAAATCAGTGCTGCAGAAAGCACTCGAGAATATGCCATAGGCAACAATTCAGCCCTGAGTAGGGATGATAAAAGTATATGATTTCATAGTTCTTTGCAATTTTCTGTTTTCTTTTTCTGTTCCCTTTGATCACACAGATTGATGTTTTGCACTCAGCATTTTGCAGAAATATGCCAGGGGAAACAATTGCTCTTCAGAGCTTTTGGATTGAACACCAATTATTATGATTAATTGTTAATTGTTGTCCTCTGTTCAGCACTTTTGCAGCTGAATCCTGATTTATTACCCCATTATAATGTGTGTGTGTGTGTGTTTAAAAAAATTGCTCATGCATCAGACCCAGTGTCAGTGGTCAGTAAGGTTGGGCAGTTGCTGAGGTCCCCCATGTTCAGAAGGGCCCATCCCCAACCCGCCAACTCCATGGGCAGCAGCACTTCGGAACAGTAGCTGTGTCACTGTTCAGCTCCACTTCCAGCCAACAACTTTCTTAGCTTACCCCAAATGCAATATGCAACCTGACATCAACACCTGCAGCTGACACAGGGGGTGCATTAACTTGGCTCCCATTCAGAAGCATTGGCATCACCCACCAGAAAAACTTGTCCAGTCTGTAGGGTGAGTTGAGTCACTGATGGTGGCAGCAGTGGGGTTTGGGGGGCTGGTGGCAGCAGCAGTAGGATGGAGGGCCTATGGTGGCAGCAGCAGCACTGAGCATGCACCTTGCCACACCATGCCAAAGTATCCCCTGAAGTCTGGCACCAGCACTGTAGTACATCTATATTTCTGCAGTGCAGAAATATCACATAACCTGATACAATACCATAGTAGAAGGCACACTGCATGTTCGCTGTTGGGGTTCATGAAGGGAAAAGTCCGTTTTCAAATATCTGAGCCCAAGTTCTTTAGCCAGAATCTATAACCCATGGGAATCCTCCAACAATGATTTTTTGTAGCTTTACCAACTAATTGTATATAAATTATTGTTTTTCAAAACCTTAGTGGTGTGATACCTATTTGTTGTTGTTTTGTCCTGTACTGGTATCTCATCAAATACCTTTTATAGGTTTGGTTTGATTTTAAAACATTTACATGTTTTAAAACATTTTTTCAGCTTGTCTAGAAGAGAAAAATTCTAAAGAAATTGTTGTTGTTGTTGTTGTTGTTGTTAGGGGAACGTCCTGCCCTTTGTTTTTTATCATTTAATATTTCCAAACTATCTTTCATAGTATGCTCCTTTAGAGCAGGATTGGGCAACCTGTGGCCCTCCAAATATTGTTGGAATCCAATTCCCATCAGCCCCTATCAATATGAGCAATGGTCAGGAATGATGGGAGTTGCCGCTGACGCAGAAAAGGAGAGAAAAAGTCTGCACCCAGCTGGAAGCCACCGTACTTTCCCATGCATCAGAGTGTTCGCACCTTGTTATCTCCTAGATAAGCAGAGGGGTTCTCTTTTTGTCCCCCAAGCAGATATGAATCCTGACCTTCACAAATCAGTTGGGAACATGGAGGCTGCCATATACTCACCTGGTTCACATGATCATTTATTTAAGCTGCTGTGATTTGCAGCACATGCCAGGCATCCATGGGCATCCATTCTGTAATACAAACCCTGCTCATAGGTTGGCGTGTCATATGAACCGAGCGAGGGTGGGTTGTTGAGGTGGTTAACAAACCACCCACCCTAAACAGGCCACGGGTTTGGGGTGATTTGCCTACCATGCCAACAACCCACCCTCGCTGGATTCAGATAACACGGCAGCCCACTAGCTGGGGTTGGGATACAGAACGGGCGCCCACAGGCCCCAGCACATGCCACAAATCACAGTGGTTTATTTAAGCTATTGTGGCTGAAAATGCTCATGTGAACCCACCCATTGACTCAGACCCTTGGTCCAACTAGCCCAGTATTGCTGATACTGACTGGCAATAGCTCTCCAATGTTTCAGGCAGGATTCTTTCTTACCCTTTCCTGATGATACCAGTGATTGAACCTGGGACCTTCTGCATGTAAAGCAAGTGCTCTAACACTGAGCCACAGCCCCTTCCTATACAAGCTGCATTTCCGCTTTATTCAAAAAAAAAATGTTTCAAATGGTAAAGGATATTGTTTATGCATAATTAACTTTCACATTTCATCTTTTTCTTTGAACACAGACATCCTGGCTGTGCCTCCGGACCTCACATCCGCTGCAGCCATGTACAGGGGCCCCGTCTATGCTTTGCATGATGTGTCTGATAAAATCCCAATGACCAACTCTCCCATCCTTGATCCACTGCCCAACTTGAAGATCAAGGTGTACAACAATTCCGGTGCTGTCACTCCACAGGACGATCTGTCCGACTTTTCATCCAAACTCTCCCCGCAGATCACACAATCCTTGCTGGATAATGAAGCGTTAAACATTAAAAACCAGAGTCTTGCGCGGCAAACAGACCCATCGTGCACCGCTTTCGGCACCTTCAACTCTCTTGGGGGTCATCTGATTGTACCTAATTCAGGTAAATGTCTACAAGTAATTGTTGTTTTCAAAACAAACAAACAAAGCCCACATGCGCAACCTTACTGGTGTTACGGAAAATGTGGCTTAAAGTACCTCTATTTTTTCTCCCAAGAAAAGAAAAGAATTTAGGTCACTCTTGAAAATCTATATCTTCTATGTTTAGACCAAAGAGTGGCTTTTCTCCCATTCGGGTTTACTCAGCTATTACACATATCCCCTCCCCAAAGCCCTGGCCTTCTTTAGCAGAAAATTGCAAAGCTCTGAGTCATTGCCTTCAGAAGCATTAGACCTCCCAACTTCCTTGTGTGAAGTGGGATTCGGAACCCTTGACCTTTTCTTTCATGTAGCACAAAAAAGAAGCCCAACTTCAAGGCAGAAAGCATTACTGTTGCCACTTGACATAAAAAAGGACAAATTAATTGGAAAACAAATCAGTTGCTCCAAGTTTCAGTTTGATTCAGAGAGCCAGGGGACAGGGGGAAGGAGAAAGGCAGATATTTAGAATGCCAGGGATTGTTTTTCTTGGCATAGATTCCAGTGCAAAGTATTTCTCTTTCTACATTTAGCCCCTCAATATTGTTGGCTCATCTGTTTTTAAGATTGTATGCAATTTCGGGAGGGTTCAAATAGGGAAGGATAAAAGAAGCACTGATAAGTTAAAGGTTATAACAATCCCTTTTAGAAGTTGTAACGAATGTACGTTGGAGGGGGGTATCCTAACTATATGGAACAGGGATGGGGAACTTCCGTCCCTCCAGATACTGTTTGGACTGCTGCTCCCATCTGCCCTAGCCAGCGTAGCCAGTAATGAGGGATGATGGTAATTGTAGTCCAACAACATCTAGAGGGCCCCTCATTCCCCATGCCTGGTATAAAGAGAGCTCTCTGCACTTACATCTGTATCTGTGTGGACTCTCAGACCAGAGGTTTCCATTGTAGCCACTTAGAACATCTGCAAAGGGCTGTTGTTTACTGCCTTCCCCAACCTACCCTGGCTGGAAATGATGGGGCTTGTAGTCGAGCACATCTGGAGGGCACAAGATTTGGGAAGTCTGGCCTATTGACATTTTGACCGGGGCTTGCATTCTAAGGGTGCAATCTTATGTATGTTTAGGCAGATGTGCTGAGAATCAGAAAAACTTTTTTGTCTAAACATGCATAGGATTGCACCTAAGATAAGTTAACCTAAGACCAATCCTATGCATGTTTAGACAGAAAAAAGTCCTACAACTCCCAACATTCCTCAGCCAGGATGGGGAATATTGGGAGTTGGTTGGCTGGCTGGGGAATGCATGGAATTGTATGACCTTTTGCTGTTTAAATATGGATAGATTGTGCCCTTAATGAAGTTTAACCAAAGGAAAGTTTCCTATCCTTTCCTCTCTAGCTCCCTGTGTCCCCTGAAAAGCCTCTCTGGAGGGTCAGGACCAGGACAGGGGGGCTCTTAATCTAGGTGAGGGGGGAATTAACTGTATTTTTAATTTTGTAACTTTTAAAACTTAGCCTTTTTTGATATTATTACATGTTGAGAATTTGTTTTTTTAAAGTTGTGATCTGTGATTGCGTTTTTAAAGTTGTGATCTGTGACATATTTCAAGCCGCTGGCCATACAAAGGACAGCAAATACCCCCCACTCTCTACTCAACAATTTAATAGTTCAAAAGAAGCTAAGTGCATCTAAATGTTGGAAGATGACCAGATAAACTGACATCTTCAGGGGAAGAAAAGACTCCCGCTGCTTCATGGGACAATGTTCTGCTGGCTTTTTTAAAAGTTTAATTAAATAAGAATTGCCAAGGGAGATGATCCCATTACTACTGTTTGGAATAGTAAATGCAATTGTTAGCCCCCCCCCCCCTTCATTTTTACAATGTAAGCAGCAGAGCAGCCATCTGCTAGTTCCTTAAATAAAACAAAAGGGAAGGTGGAGGAAAAACCCTCTTTTCCAACTCCTACGATGTTGAAGAGAAACATAAGAGACAGCAGCAAGTCATAAACTTCCAGGTTTAAGTGTCAGGATGGCTGTAAAACATGCTTTTTGGGGTTTGGGTGAATTTTGGCATGCAGAGCTGCTGCTTCTCAGCCTTCTTGCTCAAAAGGTCAAGTTGCCTTTCTTTATCACTTCTCTCTCTCTCTGTTGTTGTTGTTGTTGTTCTGCAGGAGTAAGTTTGCTGATTCCTGCAGGGGCCATTCCCCAGGGGAGAGTCTATGAAATGTATGTGACAGTTCACCGAAAGGAGAACATGAGGTAAAAGAAGCTGTGCTTACCGTGCATTTGCTTTAGCGCTAATTACAGGGAGTTGGCAAAGTGTGTCAATGCAACGTTCTGATCAGCAGATATCTGTATTGACGCAAGGAGGTAAAGCTGCTGAGGCCACATATAATGGTTTGTAAGCAAATCCAGAAGGGGAGTTGAGGGTGGGTGGGGAATCTAACCAGAGAGATCTCCCATGTGGCATTTGAGTTTGGGATAAGGGCCTTAAATCTTGCAGCTAGCCACCTCTCAGCTTTGGTTGATTAGCTGTTGCTTAATCGATGTCCGCAATTGATGTAAAAAAATAAGTGGGGGTCGGCGGTTGAGCGGGGGGAAGTCATGGCCATGAGGGTACAGAATAGCAGGGCTCACGGTCAGGATGGTGTGTGCTTTTTTCAACGTCCCCCTTTCAAACCATGTGCTCAGGAGACTTCTATTCTGCACTTCATCCAGTGGGTGAAAGGTCTGAAAGCACTTCATGACTGCATGAGAGCCAATGCGGTGTAGTAGTTGCCATGCTGGGCTGGAACTCAGGCGATCTGGGTTCTAATCCTCACTCAAACATGAAGCTCACTTGGTAACTTTGGGACAGTCACAGCCTAACCTACCTCACAGCATTGTGAGGACACAAAGGAGAGGAGGAGGCTCTTGTATGCCACCTTGGAAGAAAGGTGGGATATAAATGTAACAAATAAATAAAATAATTCACCACTAGCTGAAGATGTTTTCTTAGCCGGAGACTGGACACCAATCCTGATCACTAGAATTCAGTTCTTGATCACTATGGCAACCATATTTGTGGACTCCTGGATGTCTCTGTCATTTTCCACATGGGAGGAAAAGCAATGTTGGGTTTGGGAGGTGAGGTCAGGGAGGGCAATGTCTGGAAGAGAAACTGAAATGTTCTCTTTGATGCTCAGGCCTCTGTTACAATCTCCTATAGCTGCTTTTCTTTCTTTCTTAAAATGATAGATAAATAAATAACTAGATTAAGAAACAAAAAACCTCCAAGGGAAAGATACAGCTTTATGTAATGTGCAGTTTGTCTCAAAGACTTAAGAACCAAATTGCAGAAGTTGTTTCTGCTAAACTATCAAATTGGACCAGTAATAGAAGGCAAGAAGTGGGAGCAATTTTGACAACAGAGATGAGTGCAGGTGGCTCACCTCTTTGCAGCATCTGTCCGAGTGCTTTTCTCCTCAACTGAATTACCTTAACTAGGAGAAAGGCACTTGGGCTCAAGGTGGTAGTCAGATAAGGTTGAGAGCAGGAGGACGTTTCTGTAGCCCTCATCCATGCTTTCCTTTTGCTTTTTAACATCTGAGCCCCGGTCCTCCTTTCTATTTCATTGAGTCTGTTCGGAGCTGCTGCTTTCATGTCTAGTTTGCTACTTATGATATAGGGAGGGATATGTCTCAACAGATGTTGCCCAACAGGCTAGGTGATACCCTTCTGCTACAATAAGTTATATTACCTCTACCGTTGTATTGAACCTAATGAGCCTAACTGTCAGCATATTAGCATTGCAAGTGAAGCCATTTTTACTGGATTCCTCTATAATTTAGTATTTTTCAAACAACCTTCAATGGGTATAAAAGCCTTGTACTGGGCACACCGATGCCCTAAAATCCTGAGTTGGGGATGGCTGATCACAATCGTACATTTCCCCAAAAGGAAACCAATAGAATGGTGATGATTTGACTACCAAACTGCAAAGTGGATTTTTAATGGAAATTTGACAGTGGAAAATGGGAACCAAACTAAATGCTGCAATCCTATTTTAGGGAAAAAATATTGATAACCCTTACTTGAGAGGTACTGGACATAAGTTGCCTGGAAGTGGAGATTCCTGCATACCTTTTCTACCAATATCCCCAAGTTCTGCCCTACAATAATAGATGAAACCCTCTAGAGAATATAGCAGAATGATTGGTTTCACACAAACTCAATTAAACTTGTATCTTTTAAAATATTTATTAGACAATTTAAAGAAAGTTAAACAAACACGAACCTCCATTCAGCAAAGCAAATTTAAAAATATACTTACAGATTCGCTTAGCTTTAGAAGACAAGACCTTGTTGGACGAACACAGACAAACACCATCACCCCCAATGACAACACCAGTGTTGGACTCCTCCCCCTTCTCAAGAAAGACTATGGTCTTAGGCCTAGCAACTAGGCTCAAGCAAGTGCTGAAAAGTCAGCTTAGTTCTTGATGGTTTGAGAGAAGAAAGAAGAGCGCCCGTATACTCACAAATTCTGCTTCACTCATACTGACTGTACAAAAAAGCTCTTCTCCACATAGGGACTTCTATTACTCCCAGGCAAAACCAAGGAGGCACTGAGCCCTACATGCTAAGCTCAGAGCAACATCCCGGATGTTGTGCTTAAGGAAAAGGAAAGACATTTTTCTCCTCTGTGTTTGTTTGTTTGTTTATTTATTTATTTATTACATTTCTATACCGCCCAATAGCCGGATCTCTCTGGGCGGTTCACAAAAATTTAAGTGTTCACACTTAAATACCCTTCTCAGAGACAAAGACCTCTCTCCTAATACATATTATTTTATTCTAAAATGTCCACATCATCCGTTTAGATAATCCTCTTCCTAGAATGTTCCATCCCTTCTTATGTCCTTTTTAATTCTCTAAATTATTATTGTTATTATTATTATTATTTATTTATATAGCACCATCAGTGTACATGGTGCTGTACAGAGTAAAACAGTAAATAGCAGGACCCTGCCACATAGGCTTACATTCTAATAAAATCATAATAAAACAATAAGGAGGGGAAGAGAATGCAAACAGGCACAGGGTAGGGAAAACAGGCACTGGGTAGGGTAAAACTAACAGTATAAAGTCAGAACAAAATCAAGTTTTAAAAGCTTTAGGAAAAAGAAAAGTTTTTAGCTGAGCTTTAAAAGCTGCAGTTGAACTTGTAGTTCTCAAATGTTCTGGAAGAGCGTTCCAGGCATAAGGGGCAGCAGAAGAAAATGGACGAAACCGAGCAAGGGAAGTAGAGACCCTTGGGCAGGCGAGAAACATGGCATCAGAGGAGCGAAGAGCACGAGCGGGGCAATAGTGTGAGATGAGAGAGGAGAGATAGGAAGGAGCTAGACAGTGAAAAGCTTTGTAGGTCAACAGGAGAAGTTTATATTCTGCTTTTTATGTGGTGAACTGTCTGATTTACGTCTCTGTTCTTCTGGATTTTCTAAACCACAACTTTACTTTTCCATCACCCTGGACCTTTCACCTAGTTCCTTTAACAGGAATACGTAAAGTTGGTACAAGTCACAAGCCCTTATGAGTAATGTCTTTGAGCAATATCGAATCATATTTCCAAATCATATTTCATCAGGCCTTATCTAAACTAAAGCATCTAACCCTTGATACAGTGTTTGTACTCCTACTTGCCCCCTTAATATTAAAGCATTACCCCATCACTAGTACATCTATTTAAACCCATTCTATGCTCCCAAAAGCTTCTTTCTCTATGCTATGCCAACAAACTCTTATAAACCCACTCTTACACATATTCAGTAAAATTGCAAATGAAGAAAAATCCTCCGTTATGCATGTCTCCTTGAAGTAAGTCACCCTGAACCAAGGAAGACATTACATTCAATCCATATTTTGCAGTGACGTCTTTTTTATTTTTACTTTACAATAGGTGTAGGGATCCTGATCCATATTGAGATCCTATTATGGTGGATAAAAAAGGAAAGGAACCTCTCGTGCAAGCACTGAGTCATTACTGACTCTTGGAGGGACGCCAGCTTTCGCTGATGTTTTCTTGGCAGGCCTTATAGCGGGGTGGTTTGCTGTTGCCTTCCTCGGCCATGATTACATTTCCCCCAGCTAGCTGGGTACTCATTTTACTGACTTCGGAAGGATGGAAGGCTGAGTCGACCCAAGCCGGCTGCCTGAAACCAGCTTCCGCTGAGATCGAACTCAGGCCGTGGGGAGAGTTTCAGCTGCAGAAACTGCTGCTTTACCGCTCTGCGCCACATGGGGCTCATTATGGTGGATAGGGGGCTTTAAAGATCTCGATCGGGGTCTCTGCACCTACTGTGGAGTAAAAAGTAGCTAAAGACATAGCTGATAGACGTAAATTTAACATAATATCTGTTTTGATCCTAAGGTAAACATGCATAGAATTACGCCATGAGTGTCAGAGGCAGGAGCAAATGCAGCCCTCTTTGAAGAAAGCTAACTCATTTCAAACCTGCAGTCCCTTGAGCCTCACTTCAGAATATGACAGAGCAACTGTTAATAGCTCAGACTAAAAGCAGAAATGTGCTATTCCTCAGAGCCCTACACACCGGCTCTGTGTTTTCCCACTTCCTTACTCTGAAACATGTCTCGTCTCGTCTCATCCCCCTAGATGCATTCTGTTGGCTTTCTCCAGCAACTTGAATTTGACAGTGTCGCCCAGTAAGGACACACTTTTCTGCTGGATGAAAGTTGTGGGTGTCAAAAGCACTGTGAGGTCTCTCATTTGCTTCATTCCTATTGAAAAGCCCGAGGGTTTCAGTGAAAGTGTTACTTTAGCCATCCACAAGAAAATATAAAGGTACATATGAAATGCTAGTGTTGCTCCCAGACCTTCACACAATCTTGTTTCACTATTTCTCAAAGGATGCATTAGTAGCAAGCACAGTTAAGTTGAGCATGACTTTAGGACTCTGCTATCCCAATGTAATTATAGCCATTGTTCTGAAAAAGTGTCTGAAATATAGGTATTGCTTTTATTTTAATACATTCTGGCAAATTTACATTAACAAATCTTAATTATAATGTTTATGGATGATAATTGGCATACACATGTAAACATTTTCTCAGCTATGATGTATATCAGTCACAATCCATATAAGATACACTACATGATTAATATTAGTTGGAGTATATGCGTTGTTATTCCTATATTTAATTTAAAAAACATCAATTTTCATTTTAATAATTACTTCTTTGTCTTCCTTCTTTAGTTTTTACATAATGGGCCAGCTATTGTTGGGTTATTTGAGGGTTCTTTTCCCCTTCAAACAAGCAATATCACTCGGATTCAGACAACACAGTAAGCTGCACCAGGGTGGGTGATTAGACAAATGGAGCCCAACACACGCCATGGCTTCAACAAGCCATTATATTCACTTTAAAAGAGAGCGAAATAAAAATGGTGAATCTGGCATGGGGCAATTCTCAGTAGAAGATAATACAGATATAAGTTTGATGGAGGATGCCCAAGACAGCAGTAGGAAGACAACAGAGTTTTAAATCTGCAAAATCCTCACTTAACATGACTGGAAGGGTTACCATCTGCTCTTGTGAGTTACTTCATCTCCCTTCTCTCACTCTGAATTCTTCTGCCTTATTTTCTTTGAGCACAGCTATTAAAACTGTATGTCAGTTGAAAAAAACAAGACTTCATTTCTGCAGCCCAAACTGTAGGCACAATGACAGAGAGGATGTAATTGCTTTAATGAAATCTCTGCTACGCTCAGCATTGTATATAGTACAAGCTCAAAGTGCTGTGGCTTCACCCTAAGGAATGTTGTACTTTAATGAGAAGACTAGACAGAATAACGAATGGAATACTCTGACATCTGATATAAACTTCAGTTCCCAGGGTTCTTTGCAAGAAGTCATAACATTTAAAATAGTTTAAACCCAGTTTGCTGCTGTAGATGATCTCTTGATATAGTGGTGCCCTTTTGGATGTTCAAGTAATTAAAAGCATTCATTCCAGATTTCTGCATTGTCGTGAACAGCTGTAGCTCACATTCCCTTAACTAGGGTGACCATATGAAAAGGAGAACAGGGCTCCTGTATCTTTAACAGCTGCGTAGAAAAGAGAATTCAGCAGGTGTCATTTGTATGCATGCAGCACCTGGTGAAATCCCCTCATTATCACAACAGTTAAAGCTGCAGGAGCTATACTAGAGTGGCCAGATTTAAAAGACGGTAGGTCACCTGCAGCTTTAACTGTTGTGATGACGAGGGAATTTCACCAGGTTCCCCATATATACCAAGGACACCTGCTGAAATTCCCTTTTCAATGCAACTGTTAAAGATATGGGAGCTCTGTCCTCCTTTTCATAGGGTCCTCCTTTTCATAGGGTCACCCTACCTTATCATGATCTCTGCTTGGCAGTTAGTGTCAGATTTCACACACACACACACACACACACACCACTGAGGAGCCAAAAGAACGTCATTTGTGCCACATGGCCACTTTCTCTGGTTTCAGCATCTTTAAATGCATCTCTAAGAAGTGAATAGATTGCTGTTGTTCATGGGAGGGGCTTCTTAAAATGTCTTCTTTGCAAGATACAGCCTTCATTTTCCAAATATTAGGAGGTGTTACCAGTGGAGAAACTAAGTGGCATGAACAAAGTCAAGTCATGGCTATACAGGGTGGGGTGGGGAGCCATAAAGAAGGTTAGAGGCGTAAAAAGGAAATTGATGAAATTGTTGAAATATATGTCTCAATTACAGTGAAACTCTTCTTTTCACATTTCCTCATATTTATACTGCAGTTGTAACATAAGCACAAGATTTTTAGCCTGCAAGCTAGAGCTAGCCTAGTATTACTGAAGATGTTTTAAGAACAATTTTCCCCCTCAGGAACTTTTTTTTCCTCTCTAGCATTATACTAATCTTAAATCCCCTATTACAGTAAAATCAGAAAGCAGTAGGGCTGCAATATGCACCTGCCTCACTTATTTCTACTCTGCTCATGATCTGATAATGGACAACAATGTTCCAGGAGGGGGAAAATAATAATAATAAAAAATCTACCCATAATTACTAGATTAAAGATGATCTTTTCGTTGAGCAAGTCCCCAACCCAGAATTCTTTTGTCTGTAAATTTATGCCCAAAAGCTTATGAAAATCACATTGTGAAAATCGCAGTGTATCATGCACTATTACAGTTGGAACTGCACATTCAGTTCATGGATCTGTATGTATTACATTATGTATGTATTACATACATAAACTCTGAGGAGTTTATGTATATAATATAATGTAATGTGATGTAGTATCTGGGCCATTCCCTTTTCACTCTCTGAAATATTGTCACTTTGCTTTCCCTCTCTCTTGCATGCACACACATGCATACATACTATTCACACTTGAGATTCATAAACACACATTATTTGCAGATGTCATTCACATCTCTCTTTAACATATAAGCCCTGTTCAGGCAACCCCCTCAGTCTGTGACCTTGCCGCATTAAGCAAGGAAATACTTGCATTTGCTTGAACGTCAGTCAAACTCTCCATGCAACCAGGGAACCTGATAAAGCAGGTTGCCCAAAGAGTTCTACTCTCATTTAAGCTTGGCTGTGTAAGTAGCACCATGTATTGTTCCTGTATTTCTTTACTCGGTGGCACTGTTGCTTCCTTAGTAGACTTGAAAAAACACACACCAAGGCACTGGTTATGAGGAACTGCGAGTATATATGTACATTAATTGATAGTTGGACTCTTTCTACACTTGCAGGAAAAGTTGCTTAGACTACCATACTTTTTCCTTTTGTTCCTTATTGCTGTGCACTGCTTTGAATACTAAAGATTGCCAAATGTAGCATTGAATAACAAGGAGAATGTATCTTAAAAAAAATATCAACAACCTCCTACTGCTTCTGTAGAATCCCCTTACTATCATCTGACAAATATTTCTTCTCACTTCCCATAATCCTGTCAGGCCACCTGTAGAAGACAGTCAAGCGCTTTTGACACCTGTGGTAAGCTGTGGACCTCCAGGGGCACTGTTGACTAGGCCTGTCATCCTAACGATGTACCATTGTGCAGAACCGAACACTGAAGACTGGAAAATCCAGCTGAAGAACCAAACAGCCCAAGGACAATGGGAGGTGAGACTGTAGGCCTTCATCATAGATTGCCTGGTAGGGTAGCCATAAAGATATCACTTAAAGACAAGTGCCTATATTGTTACTATTTTTGGTCAATTACCCAGCTAATTGAAATAATGGGCCTGTTCAGACAACACACTAAACCATGGTTAGACTGCTAACCCTTTTGCAGCAAATGGTTAGTGAGTGTATTTAAACCATGGTTATGTAGCCACTGTGGTTACATAACCTGCTAAGTCATGGTTCACATGACATGCTAAGCCATAATGTTTAGCTTAAAATGCTTAGTGTGTTGTCTGAACTGGGTCATTGTAGGTAGAATATTATGCTCAGGATGGAAGCCTCTTCAGTCTTTTGGGAAAAGATTCAACCATAACTCACACCAAATAACCAAAGAATGAATTCACACCAAGCATAAAATTGATTGATTTTATTTTATTTATACCCTGCCTTTCTACCAAGAAAAACGGCACTCAAGACACTTGGCAGTGATATATAAAACTTAAGTCTATAATAAAATAAATGCATTAAAACACAATTTAAACACAATAAGAATAAAAACAGTCTAAGATAAGTGAATATTTGTATATTTGTATATTTGATACATAATACATAAAACATAACAATGCAAATGGATTTCGAAGAGATAAACTGACTTAAAAGAGCACCAAAAGTTATTAGAGATTGGCAGTACTGCATATAGACTTGGTTCATCCATAACGACAGACCGTCATTTTGAAAACCAGTGGGTTGTCATGCATGAGCTTGAGAACAGCAGTGTGCCCCCCGTTCCAATTTTTACTTAACAATTCACAATCGGCTCTTGCATAGGTTGCTGAATGTGATGTCTGAACTCAGATCACCGGGTTGTTTATCCCCTAAACAACCCAGCAGTTTGAGTCCAGATGTCACACTCAACAACCTACAAAGGAGCCAATTATGGGCTGCTGAGTAAAAGCAGAAGAGACGGGTGCACTGCAGGCAGTGTGCCCACGCTCTCCCACTCATGCATGGAATCGCACTGGTTTTTCAACTGATTGGTTGTCGTTATATGCAAACAGCACCATAGAGAAGGACAATAGGATACGTATTTAAGCTCTCCCTTGATCATGGAAACAGCTGAGGTTGGCTGGTGATGAATTTATCATCTGATATAGAAAGCCCATAATAGTAATATGTTGCTTTAGGTTAGCCATCTACTGTCCTACTGAGAATTCTGTACCTTTGTTTCAGGTAGTCCATGTTCGACTCTACTTTTCCATTTCCCTCCACCCAATTTTTTCCCATTTTGGGGGCATACTGGTGTGATTTTGTCCTCATTTGCTAGTAGGATCCGATCATATTTGCTTTCAGCTTTGGCTCAGGAGGAATGTAGATGTGAAAGAAGAGGAAAATCACAAGTTTTACTGAGATTCAGTTGAAGAATCTGGTTTTCATTCTTTGTAAAATGTACTGGAAATAATGTTTTAGACCATGACAGTTGTGTACTGTGGGTCTCATTAACAATGGTAACAGAATACAGCACTACACACAGCACTTTTGAAATCATCTCCAGGTTTTGGCATGTCACTGCTAGCTCTGGTAGCTTTAGATTGCACAATTTGCAATGTGGAATTATTACATTAATGACACCAAGTAGTAGTAATAAGCATACACTATTAATTACAAATCTGAAGCAGGATATTTCCATCTGTAGATGGCTTCTTCTTGCAGGAGTCAGGAGAAAATATTTGTCACATGAAAAAGTGTAGATTCCACCAACGAGAGGAGTTCTGTTATCTACCATTCTTTTTCTTTTGCAAATCTTGCTGACTGCAGTTGCCAGTACAGCTCGTTTGACAGAAAGAACGCCTGTAACACCACTAGCAGAATTGCTGCTTCTGCACTGGTCTGTACATAGCACTTGTTTGCCTTCATACTAGTAACAGCCTATTGATAAAGTAATACCTGATCACTAATTTCTCCTTCTGGGGATTATATCGTAGCTCTGTATTTTCTGTTTCATGTTGACATTGTCTCAGGGCTAGGAAAGCCCTCTGGCTTGACACTTGGGGTGATTCCAGTAGATACTTTTATCATGCCATCACCCTGCCTTGGTCATGGAATGTTATGATGGATCCAGATATTGTTGTCTTCCACTTGCAACCCTCCTGTGTTTTCTCACTACTTCTTCCGTCTTTCTCCTTCTTATAAAAATAATCTGTTAAAGAGAGAAAATGGGATAGCTGTACAAAAACGTCTGTGTGGTATTGCTCAGAGGCCTCTGTAGTAGCAGGATTGTCTGCTAGCCCAATGGAAAGCTACTGCTAGTTTGTACTGCCGGAAACTACAGCTTCCAGAATGAGACAAATCAGGAGAGCTTGAGGACGGGAGCTCTGCTGACTTGTCCCATTCCAGAAGTGGAAGTTTCACCTATTTTCCTGGGTTGCACTGGCAAGTACCAGTTCTTCTTCGAGGTCTCTGTGCATCACACATATGGACTCTGTGCCGGCTAGTGCAGGGGTGGACAACTTGTGGTTCTCCAGATATTTTGGCCTACAATTCCCATGATCCCTCACCATTTGCTATGCTAGGTAGGTCTGATGGGAGTTGTAGGGCAAATCATCTGGGACGACCGCAAGTTGTTCACCAACTTGTTTAGAGCTGACTGACGGCCAGCATTAGATACTCCCGTCTGTCTGGAAGCATGCCTGAAAGCACTGCTGCCTCTATGTGTAGCTAACACTAGGCTAAATGGACCAGTACTCTGTTTCAGTATAAGGCAGCTTGATATGTTCATATGCTCATGGCCATGCATATGTTAAACTGGTTTCTGGCATTATGCATATCCTGTGCAAATGTCTACCAAATATCTTTTCTTTGCACGGGAAGCCTCATCTTCTGCTTTTTCATGCTCTTTCTTGCTCTCCCACTCTTTTTTTTTGGAACAGATCTTCTGTGTCTCTTTCTCCCTTCATTGAACAGATGTTTGCATTGCTGGAGGCAAGTCAGTCTTATAAATGCCAGCACAAATGTTTCATGGCTTGGCCAGCAAGGGTTCGTTGAAACAGCTTTGCACATACCACCTTTCCTACTATCCCTTAGGAAGGATGGTGTCACCTTTGCAAATGTGCAACATCACCCTGCCCTCAACCAAGAATCTTGAATCTGTTCCCAAGGAGCTAGGAAGGATGGAGGAAGCAGTGAATGAATTCATCAGAGCTTTGTGTTTCACAAACATGGCATTTACAATAAGGAAATGCACATTGCTCGGTTTTCACTTGTTGTGTTAGCAAACATGCAAGGCACCTTTTGTATCCATGCAATGTTGCCCAGAAAAAAATAGCAATTAGAAACAGTTTGTTACTATGCATATGAAATATAAATCAAGATGCCTTAAGACATTGGATTTATATCTGATTTACCAACTATTTAAAGAACACAGAGATCCCATAGCTGAATCCTACACCTCTTGTTTCTATGTGCCATATTCTTCACTTTGTGGTACTTATTGAAGCAGTCATATAGAAACTGTCCAGAGTCTGTGATCCAGTAGTTCTGATTTGCATATGAAGCCATGAGCAGGGTAATGGGACATTTCCTCCATAGAAGTTAAAGGGAAGTCCCTACATGCATAAATATGAATTTGGGAGATGCTCCTGACCTTCACTTATGTTCTTCCTTATAAATTTGTGAACAGAGTGGTGAGATTGCAAGATGCTTTGCTGGAAAGATATTCTTGCATTTTTCCTTTTAAGCTTTCTCTGGGGAGACAATGGGCAGTATCCAACTGTATCATTCTACTAGCACAAATGATGTTTCACTAGTGGAAACTAGGTTCTGAACTATGTGCAAGAGAAGAATCCAATTAAAAGTTATGATTGTGCCTGCAGATGTGCATTATGTTTGTGCAACCTGTTGTGCAATGCATAGCGCATAACTGTTGTGAAACCTATTGCACATAACTATTGTGAAACCTGTTGTGCAGCCAATTGTGCAATCGGTTGAGCAAACAGTTGCACAACTGGTTGCACACACATAATGAGAAACCACTTACACAATGGAAAGATTCAGTGGAAGTCCACTAGCACTATATGGAGTTGTGGAATGACACCGTTGGATACTGCCCATGATAACTGATTGAATTAGGTTTTTTATATATGCTTTTAAAAGTAAGCATCAAAATCACAGGTCTTAAAAGATATTGTCCTGGCTTATCTGAATGATAGTCCTTTATTCTCAGCTTGGTATCCTTGAACACACACTCCGCCTTATGAAATCCCACCAATACATCTAAACTGGGTAGGCAGTACTTGAATCCAAGTGGTGAGCTGGATGGATCCCATCATTGGCCTGACCATTGTTAAATTTCTCCCTTCTAGGATGTGGTAGCAGTTGGAGAGGAAAACTTCACCACCCCATGCTACATCCAGTTGGATCCAGAGGCTTGCCATGTCCTGACAGAAACTCTCAGCACCTACGCCTTGGTTGGACAATCTATCACCAAAGCAGCAGCAAAACGTCTCAAGCTGGCCATCTTTGGGCCACTGATCTGCTCATCTTTGGAATACAACATCCGTGTCTACTGTCTGGATGACACCCAAGATGCCCTCAAGGTAATGAGCTTCATTCCTTTAGAACTACTTTTCTTCTTTTCTTTTCTTTTCTTTTTCTTTTTTGCTATGAGTAATTTCTGTGTTGTAATTACCATATATTAGCCTCTTGATTACAAGTATTGTGCGCTTTTTGGACTTTAAGTTTGATTGGTAGGATGCTTGATAAGGCACTGTTTTATAATAAAGGGTGGGAAGAATAGGACAGAGAGTGCAGCTAAAAAACCCTTGCTGCTTTTTCCATAATTATTTCACTTGTACAGTAGGCTAATTCTTCTCCAAGCTTTCTTTCTTTTGTTTACCTGTGTCATAATCTGGATTCTAGAGATTTTTACGTTATTAAAAGGCCATAAGGTGCAAAAGAACTTCATTGGTGGTTCATGTATTTTTAATGCTAAGTGCCAGTTCCCCAGAGATGCAAAACATATAAATGCCTCTTTGTAAATAGTTGATAATGATAAAAGAAGCTCCGGGGTTGTTAATCAAGCGCCTGCTGCTATATTGCGTTGTTAGATGACTTTGTCTGCAGTTTTTGTGCTGAGAATTTGCAATGGAAATGAAGTGAGGCTGTTGCTTTCTGTATCTCTGCATGTGATCCTGTGAGATATGATCCTGTGGATGATTATGATGTGGTTAATACACAGATTACTGTTAACCATATAGATAATATTTATTGTAACAGTCTTATAAAGATAGATCCAATAAGGTAATCCACACATACTAACAATCAAATGCTGGACAGGTTTGCTGTATTCACAAGTACAACACCTTCTCCATTAGCATTTATGATTCAGTGAAGCTTAGATTCCCATCATTAAGGTTTTGGCTGCATTGCCAGTATTTGAAGGCCAAATTAAACTTTCTGTCTAGCATACATAGTGAAGCTATGGAGAGGTGGAGGTGGTATTTCGCCAAAAAAGAGTGAGGGAAAGGTTTAATTCCCCCTCCCACAGCATCATGGTCCTAATCATGCATGCAAGACAGCGGCCTGGTTCACATGCAAGGAAAAGCCACCATGAGTGAATTTCCTTGCAAGGCTTCTCATTTAAGTGGTGGCTGCCATTTTCAATATTCGAGCCACGCAGGGGTACACCATAGCATCTCATTACATGTGAACCCAGTGAGGGTGGGTTGAAGTCATGTAGAACCCATGGGCTGTTATAGAGCTGTGGATGGCTTGTTAACTACCCCAACAACACACACACATTCCCCATTCGCACATAATGACAAATTACGGCATAACCCAGCGATGGCTTGAATATTCAAAATGGCTGCTATTGCCACAACGAGAAGCCCTGTGAAGAAATTCACCCATAGTGGCTTCTTGTTACATATGAACCAAATCATAGAATCATAGAATCATAGAATAGCAGAGTTGGAAGGGGCCTACAAGGCCATCGAGTCCAACCCCCTGCTCAATGCAGGAATCCACCCTAAAGCATCCCTGACAGGTGGTTGTCCAGCTGCCTCTTGAATGCCTCTAGTGTGGGAGAGCCCACAACCTCCCTAGGTAGCTGATTCCACTGTCGCACTGCTCTAACAGTCAGGAAGTTTTTCCTGATGTCCAGCCGGAATCTGGCTTCCTTTAACTTGAGCCCGTTATTCTGTGTCCTGCACTCTGGGAGAATCGAGAAGAGATCCTGGCCTTCCTCTGTGTGACAACCTTTTAAGTATTTGAAGACTGCTATCATGTCTCCCCTCAATCTTCTCTTCTCCAGGCTAAACATGCCCAGTTCTTTCAGTCTCTCTTCATAGGGCTTTGTTTCTAGACCTCTGATCATCCTCGTTGCCCTCTTCTGAACACGCTCCAGCTTGTCTGCGTCCTTCTTGAATTGTGGAGCCCAGAACTGGACGCAATACTCTAGATGAGGCCTAACCAGGGCCGAATAGAGAGGAACCAGTACCTCACGTGATTTGGAAGCTATACTTCTATTAATGCAGCCCAAAATAGCATTTGCCTTTCTTGCAGCCATATCGCACTGTTGGCTCATATTCAGCTTGTGATCTACAACAATTCCAAGATCTTTCTCGTTTGTAGTATTGCTGAGCCAAGTGTCCCCCATCTTGTAACTGTGCATTTGGTTTCTATTCCCTAAATGTAGAACTTGGCATTTATCCCTATTAAATTTCATTCTGTTGTTTTCAGCCCAGCACTCCAGCCTATCAAGATCACTTTGAAGTTTGTTTCTGTCTTCCAGGGTATTAGCTATCCCACCCAATTTTGTGTCATCTGCAAATTTGATCAGCGTTCCCTGCACCTCCTCGTCCAAATCATTAATAAAAATGTTGAAGAGCACTGGGCCCAGGACTGAGCCCTGCGGCACCCCACTCGTTGCCTCTCCCCAGTTTGAGAAGGTTCCATTGATAAGTACTCTTTGAGTCCGATTCTGTAGCCAACTGTGGATCCACCTAATAGTTGTTCCATCTAGCCCACTTTTAGCTAGTTTGTTAATCAGAATGTCATGTGGTACTTTGTCAAAAGCTTTGCTGAAGTCAAGATATATGACATCCACAGCATTCCCACAGTCCACAAGGGAGGTTATCCTATCAAAAAATGAGATCAAATTAGTCTGACAGGATTTGTTCCTGACAAATCCATGTTGGCTTCTAGTAATCACTGCATTGATTTCAAGGTGTTTACAGATTGACTTCTTTATAATCTGCTCCAGAATTTTCCCAGGGATGGATGTCAGGCTGACTGGTCTGTAGTTCCCAGGTTCCTCCTTTTTGCCCTTTTTGAAGATAGGGACAACGTTGGCAAATCAGAATGTTTAGTTTAGCTCTGACAGTTGTCACATGCAGGTTAGGAAATCCCATTGTTCGCAAATGCAGTCTTAGCACATTGTTGTCATTATGAATGCTGTTTGGCACAGGGTTTTCTAGAACATTATAGTGTATTAGCTTTGTCATAGGTGTAGGGGAGCTAATATCTTTTGTTATCAGAAACATGGCAAAGAAATGTTTAATAGAATAGGATGAAGACAAACCATATGGATCTTTAAAAAAAGATGAAGGTGATATAAAAGAGGCATTGGGCAGTATCCGGTGTTGTCAGAGCACTAACATAAACTATTGCTAGCACAATATCATTAGCGGTTGCTAGGCAAAGGGAAAACTGACACTTTGCCACTGAAATATGATGAAAAACCACTACTTTTCCCCTTTTCTTAGCAAGTGCTAATGATGTTGCCCTATATTGCCCATTTTTATCTCTGGGGTGTGTACTCTCATCTCTATGTCAGCTCAGGTCGAACCAATTTTGCAGGTTTTTGTAGCGCTTCAAAAACGTGCAAGAACTGTTTGAATGGGAGGCAACAGTGGAAGAACAAAACAAATTAGTTTTGGGGAAAGCTGTCTGTGTCATATACCATCTTAAACTCTGCCTGCAGCCATCGAGTATCAGCCAGCAAAGCTTTCCTGCTCTGCATGGGCTTTATTTGGGGCAAGGTCTGACAGCTTCTGCTAGAAAATTACTGCATTTTATTCATCAGAATATGATTGCATCCCAAACTCATTAAAAGGGGATTAAGTTCTAAGCAGTGTCAAGGTCTGAGTCTCCAACAGATAAATTATCTTTTCCTATCTTCCTGTCTTTGTTCGCATGGTTTGTGGTCGTCTTCTCATATTCTCCAGAATTTGCATACACAAACAAACATCTTCTGAGAATTAGTTAGAGAGGCATCTAACCTGCTGACTTCTGCAGGAGTCTGAGGCTCTTCCCAGAGTCTTGGATTTCACAGGTCCATCAGGGAGATAAATGTTGTTACTAGGAATACAATGATCTGCTCATGTAGGCACAATCTATATTTCTTTTGGTTTGCCTTGTTGATGTATGGATGAATAATCCAAAGCTTCCTTTTATTTCCTTACTCTGGGACTGCACAACATGCAGCCCACAGGGCTATATGTAGCATGCCAGCAGTAGGTTGTTGTCCAGGTGGTGTTTGACAAGTAGGACCAAAAATAGTGGACTTATAGAAGCATTTGGAAAGCCACAGTACATGGCTGGTGTGCTCTGTATGACGCAAATGCTACCTGCTGTGCACACCTGGCTGAGATTGTATCTAGGAAGCAGATTTTAGAAATGTAGCATTAGTTGAAAGCAGGGAAAGGGATTTTAAGGAAGGCCAATTGTAGTGCTGGTTGGCAATACAGTTCCTCTTTTTGATGGTGCCACCAATAGTTTTTTGGGTTTTTTTTTCTAGTTTCTGGTCTGCCATATGGCCTAAAAGCAACCAGCAGAGGATTGGCACAGCTGTTCTGTGGCTTTTGGGCCTCTCTGGTGTACTGCATCAGCATACAGAACATTAAAAAAACCACCTCCATCTGGAAGTGCCCTCAAACTGATAACCCCTGTCCTCTAAGGATGCTGAAGAAGAATAAAATTAGCCTGACATTTACAAAAAGTTTAGCCTTATGTTGGGGAATCCCAGCAGAAATAAATGGAAGAGAGGATAGTTGCACGTATGCGTTGGTCAAAAGTATGTTTGACCAAGAGTATTCTCTAGGGAGAGAATTCCACAGTTTTGGGGTGCCTTGTTTAAATTATTGTGATTATTACTAATTTTGCATCTGTACATATAAATTAGCCAAGGAACTTTTATGCAAATCTTTTCCTTTTGGGGGGGGAATGCAAAGGGGCCACCCTATGTGTAGCATAGTGGCTAACAGAGAAAACCTATGTATGTTTATTCAGAAGTAGGTCTCACTGCTTAACGTCTAGAAAATATTTTTAGGATTGTGTCCTAACAGTGTGAACTAAGGACGGGCGAATCAATCTATTTCTGATCCATGTCTCATTCTCATAATTTATCTCCATTTTACACAGTATTTTGCGTTAAAAAATACAATCAAAATAAATATTTAACCATGTATTTTCTTGCAAAATAAGTATGTAAATTTGCATTTTGAGATATTGAAACTGCGTTGCAACATTCAGAGAAATGTGAAAAACAGTGGATAGCTAAACTCCAATCTGCACATTACTCCAAGAGATATGGATTGAGTCATTTCATAGTAAGATTGAATCCCTCAAACGTTCTTGGTACAAATTTTGGGGCAGCCATAAACTTGCTAATTATCATTAATTTGCCTACTACTGCCTCTTAAACTCATTCACACCCACCCATCTTCAATATAGGAATAATGGAAACCCACACCAAAGAACAGTTGTTGCAGTGGTGGCTAGTGGCTCTGTTTTACGTGTGGCTGTAATTTTTTTCTGGGTTTCAGTAAGGCCATGGCTAGACCAGGCCTATATCCCAGGATCATCCCTGTACATCCAAATGACACGCAGGGGATACCGGGAGCAGACAGGGACGACCCCTCCATTTGCCTGGGATAATCTTTAGGTCTAGCTAAAGCCTAAGAACCAACCAGAACTCTAAAAGTAATAACTAAGGTGCTGAGCCCATTTTGGGGATAAGGTTCAGCACCTACGACAGCTCCTTAAAGGTTTGGCTGGTTCTGACTGAAACCCAGAATGGATTCACAGCCCCACTGATTGGAGCCACCAGCCTCCACTGGGCTGTTGGGATTAGTTTTGATTGTTTAAGGCACTATACAAATGATAACTAATAGTAACATATGAGCAAGTTCATAATTATGCATGCAAAAGTGAAATTTGATCATATGTGCCAGTACAGTCTGCGTAAGGCATATATCAGCGAATTAATGTAAGGAAACGTAACAAACTTTCCTTTAGACAACCCAGGGAGATAATCTGGACATAATGAACACTGATAATAATCAAATAATTACTATCGATTTGCTTTCTAGACATCTTCATGAAGTAATTAAGGTCTATTTGGAAAAAGCTGAAACTGATTGATTGGCAGAACCTGAATCCTAAAAGCTTTCTAATTATGTTCTTTTTCTTCTAATAGTGTAAAAACATACACCACTTCGGCTTAGGGCTTGTCAGGTTAGCGGAGGACATCTATGACTTCACTTAGACAATGCACATGACCAATATAATGTTTTTGCAAACTACTGCTGAAACAGAACCACATGAGCCCTGGGTTTTTCTTTCCATGTGTGTTTGCATACACATATAATGAGAAAAATATATTGTGAATATGTCACTGTTTGTATGGGCCAAAGCCACTTTGAATAATCTTTTGGGACACTTAACTATTGTCCTAGCAGGGGTACACAACCTAAGGCTCTAGGGCCTCATTTCAAAAGCCCTCTGTGAGTGACAAGACCTTTAGCAAATATGATCTGGTCTCTTCCCTGGCAGCCAACTGCCTGAGGAGGATTGGGGTGAGCAGAGAGAGAGAGAGAAGGGATGGACCTGCCCACAGCTGTCTTTGACCCTACCCACTACCACCAGGTTGGAGAACCTCTTTCAGCCTGACAGCAGAATTCAGTTTTGGAGAACCTCTTGGGAGGCAGTGGTGAGTGCAGCCAAAGGCAAAAGGTGTGGGGCCAAGTATATTAAAAGGTACCAATCATAGAATAGTAGAGTTGGGAGGGGGCTATAAGGCCATCAAATCCAACCCCCTGCTCAGTGCAGGAATCCATGTCAAGGCATCCCTGACAGATGGTTGTTCAGCTGCATCTTGACTGCCTCTAGTGTGGGAGAGCCCACAACTTCCCTAGGCAATTGGTTCCATTGTCATACTGCTCTAACAGTCAGGAAGCTTTTCCTGGTGTTCAGACGGAATCTCGCTTCCTTGAGTCTGGTCTGATCAAGAAGAGATCCTGGCCCTCCTCTGTGTAACTTGTATCTTAAAGCTCTTACTGAGGAGAGGAATTTCAGCCTTTTGAAATGTGGGGGAAATGGCTCAAAAGCTGGAAACCAACCAATGATCACTGGTTGGGTGGGGTGGGGGGAGATTAGACCAGGGAAAGGGAGCATGGCCATATAGGAAACACCGGATGGATTGGAAGCTCCAGAGGGCAGATTTGGGCCCTGGACCTGAGGTTCTTCACCCCTGTGGCTACAAACAGATTATTCCCCCGTACGACACAAAAATGCAATATGAAAATAAAATGTAAAACAGAATTAAACGATAATAGAATAAAAGCAGGAGCAGAGAATAACATCAGTGCAACGTACTTTAAAAAAAAAGGACTAAAAATAATCTAAGATAGAAAAGATGAGACCTTTTTTATTTTCTCAGTACTTTTAACATTTTACCATCCTAGTCTTTTAGCTCACTGTTCTAAATCTGTATTTTAAATCTCTGCATTGCTGCTCAGTTTTATTCTGGTTGTACTTTTATATTGTGGTTTTATAATGTGGTTTAAGTTTTATACTTAAGTTGTGCATTGTGGTTTTAATTTTTGTGAACAACCAAAGGAGCTATGGCTATTGGGCCATATAGAAATTAAATAAATAAATAAATAGTTTTTTTCCCCCCATCTGGAGTGCAAAAGCCTTAACCTAGGTGTCAGGAGAGCCTCTTTGGGGAGGGAGTTGCCCAAACTGAAAAGACCCTGCTGGACCTCATTTCTTTACATCATTTGTGCAGAACCTCAGGTCCAGTGGCCAAATCTGACTTTCCTGTGATCCTAGTCCAGCCTTCGGCTTGCCCTGATGGCAATGCCCCCCCCTTCCCATGGTTCTACCCCTTTCTCCACCCACTGCTTTTTCCCCATTCTGAAAGGTTGAAATGCCTCTCCTAAGGCTTAGTAACTGTCAGGAAGAGCTTTAAGCGAAAATATGCTGGTGTTTTTTTTTATATTTTGGGCTCCACCCCTTTTGCTTTCGTCTTCGCCCCGCTGGAATGTGGTTGCAAGGGCTTCTTTGAACCGGGACCGGGACCTTGGGATAAAAGAGGTTCAGTACAATCAAAGGTCAAAACCATCTTCTAAACACAATTTCTATTGCACTAAACATATCAGTGTGTCTATTGCATAGCCCGATGTACCGGTCCATTTAAAATGAAGGAACCGACCAATGATGTGGCCCAAGGGTTTGTGACAATTTCATGAGTTGAAATCTCTTGAAAGCAAAGAATAAGGTTCTTTTGAAAAACACTCAGGCAGAACAGTATCCAGAATGACATGTTGTCAATGTATGAGTGTTCATGGGCGTTGACCTTGACTCTCTCAAGCAATTAAGCAAACCACATAATGGCAAATCTGCCTATCATGTAACATTGCTTGTACAATGGAAACATGATTAAATAAAGCCCTTATAGTGTTGAAACAGATTCGAGTTTTGTCCTTGCTCTGGAATATGGCTGTGGAACAGATGTCCTTCCTATAATGTCTAGCTATTCCTTCCTGTTGTTTTTCAGAGATTTATTTAATAGCAAGCATCTCGATTCATGGCTCAAGTTAAGAGTGAATTACTAGTTTTATACTAGTATGAGTGTATTGTAACGTACCAGCACTCACACCAGTAGACATGGACTGTTGAGGCCTATGTTCAAATCCCCTTCCAACTATGAAACTTACTGGGTTACTTCTAAGCTGAGCCTATCTAACAGGGTTTTTCCAGAATAAAATAGTATAAGCCCCATTTATGCCTCCCTGTATTCCATGGAAGAATGGAAAGATGCAAGGTGGTGGTGGTGGTGGTGGTAGCTTTTTTAGCTGCTTTAGATTCAGAACTGAACATAAATCCAAATATGTTAGTCTTAACTGGGTTGCAGATTAAAGCAGATGGCTTTAAATCCCATGCATTTTGTCTTTCTTGCAATACACAGGAGGTGCTACAGTTGGAGAGGCAATTGGGTGGACAGCTCCTGGAAGAACCAAAGGCTTTGCATTTTAAGGGTAGTACTCATAACCTCCGCTTATCCATTCATGATATCACCCATTCCCTCTGGAAGAGCAAACTGCTGGCTAAATACCAGGTAAGAATTGGTAGTGCTAGAAATACCCCTCAACATACTATGGAAGGATGTAGTGGAAAGGCCTGGACACATGCTTTGCATGCAGAAGGTTCTACATTTGATCCCTAGCATCTCCAGGTAGGGCTGGAAAAAATCCTGCCCGTAACCATAGAGATCTGCTGCAAGTTGGTGACCTGGTTCAGATGACATGACAGCTCACCGTGGGTTAATTAACCCTTGGGGCATTGCAGCACTTACCATCTGCCATTATGAATTTGTAAGCCCAGGCCAGGGATTGCCATGGCTTGTCATGTTGTCCAAACCCAGGCAGTGAGGGTTATTTGAGGATTAAACAATCTTCAAATGGTCTGTTTTAGGGTTATGAAAGGGTTGTTTAACCCTCAAATAGTCCACACTGGTGGGGTTTGGATGACACTACAAGCCATGGCAACTCCTGGCTGGGGCTTGCATATTCATAATGGCAGCTGGCACACACTGGAGCCCCTCTCAGATAAATTAACCCAAGATGGGTTTTCGAGTCATATGGCCCAGTGTCAAAAAATACTGGGCTTGATGGTCCAATAGTTTGACTTGGCATAAGGCACCTTCTTATGTTCCTAGTCAGCATCACATATACTTGACCAATGATATTATAAGCCAAACTTCCAGCCGACTAGGAATTTCTCGATGCTTTTACTTTTAAATGAGCTGCTCTCTTTTCATTTCTTTTTTCCTTTCCTTTCTTTATGCTCATTGTCTATTTGTGTTTGTACTTTGACTTGTTTCATCTTGGTTCGTGCCAAGAATATGAAAGGACATCTTTTTTTGTAACATGAACAATAAAAAGAAACTTTTTACCAGTGTACCAAAAATCACACTGGGAGCAATTCGAGGAAGTTTGCACACACAAATCTCCTAATCTTTTGGTCTCAAATACATCTAAGTTAGTGGCCATCACCATGTCTTGTGTTGGGGGACTTCCTTAAGTTAATTCTGCATTGGGCAAAATATATATTATTTTATTATTTATTCAGAACCTACTGCCAACCAACAGTATCTTAGTTAATAGTCATATTCATCCAGTTTTGGGGGTGTTACAGCCAATTTACCTGAAATAAGTAAGGAATCAGAGTACCCATTTTTTATTATCACTATCACTTTTTCTGCAGGAAATTCCCTTTTACCATATCTGGAGTGGCTGTCAGAGAAATTTGCATTGTACCTTCACCCTGGAAAGGTTCAGCCTGAACACGCTGGAGCTGGTGTGCAAACTCTGCATACGGCAGGTTGAAGGGGAGGGACAAATATTCCAACTCAACTGTTCAGTATCAGAGGTAAGGAGATCTCTTTGCACTGGTGACTGAGGGAGAAGATGAGGCTGTCTTCCCTACCAATATTTCTGGACAGGCTCATATGCATAATGTTTTATGAATACTGTAGCCATTAACTATGGTTCATTTCCTGAAAAGAAGGCATGGAGGACATTTATCACAAGCTCGTATAGGAAAAACAATAACGTTCTAAGGGACATTGAGGAAATCTCTCTTTCGATGCTTTTACTACCAGTCCTGAAAACTGCTACTCATGTTTTTTAAGACAGGGGTCCATTCTTCATGATTATGTTCATGTTTGAGACAAAAGAAATAATGGGGGAAATGGCTGTATACAGTATATGCAGATATGGCTTCCTAGTTCATGGGGGTTCTGACTCAGTGTGTTGCGGTTCTGGAGAAGCAACCCACGGACAGTGTAATTCTGCATCAGGACTAATGTTACAACTTTGTGTGGAAAATGCTTGTACAGAGCGATCACATGAGAGAACTAACAATCACATTTTGACAAGGCGAATGTTGGTCCATCTAAGCTGGGTGTTGTGGTTCAATTATTCTGGATGGTGTTACTCTTTCCATAAAGGATCAGGTTCACAGCTTAGCAATGCTTTTAAATCTGATCCTTTCTTTGCCCAGTCGGCATTGGTGGCATGAAGCATCTTCTGCCAGCTGCAGCTGGTTCACCAGCTGCAACCCCTCCTGGATATGCTCTGGTAACTTCCAGATTAAATCACTGCAATGTGTTGTACATGAGACTGCCCATAAACTGATGTTGACTGGAACCAGATGGGCAGAGCACTTTAATACTTAAACAGTCGCACTTGCTACCCATCTGTTTCCAAGCACAATTCATAGTGCTGGGTCCTAATGTTTTAAAGTCCTTTATTACATGGGACTAACCACTACCACGTAAAACTGCTCTAGTATTGTGATTAAAGATGTATGAGGATTTTGTTTTTGCCCACAAAACATGCAAGCATGCCCTGTTTGAAGCACGTATCCACTGAAAATATTCACAAATTGTCAAAGACATGCTCATATTCGTCTCGTTCCTGGTTCCCAGTTTGATTCCCGCAAATTTCCTAATTTGCACAAATTTCTTCAGTAGACTGAATCATCCTTGCTTTAGTCTATGTAGGAAATTTGCACAAACAATGAGATCACTAGTGCAAGTCGTGCAAATTGCTCGGCTTCGTCCATTTTCCTCTGCTGCCCCTTATGCCTGGAACGCTCTTCCAGAACATTTGAGAACTACAAGTTCAACCGCAGCTTTTAAAGCTCAGCTAAAAACTTTTCTTTTTCCTAAAGCTTTTAAAACTTGATTTTGTTCTGACTTTATACTGTTAGTTTTACCCTACCCAGTGCCTGTTTACCCTACCCTGTGCCTGTTTGCATTCTCTTCCCCTCCTTATTGTTTTATTATGATTTTATTAGAATGTAAGCCTATGCGGCAGGGTCTTGCTATTTACTGTTTTACTCTGTACAGCACCATGTACATTGATGGTGCTATATAAATAAATAAATAAATAATAATAATAATAATAATAATAATAAATTTCCTGTCCACACAGACTGAGCAGTGATCACAAGCATGAATGGGAATTGAGGCACAAACCAGTGTTCAGAGACTCCTAGCAATCTCTAACATTGCTTGTTCATCCATCCCTAATTGTGATCATCATGAGAGATCCCACTCAAGTGGCAATTGAGGAAAGGGCCTTTTTTTAGTGGTTGCCTTCCACTTAAGGAACTCATTCCCCAGAACGACACACTGGTGCTAAATCTTTTGTCATTTTGGTGACAGACAACATCCTTCTTATTTGTCAGGCTTTTTAGTCTTTTATTTGCTATTTTATTTTTATTATATTTTATCACTCTTAGCCACCCTGAGAGCTTTATCTGAACTGAAGTGCAGGATATAAATTTGTCTCAATAAACACATTGTGCTATTTACGACCCACTCCTAAATATTTCATCTGAAAGAAAATATAACTTAAAGGAATTCGCTTACTGCTAAGTAACATGGTTAGATGTACCGATGAATGGTTAGAATGAGTTAGATCCAGACTAAGTTCGCTGCACATAGGTCTCTTTGACATCAATGAGGCAAGTTAGTCATGATTAAAGTTCCATTGATTTCAACTAATTTAATCTGGCTCAAACCCAATGTAATATTTCAGAATTGGACCCAGACTAACTTACCTTCTAGAAAGACTAAGAAAAACAGTTGTGTGTAATCCTAGTCTAGTACAATCAGTGAGGGTTTTGCTTCAACAGGTTTCATTTTCATCTCTTGTAATTAAGGGCAGACCTTCTCATCCATCAGGTTGCTTCCTTTGCCTCTTCTCTCTTTCCCTTATCCTGCTGTGGGCAAGAGAGGTCACCATTCCCTCCCAGAGTTTCACCACCCTTTTTGACTTACACGCAACTTCTGTCAAAGGCCCCACTGGCATTAATAAAGAATGATCCTAGTGTCATGGTACCATAGCAACCAGTCGGCAGTTTTCATTCTGCGAGCCATATCTCTCAGCTGCACAGCTCCACCCCTGCTGGCTTTGGATGGTGTTTTTACTTTCTGAGCTCCACACGTCTGTGAAGTTCAATAACCGCACAACTCTAGTGACAACTGAGGAAACAGCATTTTGGGGATCAGGAGGAAGGGCCAGGTATTCCTCTGATAAATGCCTTCTGTTTGGTGCGTACAAGTGCCAACAGATAAAGAGGAAGGTAGATCAGACAGAGAGAGAAAATCTAAAAATGAGAAATTATTCCTCAAAGTGGGAAACAGCAGCATAAAGACTTTGTGTGAGTTGCACGACAGTGAATAATGATTTGTTTCATGATTCTGTTGCGGTCTGAGCCCTCAAAGAGAATAGATGGGAGAAATGCTGATAAGCTTTCTGTAGCAGCAGCCGACATCACAGATGAGTAAGACTGTGTAAAGTACCTGACTGGGAGGGGAATTGGTAAGCGGGAAAAGGAGGCTTCCCCAAAATTGAAGTATATAATAACAGAAATAAATAAATAAATGTATGATTATAACATTGGTCAAAAAATACATTTTTAAAACTCTTAAAATTAGTGACAGTGGCAGCATAGCTAAAATCAACTCCAGAGCTCTAGAAGGGTGAGAAGTAAAAGCTTTACACTTAGAAGAGGAGAATCTAAGCACTGACAACGTTGGAATAATTGATTGCCCAAAGACCCTGATAGAGTTGTTTTGGACTACAACTCCCATCAGCCCTAGCGAGCATGTGGTACAGCCCACCTGGGACTGTATCATTTCTCCCATGTCAAAAATAGCCTGCCCATCGAATGGAATCATGTCATATCATAGTTTTTCCTCTGATATGCTAAGTTCATATTCCCAAGGATCATATTACATGGAGAACAGAAAACATGTAAGTTCACTTCCATTTTGGAGTGCAAAAGTCCCGGGAGCAGCTGTTTCAGAACATAGCATGTGCTTTTCCTCAATGTGTGTATTGACCATATCGCAGCCGTATTATTCGCAAAGAAGAAGAAATAGAGTTAGTGGCTCAATTCAGACGACACATTAGTCAGTGCAATGTGAAAACTCCACTCAAAGGTTGAGTTCCTAAGGGGTACTCCTCATGCAACGTGGTCTAACTCCACTGTTGTGTGACTGTGGGCTACTGTGAAGTTGAGTAAAATCCATCACAACATTTGATGGTGCCTCCGCCCTCTCTCCTCTCCTTGTCCTCCTGATGGTATCCCATCAGCCATTGCTGCAAAAAACACAACCCTGTGGCTGTCCTAGAGCCACACTCGTTCCTTTCACCACTCTTGCCAGGGTACTCTGTAGCCAGTGGGAAAAGTCAACTCAATGCAACAGAAAACTCCACAGAGCCTGTCGCACAACACACAACACAATGGTTGTGCAGGAACTCTCCTCCACACAGTGTGAATATTCTGCATGGAGTGTTTTCCAAAAAAACTCTACCATTGTGTGGAGTTTTCCCGCCAGACAGCACATTTCTCAACGGTGATATAAAGACTCCACCGTGGAGTTCTAAAACCACTGTTGAGAAACGTGTTGTCTGAACTAAGCCAGTATAAAGATATTAAAGCAGACCGGTGTTTAAAGTGCAGTAAACTTATGAGTCACACAGTTTATATTAAAAAAACCACCTCTGAAAAATCGTACATCTAACAATGTACGTCTTACATTGTTAGATGTATGCATTTCTCACCATGATAGCTGGTTTTCCAGGATAGGGATGCTAGTTAATTCAAATAATATTAATTATGTTATCATTGGGGAAATTTATGTTTCAAAAAGAAATAACTAATTTTCACACAAATTCACTCATTATAAAATTGTTTCATAAATTATTGAGATCGTCCTTATCCATTGTATCCAAGCATCAAGTCCTGACACCTACTTATGAAGTTAAGTATAGTAAGCATCATTATTACTTTGTCTGAGGGACCATTCGGTGTTTTATCAGCTCAGAACAGCCACAGTGTGAGGGGTTTGAATTACAGTAATGGAGATTTCCTGGGTCACTTTTGAAGGGCCAAGAGATGACAGCTGAAAGTTACTTAAGTTACTTAATTCAACATTGTGCACCATTACAGATAACAGCTGCTTGGTTATTGGGTATAAAGTTATATATTCAACAGGGGACACCATAACATTAAAGACAGATGGTAAAACAAGTATCATAAACAATTATAACAATAAGTACTGCAATGAAGTAATCTCTAATTTAACCTAGCTAAGGAGCAGAAGAGTGGGTGTTCTCTTTAGTGAAACTCTAATATATAACAAACTTCATCTGCTTATACATAATCATGGGCTCTGGTAGCAAAGGAAAGATGAAAAATAACTTGTTTTCTTTTCTGCGCTCTGATTGTATCCATTAGAGAGGAATATGGAGAGGGGATAACACAGCTTGTAGTATATTTGCTGTTGATTACACACCAGGGGTGTGTAAAACCTCCCTTTTTATTTCTATAGAGTTTTCCACTTTGCCTCCTCGTTAATGATGTCCGTCACACACCCATGCACTCCAGCCTTGCCTCATCTCACCAACCATTTAGGCCTTTAAAATTACATTGAAAGTTGGGATGGCAGCAAAGTTCTCCTGAGCTGAACCCAGAAATGAACATCAGGTGTTCAGAATAGTCAGCTTCAAAGGAGAAGCCAGCTTCACAAGTCTCTAGTTTCTTCTCCAGCTTTGTTTACAGTCTTAGCTAGAGAAGAATTCCTGGCTTTTCCCCTGCTGGCCTTTGTCTCCACAATCTGATTTTGCCCCCATGCCTCTCAAAATGCACCCTATGAAGCATGCCAGAGCAAATCACCTTCCATAGGTCCAGTTTTAAGGGGTTGCAAGGACTTCAGCAGGAGAAGCACCCCACCCCGAAACCTGTCTGATTAAAGCTTTGATGCTATGCAAAACATTTGTCAGCCTGTGAAGCTGGTAATTTCAATCTGAGTGGGAGGAAAAAATAGGGACATTAAAAGCTCACTTCTCCTTTGAAGTAGACATTTATAAACTCTTATCTGCACTTGGCTTCCGAGAACGCACAATTCTAGTGAGTACAATGTAGCGTGTGGGAGAGGGTGCACCCAGATGTGGCATTCATCCTGCAATTGCTTTGCCTCATTCATAGAGTTTTAGGGGGTGGGAGAAGGTTTTCCAGATGATGTCAGGTGCTTCCAGACGGAGAACTCCTAGCACTACCAATCAGAAGACATTGTGCAGAGATTCCATCTTATTTTCCTTAACACATTTTCTTCAGTAATAGAAAAGATTGAAAGAGCGATAGGAAAACATGGGAGAGTTAAGAATGGAAGACAACATCATGTAGACACCCATCATTATCCACTGGTAATGCTCTCATATTTTCCTGCTGCTGTTTCTGCCTTTTTGTTTTCTCATGGAAAATTAATTAAGAAAGAAAAGACTGAATAGTTGCACAGTGCCTTTTGATTGTTAGTGCTTACTGCCATCCATATTTGTATTTATACAAACTTGGCATGCTACATTTTGTTATTATGCTGAGATCTATTTACGTCCTGGGACCTTGGCAAGTGTTTAAATGGTTTTATGCATTCTGGAGCGCAAGTTAGATCACAGATATCAAGACGGCTAGTTGAAATGGAAAGAAACTGACATTTAAAGCTGATCTCTTTTGTTTTAGTAGTTCACAGACATTTGCTTTGCTTTTCCAGTCAGCTCATATGATGCCGAAATTAATTTCTTTTCTTCTGCTGCAGATGTAAGATCCTGAAGTGATACGTTTTTTATTGTGCTCATCTACTTTAAATGTCACGCAGGGTTTTTCTTGTGTATGGTTTAATGTGTGTGTGTGCGTGTGAGTGAGTGAATATATGCTTTAACAGAGTTTTTAACAATATACTTTTGTCTCTGACAGTCTTGCAATGAATCTTTTCTTCCAAGGAGATAGGCAATGACTGGGTTCACACAACACGCTAACCCACATTCAAGGGTTGAGTGTGAGTTGTTGTTGAACAATGGGCTGTTGTATCATGGCTTATTGTGTTGTCTGAACACAGCACATTTTCTGCAAGGTGGCTTGTTAACCACACAGTGCAGCTTATTTTTCTCAAACAAGTCAGCTTGGAAACCCATGGTTTGTTGTTGAATTGTTCAAGGTGGTTAACAAGCCACAGTACCTGGCTGACAAAAGCTTTGATACTGTGCAAAGCATTTGTCATCCTGTGAAGCTGATAATTTCAATCGGAGTGGGAGAAGAATTTAGGGACTTTAATAGCTCATGTCTCCTTTAAAAGCTCGCCTCTACTACAACTCCCACACGCAATTCACCTACCACAATACCACATATCCCCTTTATTTAAAAACAATCCCTTTTCCCCATCCAACAAGCTACTTAATGCATAAAAGACTAGCACATCTCTGCAAGAACATAATACAAGTTATCCTTGCAGCAACATTTGTTAACTGCAGCTAATGTAAGACCCTTTTCGCAGAATAACAAGCTGCCATTTTTACGCATAACGGCAGCTCACTAAGAGGATGGGCAGTTGTGTGGAGCTCCTCAGGGTGTTCAGTGGCTCGCGCAGTGAGGGTTCGTGAACCCCAGTCCAGCAGGCTAACCGGGGGGAGTCCAACTCTACCCCATATCCAACGCCTGCAACATCCCTAGCAAGGACAAAGATGTTTTCAATCCCATGTCACCGTTACCAGTGTAGTGACCTTGAACTTTCTGCGCTCCCTGTGGCCATTATATAAAGCAAAAACGTCACTTCTGCTGGCCGATGGCCAGAAGGCACGAAATCCTGTTCCCAAAGCTCTCCAAGTAGTTACAGAAGACCAGCTACTCCCACACCCCTCAGCAGTGCAAGGAGAAGCTACACACGCAGTCCAGAAGGGTGGTTTGGCAGGGTGAGTAGTGCACGTGTGGTGGGAGAGCTCGGTGTGGTTAGAACTAACCATCATTATTATTATTTATTTATTTATTTATTTATTTATTTATTTATTTATATAGCACCATCAATGTACATGGTGCTGTACAGAGTAAAACAGTAAATAGCAAGACCCTGCCTCATAGGCTTACATTCTAATAAAATCATAATAAAACAATAAGGAGGGGAAGAGAATGCACCAAACAGGCACAGGGTAGGGTAAAACTAGCAGTATAAAGTCAGAACAAAATCAAGTTTTAAAAGCTTTAGGAAAAAGAAAAGTTTTTAGCTGAGCTTTAAAAGCTGCGATTGAACTTGTAGTTCTCAAATGTTCTGGAAGAGCGTTCCAGGCATAAGGGGCAGCCGAAGAAAATGGACAAAGCCAAGCAAGGGAAGTAGACCCTTGGGCAGGCGAGAAACATGGCATCAAAGGAGTGAAGAGCACGAGCGGGGCAATAGTGTGAGATGAGAGAGGAGAAATAGGAAGGAGCTAGACAGTGAAAAGCTTTGTAGGTCAACAGGAGAAGTTTATATTGGATTCTGAAGTGAATTGGAAGCCAATGAAGAGATTTCAGAAATGGAATAATTTCAATATGAGTGGGAGAAAAAAAATAGGGACATTAAAAGCTCACTTCTCCTTTGAAGTAGACATTTATAAACTCTTATCTGCACTTGGCTTCAGAGAACGTGTTTAGCCTAACATCCTTCCCCAAGTTACGTCTGAACAGGGCCACACTCAAATACTCCGTGCGGGTGAGCTTGTTGTGTGAACCCACTGTTACATATCATTTAATTCAATGGTGAATGCAGCGGGGAAATGGTGCTGTTCTCATGGGGAGGGTGGGACAAGGCAGAGGTCAGAGCATAAGTTCTGCTAATGAGTTGTTGCGTTATCTCAGACATATGTTTTGACCTCAATTGCCCCATCTGCAAATCAGGGCAATTACGCTTTGTAAATTGATTTGGAATACTACAGATGAGGCACATTGCCTGTGAGGGCAGCTTCAGTGTTATTGCGCTGCCGTGTGACAAGGATCTGTTGTTATTTACTTTTCAGTCTGCCAATATTGTTTACCTGATGGATTGAAATGTCTGTTCCGTTGTGACATTTCTTCTTGTGGAAAGAAGGTTTCTATTTTAACAGCCCCCTTCAAAATTTCTCTCTTCGGGTATTTTCATGGGTGACAACTACCTGCACAGCTCTTGCTGATTTTAAGTGAAGATGGGCAGCATCTGGGAATGTTAAATATTTAGGTCAGCATCCAGCGGTGTTATTCCACAAACTCAAATAGTGCTGGAAGAGCTCTGCTGAATCCTTCCATTTCACTAGCATTTGTACATTACACTTGCACGACTGTAGTGCACCACCAGCTGTGAAAATGCAATCCACAGCTGGTTGCACAAGTGCACTTGTGCAAATGGAACTTTAGTTGGATTCTCCTCTTATGCATAGTTTAGAACCTAGTTTCCAATAGCACAATGTCTTTGCATTCGCAGAAGGTGTTACTCCTTAGAATATCTGAGAGAGAGGCTTTTCCCACCAAAACTCTTCAATATTTTTCAGATGATGGCAGTATATATACTGCCGTATATATGATGGCTCCAGGTTTTGGGAATTATTGTCCACCACATCTGGAGGACAGCAGGTTAGGGAAGGCTGCAGAAGAGCAAGCATGAGCATCATATGGGAAATGAATGTTTATATGCAGAAGATCCCAGATTAAATCCTTATGGAGAAACTTCACCTCCACTCCCATTAGGGAGTGCCTGCTATCATATGTCCTTTCCTGTCCTCTTAGATGAGCAGCAAATGCTGTGCTTCCCGTCTTTGGTGAAGGTGATGTTGGCAAGGTTGCAGAGTATGGCCTTCTCAGTGGTGGCACCCACTCTCTTGGGTAAAGCTGAAATGTCCTTCTGATTCACCACCCATTAAGTGACCATTGACTGGCTCAGTGGATCCACTGAGGTGTCCATTCCATATTTCCCGCTGTCAAAAACTACACCCCAAACTGTTTTGTGATGGTTCAGGGGAGGGAATGCTAAATGCTGCAGCAGCTCCAGCTATGGAGGCAGCTGCTGTTGCTTCCCTTCCCCTATCCCGGACTCAAAAGCCTGTTGTGGTGGCTAGAGGTGACTTCAATCTGTTTCTCTCCCTCCCCCCCCCCACCCGTATGCCCTTCTCTTCCTCTCTCTCTTTCTCTCTGGTGAAACAAGTGATGTGATTGTTAGGGGGCAAAGGAGACATGGCAGACAGAGCTTTGCTCCACATGCTGCAGTCCACAATGCACTTCTAACTTGTGGGGTAGGATGAAAGAAAAGCACTACCTTCGGCTTCTACCGCAGAAAACACCCTTGAATCACCAGGAAATAATTTGAGGCCAAACCTATGCCCTATTTTTGGGAAGAGGCCAAAATTCCACCGCCCCCCCCCCCCATTTGGCCAAAACTATGGTTTCGGCTTCATTACAATGTTCCTTGGGAGATCCGCCTGGCTAACTCCTTATTTTCATTTTACTTGCTGGTGAAAAGTTTTGTGTTCTTAAAGGTCTTTCCTTCACGGAGACGGTTTTGTGCAATTTTGTTTAAAACATGTTGCTTTGCTTATTGTGAGTTTGCTCCAGTTTTAATGTTTTAATTTTGCATTGTTCTTTTAGGCTGTTTTATTGCCTTGTATGTCACTTTTTGGCTTGAAATGCCTGAAACAATGATAATATCATCCCTCGCCTAGCATTCACCAACCAAGCATCCTCCAGGTGCTACAACTCACAACATCCCCCAGTCAGTCTTCCAATTTGGGGAATCTCCAGTAAGGGATCTCCAGTAATCTCTTACATTTCCATGGCTAGAAAAGAATTGTATCCAAGACTTTGGACCAACCTTAACAGTAGACAAGAGCCAGCTGGGTGAATGGTCTGGCTTGGTATAAGGATCATCATACATTAATTTTATTTCATTAATTTATTTTAAAAATATTTATTTATTTATTTTTATATCCCACATTTTTTTCCTCTTGCAAGGAATCCAAGATGGCTTACATTTTATCCTTACAACAACCCTGTGAGGTAGGCTAGGCTGAGAGTCAGGTACTGACCTGAAGTGAGCTGTATCGCTGAGGGGGGGGGGAACTAAAACTCAGATCTCCTGAGTCCCAGTCAAACACTCTAACCACTACACCACACTGCCTTTCAACTTTTCTACTAAAAAATATTCAAAGTGGCTTAATGAGATTAATTATTACCATATATGTGCTTCTATAACATCCAGTGTTTACATTCTCTAGTAGACTATATTTCAGAAATCGCCCATCTATGAATAATTTTCTTTCCTCTGCTAATAATGTTGCAATCATACCCTTATCTGAAATGCAGGAACCTTCTGGCATTGATTATCCACTCATGGATCCAGCAAACACCATCACCACTATAGTAGGACCGTGTGCATTCAGTATCCCCCTCCCAATCCGACAGAAGCTTTGCAGTAGCCTAGATGCTCCTCAGACTAGAGGCCATGACTGGAGGATGCTGGCCCATAAACTAAAATTGGACAGGTAAGTGCATTGCCCCCTCGAGCTACACAACATGGCAGTTAGGAAGAAACATGGATGCAAGTGCTTGCAATGCATGGCACTATCCTTCTGGGACTTTTGATGTACAATTCCCCACTGAAATTTGCTCTTGTGCAGGCCCATTGATCTCAAAGAAACTCATGCAAGAAGTCAAGTATGGGAATAGGACTCACTAGAATCAGTCCGAGGCTAGAAGTTCATTTTCCTTTGCATTAGGCCCTGTGTCCCTTAATGCATGTTACGTAAGATCGCTTTATGGGGTTTTTTTGTGGCTTCTAGTGCACTTAGATCACACTGTTGTGCTGACAATCAGGGAGCAACGAGTAATAAAAAGGGTGTTTTGTCCTGATTCATCAATTCATGCTTACTAGTAGAGTGATGGTTAGCCCTAATGGAATTCTGGCTAAGGCAAGTTGAGCAGAATGTAATATTCGGCCACTGCAATAGCAGAAGGGGAGAAGGACCCCATATCCTTGCTAGCAAAGTAGTGCTGGGTGGCAGCAGAGGCACTACTTGTGCTGGGAGATGTTGTCCGTTCTGCAGTTGCATGCCCACACTATTCAGTCCCAGCTGTCCCCTACATCTGCTGCCTCCCAGTGATACACAGTACAGTCAGTCATCTCCCTCCCTGCACCATTGCATAACCAGCTACGGACAATGGTGTTGATGTTGTAGAGCAGGGGTGCTCATTCCTTGGCCCGGGAGCCAACTACAGCCTACCTGGGATCCCACTACAGCCCTCCAGGGTCGTCGTCGTCCCCCCTATGACCTATTGTCTGGTGCTTTGCTGGCTTTTGCATGGCTTTTCCCCCATTCAGAACAATTGAAATGCCTCTCCTAAGGCTTTGTTACTGGCGGGAAGTGCTTGAAATTAAACTATGGTGGTATTTTTGGTAGCTTTCGCCCTTCTCCAAAAGCTTTCCCAAAACTGAATTCAATACTTGTGCTGAAAGAGACCGAACACCTGTGTTGCATGGGGATAGAATTGGGTGAATGGAAACCATTTGTAACCAATCGGCATTGTCTCCTTGCAGGTACCTCAATTACTTTGCCACAAAATCAAGCCCCACTGGTGTTATCTTAGACCTTTGGGAAGCCCAGAATTTCCCCGATGGGAACCTGAGCTTGTTGGCCACAGTCCTGGAAGAGATGGGAAGACACGAGACGGTCGTTTCATTGGCAGCGGAAGGGAAGTACTGAGACGACCTTAGAATGAAGAAAGAAGGAATGTTAACCATGTCAGCTGTGACTTACTCAAACCGAGCACCCCAGACCAATGCGTTTCATAACCAGAGGCATTCCAGAGGGAAAAAGACACAAAATCCTGACTTTTCACATGCATTCTCCTTGTACATTATCACAGGATTTGAAAGAAATCATGCAAACTTGTTACCTTGATAACATAGTTCAAATCTAACATTCCTCTCAGCTTGGCTGTACACTGCTTGGTACAGGATTTTACAGTTTCCTAGGAAACGCTTTTTATTGCTATCCAGATATATGGATAAACTTTCTTAACAATCCCAGTTTCTATGAACGTTGTTTACATCAAATCCTGGGCAGCGGGATGGAAATGACTGTCCATGGCTCTTTTTTTATATATTTCTTCTTCTTTTGTTGAAAGCCATTCTAGGCCAAGCCGTGGACAAAGCAGGGTTGGGGCTATTTTCAGATAAATCTGTTCCCAACATCCATTTCAGACCCATTTCATGGTTGCAGATCTGTCCAGCAGATGTCTTAAAATAATCCTCCCACCACCAGACTGTTTTCTAGATTGAGTTGTTAAGCCAGAGTTTTAAACTCGTGTATCTGGCAAGGAGATAATGTGGATTCTGAGCAGGAGCCTTTGCCTACCTTTCCCAGGGATGCCTGTGTGCTTTGGCGGCTTAACTGCAGGGATTTTGTTTTCCAGCTCACAACATATCATGCCTCCATCATCAAAAGGTGTGTGTGTGTGTGATATGCAATTTGGCGTGGTTTGGGGGCAGAGGTGAACCCTACAAAAAGAAAAAAAGAAAAAGAATTTGCTTTTATGATTATTTCCTGAATAGTATTTAGTGCAAGGAATATTATATATCTTATTATTAGTATTATTTTTGCTTACCAAATTTATCTGCAGCATTAATCATTTGAGCAATGGCAGCAACCACCATGGAACCAGTTTATGGCTGCCAAGGGTCTTCTAATCTTTTCTAATGGGAGATTTCTCCCTCTTTCTGATCCCCTTAACACCATTTCTGGGGTTTCCCTTAAAACCCATTCCAATGAGCCATTGAATGGGTTGCTATTAAGCAACAAATCTTTCTCATGACAAGCTTGCCTTTATGGATGGATAATAACGCATTCATGTCGCTAAGACAGCTCAGTCTGTGTTGATCATTTCACACAAGCAAGTTTTTTTTTTCACGTGGAAAGAAAAACACTACAAGTCCCTTATTCATTTAGAGAAGTTCTTTTGTTGGCTTCCCTTTCTGTTTTCCGTAAGCCATCAAAGCTTCTTGCAAATCAATAGGGCCTGGATTTGCCATCTCTCAGTGACAACTAACAGCCTGATCCTATGCATATCACTAGATTGATAGTAGCTGGTTGTATACTGTTGTTCTTTTAGAGAAGGGGTCCCTCCAGATAATGGTCTTGAGCCAAAAATGCTTATGTATTAAAAAGCCAATGGCCTACTTTCAAAAAGTGTTCTGCCTACAGTCAGTTCAGACCTCTGGCAAGAGGGATCATCCCCTTCCCTGGGGTGGCAGAAAGAGAAAAAGAAAAGGGGTGACCCAGACACGTTTGGCTCTACCACTGCCCACCACACCACTGGCTTCAGTCCTGTCTACCACCAACCTGCGGCCCTCAACAGTTTACTTGTGAGGCAATGCAGCCCTCAACAGAAAAGGGTTTCTCACCCCTGCTGTACTTCTTCCTCAAAATCATTTGTCTTATAAACCCATTTCAATCACCCTGTGCACATTTGGGTTTTAATTCCATGTCTCCTCAGAGGTGCTTTGAAACAGTAGGCCATCTGATGTTGGTGGCCTCTTGACAGATGAAATTGATGAGTGTTCAGTTGTGGCTCATGTGCAATTTTATTTTCTTGGTACTTAGTAAGTTCTTCTTTGCATGACTCATCATCATCATCATCATCAACAACAACAACAACAACAGGACATCCCAATTTGGCTTTTGTTTCCTGCTTTCCCTGCCTCTCCCCTTGTTCAAAGAGCTCTCTTGCCATCCCCCACTTGCCTGAGGCCTCCAGTGTGTGTGTGTGTGTGTGTGTGTGTGTGTATTCATCTTCACTATGCATTCTTCAGCAGGAATTCATTTCTTTGAAGGTTCTCAAGTCTGCATTTCCAAAGGAAACTGTGAAAATGCCATTGGTTAACACAGAAGGCGAATTTTGTCTGACCTTTTCCCCATTTTGACATTTCAACAGGCATTTATTTTCCACCCAGTGGCTGTGTTTTTATTAAACACAGAGCAGCGTTCATAAAGCATTCTGTGTTCAGAAAGTAGTTGGCCTTCAGCCTTTGAACAGTCAAAAGTAAGGGATAGGCTTTGACTGGGCATAAGATCTTCCCCCGCCCCCCAAATGTGGTCAGGGTTTGGTCTGAAATGCACTACTTGGGCTTTGCAAGTGGCTGCCTAAGACCAAATTATCCTTTGTATTCTGCAACAGCCTCTGTTTGGCTCTTCAAAAAGGTACAGCAATCACTGGAGTCAAATGTCCTTTTATCATTGCTCTCCTTTTCCATCTTCTGTAAATTTCATTTTGAATTCAGGACAATTCTAATAGACCTGAAGAACGTTTTCTGTGATATGTGGTCTCCAGAGTCTCTAGCAAGCCCAGCCCTCTCACTGACCCCATAGTAACCGGATAGATCCTGATCATGACCAAAGCATTCCCACTGTGGTTTCCCCAAGGAAAGCCTTATTGGGGAGCATCCTCAGGGCAGCCAATGTCTTGTCTTTAATTGGGTCATAAATGAGAAAACTCTGTCTAGGGATATACTAAACTTCTAGTGTCTTTCCATATCACAACAATTCTAATGGGTTGGTTTTTTAAAAAAAGTTTGTTAATGACTATAATCCAATAGTCTTTTTAATAATAATTAAAAAAAACTGCTGTCACTTCTTATCCACTTCTAAACCTCATAATAGAATAGAAAATGACAAATTTTCAGTTGTAATAACACTTAAATAATAAAGCAAACACTGCACTCAGCACAGGTCCCAGTTCTTTCTCATAGTCCCCACTTATACCCATTATCCTACCAGTAGCACTGAGACCCTGTTATCCCAGGGCATGTCTAGACCAGTCATTATCCCGGGATCATCCCTATGCATCCATATGATGCACAGAGGATTCTGGGGGCAGAGAAGGATGATTCCTCCATTTCCCTGGGATTACAGGCACCACTTTTATCCCGACTTTTCCCACAGTCTCAGGATGGTCCTGAGACCACGGGAGGAGTGGGCCACCATCTCAGTTTCATCCTGGCTCCTCGCAAGTAAATGCAAGGAGCCGGGCACAGAGCTCTTCAGGAGCTCCGTGCCAATCGGGGGTGGGGTGGAGTGGGGGGAACGGGAGCGGGTATTTTTTTAATTTACCTTTTATTTTTCGCTGGAGCACTCGTGCACTTCAGCTAGTCTTGATTTAAAAAAAAAAAATGACGCCATGACAGGCCCAATGCCCGGGATGTCACGCAGCCCATGTGGACTAAGGGGGAGGATCTCACAAGCAGAATACCACAAGATCCTCCCCCCTCCCTCCCAGAATGCCGGGAGGTCTAGACATGCCCCCAGTATCACTAACCCACTTCCCCCCGCAAAAGGTTCAGTATTCTCAGATAAAGAAAGAAAAACATTTGCAAGAACAATGTACAATCATTAGGTAGTGTTCCTAATAGATTCCATTTATTTTCACTGATTTGTGTATTATAGCGAGATATGTACGGCCTTCTGTGTGTAGTTTTCATGTACAGACAGATCGATCTCTCTCCTTCTTTGTTGTCATTCCAATACCAAAACATGTATTTCATCTTCAAGGAGAAAATGCTACTTATATTTGAAAGTCACTGAGATATTTCAGGCAAGAGACTACTTGTGGTCATCTCTATTATGTTGACTTCTAAAAGGTGTATTGGCAGTCGTTTTTAATACCATCTTTGTCACATGATTGTTTTAGAATTCTGAGAGATACCAGTAGTTGTTATTTTGAAAAAGCCCTAAAAAAGACTTGTTTCATTTAGGGGATGGGCCGTAGCTCAGTGATAGGACACACATGTTGCATGCAAAGGGTTCCAGGTTCAATCCTCAGCCCATCCAGGTAGGTCTAGGGAAGACCCACATCTGAAACTCTAGAAAGCTGCTTGCAGTCAGTGTTGACACTATTGAAATAGATGGACCAATGGTCTGGCTCAGTATAAGGCAGCTTCACGCCTTAGGTAAAAAAACACTAGCCCTTATTTTCTATTTTATATCTTCAGCATTCAGGCAATAGCAGTAAAAACCTTGGCTGAAATTTTGAGCTGGAAGGAAAAATATGAATATTTTTTAAAATGTAGAACATTTCACAAATTTCCTTCCCTGGGTCTAGTTTATGGGGGGGGGGGGTGTTTCCCTGCTCATGGCACAATCTATACATTGGTGTAGTACATTGACAGTTCTCTGCTGCCTTCTGCGTCCTCTAGATCGCTAAAATCTACCTTCCAGGGATGTGTCTTGATGTTGTCGCTTTACCACTTGTTCCCTCAAAATAACTTGGCATTGCAGCTGTGGCGTGGGAGTGGCAAATCTCCATGGCAGGAGGGAACGCAGGCTTTCCGGGCAGTGCCGGTGGCAGTACAGCTCATTAAGTCTGCCCCTGCTCTCTGCCTGGCCTTCCCACGCGTCTCCCCCGACCTACTCTGGGCCTCAATCCACCCCCGGAACGCCCCCAGCCTCAATGCAAAATGAGGTCGCCACCAACAGACAGAGCAAAGACGGTGGCAACCTCAAAGTAAAGGAAAAAGTCATGGTAAGTCAGCGACTTCTTAAAAGCACAGCTCTGGGCAGTGGGCGGGGGAAGCCCATGGGGGCTGAGAGTTGGCAGCTGCGCCGTGTAAACAACACAGCACCACTGCACAGCCACCATGGATTATAGCCCATGAAATACAAGTACAGAGCATATAGACAAGCGCCATTGCAGAATTGTCAGCAGCTATGTGAACTCCTGATTCACACATGTATAGTTCTAGTGCGAAGAGAACACCTTTGAGTTAAGACCCTTAACGGAGACATCGAACCCAGCCAATTGTTACTAGAGAGATGACTAGTAAACAACAAGCTCAATCTGTTCAGTGAAAGAAAAGAACGGTCTCCCTTCCTTGGGTTCATGGTTACAACACATAATCAGTTTAATCCAGAATAGTCCAATATATATATTATAACATAACTCCCTAGAACTAGCAGCATGTCATGATCATTTCAAATCCCAGATGTTCCTTCTCTTCATAGAGTGTGAAAGAACCAACTGTACTTCTCCATAGTATCTCTTTTAACATTTTCATCTGGCAATTCCAACCTTTCTGGAGGAAAAAGGAAGGAAAGAACATAAACGTTTAAAATTAGTTTGCAATTTGAAGGCACTTCGTACTCTGTAGATATCTGAAGTGACCGGGGAGTTCCATTTCACATTCCAATTGCCCTCACTTGAACATCCTTTGTTACATTAACATATCCTTTTTCCTGGGGATTTTAGGTTGTGCCATTTCATTGTGTGTACAGAAGAGAAGTGTCCTCTTTTTCTATTACTTTTCCAAGAGGGTGAGTGATGGCCACAATACTGTAAACTCAGATCCAGTGTTATGAATATAACAGAGAGGAGAGTTGTTGTTGGTTGTTGGGCTGTAGGTGTATAGTATATAGCAGGGAATATTTCATATTCCTGGCTATATTCCCCTGTGGAAACCCTGTGGAGGCTGGTGGCCCTGGTGTCAGTGGGGCAGTGAATGTGCTCCAGGTTTAAGTCAGAACCAGTCAGAACTCTAAAGAAGCTATCCAAGTGCATCTTGAATAGCTCCTTTAGAGTTCTCACTGAAACCCAAAGCTGATTCACCGCCCCACTGACATCGGAGCCACTAGCTTCCACTGGAAACCATCTCTAGGTAGTCAAATCTTTGTAACCTTAACAGGAAACCGCTCGTTTTCCAGAGAGGTAGCTGTATTAAGGCTTTAAGGTGTCACAAGGCTCTGTTGTTTTTGTGGCAACTGAGTAGTATTTTTTTAAGGCATAAGCTTCCATGGATTAAAGCCCACCTGATGAAATACAGATTGCCTTGCATCTGGTGAAGTGGGCTGTAGTTCGTGCAAGCTTGTGCCATAATAAACGTATATGGTGCCACAAGACTCTTTGTTATTCTCAATCATATATATGTTGGAAAGCAGTGTTTAAAATTGGTTCCCAATCTATAGCTTTTGTTGTTGTTTATTCCTTCAGTCGCTTCCGACTCTTCGTGACTTCATGGACCAGCCCACGCCAGAGCTTTCTGTTGGCTGTCGCCACCCCTAGCTCCCCCAAGGTCAAGTCTGTCACCTCCAGAATATCATCCATCCATCTTGCCCTTGGTCGGCCCCTCTTCCTTTTGCCTTCCACTTTCCCTAGCATCAGCCTCTTCTCCAGGGTGTCCTGTCTTCCCATTATGTGGCCAAAGTACTTCAGTTTTTGCCTTTAATACCATTCCTTCAAGTGAGCAGTCTGGCTTTATTTCCTGGAGTATGGACTGGTTTGATCTTCTTGCAGTCCACGGCACTCTCAGAATTTTCCTCCAACACCACAGTTCAAAAGCATCTATCTTCCTTTGCTCAGCTTTCCTTATGGTCCAGCTCTCGCAGCCATAGGTTACTACGGGGAATACCATTGCTTTAACTATGCGGACCTTTGTTGTCAGTGTGGTGTCTCTGCTCTTAACTATTTTATCAAGGTTTGTCATTGCTCTCCTCCCAAGAAGTAACCGTCTTCTGATTTCCTGGCTGCAGTCAGTGTCTGCAGTAATCTTTGCACCCAGAAATACAAAGTCTATAGCTTTACTATGAAGCTAATACTAGCGTCGAATTCACACACGAAGATGTATGTAGTTGATTTGTTTGCTTTTTAATACACAGGGATTAACGCTATGTCTAAAAAGAAGCAGCCCTGAAGAAGTTTTGGGAGGCAGGAAGAATGAAAATGCATGTGAGAAAACAGGTTCTGGAATCCTACGGCTGTGATTTTGAATGTTTGAGCCCACTGCCATCTAGTGGCACTTTATACAATCTGAATCCTTTTTTTAAAAAAAAATGTAGTGAATACGTTTTATATGTAATTTCTTACTCTTTTGTTGTTTTCTTTTCTTTCTTGTTTTCAATCCATACTAAAAGTGAATGCAGTGTAGGGGCTGAGATCTTGGAAAACTGCATTTAGGAGTTTAACACACTTTGTCAGAAGAGGACCAACCCCAGAGATCAGATCTACCAAACACAACAACCTAAACTTTTAAAGTTCCTGCAGTCTTTAGATGAATTTCTAGCTTTCCCCATTACCCTCTTATTTTGCAGATGTGTCTGTTGTACACCGGTCTTCATGATGACATGTCAATTGTTAGTAATATATGTCAAATATATAAGTTTGCCTATACACTTATACATCTATATAGAAGTAATATAGAAGAGATATTAAGAAACATTTAATTTTGATTGTTAATGTCCTATAACAAGGAAGCATCTCTTTATTTTTGTTGACATTTTCTTATAGAATTTTCTTGACAAAGCCACTGACAGTGTATTCAGATTAAGTGCATTTTAAACAGCTTCTGTAGGTCTTCTGGAGACTCGAGCAGTCAGTTTTCCTTTCTCGATGGGGTGGTAGCAACTGAATTTGGACTCATTGAATTGAGCCTTGTGTCAAATAATAACTGAAGGATCATCATGCACTTTTGTTTTCATTGCTTGACATCTGGAGAAACCATATGATCCATATGGATCTCACATACAGACACATGGGAAAGTATCAATGTTGTTCCAGTACTAACATTAATGACATCGTCCTAGCCTAAACTAACTCTTGCACAATATAACTACTGCAATGAAAAAGCCGTGATTTGTCACCCAAATTTGGTGGCACAGTGACAAAAAAGGGGGTGTTTTTCTTTAAAAACAATAGTTGGGAGCTGGAATGTCACTTTTTTATTGCTAAGCCACTGAATTTTGGCAGCAAATAGTTACTTTTCCCATTGCACTACTTAGGTTGTGCAAGTGTTGATTTTGGCTAGCACAACATTGAATACAACCCCTGGGGTGACTGAGTCCAAATACTGATAGTGGCTGGATTCGCACAACACGCTAACCCACGCTCAGTGGTTGAGTTGGGTTGTTGAACTGTGGGTTAGAATGTTGTCTGAAGATAGGACATTTTCCACAGGATGATTTGTTAATTATGCAGGGTGGCTTGTTAACCATCCACGAACAATCCAAGAGCAAACCATGGGTTCTCAAGGTGACTTGTTCAAGAAAAACAAGCCACCCTGCGGGAACGTCCTGGGTTCAGACAACATGCTAACCCATGGTTCAACAACAACCCTCACTCAACCCCCGAGTATGGCTTAACATCTTGTGCGAACCCAGTCAATATCAATTATCTCTATAGTGAGGAGTTGGAACTTCACAAGCACCAGACCAATAGATGCATAGCAGCTGGATCTGGATCTGTCGAGATTGGGCCAACATCTCTTCCCTTCCCTCTCCACATCTTGTGCTCACAGATGTAGTGCTGTCAAGGACTCAGAAATTATACCCCATGGGCCCTTCTATCTTTCTAATAAATATAATTTATCATTTTCTTATTGTCTTTTTAAAATATCCATACCGAAGGTAGATGTGGAGTAGGAGCAAAAATACTGATCTGTGAACCAGGAAGATGCTGATTTAAATCTCGCCTCTCACTAGGAAGCCTTAAGCTAGCCACTAGCTCTCAGCCTCAGTTCCCCATCTGCATTCTGAGGTTAACAATGGTGGACCAGCTTACTTGTAGGATTGCTGCGATAATGAACAAATAGTGTGTGTTGAGCACTTGAAAGCCCTATAAAATGCTAAGTATCATCACTAGTCTCTTAATTATGATGATCTTATATCTAATGAGCAAGCAAGCAATGCAAAAGGCGTGTGTATTTTGTAGGAAATGATACTTCTGGCTCTTTTATTCGTACGTTCAGGATAGTTCAAAAAACTAGATTAGGCTTCTGGTGGTTTTTGGGGGAGTGGTTGTTTTGTTTTGTTAGTTTGTTGAGGGTCTGTATTTCTCCCTCACTTCACAGCTTGGCCTGCATCTCTGAATCCTTACTTCTCAATCTTATTTGTTTCCATATTGCCTTTTAAGAAGTCCACAGTGGGGTGTTTTTTTTTAAAATGGCAGGTAAAGTGAAGCAACCATCCCAGGCAGCAGATACTGGGGTGTCTAGGGAGAGCCACCCCCACCCCGTGGCCTTTTCTCTTGAGCTCCCCCACACCACCTTCTCAGCCATTCCCCTAAGTCCACCAGCCATTCCCATCCTCCTGTGCTGGTGCCCTGGCAGTAACAATGTTTGTTTGTTGCTGGCCTGGGCAGGCTGTCTGTCTTACATAGTCCCAGTGTGTCGCATTCATTGTTGGTGAAGGCTTCTGACCGAATGAGCAGGCAGATCCACATCCAGCTCACGCAGACATTGCGCTTGCATTGCTCTGAACGCATGGCTCCTGCTGCATTGCTCCATTCGTTTGAGTGAGCCCAGTATGAGGCAGGAATGAAGCAGGGATCCATAATGCCATGCGGCCTAACCTGAGCTCCCTAAACTAGCCTGCGGTGGTGGTGAACACTGTCCCGTTGCAACTGTTAAAGTATACCCAGTTGGCATCTGTATATGGCATGGTAGAAGTCGGTTGGGTGTGTGTGTCCCCTGCTGTGTTTCCACTCAGGCAGCAAAATAGATTGAGGCGGCCATGAAACAAAGAGCCATGTTGGACCTCTACCTCCATTCAAACATGAAATGTACCCATCCTGCATCCCCAAGTGTCTCTGTGATGCTAAGGTGGCATCAGTGATGGCAATGTGGTGGTGTATCACTTGAGATATTCTATCCTTACCAGGTAGTTGCTTCTGCAGAAAAATGACCAGGTGCTGTTCATTAATGCAAGATCATTGCATGTCTGGTTGATGGATATTCTTCCTCCTCTGTGACCTTCAGCCATTCTCCTAAGGTGGCTGCTTGAAATGTAAATCTTCACATATCATCTGTTTTCATGTGGTCCTGAAATGGACAACCGCACATGGGAAGAGCCTTCCATGTGCGTAACTGATGTACATGCACATATCTGAATGGATATCCACTACTGCACCATGAGGCCAATTTGGACTCCATTAATGTAGGTGGAGGCATCTTTTGAGGTGTGAATTAATAGTGTGAATCCTCACTTGGAGTCACCAGTTGTTATGGCTGACTATTGCTCATGACTAAAGCTCACTTGGGGCCATTATTTGTAAAGTGATGGTTTGGGTTAGCTTGTGTGAAGAAATTCAGTTTATTCCCTTGTGCAGAAAGGCTTTATAAGACAGCTAGAGATGGGGATTTAACTTCAACCTCATTTGAACAATGTACAATAGGTTATGAATTTGAAAAAGAGGTTAGCAATTTCTATACATCTCATTGGTATTATGGTTTACTTCTTTATATATGGTCTCTTCAAAAGAAACAAGATAGCCCAAATGTTACCACTGGAGAAAGCAATTTAACATTTTCAATATCGTGAAAATTTGTGTTGTGGTTTTCGCATCAATTGCAGCTCAGACAGATATTAATTTCTCTCCCCTTTCTTCATTTCCTATAGGCCAGGTTGATTGTGCAGTTGCTGTAGCCTTGACAGAGCTGGCATCCTTATCCTAATGATTTTGATTTTCTTTCTGGGGTCATGAAGCTTTGGAAGTTCTACTTGAGGCTGTTGGGATGGGGTGGGGGAATGTCCTTTTGCTAGAAAACAACAAAACAACAAGAAGATTATTACATTGTTTAGCTGAGCTTGTGTGGTCTCCCCATGGCTATTTCCACAAACGGAGTGTAATATAAGCCCAGGAGATTAGCGGAGGGGAAAATAACCCATCAAGTAAACAAGATAATACAGAGCAAAGCTGCACTGTGCTCGCTTTCATTCTCCCTCCGTGGCCTTTGCAAATCATCCTTTCCCAAAATAAATCCCAAACCGCACATCAACCTCTAACCCCTCTTTCTGTGAGAGGGCATGGAACATAATCATTGCTAAGAAATACAGTTCTCCTGGGGCAGATATTACAACATCTATGTATTTGACTTCCTTTACTGAGAGAAGCTCTTTCCATCCATCACTGAACAGTAACAGCATGGAGACCAGATACTTTGATACTGGCTTAAGCTCAGGCCAAAGGCAACCCTGGCTATGCAGGGAGTGGAGAGAACTGATGTATAACCTGCGCTTGGAAGGAGAATCTTGCTTCTCAACTTTCTGCATCTTACAGCTGAACCATAGAAGTGTTACTTAGAGTTTGTGCTGGGAGTGGGCTTCGGTCTTGGTTTTTATTTTGCTGATCATATTATGGGGAAAGTGTTCGGTTTGGTTTTGATCTCCTTTATTGCTGTATCTTCTATGCAATTCCTTTTTCTAAAGAATTCCTATGACTAACAGAGCAAAGCGCTAGCCATTGCATCCTTTGTATTGCTGTACAGTGGAGGTGTAGTTTACTAGTTCAGAGTGTGCCTCTGTCCCCTTATCCCTTTTTCTTCTGCCCTCTGTTTGTAAATGCCTGCATTTATGCTGTCAGCCTGACATGTACAAAGTGTAAGAAAGAATTTTTAAACAGGTTATAAATTATATTTATAAGCAAGTGAAAAAAAATTCCCATGTGTGTCCTTTTATTTAATTACAGCAAAATCATCGTCACTGTCTTTTTCTCTGCAGGAAAGGCACTTTTCTTCCTCTCCCCACCTCCCGCACAACACCACAAGGAAATATCTTCACTTACAAAGCTAAGCCTGGAAGTAACTGCAGAGACCAATAATCGTGAATGAGGATTATTATTATTATTATTATTTTGCAGGTTTCAAGGGGAACCCAGCTTCCGTGCCAGGAATGTTTGCATTAGGATACAAGTCAGGTTTGGCTCAAGTCTTTGGGTGGGTCCTTCGAATGTTGAATGGACAAGAGAAGGCACCGACATTCCCAAACCACTCACTTATTCCATGAACCCGTGAGGGCTCTGGATTTGTTTTTCAAGCAGCACCCCATTCCCGTGCCACAGGGCAAATTATTGGGTTTGTGAATCTGTTGTTCAAAGAGGAAAACATTAAATCCTGTTAGCACACAAGCTTTAAGCATACCTAAAGTAGGTCTTCGGGTTCTAGCCGTAATGGTACATTGGACCGCTGCATTTTCTCTTCAGCGCCTTGAGGTGCATGGCAAGGAAGTCACAGTCCTCTCCTGGACCTGTCAGCAAGGGATTAACTAGTGCTAAGGAAAAACTTCCACCCAAAGGTAGCCTCCAGGTAAAGGCATAAATGGTATCAAAAGCCAACAGAGTTGTTCTGATTCTTTTTAAAAGTCAATAAAAACCAAAACACTTCATGTATATTTCTAGGTCCCCCATATCTTGAAAAGGAAGCATATCCAAAATTAAAAAAAAACAGACACACACACCCCAATTTAAAAAACCCAATAATAGCCAAGATAAATAAACCCTAGAGAAACAGACTCTGGAGTGTCTCTTCCTGTGAAAAGTTTGCAGAAATGAAAGGCCCACTTTGGTAACCGCCCAAGGTCCTTGGAGAAACTCTTGAGTGGCACAAAAATTTCCAGTCTCTTCAAGGCGCATACAATGTCTCTTCCGCAAAGGTGCCTACCTTTCTAGTCTTGTCCTTGGCCAAGAACTTGTTTGTTACAAGTTCTGTTAATATCTGATATAGTGGGTGCAAAAAGTGACCAGCTGAGAAATAAATGGATCGGCAAAACCTGAAGCATGCCATTTTTGCTTTCTCTAAATAGATGTGCTGTTAATACTGCTCTTTGTAGACCACAAACATGTACTGAGTTACACAAATCGGTGGGACCCAGCACATAAACAAAAAAGTCACTTCTTGCAGAGAAATCTTGAGTTTTGTGTGAACTTCTTTCAAACACCCCCTACCCACCCCTCTCTACTCTTGCACCCTACCCTGCCGCTTGATCCCAGTAGTCAATTAGGCATTTGGTTATACAGTCATGTCAACTCTCTGGCGTCTCAAACAACACAGATTCCTTTGTACTCCTTACTAGAAATGTTTTTTGCAACTTAAAAGACATCTGATTTATTTATTTATTTGGTACACTCAAATGTGTCGCTTTGTTCTATTTAAATCAAAGGAGTATAAATCAGAGTTAAAAGTAATTGTTTTGCCATGCTGTTCCCTGTTTACAGTATTACCAATCTTCCATCTTTCATTTGGGCCTCACTTGAACTCAGTGAAATACTGGAACATGAGTGGCATAACAGATGGAATGGAGGCACATCCTATGGAGGTTACCATTGAATCTCTATATATGGCAGGGTGGGGGAGATTAAAGTGCATGGGAGAGTGTGGGGGGAGTGCCAAAATGTCCCCCTGTCCATTCTCCCTGAATTAATTACTTCCTAGATGCGTTATCTCCCTGAAACCATTTCACCCTACCGACCTTTCGTTTTGCTTTGCTTTCTTTTCTCTCCCCCCCCCCCCTCCACCATGGGTTTCTTCTGATCTTGAACCCTGCTGGGAGAAGAATAGCGGGGGAGAAATTGTTTCAGGGAGAAAAGCATGGACATCAGAGGGTTTCTGCACTCTCTCCTGCCCACGCATGCTGCACTTTAAATCAGCAACAACTTTTTATCTAGCTGGAATTGAGACTACTCCTTCATAGTTTGTGACCAACCAAATCAACAGGGCTCAACCACCCTCTGTCCTTACAATCCCAGGAAGGCAATAAAAACAAGATCTCCCATTAGGATTTTAGAAAGACATGATTTGACCCAAAATGCTCCACACAAAAAATCTATTGTTCATTTCACCACTGAGCCCTTGAACATGAGAAGTGATTATAATAATAAAGAACATCATTCTTTTAATCCACACAATGTGTAGTGCCCTCATCACTGAGTAATAATCCCCGCAAATGGGGTGGAAAAGGAGGAAGAACTTCAAGGCCAGAAGCTTTGACTTCTACACCAATGCATCTTCTCTTTTGTAGAGAAAAAGATGGGGACTAGGTCAGGATGGGAACTAGGTCAACAATGGGATTACAGATGAAGGCACAGTTCACACACATCCATTCATTGGTTTGCAGAGCTGGGAAAATACACATTACATGGTTTTCAAAGTTGGGGCCAGTATGACTGTTTCTAGGCCACCCAAAAGCTGTAATGGCAAAAACATCTGGTTTATGTTTGGAGGAAAATGGCATCTATAGTAGAAGACAGTGAAGGAACGATTGCCTGCCTAAAACCCAAACAAACCACATTTCTCATTACAGAAGTTGTCTACCTTTTCCTCTGTTGCTGGACCCCTGTGGTTGCTTGAAGGAAAGGCAACATGCACATACTCAGAGTGCTTTTCTTTATATAATAAGAACAGTGCTCCATGGGTTGATTACCTTCTGTTGGTGACAGACCAAGGATGGAGAAGGGAACTTTGAAGGTGGAAGGTAGCTGATCAAAGGATGCCTTCCAAGCCATGAACATTCAGCTCTCTGCTATACTTTAATCAGGCTTACTCCTAAGTAAGCATGAATAGGAAAGCAACCATAATCACGTACGGTGCAAGCCTAAGAATATTTACTCAAAACTAAATCCCACAGTATTCAATAGAGTTTAATCCTGTTCAGTGCTTAGGATACACAGTAACACAAAGACATAAAACATCAGTGCATGGAAGTAAATAGTTTTACAGCAGTACCAAAGCCCTGCTGGAGTTCTAGGTAAACCCCATATAGGCTTCCATCATTATCATTCATAATCGATATTGCACAATAAACCATTCTCTGCTACAGTAAGAGGGGGAGCTTGACTTGAAACGCCACCTGAGGGAACTAATAAATGCATATGTGAAATATACTGTCCCTGTTCAGGTGTTAACTTGTGCAATGGTTAATGCAAATACAAAGGGGACACAAAGCTGCATGCTTAATCCCACCACTGAGATTGCACAATTACTCCCAGTCCCTCATGTGAATTTAGAACTTGGGTCAAAGAGGTCTTGTATACAACAGGTGTTAACACTTGTCCTGCAATGATTTCTAATAAAAATGCCCAGCTTCATCTTCAGGAGCCAGATTACTACTTCACAAATGGTGATATTTCAACCTGCCATGGTACAAACTTTACATCTCATCGGAATATAGTGAAAATGCCGTATTTTGCTTTGCTTGTCACGGTCTCACTGGAAAGCATGCCAGAGCTGATGAAAACACAGTTTCCTCATAAAAAGGACAACTGGAGAAAGGTTACAGATAATTATTTGTGACTGAAGCTGCATACCAAAGACTGGTTGCTGGCATGGGGGATTCACAGACAAATATAGACACACAATGTTCTGTCTGCCAAGGAAATATTTGGGTAGGGACTCTAGCTCGTCTGAACACCTCTTATTTCCCCCCTTATTGTAATTTAAATTTTGCTTAATACTTGCCATATTATACCACCTAAATTAACTTCAACAAAGTCAAGGATTTATTTCAGTGAAACTGAGTTGGATCCAAGATCTGTCTTCTGCAAGAGGAATGGCTTTGCTCGCGGGAGGTCCCTCTGTCCAATGTTGGGGGATCCGCCTCCCCCCACAGCTCACGCCATGCAGCAGGGTCTCCTGACTCTCCGTGCCACATTTTCAGGTGATTAGAAAGGCTGCCATGAGGAGGAAGAGGGGAAGTCCGGTTCCATCAGAGTAGTTGATCCAGCATAAATCTGGATCCAATCTATGATTTTCCCGACTAATGTGTCCCCTTCTTCAGAAGAGGTCCCTTCCCAAAAGAATGATGATTGGCTGTTACCAGTCAGGTTACATCTGCCAACACACCGGCAGATTTGATTGGGCATCAATACTTTTTACATTTCTATTTTGTCGTCTTTGATGCTCTTGTTTTGTCCACTGGGCAGATTTGTCCTGACTTAATCCAGTAAGTTCAGTTATTGTGTGCAAAGCACAAGGTGATTGGCAGGAATGAAGTGCATGTGTATAACACACTCGGTCTCTTCTTTTGCATCAGACTTCTTTTCTTAAACACCATTATTGGTACCAGACAAGATGGAGGTAGTGTGTCTTGGGAAAGTGCCTGTGCCAGATGGAGGTTTATAGCTGGTCTTAGATGGGATTGAACTCCTTCTGAAGGACAGCTCACAATACATAGTATAACCACTGCAGTTCCAGTCTCCAAATGATTCTGCAACTGTTCATGTTTACCCTACTCAGCCCTCACCAGTCCATCCACCACAGCAGGGCTGACAAATGAGACAAACTATTCCACAGCCCTTTCGCTACAGTTGTCATAAACTTCAGTACAATAACACATTAATAAAGCCAGCCTTTATTACAAACACATGTAAAATATCCTGCCCCAAGACACTACAAACTAGTAGAAATAGAGCCAAAAATCAAACAGCAGTGGTTCAAACCGCCCTCTCATTTAGAGCCTGCCAGGCCCCAATTTGAAATGCATTCCACTGCTCCCTGTGGTGCCACTGCTGAAAAAGCTGTTCCCTTGTGCCTGTCAATTTGATGATTCTTACAACACAGATCTCAATTGCAGATCAAGATGGAGGCAGGATAATATGGGTAATGGTGTTCCTTCAAGTAACTTGGTCCAGCATTATACATTGGGCCCATAAGCAAATTGGCAAACAATTCAGCTGGCATCATAAAGGGGTCACATCTTCTGAACATTCAACCTCACCAGGATGCCAGTACCCACATTCTGTAACAGCTGACACTTCCAAGCCATTTTAAAAGGCAGCCCTATGTAAAGCATATTACAGTAGTCTAGCATGCCACAAGTACATGGCTAACTGAAGCAAGTTCAAACCTCCCCAGAGAGGACCACAGGTGACACACCTAGCTAACCTGATAAAAAGCAAATCTGTCCATCATCATCATCATCACCACCACGTTATCTCCTCCCCCCCCTCTTGCAAGGACTCCAAGGCAGCTTACATAATCTTCCTCCTCTCCATTTTATCCCAAGAACCCTGAGGAAGGTTAAGCTGCAAGCCAGTGACTGGCCCAAAGTCACCCAGTGGTTAAAGACTTCCACAGCCTCTCTGGAAAAACCAGTTGGGAAGAACAGGTAGAGCCGAGTATTGTTACTTGGTGTGCTCTAGTTAGACCTGTGTGCAAACTTGCACATGTTCTAATAAGACTCACACACCCTCTCCTAATGCATCTTTAGAGGCAAGTCTTTCAGTGACTTCAGTATGGAGCCTTTCTCTGGGAAGAGAGACTCCGAGGCACCTTACCTGAGTGTGGGGAGAGAGGATAAGGCACCTAGTGATTTCAGCAGCATGGACCCATTCCTCTAGGAAGAGGTAGGGGCAGGTGACTGGAACTTTTGGTTCCCCCAAACTGAGGGTTCTTATACAGTTCAGAGAAACTCTGATATCACAACTTTGATAAACCAGACACTGCTCTTAGGAAATGGTGCTACATGATATGGGAGAAAGACTGAGCCAGCATTTTGTCCTGTATAACAAGCGGGTGCTTGGTGATAAGAAACAAAAGTCTTATTTATTATCTCCGTTCTTTTACCAAAAGATGACTTGACATACTAAGGAGTGGCCTCAGGAGAGGTCTCAAGGCTGGAGCTCAACAACATGAATACAATGTAGGTAGTTGACTAAGTAACTTAGGAGACATCAGTCTTGCTAATCAGCACATTCGTGTTTTGCTCAATTTTTATCCCCATCTTTGCCTTTGGGGGATGCATTTTAGGAAGCCTGTTAGAAATTGAATTACCTGATCTAGTTGTACATGATTGCTCTCAACCCCTTTCCTGTACTTTTGTCCCACTTTTGCTGAAGCTGGGGATGAAGATGCCTGGCTTTTGGCTGTGTCTCAACATGAAGTCAGTACTGTTCACTCAAAAGAGAGCTACTTCCTATCAGTATTATCTGCATACTGAGAGCATAAACCTCCAGATGACCTTCCCCAATGATTTCATGTAGATTGTAAAAGGATAGTGTGATGTCACCACCTTTTTCACTAGGCCCATAGCATAAACCCTTCTCAGAACAAGTGCCACCACCTGAAAACCTGAGGGAGGGTTAAATAAAACCTTTCCCCTAGCTATAAGGGAAACAGGTTTAATATAGGATCTCTGAAAATATACTGTGGGAATACTCTGGTGTGGGTGTTTAATAACTGTAAGGCAGGTAAATAATGCCAAGCTGACACATAGTATTTGATAGCTAACAAAATAATAAGTTTATTGTTGTTTAAAAGCTATAAATCAAAATATAATACTTCCAATCCTGCCTCATCTACTCTCCCCACATCAACCACCTCACTCTCTTCACACCAATCCTAAATCCCTAGAGTCTAAACTCTTCTTACTCTACAACTAAACAACTCTTCTCACGCGCACTCCCACTCAAATACATCACAAACTCCCGACACTCTCCTTATATAGTCCTTTCCCCCACCTATTACATTATAAACCACACCCACTCATTTCTAACATTCCATACTTACCAACATACTAATCCAGACATATACAAGATAATCAATTGTGGGGTAATGCCACAGATAGAGGACAGAATAGAACCTTGCAAGACACCATAGGCCAAATGGCCATAGGGTGGAGCAAATGTTCTCCAGACACATTGGCCTCACCAAGCCAGAGAATTAGGCCTACAGTGCCTCTCCTGCACTGCATTATTATTTGACCTGGCTCTGTAGACCAGAAGCAAAAGCACTTGATGGTACTCAGGGCTGCATATGTACTGCAGTGAATGCTAGAGCAGTGCTATCTCCTGTTGACTTGTGGTACCTCCAAAAAGAGTAGCCATCAGACACTGGTGAGAAGAATGTAACAACTGTGCAGTGTTCTGTGTGCTGATTAAATTCAGATGGTTTTAGTAAGAAAGGTTAAATCTGACACAGTCAACACATCTATCAAGATAAATGATATTAGAAGTTTCAAAGAAACCAAACCATATGAAAAATAATTTGAATCTTTGTTGTCGTTTTTAATGTGGGGGAACTGAAAACATTTTATTTGGGGAATGTTAAAACAGACATAGATAGCATTTTGAAAAATTACAACATAGGTTTGTTCCCTAGTTTTTACAATTACAGTATTTACAGACTGAATAAGGCACTGGTTCTCAAAAAAGAACACAAATCAGAATCATAAAAGAAAAAAAAACATTGTCAACCTTTTGACCAATGAAATAGCCCTTTACTAGCACAGCGCAAATTTACAGTTGCTCTCCTTGAATTGCCATTCTGATAATCTCATTGATTACACATTTTAATCTACCTTTCCCTGAAAAGCTCTCCTTTGAAAATTAAGTCTGAAGTCGTTTTTTCACTAGTGCCTGAACTATTAACCTGACAGAAAAATATGAAGACCTGAAATATGATGGATTTGGAACATAACAACCAAAAAGGAAGAAAATCATTTTAATGGTTCGTTCCTACATGCGTGCATGACAGCTCAATTTTCAATTGGAACAAAAGTTACAGTTTGGCAATCTTCATGAGTAGCTATGTGGTAAAATTAAGTATTAGTTGTTTTCTGTACTCTTGAACAACCATGTTACATAATCTGATTTCAGTGGAGCTAACACAGAAGATGAGGGGAAAATGGCCCTTCAAGTCTTGGGGCAAAATGGGAGCAAACAAAAATGTTCATATTATGAATAAAATGGTTCATTTAGTGCTTTATCATCTGCAATATTTTACTCTTAACCCACCTGATGGATTTATTCTGACTCCCAATGGAAAGTACATATTATTTTGTTTCAAAAATACATGTGTTTTGTATATTTAAACACTTGTGGTTTGCATATTTTAAAAATATACAAACCTGAATATCTGGACAGATTAAAATACACATTAGAGGGCCTACAAAAACTGGCATCTTAAAACCCCTTTATTTCAAGAACCATTAAAAAAAAACCAACCAAAGGGATTTCCATCAATTACTTTGAAATCAGAAACTCAAGAACACAATACCACTGTTTTTTAGTACAGTGAAAGAATCCTCTTTGTGCCTCTGAACAATCTACCCCAAGTTGAAAGACAATGCAAGCTTAAAACACAGAGACCTAACACCAAAAAAGGGAATGTTACTTTATCAGGACAACTTACTTTGTTAGAAGAAAATGTTTGTGAAGATTCTGAGCTGTAAAATAAGCATTGCCTTGATCCATATTGCAGTTCAGCTCGTGGTGATGCAATCTTCTGGTTTGCTGCAGGGTTCAGCAACTCAGCACCTGCCAGGAAACCTGAGTGCCTCTCACCTGGATTCCAGTTGTTCCTCACAACTCAGCCCCACCAATTTTGGCCATCAGCAAGAAAGCAGGAGTCAGAAGATCAGGAAAATGTCCCTTCCAGTCTGCTGACTTCCTGTTTCCTTGTTGTTGAGGTGAGCACGAAAAGAGGCAGAAATGAGTGAGATGGAACAAGGGTGAAAAGGGACGTAGTGTGTGGGAGGAATATGAAAAGAGAAGTGGTGAGGTAAGGAAACCTGAGAAGGAGCAGAAAGAAGAAGAGGAGGAGGAGGAGGAGGAGGAGGAGGAAGAAGGGGGGCATGAAAAGTGGGAATCCCATAAAGGGGAGAAAAAGAAAAGTGGGAATCCTGGAAGGTGGGGGAAGAAAGTGTGCCTGTCCTCCTCAAAGAAGTCACATATGCTGTGGCCCAAAACAAGTCCCTAGTCCTGGTTTGCTGCAAACCTAGATGATCACTGCACATGTATCCCCACCCCCTTAAGTCACCATAACAAAATATAAGCTGTGATCTGGGTGAACGGTTCACCAGTTTTCACCACAGACTGAACTGCACACACAACCCATTTAACAATCTTGTCCACACAGTCAGGGTCATGTGACTTGGCTGTAAAACTTTATGTGGCATTAAATAGCCAGTTCCCCTCTGAGGCAAGGATCAGATGTGACCTTCTCAGGCAATTTGCCATGATTGGCAGAGCTTGCAACTGTCAAATGAAGACCAGCTACAAGACACTGGGAGATGCACCAATGATATGAAGGAATTCACGTTGCTAGGGGAAGACCATAACAACATGGACTTGTACTCATTACTTCCTTTGTAACATCTTGTAGACCAGAGGGGACGTGATAAGAGTTTAAGAAGTTTAACTCAGAACATTTAGTCACTTATTTATTTATTTAACCAGCCCTTTGGTAGTTAATAAAGTGTATATATTATATATAGCCCTTTGGTAAGGTGGTATATAAAGGGAGTATCTGTGAAAGCTCATTTACGTTATTAGTGAGAGCTTAAATAAGTTTTCCCCCTTCTTGGTCCCAGCTGTGTCAGAAACTCTTCCGGGCCTTGCATTCTCAACCTCCATTAGAGTTAATCACCATTGATGGCATGGGTAATTTATGGTGCCAGCTGTCAAGACACAAGGCACCCAGGAGAAAGAAGAGTACAACTTACGAAGAACCCCGCTTTGTGCATGATTGACTCAGCTTTGGAACAGAAATGTTCATGTAAAAGCAACTAATAGCTTCAGAAGTCAAATTGCTTTCAGAATGGCCCATAAATTTCCCCAAATCAATGAGAATCATCCATGCTCCACTGAATGCAGCAGTAAACCTATTCAGATTTTGAAGCATGAGTAAGATTTGTGGCTAGTCTAGAGCAAGAAATCATTCTAGATGGCTCCCCATATGATACTATCAGAGGGATCAACTTCTGAAATCCCTTCATATTACCAAAACTAAGAATATGCATCTTCCCAACCATCCAGAGATGCATTAATATTTCCCTCCGAAGTTATGTCTGAAACAACTTAAAACTGCCCATTACATTTGCTCCAATTTCAACATTTTGCACTGAGTATTTAACTTCACATACTGTGCTTCCCCACTCCCCAATTTTTTAATCTCTTATACCCACTAACCTTGCAAAGAAGAGGGAAGCCCCATCCTATTTTAGCAAAGGGTGGTTTCTGCTCTTTAAACTCACAACGTCCTGCTGATGAGATCTCACTGCTCTCAGAATCCAAAGCTGCACAGCGCCCCCTAGAGGCTCAAAAGTAACTTTAAAGGGGCTTTCAAGTGAAAAAGTTACACAAAAGCTCAGCTCAATTCTATATGCACTTTTCCCATTTGATGTGAAGCTGCTCATTAACTCAGCACGTCTGAATTTCATGACCAAAATGCTACAGATTTGTTTTAAAACATTCCATGTGTGCTTCAAGCAATACTTCTAATTTTTTTTTGGGGGGGGGGGGGTGAGAATATAACTGAAGGAACATACATACACCATATGTGTATTTATGTCAGCTGCGATGGTACAAATTATAGAAACAATTTACCCCATTTATAGCTCTTATTATTTTAAAGAGTGTATCTTTATTTTTTTTTTAAAAAAATGGGCGGCTTTGTCTAAGAAAGCACAGATTCAGCATAATGAATGACTGTAAAGAAGATTCCAAAGCAAGGCCAGGATTGGAAAAGCCAATCTGCGTGCAAAAAACCTGTGCGCAGATGAAATTGAGCCACTTTTTGTTTAAAGCTTCAACCCAGTTCAGCACACTGCCTTAAAAGCTGCTCTGGGAGGCCTGGCACCTCTTATTTTGGGCAGGGTGGGTTCTGCAGGAGGAAATGGGAACGTCAAAAACCCCTGGTGCCTGTATAGGACCTCACTGTTCTTTAGATCCCGCCTCAAAACATTCATCAAAGAAGACAGAGTTTCTTTAACCATAATTACAGGAGGGAAATGATAATCCAGCGTTTTTCCAGTTTTTGTATAGAGAAAAAAAAATCATAACAGGTAAATGTTTTGCTCCTTTGGCTTTTCTTTTCTAGGACTCCTGTGGGAATTTGAGCAAGGGCAGAAAGAAGCATCCAGTCAAACACCTGAACGCGTGTGATTCTCTTCATTTTAAAGAAATAATAATTCTCAGAATTTCTTCTTTAAAGTACATAAGAAGAAAGGATCTCACTTTTAAAAAAAGACTTCTTTTTCAAAACAATGCTTACTTCATGTGTTTAAAAACATACTGAAGATTTATTCTACCCTTCAATTATAACTTACCATTTTTTAGCTACACCTTAAACAAAGTTCTTCCTTTTGTGTCAACACTGTTTATGTTCTGAACGCAATTCTCTTAAGGCAAAGGGTTTCTAATGCAACTTTGGAATCAGTGACATTTACCAGTGACTTCATTCTTAAAAGAAAGGCTGGTAAGAAAATACAACTTCATATTTTACTAAACATTCTCTAACTCACATTCATTTCAAAATATTCTTTTGAGTATAAAATGCCAAGTGGTCCCCAAAGGCGTAATTCTCTTCCACTATCCTCTTCATGAGCCCCGTTGAATGAATGGCTGTACTTTCAATATCATCCCATTTATTTCCATGGGACCTGGGTGAAGGATGTGCCCAATGGGTTTGGCCAGACCTTGTAGTTTCTGATGTATTTGATGGCATTTTTTTGAGGACACTGAAACGTGATGGAGTTATGTGGGGATGCAAGCATGTGAGAATCGTGTGCAAGGCACTGCTTGGCAGAAATGAAGATGGTTTCCAACAGATGCACAACTTTACATCTTACAAGAGATGCTAACATTCGGAACGATGTACATGGATGGTCACTTATAAGACAGTTTCTATTATATTCTCATTTTGTTTTACAACATGGTTGTCTAGAAGTGCAACAGTCTTTTCTATCAACAAGAAATGACAAAAAATTTGCTTTAGGCTTCAGAGGCAACTTTTGATTTTTTTTCCTTTAGTGTTACAATACAATTCTTTTCTTGTACTTTGTATTTGCAAAGATTCATTTTCATGAAAATTAAACAACCCAAATAATAATAATAATAATAAAATAACAATAACAATAAGAACAACAACATTAATATGGGCTTTCATAGAAAGCAGCATGCATAAACTTGAAGCAGTTATGGATACCGTTTCTCCTGTCGCTCCCAAAAGAGGTGAAGTGTCTTCTCATTTGGTAGTCCAAGAACCAAATGTTCCTCGGCTGAGCCACACTTTCCTCCACCCACAGGAAAGGTTTCTGCACCAGCAGACAGATGCTTTGCCAAACGTCCGCATTCAAGGCTTTTATTATTAGTGAAGGCTTGTAATTCTTCCTGTCTCTTTGAAACATGAAGGAAAGTCCATTTTTCTGAGCTTTAGCATAAAGGTGCCTTTTGTCAGCCGAATCAAAGCTTAATGTCCTGTGACTCTGACATTTTGGCAAGTGTTTTCTTTACTCGCAGGGCTGTGAGCCGAGAAGCGGGGTTGTGAGCCCAGCATTCTGTCATTAGTTTGCCCATTTGTCTTAGGCACTGCAGAAAGAGGGGAAATATGAAAGTATTAACACACCCTCACACACATACACCAAGGCCTAATATTGGCTGCACTTGAAAGCTACTTTAAACACACAAAATTAGCTTGTATTCAATAAGGAAGTCATACTGATTAATTTTGGCCTCATGTAACCCTTGTAGAGCTCATGTAATGCAGGGTCATGGCCCAGCACCCTACCCAAGGCATTTCTCTCCTTGCTCCGCCTCCAGATTTTGATTTGACAGTGACTGTGTCTAAACAATCCAGCATGATCTTTACGTAATGATATTGCTGGATGAGAAAGACACAAGATAAAGCCTATTCCTGTTAAGACTGTATACACAGAGGAGGCTGGTGGCTCCGATGTCAGTGGAGCAGTGAATCTGTTCTGAGTTTCATTCATCACCAGCCAGAACTCTAAAAGCAGCGATCCAAGGTGCTTCTGTTTTCCCATAGTCCCAAGATTTCCAGTGGGAAAGTCCAAACCTTTAGACCTGGCGGCCAAATCCATCCCACCTGGGATTCCAAAATGCCCCTCTGTAGTTCCCCAGATGGCCACGTCCCCTTTTCCCGATTGTTTGGCGGCTTCCCAACTTTTACAGATTTTTCACCGTTCCAAAAAAATCGAAATGCCTCTCATATGGATCAGTGAGTGGCAGTAAGAGCTTTAAGCTAAACTATGCTGGTATTTTGCCCCGCCCCTTTTGCCTTTGGCTCCTCCCCCTTTTGCCTTTGCCCCAGCCACCACTAGAATGCATCCCCCTCCCCCCCTTCGAGAGCATCTGTAAAATGGAAACTGGCCCCAGGGCTGAAAGAGCTTCAAGAGCCCTGGCCTAGACATAAGCACAAGAACGTTGGAAGACTCCTGCTCTCTAGTCCAGCATCCTCAGTGGTCAACCAGATTGGAAGCTCAAGGGCAAGGACTGACTCCTCTGCTGCTCTTTCTCCCCAGCAACTGGGATTCAGTGGCCTAGAGCGCCTTCAGTGGTATCTACTGAACCGGGGAGGAGATAGAAAGGTATTTCTGAAGCTTTCTCGAATGGCTATACAAAGTGCAAAAGCTGGGTTGCAGTTAAACCTCAAAAAACCAAGATTATGGCAACCAGCTTGATTGGTAACTGGCAAAAATGTGGAGGCAGTGACAGACTTTGTATTTCTGGGCACAAAGATTACTGCAGACGCTGACTGCAGCCAGGAAATCAGAAGACGTTTACTTCTTGGGAGGAGAGCAATGACAAATCTTGATAAAATAGTTAAGAGCAGAGACACCACACTGACAACAAAGGTCCGCATAGTTAAAGCAATGGTATTCCCCGAAGTAACCTATGGCTGCGAGAGCTGGACCATAAGGAAGGCTGAGCGAAGGAAGATAGATGCTTTTGAACTGTGGTGTTGGAGGGAAATTCTGAGAGTGCCTTGGACTGCAAGAAGATCAAACCACTCCATACTCTAGGAAATAAAGCCAGACTGCTCACTTGAGGGAATGGTATTAAAGGCAAAACTGAAGTACTTTGGCCACATAATGAGAAGACAGGATACCCTGGAGAAGAGGCTGATGCTAGGGAAAGTGGAAGGCAAAAGGAAGAGGGGCCGACCAAGGGCAAGATGGATGGATGATATTCTGGAGGTGACAGACTTGACCTTGGGGGAGCTGGGGGTGGCAACGGCCGACAGAAAGCTCTGGCATGGGCTGGTCCATGAAGTCACGACGAGTCGGAAACGACTGAACGAATAAACAACAAACAACAACAATGATGGGAAGAGCCATGCAGAGTCACCTTTCGGGCAGCCTGGTGTTCATTGCCCCACCTTTAAGGCAAACTTTGTGCTAGAGCCTTGTGAAGACTACAGGGTAGTCAGTAACAGTAGGACTCAAGTGACTCCATGAAAACTCACGGGAGGCGGGGTGGGGGGCATGGAGGAGAGATTAAATGCCCAGGTTACCAAATTTTCTTAATCTACTTTGGTATGCCATGCTTTCCTCCTCGTTTTTTATTTAAAACCCCTCCCCCACTAACTCAAGATTGTTTACAACTCTTGCCATTTAAGTCTTTTTAAATCTAATTGCAGAATACTTAAGCGAAGACTGCTATTCCCAAATCACAGCTGTCTCCTACAATAATAGCATTACACTGTACCACTTAACAAGATTAATGACCTCTGCATAGCATCACCATAACTGTCGGCAGATTTGTCTGCGATACATCAATTACTGGTCTACTGATTCCAAAACACAATTTGGCTTCATTATAAATTCTCAGTGGAAAGTGTTCAGACAACTTCCTCCCTCCCCTACAGGAAAATACCAGTATAGCTTTGAAAAGCAATTTCCTGAATTAATTTACTAAAGGTGGGAATGAGAGGCAGAAGACTCATGCATGGGCTTTCGAGACCCCCCCTCCCTCCCGGAAAACATTTAGCAGATGCTAGCAGCCTATTAGTGGGGCTTGTAAAACAGCATATACACATGTATAACTATTTTGCTGAGTTGGCATGCCCTGGAACAGGGGTAGGCAACCGGGTGCCCTCCAGATGTTTTGTACTACAACTCTCATCAGCATCAGTCCCCATAACCAGTGGCCAGAGATTATGGGAATTCTTTCAAAACCTATTTTAGAATAGGAAGTAAATACAGTCCTATTCAGGCTTTCTCTGACTGGAGAGCTTCCAGATACAGGCGGCTCCGTTCTTCAGCCAGTCGCTCTCCATGAGTAGAGGGTGATGGTTGTGAAACAGAGAGGGTTGGGGCTGGAGCACTTGCCTCTCCTCATAGGTTGATTATACCAGGTTAGAAAATGCCTGAATAGGGCTATAATAGACCCAGTCTGGCACGAGTGCAGACCAGCACCGAAGTGCTCACAAGGTCCCCCACGAGGATTTGGCAGCTGCCCGCCCTGGCTGCCGAAATTGAGCACACACACCCCATGTTCACGACAGCCACATTTAACGTAGCCTCCAGGACTCATGCACTTTGCCACACTATGTCAATGGCCGCCGTTAACGCAATGATAAAGCACTGCGGGTGCCATTGACGCACCTGGGGCGAAGTGAGCAATTTTTGGAAGCTCCCCCACTGTATTAATGGTGACCACCATTACCACTGGTGTGTGTGTGTGTGAGTGTGTGATTTCGGCAGCCAGGACGGGTGGCAGCTGAGCGCTCACAGGGCCAAGCTGAGCCTCCGAAGGGGCTTGTGAGGGCCAGGGAGCAGACGGCACTGAAGGGTGAGCATCCCCAAGGCAGGTACAGGCATTTTCACTCGCCCCTAATTTTAGCTTTCATTACGTTATTATGGAAGGTGGTAACTTCAGGTACCCAAATGTGCCTCTAGTCAATGGTTTTCCATATATGCTTTCAGTCAAACATTGTTTGCTCTGTATGTTCTTTTGGTCAGCCACAGGTTCTTTGAGCTTCTTCAAAACGGAACCCCTTTTTGTGATGGCTTTTCCAAAAATGCTTACTGGTGACCTGATTGAAGAGAAAACCTTGTCTGGTACGAAGGCAGAATCCCCACATTCTAGAATGCTGCATACCTTTTTCCTCCTTAAATCACACCACTCAAATTTTGACAAAACTAGGCAGACATGGCACCAAACCACCTGCCCAACTTTGAAAGCGTTCCCTTCTTACCTCATCACTGCTCCACCTGTTTGGGAATGAAGGCCGTAATCTCTTGATACATACTATTTCCCTCATGTCTTCATACGAGGGATCACTCGGCACAAGGTCATAGTATGGAAGCTGATATTCTTCAACTATTCCTAGAAAAGATACCATTTGCCAGCTGAATCAGTATTGCATAACTAAAAATCCACGTGGGTTCAAGAAATCTGCAGGATAACTAATATCGAAAGGAAGAGGTGTACTGGATGAAGCTCAACGGACTTGTTGGGATATGGTGGTTGGAGTGCTGAATGCATTCTAGCACCAGGTTCCACATAGAACTCTACCAGAAGGTGACTCCAAAGTGCCTTTTAAACAAATACAATGTCTATTTCTAATGAGACATTAAGAGAGAACTCAGGCTAACTTGAGTGTATATTCTCACAACAATGTCTAGTGCAGCCTTCTCCAACCAGGGACCTCCATACGTTTTGGATCACAACACCCAGCATTCTTGACCACTGGTCATGTGACTCAGGGCTGTGCATGCTTGCACAGAGGTAAAGTGATTTAGCACACATAGCTCCACAATGCATAGTTTGACGCACAGCTCCACAATGTTTAGTTTGACGCTGATTCTCAGTTATCTAAGTGCTGAAAATAGAACCTAACTACCTTGTTTAAGTGCCTTGAACCTAGCAGATGAAATCTCCATAGTGTCACTTTTAGACGGCTAAAGAAAAGCGTTGCAAACAGTTATACAACAAGCAGCCAGAGGAGATCTAGAGGAGTGGAAAGATAAGAAACTAGAGAAGACAGTTTTAGATTAGTGCTGTGCCGGAAATTTCGACCATTCCTTTTTCAGCATTTCGTGAAGGGGGCAGGGATGAAAACTCAGGCGAAAGAGGCTGGAAGAGGTGAGAATTTTGGAGAATTTTCTCTTTGAGGAGGGGGGCAGGTTTTCCACATGCCTTTTGAAATGTAGCCAGTTGTTGAGGGGTCTTTTTCCTTCCCCTCTCTCTCTCTCTCTCTCTCTATTAAAAAGTGCATGGCATTTTCAGGAGCCCAGGAGTGCTTACTGGATGCTTATTGGATAGGACATCACATGATCTTCAATTGGCATTCCCTAAGAACTGCTGGGCTCCTCCAAATGTGATGTTGTTGTTTTTTAAAAACTAAAAACAGGAAGGAGCACCCTCCGCAAACAGCTACACTTAAAACCAGTGTGGTGTAGCGGCTAAAGCGTTGGTAGTGGGAGTCAGGAGATCCTGAGTTCTAGTCCCCACTCAGCCATAGAAATGCACTGGGTGACTTTGGGCCAGTTACAGACTCTCAGCCCAGCCTACCTCACAGGGTTGTTGTTGTGAGGATAAAATGCAGAGGAGGAGGAGGATTATGTACGCCGCCTTGGGTTCCTTGGAGGAAAAAAGTCGGGATATAAATGCAATAATAAATAATAAATAAATAAATAAAAACAAGATATGTGGATACCCTGTCCCCTTCCCTGCAAAAGAGGCACTTAATCAAGTCCCCCCAAATAGGGGGAAGGATTCGGCCCAACAGTAGTGTAGATGTCCAAATCTCTCTCTGATATGGAATTAATTTTTATATATATATCAGCACTGGTTTTTCCCCACAGTCCTCCTAATGCTAGCTAACACCTGCTAATGCCTGTCTTTCTGTACTTAAATCTAAGTAATCTCCTTGTTAATCACGGTACCTTAAACAAAACCAACCCCGTTGTATTTCTGCATAAACAACAGGAGTGCTCCCATTTTAGCAGTAATGTTTATAATTCTGGAAGTGCCCAATAAATGAGCTCCAAATTCCCATTACAATTATGAAGCACTGCATCTTTAAAAGAGACGATTAAAAAAGAGCATAAATCTTTGCAGGTAAATGAGGACTTACAGAAAAGGAAAAATCTGTCCCAGCAGAAGGAAATGGGGATAAATACATTCAGTGCAGCCAATTCTTTAAAACAGATGATTATAGCTCTTCTTTTCTTTTTTGCTTTTGTTATAAAAAAATAAGATATAGAAACAATGCAGAGACATGCACTGATATACAAGACATTTACCTCCTGAAACACATCTCCTTGCTATTTCCCAAAGGATGAGTCCAAAGCTATACATATCGGCCATGATATATGACTGGAAGTGATTCCGATTCAAGCTTTCATCCAAGACCTCAGGAGGCATGTACCGTTTCGTTCCTACCCTGGTGTTTGGTGGTATGTCCACCTCATTTGTATCACTGAAAAATGGGGGGGGGGGGGGAGGAGAGGAAACAAAAGTGAAATATTCTGGGTCTCCAAAAACTCAAATAGATATGAAAGGGGCAGATACCCCCTAATTAAATCCATCTATGACAGGGGTGTCAAACCTCAGACCTGCAGGCCAAATCCAGCCTGCATGAGTTCTCATTCAGCCCTTCAGGGTTTCCCAGATAGCCATGCTGCCTTTGCAATGCCCCGCCCCCTTTCCCCGACCACCAATCAGTGGATAGTTTCCTGGCTTTTCCTTGCCTAAGGCTTCGTTACTGGCACTAAGAGCTTTGAACGGTATAAAAGTGGTATATAAAAGGTGGGAGCCACACCAAGTAGGATATAGCGGTACAAGAGGGGTATATGGTATGTATCAATGGGCCCCGACAGTTGTCAGTGCACTTCAGTACCGCTATAAAGCAGAAGTGTGGCTCCTGCCTTTTACATACCACTTTCATAGTGGAGTATCCTGCTTGGTGTAGATTAGGCCCTAGTCAGTGATCAGTTTGCCATGGTGGGTTGCGGCTTGTGCCAGTGGCCATTTTGAATATTCAAACCATGGCATTCAGCCCTAAAACAGCCCATGTCCATGCCAACAACCCACTCTCACCGGGTTTGGACAACACAAAAAGCCACTGTGACTGCCAGTGACTTGAATATCCAAAATGGCCACCAGCACACACTGCAACCCACCAGGGTTGAAATAAGCTATGGTTGGCTGCAGCAAACAGGTGAACTGGCCCAGGATCAACAATACTGGGCTAGGTAGACCAATGTTCTGATGCGTATAAGACAGTGTCCTATGTCCCTCCACTTTTTCTATGTTCCTATGAAGCCAGAAATCATGTGGCTTGCTGGACCCACAATCTCTGCCTGCAACCAGTGGAAGCAGGTCAGCCGTAATGCTCACAAATAGGACATGAAGTAATAAAACTCTTTCTTAAATGTACCACTCCAGCCAAGAAGAGAGGGCTCACATCATGAAATACTCCCCACTAAAACTCAACATTCCTCCACTTAGAAACTAGAAGTTCAAGGAGAAGACAGGCTATAATTCTTCTCCCTTACATCTAGTTATCTATATTCAGGGATTTTATTTATTTATTTATTTGCATGGCAGAGCGCTCACAATGCTCTTTGTGAAAACTAACTATCAACGTGAAAGACATTTGGGTGAACAATTGTTCATATTATGTACAGTGTACTCATACTTTCAATGTATTGGAGTATGTTTGTATATGGTTTCTTTCTTTCTTTCTTTCTTTCTTTCTTTCTTTCTTTTTAATTACAGTTGCTTTATACAGTACTCTGCCACTCACAACTCATACTCTCCGGTGCACAATGTCAAGGAAAAAGGTACTTTCATTCCCCATTGTGGCCATGCATAGGCAACCTTCTTCAAATAGTCCAAACGGTATTTCAATGAGAATAAATTCTTTACGGACTCTTAAGTCTAAGGCTAAATTCCCCTTATACATTGTCTCACAGTTAAATTCTATTTTACAAAAGGAATTTAAAAAGCATATCTATACCCTTTCATTTCAATTTTCTGAAATTCACTAGGCATGCTCTGCAAGATTTTATTTATTTTTTTAGTGAAATCCCCTTGCAATTCGAAGTACAGAAGGGACGATCTTTATCTGACCAGCATTTCCTATGCCTTTTCACTTCTGTTTGAACATTGACTGGGCAAAAAATGTATCTGATTGCCTTACTTACTTTTTCATATTGGCCCAGTTCATACATCCATTGGCCCCCATGCGATCTCCTCTGGGAGTATGAGGGGCCTCCAGAGGTCTTGCCACCCAGATGAAATCACGTGGAGGTGTTGTTTGTATGAACCAGGCCACTGCATAGAAAACATTCTGCCATAAGTAAAAAACCTTGCTAATTACACAAGTGAAAAAGAGTCTAATCGGAATGTCCTTCCTACTTGCTCATCTGAATAGCAATATTCAGTGAAGTGGGGCTGCCATTGAAAACGGTCCGGAAACTTCAGCTGGTACAAAACAAGGCAGCATGTTCATTAACAGGGACTGGCCAATGAGACCACATTATGCCAGTCCTTTCCCAGCTTCACTGGCTGCCAGTCCAAGTCCAGGCCAGATTAAAGGTGCTGGTATTTACATTCAAAGCCCTAAAAGGCCTGGGCCCAGGTTACTGGAAGGATCGTCTTCTCCCATATATGGCTGCCTGGACTCTAAGATTGTCCTCAGTGATCTTTCTCTGGGAGCCCCTGCTAAAGGAAGCGAGCTGGGTGGCTACTATGAAGAGGGGCTTTTCTGTTGTGGTTCCCCAGTTGTGGAATAAACTTCCCAAAATAAGCTTGCCAGATGCCTACATTATGCTCTTTCCAATGCTGGTGAAGACCTTATTTTCTTAGGCATTTTTCAATTCCTGTTTTAAATCTGTTACGGTATTTAAAATCTCTGTATTGCTGCTAGGTTTTATTTTTATGTTATACTGTAGTTTTATACTTTTATATTGTATCTTATGTTGCATTTTATGTGAACCACCCAGATAGCTTTGGCTATGGAGTGGTATAGAAATTCAATAAAGAAATCAATAAATAGTAAGTTTTATAGCTGAGCAAGAAAGGGAACCAGTGACATCCCAGGTAAAGCCCAACACCTATTTTCATAAAATAAGTGGATATTGCACAAACTTATATTTTTGGCTTCCTAGCATCTTAATATTCTTCAGTTTAGTAAATGCATTTATGGTCTAATCAATCACAAGATTAGGATTGTCAAAATCATTTCATATCACACATAACGTTTAGAAATACACAGATGTTATTAGTCTGGCTAAAGTAGTACCTCTTGTACTACTTGGCCACAAGTTACAATGGGTCACAAAGCTAGATAAGCACACAGGCAATTTAAATTCATTAAGTGGCACTGCAATGCATTTTACACATCATTGCCAGTCTAGGACCCACTGTACTTCTGTACTGTTCCAATAATGAACATTCTTTCGTACTGTTCCAATAATAATCATCCTCAGAGGTCCTTTTCCGTGAGCCCCTGCCAAAGGAAGTGAGCCAGGTGGCTACTAGGAGGAGGGCCTTCTCTGTTGTGGCACCTCAGCTGTGGAAATGAGCTCCCTAGAGAGGTTCGCCTGGCACCTACGTTTATTTATTTATTATTTATTTATTTAAAACATTTGTATCCCGCCCTATATCACTAGGATCTCAGGGCGGCGTACAGATAAAAATCGTACAATATAAAACCATAAATATACACAGCTAAAAACCAATTAAACCATGAATCAAGTTAAAACCAGTATATAATTTAAAAACAGTAAAAACAATTAAAACAGTTAATGTGCGAGCCAGGTGAATTTAACCATTAAAAGGCTTTGTTAAAAAGCCATGTTTTTACTTGGCGCCGGAATAAAGTCAGCGTTGGTGCCAGTTAGGCCTCCAAGGCGAGGGCATTCCACAATCTGGGTGCCACAACAGAGAAAGCCCTCTCCCTTGTCCCATTATAGCATATATGCTGCGCTGGTGGGATGCAGAGAAGGGCTCCTCCAACATTTCTCAAGTCTTGGGCAGGCATATATAAGGAGAGGCACATCGGACCGCTAGACAAAATTCCTGGCCACTGCTGTGTGCCCAGAGAGGAGCAGCAGCGGTCCCACCATTCATGTCCCATGTAGCATGGGGTCTGTGGCGGCAATGCGGTGCCACAGCCAGCCCTGCACAAGCAAATGGTTGCTTGGCGCACAGCTGAGCCAATGATGTCAGTTCGATCAATTTTGGAGGGCAAAGGAGCTTACCTATAAGACACATGGTCACAAAGTTTTTCTTTCTTTTATACAGAAAAGATTTAAAGAGGCAATGAAACTTCAATCAGCAACCCACTGAATGCTTCTGTCCTAATGAATGCACTATTGGTGCAATTGTACGACGTAGCGTTGTTAATAATAATAATAATAATAATAATTTTTTAAAAAAGGGTAGCTGCTCCCTCCATGGGCACATGATGGAAGGCATTAAATTTTATTCTTTTTTTCCAAAAAATCCTTTTATCCTATTTGCTCACTGCTCTGAAATCTTCAGATAGGCAGTATATAAATATTGTAAATAAATAAAACAAATGAGGCACTAACAGTCATATTAAGTCAAATTCTGTGTGGATTTTTCAGCCACTATGCAAGAAGTCCTCGGCTAGAGCTGTATAAACTTTACCCCAAATTTGGCTTGTCTAGCCAAAGATTTCAATTCCCCTTTTTATCACAACCATCCACCCAGCACCCAACTCCAGGCCAAATCCCAAACCTATTTGTTTTCATGCTCACAAACCTGGAGAAGTCCCATATTTTACTCACCTAATAAATTTAACTGCCAAACCCAGGTCTGCTATACAGCAGGTTCCATTTTTTTTCACCAGAATGTTTTTACTTTTGAGATCCCGGTGGGCAATAGCAGGTTTGCCTTGAGTGCTGAAGATCTCCGTGTGAAGGTGGCACAACCCGCTGACTGATGAGTATGCCAGCTTTAGCATGGCTTTGGTATCCAAGGTTGTGGATTTCAAGTAGTCATATAGGGACCCATTCTCGTGGTAGTCTGTGATAAGATACAGCTGTGTCCAAGACCCTGTGCCTTTAATGTCTGCAGCAATGAATCCTAGAAAGGGGAATGAAGATAGGGATGTTCTAACATCATGCATATTTTTAAGAAACTGTACATTCCATTTCCCTTGCATTCCACGTTAAAGATATTCACTCAAACTCAGAAGCTCCATGCACACACAGGGCATCCAACAAGCTTCCACACCCTACGGTTATCACATGTCCTCATCTATACATGTCTAACCACGTATGCATATCTGAGCAACATGTGTCAAGGTTCTTGATCCAAAAGGAGGACTGTGAGCAAAACAAATTTAGGATTCCTTCCTTTCTGTTGTGTGTGTAATTCCTGCAATTGCAGTGCTCCAAATCACATCCACGCCAAGGAAGGACTACTTAAATCACGATGTAAGGTAGCATTCCCCAACCAGGCATCCTCCAGATGTGTTGAGACTATAGTGTTTAAAATGTGTTTAGAATGTTTTAAAGATGTTTTAATGTTTTAAAGATGTTTTAATCATGTATGGTATGTTTTTAATCAGTTTTTAATGTGTATTTTGATCTCATGTTTTTATACTATTTGTTTTATACTCTGAATGGTTTTGGTTTTTGTGAACCGCCCAGGGAGCTTCGGCTGTTGGGAGGTATAAAAATGCAATAAATAATAATAATAACAACAACAACAACCCCAACAACACAGCCAATGGCGATAACTGACTTGTAGTCCAACAAGCTGGATTGGAAAATGCTGCTGTAAGCTTTAAACTGCAATTTGGAGGAGAGTTTCTATGCTTGTTTGTGAAGGAGCTAAACAGCAGCCAAACCTAAGGAGAAACTGGGTTGTCATAACTGGGCCAAAACCATTCACATCCTCGACGTCTGGAAAATTTGCTTAAAACTCCAAAGCAATCCATGATTAGTTGCAAAATACAGAAATAAAGTTTGGGAGACCCCAAAATATTGCAGGACTCACCCAAAATATTCTCATGCCTCATCAGAACAGTCTGATAGATTTCTGTCTCTCGGAACCAACTGGCTTCTTCTGTCGTGAAGAATACTTTGACGGCCACCTTTTCTCCTCGCCACTTCCCCATCCAAACCTCTCCGTACCGACCTTTACCAATCTGCTTCACCATCTGAATCTGCTTTGCTATAGTTCTTTGCACCTGTCAAAGACACGATGATGGCGCTGTAACTATTACCTGCAACACAACAGTATTTATAGCTCCTCATGGATAGGAACCACCTCCAAGGACTGGAAGTTGCCAGTATAGAGAGTTTCAGGATTTGATATATAGGCTAAGAATATAAGAGGATCCCTACTAGATCAGACCATAGGCAAATGAAATGCCTATGGGAAAGCTATAAGCAGAACATGTAGCTTTCCCAGTTATGTTCCACATAGAATGAGAGCCTCTGATACTATAGGCCATCATAATTAGTAGCCATTGATAATCTTCATATTCTTCATGAATATGGCTAATCCCAGGTTGGCAGCAAATTCCACACCTTGTGATAGTGATTTACACAGTGTAACTAAGTGCTGGGTGAAGAAGAACTTCCTTATGTCTGCCGTAAATCTTCCACAATGCAGCTTCCTGAGATGACCCCAGATTCCAGGGTTATAAGAGAGAAACTTCTCCTTATCCGTTTTTTCCACACCATGCATAATTTTAGAACATTTAACTTGTTTGCATACACCTCTATCATGTCAATTTACTCACTTTAAAAAACAACAGCACTGAATATTGTAAGATTCCCTACTGCTCCAGCCTCTTGTTCATTTTGGCTGCCCTTTTCTACATCTTCTCTGGCTTTACAATACACTTTTTAGATGCAGTGACCAGAACTGAATGCAGTATTCCCGGTGTGATGGTCCCACCATGGATTTGCATGAAGGCTTAAGGCAGTTTTATTTTTTAATTCCTTTCCTACTGATCCCCAACTTGGAATTTGCCTTTTTCACAGCAGATGCATATGGAGGCTCAGTTCAGACAACACATTTCTCAACAGTGGTTTTAGAACTCCATGGTGGAGTTTTTACACCACCATTGAGAAATGTGTTGTTTGGAGGGAAAACTCCATGCAATGGTGGAATTTTTTTGGAAAACCCTCCACACAGAATATCCGTGCTGTGCAGAGGAGAGTTCCTGCACAACCATTGTGTTGCATCTTGTGTGGTGGGCTCTGTGGAGTTTTCCGTTGCGTTGAGTTGACTTTTCCCACTGGCTACAGGGGTTCCCTGACAAGAGCGGCGAAAGGAGCAAGTGCCCCTCTAGGAGAGTTCCTGGGATTGGGGTTTTTTTTTCCAGCAATGGCTGATCGGATACCATCAGGAGGACTGGGGGAGGAGAGAGGGCAGAGGAACTGTCAATCAAACATCGTAATGGATTTTACTCAACTCCATGGTGGTCCATAGTCACACAACAGTGGAGTTAGAACATGTTGTGTGGTGAGTACCTCCTAAAAACTCAACTGTTGAGTCGTGTTTTCACACTGCGTTGACTAATGTGTTGTCTGAATTGAGCCTGAGTCAATGTTTTCACTGAGCTATCCAACACAGCGCCAAGACCCTTTGCCTGGTCAGTCACTGCCAGCACAGGCCCCTCAGTTTGTATGTGGAGTTAGGATTTCTTTTTTGTCCCGAAGAGCATCACTTTTCCCACATTAAACTACATTTGCCATTTTTACGCTCACTCATTCAGTTTAGGAAGATCCCTGGCCACCTCTCTGCTCATTTCTAACTCCATATCATTTGTGAAGAAGTTAAAAGGTACTGGTCCCAATACAGATCTCTGGGGAACCCAGTGTTTATATTAATGTGAGAATGGAAATTTTATTCGTACTCTCTTCCTTCCGTTCTGTAATCAGTTACTGATCCATAAAAGGACTTCTACTCTTATTGTATGACTGCTAAGGTTTCTCAGGAGTCTTTGAAAATCCAAGTAATATTGTCTACACTATCACCCCATCCATTCTCAAAGGACACTAAAAGGTTAATGAGAGGCCTTACCTTTGCAGAAGACATATTGATTGTTCTTCGGCAAGAAGTGCTTGACAATTTTATGTGCTTGACAATTTTATCTTCAATAATGCTTTCCGCAAATTTACCCAGAACAGACAGCAAGCTAATTGATCTTTAATTTCCTGGTTCCTCCTTTGGTTGCCTTCTTAAAAATTTGGTGTTATACTGACACCTTTCCATGTCTCTGTTACAGAGACCAATCTCAGGATATTTTACATATTTTGTTATATCAGCCATCTGTCTCACCTAAAGCCTATAAGATTATGTGCTACATTTTTAAAAGAAATAAAACATTTGGAAAACAATACCTTATGCTGAATCAATGTCTGTTGCCATTATTTCTGCATTCAAATGTAATTATAGTTTTGTTTTAATGCTGCAGTAGTGAAGTTCTATGCCAATATTATTATTTCTTAGCACTTCTTTCTTACCAGCAGAGGGAGCCCAGAACCACTTCCTGAGCTCTGAGACTGTTCAATAAGGTCTTTCAAGGATTCCCCCGGTGGAATGTAAGTCTCGTCTTGTTCAAGCCCAATGCTGTAACGAGGTCTGCTTTCTTGCCTTTTATACCTGCAGTTTTATATGAAAATAAACATGGGTGACTCTACCACTGGGTGGTCTGAGACATCAGGCAAAAATTACTATTTGGGTCTGTTTAATTTCCCACAGTAGTGTTGCATATTAAATCCTCTAAAGCATTTAAGTTTCACATCTATTTTAAGCAACCTCAGTAACAAAGTACAACTTTTGTCTCTGAAAACGTGTGCTCGGTTCCATTCATTTCAATGAGATATGTAGTATCAAAGGAATTAAGAAAACAAACAAACATGCATTCATACAGTAACTTAACCTGCACCTTAATGCATCACTGTCAGGATCCAACCCAACCAAGACCCTGGAGAGACCTCTTCTGAAAACCCTCCTTCTACAGAAGTTCTGGAGGAACAAGCAGTAGACGAAAAGCAGTCTGAGGATGCCTTGCTACCCCCCCACCCCCATATAATCGCCTTTGACCATTTCAGCTCTATGACTGAGTTCACACAACATGGCAACCCACACTCAGTACTTGATTGTGGATTGTTGTTCAACTGTGTGTTGTTTTTGAACCGTGGGTTATCGTGGTGTTTGAATACAGCACATTTTCCACAGGGTGGCTTGTTAATCATTCAGTGTGGCTTATTTTTCTCAAACAAGTCACCTTGAAAACCCCATGACCGCATGCTTTGTTGTTGGGTTGTTCAGGATGGCTAACAAGCCACACTGCATGGTTAACAAGCCAACCTATGGAAAATGTGCTGCATTCAAACAACACGATAACCCAGGGTTCAACAACAAACCAAGGTTCAACAACTCATACTCAACCATTGAGTGTGGGTTGGCATGTTCTGTGAACATAGCCTTTCATTCCAGATGAATGATATTGGTTACTAGTTGGGTACTTGCAATGTGGAATTGTAATTTTATTTGCATGATAGCTTCATTTGCAAAGATGCCATGTGTCTAGTTCAGTGAACAGACAAATCTGGGACTTGGGTTCACCCCTTTGCCACTGACAGCCATCCAGCAACAAGGTAGTGGTGAAGCTGGAACTAACCACAGCATACGATACCCTACCACATGCAAAGTGGCTAAATAACATGTCTGTTAAAGGTATAGGCCTTACCAGCTGTAATTTCCTGGCATTTTGGAGTTTGAGTGAACATGGAAGCCCTTAACACAACACGTTATACCAAAAGCTTTTTTATTACTGAATATACAAAAGCCTCAGTCTCCTCTGGACATTTGCTGGTTTAACAGCTGCTAGAGCATTTGGCTGCAGCTTCTATAACTGGTACAGGTGATGGACAATCATGAAACTAATGGTACTGACTACCTTTGTTTCTGTGTCTTTTCTCACAGTTTGTCACTGGTGTTTTGCCGGAGGGTTGGGGTCCCCAAAGCGATTTATGTTCTTCTACCTGGGACACATCACCAACACAAGAACCAGAAGCGGCATTCCCAGTCCGGGTCCATTTTCATTCACATACATTACTTCCCCTTGGAAAGGCCATTGCTGAAGATGCTATGAAAATATAGCTCTTTCCCCCCCAAATTAACATTCGTGCCATCACAAAATTACTAAAATACAAAATGCATTTATTTATTTATTTTAAAAAAATATATGCCCCAAATCACTCATTTTACCTTTGCAGTTCATATGTTTTAACAGTTCTTTTTACATTTACAGTCCAAAACACAGGTGGCCAAAAAGGATGGTCAATGGAAAAATCATGAGCCTTTCAGACTTACCTGAAGTAACAGAATATGATGATAAGCACCAGGAGTATACTACAGACAGTCACTGAGATCAGCAAGGCTTTGTGGTGAATATTTCCCTCTGCAAAACCTCGAATTAAAAACAAAACACTTCAGCGGATTGAAAATAACTGTATTTATCTTATTCATGCAGTTTATGCCCTGTGTCTCCAAGTTCCTGAGGTGGTTTTACAAGCGTGATTAAAAACATAAAAGCAACGCTAAGGCAATAATACAAACTATCAACAGCCGTAACTCTGGAGCTCAGCTTGTAATGGCTCAAACGTTTCCAAACAGGAGAGCTTTCAATTCCACCTCCCCGCCCCTGCCGTCCCAATTTGCAGCCCCCATTTATGTGGGTAAGACTTCGCAATAATTTGGGATCTCCACTACAACTGTGACTTTCTATATTTGTGATGTTCAGACGCATCCAAAATACATTCGGTTACCTCGGATCGGGAGGAGTTCTGGGTCATACTAGAAGATAAAGAAGGGCAGGCCATAAGCTGTGAGAACTCTATTCTTATTGATCTCTCCTGGAATAGGGCTATTGCATTTCAAGTTTACGAGAGCGATGCGACAAGGGGGTTCCTGGGGGACTCTTAGCTTTCTAGTATGCACTTTTATTTCCAAGCTCTGGTTTCTTCTTCTGTTTTGGCCCCAGAATAACATTTCCTCCTAGCCTGCTTCTAATGTGAGAGACGGACAAACAATGTATCTCCTGTTTGCATCAGGTTCAATGTTTTAACCTAACATTACCTGCTACTAGCGCATTAGTGGCATAAACATTCAAGACACCGCTGTTGCTTTTGAAATCCCTTTTGTAAGGAGACACTGGCAATTGGGAAAACACTACAGTGCTCTATTCTCACTAGACCAGCAGATTTGTACCTGAGCCATCACTCCAAGTGAGGGGCAATGGAAACCGAGAATCCACCAGGGAGATTGCTTGTCCCTATGAAGGGAGAGGCTGCTACTGGGGGCAAAACAGACAGGGAACAAATGCTCCAATCTCATAGTTAATCAGACCTATATTTCGGCTAATTATTCTCTCTACCACGCACTACATGCCATATTTTAAATATGTTGCAGGTTTTCTGCCTTCAGAATGATGAGGCCCTTATGCATGTGAGAGAGGAAAGAGCATTATGCTCTTCATAATTGCGTGATTTGTGCTCAGCAATGCATCTCCAGTTTCAAAGATCATGAGTCAATAAGACACATGGAGCAGCAGATTTGGGCTTCCTTTGTTTAATTTCTGAAAACAGACAAAATGTAGAGTGCTACTATTACTGGGTTCAGTACTGATCTTGGATATATTAGGCTACACAAGGTATCCAGGGTAGTGCTAGCTTTGAAAAAAATGGCATTTCTCAACGAAAAAACATTTTGTGCTTAGTACATGAAGAACATAAATGTGTATGAAAAACCTCAAACACATGCATTTGTGTGTCTGTGTGCGTGTGTATATGTGAGAGAAAGAGTGTGTGAGAGAGAACTCCATCACACCGGGGGTTAACATGCTCCCTACCGTCGCTTCTCCGCCCGTGTTTTCGTTCCTCAGTTACTTCCTCTTGTCAAAAGAGGAAGTACAGAACGAGTATAAAGCCCATTGAGTCCACTGGTCTAATGGCGCTGCTTCTCCTGCACACAGCAAGAGAGAGCAGTGATTCGGAGTTTAAAAAAACATCGGACTTCATGAGGGGTTTTTTTGTCACGCAAGGAAGGCCAGAAGGGGCAGAAGGTTCCCGGGAGGCAGACGACGTCATTTGAGGGACCTGAGCAAAGTCCATGAGTGCCCAGTAACGAGCGTGCAATAAAACACTTGTCGGATAGAGCTTAGAGAGAGAGAGACTATACTAGTGCATATTTTCAGTTTTAAAATTCTAATAGAAAACACAGTGGTTGTAATCCACAAGAAGGTTACCATCCGCATGCACCACTAAAATGAATGGGAGCTGTTCCTGTGCAGCCCCCATTCATTTCAATAGGATTACACAGAATCTTGGTGGACTGTGCCCAATGATAGCTTCCCCAAAACGGATAAGAATGGCAATTTGAGAGAGAGAGAGCCCCCTCCCTCCTGCTACCAACTGTCTCTGCAGAGGCCACCAGTGAGGGAGGAAGCAGCAGCCAGGCATTTCTCCACCTTGCCTGGGTCCAGCTCCAGCTGAGAGCCCCCTCCCTGCTGATACCAACTGTCTCTGCAGAGGCCACCAGTGAGGGAGGAAGCAGCAGCCAGGCATTTCTCCACCGTGCCTGGGTCCAGCTCCAGCTGAGAGCCCCCTCCCTGCTGATACCAACTGTCTCTGCAGAGGCCACCAGTGAGGGAGGAAGCAGCAGCCAGGCATTTCTCCACCGTGCCTGGGTCCAGCTCCAGCTGAGAACCCCCTCCCTCCTGCTACCAACTGTCTCTGCAGAGGCCACCAGTGAGGGAGGAAGCAGCAGCCAGGCATTTCTCCACCGTGCCTGGGTCCAGCTCCAGCTGGGAGCCCCCTCCCTCCTGCTACCAACTGTCACTGCAGAGGCCACCATGAGGGAGGAAGCAGCAGCCAGGCACCTGTCCACCGTGCCTGGGTCCAGCTCCAGCTGAGAGCCCCCTCCCTCCTGCTACCAACTGTCTCTGCAGAGGCCACCAGTGAGGGAGGAAGCAGCAGCCAGGCATTTCTCCACCGTGCCTGGGTCCAGCTCCAGCTGAGAGCCCCCTCCCTCCTGCTACCAACTGTCACTGCAGAGGCCACCATGAGGGAGGAAGCAGCAGCCAGGCATTTCTCCACCATGCCTGGGTCCAGCTCCAGCTGAGAGCCCCCTCCCTCCTGCTGTCCCCTGTAACTGCTGAACTTTCCAACTAAGATTGTAGTGCCTGAATTTGCTTTCCTTTTCCCCCTCCTCCTCCTCCCTCCCAATCCCCTTTCCTTTTGTGTCATGTCTTTTAGATTGTAAGCCTGTGGGCAGGGACTGTCAAGAAATACTTTTGTAAGCCGCCATGAGAGCCTTTTTTGGCTGAATGGCGGCATAAAAATACTTAAATAAATAAATAAATAAATAAATTTGCAGTGATGAGAAGGATACAGAGCTCACTGTGGACAAGATAGAGACTTCATTCAGAGTTACATAAATACTCTTTACAAATCACTAAATTTAATGAAAGTGTTAAATTTATTTGCTATTGATTGCAGGGAGGGTGTCCACATGCCAAACATTCTGTGGATTTTCTGCCCCACCCACAGATTTGCCGTTCACATTTCTATTCATGCAAAGCAGAGGTACGGAAAACAGTAGAGTGCCAGAGAAGGAAAAGGACCGAATATCTTGGCACACCCCTTGAATTTTACTTGAAAATGTTGGCAGTACAAAATAAAAACCCAGTGGATTATTAATGCTCGTTCTTAGGCTCTGAGTGAATGGCAGTGGTTAATACTGTCCAGCAATTGGCAGACAAGCATTCAGCATTTAGGAATGACAGAGTAGTGTAATTTCAGAGGCTCACGGACAAGTGTCACTGTTGCTTTCAATAAAGGGAAAAAGAACGGTTCATGAAATAATGGACGTAGGAAGGAATTCCCATAACAACATGTGGCTTACTGGTGGCATTTCAGAATGGATCGGTGAAGTGTAATGTTTTGTATGCCAGTTTGTCACAGTGCATGTAGAAATTGCCCTTCAGTGGATTCACAACGCAAAATGAACACGGGAGGAATGAAAAGGAGAATGCCTGCAACAACATTCACAACCCTTTTGGCAAAGTAATAGGCAAAGTGACTTTTGCCAAATTAGCGTGATGCTAATTTAGCAAAAGTTGAACTGAACTTTCTTCAAATTGGAATTTCAAAAGGATGGAATATTCCTGCCCAAGATGAGACTCCACTGGGAAGTTCTCATGAGCAAGACCCACAGAAATGAATGGGAATCGCTCTTGTGCAGTCCCCTTTTTCATTTCAGCAGGGAGAAGGTCCAGGTAGATTGTGGCTTGTTTTCTTCTTCTTCCGCCAGGTTGATGGTGTTCAGGTTTACTGCAGCAACAACCAGAGGGAAGGATGACTGTGGGCTGCACACATATCAAACTCCATCCTTTTCCCAACCATCAACGCCCAACTCATTCAATCACCAACTATACAGGCAGGGAGCCAGACACGGTGGCACCAACACTTCTGCTTATGAGGGCGTTAAATCAGTAAAGACGGATTTCTCCTCTCATCAGCCTGCAGTCTGCCCTTTCGCTGAGATTTCCAGTAATACTTTTTTATTGTTTTAAAATAGAAACGTTATATTCGGATCTGATTATTTTTCCTGCTTTCTTAATCAGCAGACTGCCTGACCAGCACAGGGTCGTCTTGTTCTCATCAGGACATTTTATTTTATTCGCTGGGTGAGGAGGATATTTGGAACCGTGAATGTAGCTGCGCTTTTTATCTTCAGTTCTGAAAACTAAGGCTTTTCCTGTCCTCATCATCTCTGGTTGAGATTTAACTCGTCACTCTGATATAACTACGTCTATCCGACTTCTTCATTCCTTTCGCATTCAGAAAATGAGCATTTCCCTTTCTAGCAAACTCTAGGCATGGAAAAGAAGTTTCAGAGAACAATATCTCTACTTTCGCAGGCATCACCTCTGCACTTGGGTTAATTTGTACTTCAGCCACCTCTGACCTACAGCTGGAGGACCGCCTCAGACCCCAGAGTCCCCTGAGATGCAACCCTGGGTCAAAAGCCTCCTGAATCAGAGGCAAAACATATTCTCTTTTCATACGTGCCAGGTGAAAGACAGTTGTGTTAGGAAACTGTCTTTTGAAACACAGTTTTCTAAAGAAAGGAAATGGTGAAAAGGAGATTTTAAGGGTTGTCAACTGGAGGTTCTTTGGTTTATCTAGAGATGAACGAAAACCATTCACATTTTTGTTAACATTTGCAGTTGTACTAAAAGCCTCCTTTTTATGCTGTTTCCTCCCGCCCCCCAACCAGCATTCCTTAAGAAACAGACTATTTATTAATTTACTTAGCCCTCACCTGTGTCATCATATAGCCAAATCTATTTGATTTATGGAGCATTGTGACATTGACCCATTTCACTATATGATGAAATGGGTAGGACCTTTCATGTAACGGGGCCAGGAAGAAACTACACTGGAAGTGGGCAAATAGGAGGAATAGTGCTTAATCAGCAGCAAGGAAAAACAACAACGGTACCAAACAAGATTTCTTAAAAAATGAATTTTCACACTGAATATTTTCAAGGGAGCGGGGAAATGTCTAACCTTGGGAAACTAGTTTCAGTCAGAAACAGAAAACAGATTACATTCAGAAAATTTCAAATTCAAGCCCATTAACCAGTCAGCTCACTGAATAACACCACACACACACACACACACACACACACACACACACACACACAATAGTAAAGTATCTAAGTTCTGTGTTTTTAAGGATATATAACAAAGATAAATTTTCTTTACCAAACTGTTTATCGTTGGGAAACCATCTTAAAAATACTTTGGCTTTCATTGCGACATCATCATTGGCACCATAAGATCTTATTAGCAGTGTTTTTTTTTTTTTTTAAGTAAAACAATATGCAGATAGGAAACTGAGATTTGCCTCTTCTGTTACCTCGCTCTTCCAGTGGTGGCAGAGTAGGATGAAGATCTTTGTTACAGAAATCATGATCTGTGCAGCATGCAATTAATCTTCTTGGTTGAGATGACGGAGTATCCTGCAATAGATATGGTTATGAGTAGCTCTTTCCTAAGCAGCTAGGTGCAGACATCCAAATTGCATTAGAAATGTTGGAAGCTTTCAGGCGTGGAAAAAGCATGCATGCGCAAAAAAGTTCAATCCAAACATTTAAATGCCTGACGTGAAGAACAAGAAGGTGCCTTCTGTCCATAAGACAACTGGACCAGTAGTTGAATCATAGAATCATAGAACAGCAGAGTTGGAAGGGGCCTACAAGGCCATCGAGTCCAACCCCCTGCTCAATGCAGGAATCCACCCTAAAGGAATCCACCCATCTTTAACACTTGCAATGGGACAGCTTCCTACATTGTACCTGAAGGCAGCAAGCTAGCTTAGGGGGTGCAAGGTAGGCTGGATGGCACACAGCTCTCTCCTTCGACATCTTGCTGCTGCTGCTTCTCAACATCTACCACCTGAGACAACCACTGCACTCTGCCTAATGGTAGGGCCAGCCCTGATATAGATTAGGCAATTCAAGATGCTTATTTTCATCTAAATATAGCCTTACCATTCAAGATTATTATTATTGTTGTTGTTGTTGTTGTTGTTGTTATTATTATCGTTATTATCCCTTTCTCTTTTGGATAGGTGGCAAAATTTAAATTTGTTTCTTTGGGGGGGGGGTGGGGTAATCTTAAATTTCAATATTTAGAGAAAGCAAATTGCACTGTCCTTCTGGAACTGTATCCCTTCAGAATATAAGTAGGAGAAGCTCATGAATGAATTATTATTATTATTATTTATTTATATAGCACCATCAATGTACATGGTGCTGTACAGAGTAAAACAGTAAAACAGTAAATAGCAAGACCCTGCCGCTTAGGCTTACATTCTAATTAAATCATGGTAAAACAATAAGGAGGGGAAGAAAATGCAAACAGGCACAGGGTAGGGTAAAACTAACAGTATAAAGTCCAAACAACATCAAGTTTTAAAAGCTTTAGGAAAGAGAAAGGTTTTTAGCTGAGCTTTAAAAGCTGCGATTGAACTTGTAATGAATATCTCCCTCCCACTGAAAAATCCCTTCATACAGAAAGCTTGTGTGGATGACCACTGTAATAACCTAACCCTCACTCTGCTAGTTTTCTATGCGTTTGCAATGGGGCTTACTTTCATGTATGAGGGTGTAAGATTGTAAGGATCACCGCTAGAATATTCTGAGGATCACTGCTAGAACAGAGGGCTTTGGCTATTGGGCAGTATAGAAATATAATAAATAAATAAAATCTGTTTCTGCTCTTGTACTCTGATCCAATCATTTTCTTGTGATATGCATCATTTCCTGAACGCAACAATAATACAGATTTTGTGTTTCTCTGTGTTGATGGGTCACTGGGCAAGACTACAAAGATATTCACAGCTTGGTCTTTGAACATGGTAGATGTGCCTTAAAGGAAGAAAGCAGAATAGCATATCTCCATTGCGGATTATACCTAGGCTGACTCTCAAATACAACAACAGAATGGACAAATATAGTTCAGAAAATAGTCTTACCCGGCACTGAAAGTCAGAACCTTCAAATGCTAAACAGCCAGTAGTGAAGGTCTGTCCTCCAGAGTCTTCATCTTCTACCATGGCAAAACAAAAGCCATCAGTACTAAGTGGAGGGAAAAGAGAAACAGTTAGGTTTAACCAGAAACTCTCATAAGTTTCCTGCATATTGTTCATCATTCCCAGGTCATCGTAATTTGGAAATCATTAAATGAATTGCATGAAACATTTATTTAATTTGAATGGCATGCAACAATGGACAACCTATATGGCAAACCATTATTCACACTCACCACTGACCCTTTCCCTGTCCCAAGACCTCTGGCACACTCTGAGAGAAGGAGAATGGTTTGAGTGTTTCAGGGACTCATGTCCCATTCAGTTTTGGATGAGGCAGCAAACAAGTTTTGTTCCAAAGCCCATCATGACATGAAAATATTTGATATGGTACCAATTTTCTTTCTTTCTTTTAATAAAATGGCGGTGGTTCTCTTTCTTTGGAACTCCCTGCCCCTGGAGGTCAGCCAGGTGTCAACACTGTGTTGCTTCTGAAAACAGCTCTATTCCAGGAAGCATCCCTTGACTAAAAGCCATGTTTTGTTTATTGCATTCTGTTTTCTTAAAAAGTATAATTTTAATGGTGTTTTAATCTTTGTATCTTTTACTGCTGTACTGCTCTGGAATCGGTTTCCGACATGGAGCGTTATACAGATTTTGTACGCAATAAATAAATAAAATGCTGTGATGTACTGTGCCACATTCACTCCTCCTATCTCTCCCATTGACATGGGGCTGGCAATCAGAATCCTGCTAATATGGCATTGCGTGACACCAAGTCTTTCCTTCCATACTACAGCTGTGTTCCCGCCTTTGGTTCATCATCATCATCATCTATATACCGCCCCATAGCCGAAGCTCTCTGGGCGGTTTACAAAAGTTTAAAACAGTGAACATTAAAAAGCAATATACAAAATTTAAAACCATAAAAAGCATAAAATACAAACAAAAACAGACAATATCCATTTTAAAAAATAACTATTCTGGGGTCAGTTAAAAAACTCAGCATATGCTGTTAAATGCCTGGGACAAAAGAAAAGTCTTGAGCTGGCATCAAAAAGATAGCAACGTTGGTGCCAAACGAGCCTTATCAGGGAGATCATTCCATAATTGAGAGGCCACCACCAAAAAGGCCTCTCCCTTGTTGCCATTCTCCAAGCTTCCCTCGGGGTAGGCACCTGGATGAGGACTTTAGATGTTGAGTGTAGTATACGGGTAGGTTCATGTCAGGAGAGGCATTTTCGTCAGGTATTGTGGCCCCAAGCTGTGTAAGGCTTTATAGGTTAAAACCAGCACCTTGAATTGAGCTGGGAAACATATAGGCAGCCATGCAAGCGGGCTGCCCCCACCCCACTTCTCCACCTGCATGGGTGAGATTACTTTGGAAACCTCTGCCTTTGCTTAATTGTGGTACGTCATGTCATCAGGACAGGAAAAGTCATACCATTCCCAGCCAGCCATGCTGGCAGGGGAATGCTGGGACTTGTAGGACTTTTTCCTGTCTAAATATGCATAGGATTGCATTCTAATCAGATTAGTTACATGTTAGGCAGGCCTATATTCAGAGTTTTCCCCTTAAATATTTCTCCTATTTCTGTATGGCAGTATTTGGGGGAGGGGGTCTAGTTGCTCTTATTTAGCCCAGGTAATAATACACTCTTATTTACTACAATGTTGGTAATTTTAATGAATTATTTTAGGACTTTTCCTAGTTTCCAAAGTGGAAAAATACACCTTCTGGTAAATTCCTTAAGTCTTTAAGGTGCCACAAGACTCTATTGTTTTTGGTGATTTCTAACATATTGTATATTCGAAACATTTCTCGAATAAAAGCTAAGGCATTCATACTTTTAACTTTTGTAAACATACCACAACATTCAATATGAATGCTAAGTTATACATAACACGATTCGTGTGCTGAAAGTAATGAAGTTTAATTAGACACATTTCAATTTCAATTCTCCTCACTTTTTTCCCTAGAAGGAGGCCCCTCCCACTTTCAGCCCCCCTTCTATTGGCCCCTCCCACTTTCAGCCACCAATCGTTTGATGGTTTCTTGGATTTAGTGCAGTTTCCCCCTATTCTTAGAGGTTGAAATGCCTCTCCCAAGACTTAGTAGTAAGAACTCGGCAGTAAGAGCTTTAAGCTCAAATATGCTGGTATTTTTCCTTTGATGAGCCCGCCCACCACAGGAATGCAGCCACCGAGAGTGTCTCCAGAATGGAATTCAGCCCTCGGGCTGAAAGAGATTCAGCACCCCTGCTGTATAGCAAGAATCCCAAGGCTGGAACTGTTGTATCCTGAACCTCTAAGGCAAAATTTATCTCCTCTGACCAGTGGAGGCTGGTGGCTCCCATTTTGGTGGGGCAGTGAATCCATTCTGGCTTTCAGTCAAAACTAGTCAGAACTCTAAAGGAGCTATCCAAGGAACGGAACTTAGGTCATGGCTAGATCTACCAGGTCTAGTGCGACGGACGGGGGAGGATCTTGCAATATGGTTATTGTGAGATCTCCCCCTCTGTCTACACGTGGCACGCGATGTCCCAGGAGGAAGAGGATGTTGTGCCCACAAGGGAGGGATCATCCCTCCCTGATCCCAGGATCCCCTGTGCATCATGTGAACACACAGGGACAATCCTGGGGTGATTCCCATGACATCGCCCTGTCTAGCTATGCCCTTTGTTTGGGAATAGTGTTTGGCACCTTGGATTGCTCCTTTAGAGTTCTGGCTGGTTCTAACTGAAACCCAGAATGGATTCTCATCCCCACCAAATTCAGACCCACCAGCCTCCACTGCTTCTGACATATTTGCTATTAATGCACAGCAAAGAGGCAGGCAATTTCGAATACAAATGAGATGATTGTCCTTCTGGGTACCAACTGGTATGACTTCATTGCTCAAACGCAGGAAAAGAATGATACGAAGCATTGCCAAAAAAAGACTGAAAGGCATCCATTAGGGTATATATTATATTATGTTACATTTTAATTATTTGCATGGAGCCATTCATCCACATCAACAAGCAAGGGTAATTGAGGAACACAGCAACAAAACAATGGATAGCAATTAACCTCTTAAACACAACAACACCATAAGCAAATAATGGTTGCTAGTGAAATCCTGACAACGAACTCCTCCAAGAGTTCTTCACTCTATCAGAATAAATAGCATTAGAAGAGGAGCAAAAGTGGTGAGGCACATTTGAGTAGACTGATTTTGGGGGGGGGGGATCTACACTACTGCTTTTAAAGCGCTTTAAAGCGCTTTGAAAACGTTTTGAAACCTCTATATGCAGTGTGTCCTGGGCCCCAACAGTTGTCAAAACTGTTATAAAGTGCTTTAAAGCAGTAGTGTAGATCCCCCCCACCCCCAGAATGCAAATAAAACTAAGCATGAGATTAATTCTTCCACCAAAAGAATTCTCCCTTCACCTCCAACTGGAGTCAGAGGTTGACTGCATCTCCCCAAAATCTGCTCTAAAGAGTTGAGGGCATGAAGGGTGATGTTAGGGGAAGTGGGAATTAATGTAAACTGATTCTCCCCCCCTCCCCCCCCCCCCGCACCTTCCACAAGTGGGAGCCTCTGCTGGTTCAGAGTTCGTACTGTAAATGGAAGAAGCCCTTCCATTCCTGGAAATGCAATTCAGGATCAAGCCAGAATGTCTTTGGGTGTTTTTCTAATTTCAAAGAGTTGCAATGATCTGCAAGATCCTTGAGAGCAAATCTCAATGAATTCAGTGAAATTCCAAGTAAATGCACACAGATCCCAAGTAAATGCACACAGAGTACTGCAAGAGTACTGATAATTTTTAGATGGATTGTTCTATTCAAGCCAATTTATATCATGGTCTAAATCTCCCAGAAAAAGGGTCAATTTATTTACTTAAACCAAGTTTCTGTCTCAAGGTTTCCTCATCTCTACCCCATGGAGTTGCCTCTTCTCTTGTATATTTTTCCTCCCCCCTCGCTTGCCTGCTTCATTTTCCTCCACCCCTTCTACCCCCATTGCCCTCTTCACCTGCTGCTACCACTGCTGCTGCCACCACCCATTTCACCCACCAACCCCTCACCCAAACACCCGCCACTTCTGTTGCCACGCTCACCTGCTCCCATGCTCACTCATCAACTTGCTTCTTCCAAGTGGCCCCTGTTGCCTCACACACACACTCGTCACACACTCTCCTGCCGCTTCTTCCTACAGCTGCATTCATCTCAGGAGCAAGTAAGCCATGCTGGGTTCAGACGACATGACCAGCAACACCCTGGTGGTGATTATGGAAATTGCATCTGGCAAGTGCCACAATTTAAGTAAGCCACAATGGCTTAATTTGATTGTGTGAGCCAGCCCATTGTTGCACTTGAACTGAAATGTGTCTTATCTGTAACGAACTAACTCCTTTAATATCTAGTTTCAATTTTATAAAAAATGATAAAATATAATTAGGCACTTAAACCTCAACCAATTTTGCACTATGCTGTAATACAGCACAGCTTTCAGATGCAATAATTAGGAAAGCAGACATTTGATGTGTCGTGTTTCACTGCTAAGGGTGATTTTTTACAGCCAAGGAAAACACCTGAAAAAATGCAGCTTGTAACGGAAATGCTGACAGATCCTGAAGTAGAAGGTGCTGTTTTAATTAAAGATTACCTAGTCCAAGACGGTGATCTTAGCACAGACCTTTACTAAATGTCAAAAGAGAGGGATGTGGGCCAGCAGCTTTGCAGCTGTTTAAGCAGATGTCCTTGCTGGAAAAGGGCCCATTTTTTCATAGAAGTCGTACCACCTTAACTACTAAACTTTGTTAAAGAATTACTTTTCGCTTCCAGAAAAAAAGAAGAAGAACCTCCAAAGGCATTTCCATTTTTCAGCATAGTTATCCTATTTGCACATTCATGTATACATATACTAAACATCCAGCAGGGCAGCAGGATCGTACTGGTCTACCTCCAGGTGTGGCTATGCTCCACCATTGATAGAGGGGAGGTAAGGGGATCCCTTTTTCTATAAAGGACTGGTAACCTACAGGGGCTATGTCCAGCCAGAGCCAAAAATGGCCAGAGCGTCTCTCTTTCTCCATGACCTTTTCTCTCTTTTCCCTCCAGCCACTGACAGCCCTGAGCCAAGATTTTCAAAGCACTCTACTCTCACTGCAAGGGCTGCGAGGGGGTGGCCCCTAAAGAGCAATGCCTTCTCAAAGAACAGACCTTGACAGTGCTCTGGGGAGGAGCTGCCAGAGCAGGTTGATGCTGCATGACATCTTGGCCCTGAGCGTCAGGTTCCCCAGCACTGATGTAGGTTATTAATGAAAGATGCATAAACTGTATAAACACACAGTATCAATGTTACAGAATAAGAACTGTAGGCTTCCAGTGTAAAATAATGGGAATGAAACCATGCATGGCAGCCAACCAGATGCTTATGGGGAGTCTATAAGCAGGAGACGAGTGCAATAGCACCCTCCCCGCTTGCGTTCCGCCAGCATCTGGTGTAGGGAGGTCTACTGCCTCTCTTCCGGCAGGCCTACCCAGTCGTTTTTTTAACATGTCCAATTGTTATTTTAATGTTTTATCAGTTTTATATGTTTATATTGTGATTTTGTATTTAATGTTGCTCCCCGCCTTGATCCAGAGGGAGAGGCGGATAAGTAATAAATATTCTAATCTATTCTATTCTATTCTATTCTATTCTATTCTATTTATTTATTACATTTTTATACCGCCCAATAGCCGAAGCTCTCTGTTCTATTCTTCTATTCTGTGGGGAGGGGGTAATATATAGCAATCATGACTAGTAGCAATTGATAGCCTGAACCTCCATTACTGTGTCTAATCCCCTGTTAAAGCCATCCAACTTGGTGGCTATTACTACATCTTCTGGTGGTGAATTCTATAGTTTCACTATGCAATATGTGAAAAGTATTTCCCTTTATCCTTCTGAATCTCCCCCCGCCCCATGCAGCTTCATTTGGTGATCCCAGGTTCTAGTATTCCGAGAGAGGAATAAAAACATCTCCTTGTCCATTTTCTCCACACTATGAATGTTTTATACACCTCATGTTTCCCCTTTGACTATATCTGTGCACTCCAGGTATAACATATAAGGCCTATACAATTATTCTGATCAATAAGACCGTTCTTTAATTGTCTCTTATGGTTCAGAGTTCATGTTCTCCTTAGGTCAAGAACTTTTTGATGTCTCATAACAGACACTTTTGACCTGAATCTAGATCAGGGATGGGCAACTTGTGGCCCTCCAAATATATTGCCTACAACTCCTATCAGTCCTAGCCAGCACAGCCAATGGTGAAGGATGATGGGAGTGGGAGGACAAAACATTTGAAGGGCCACAAGCTGCCCACTCCTGATTTATATCTTGCAAGTGGCTATATCACTATCCTGGAAGCAGGTAAATAAAATTCAAATGCTATTAAAATATTGTTTTGGGTTAGATCTAAACTTCCTGAATGGAATAGCTATTTTAAACATATTTGATGCATACTTATTTTTCTGATGCATATTTATTTAGTCTAATGTAACGCAGATGCTAAACCCATGAAACCAAGTTAGGATGGTGTCAGCACTACTCAGCCAAAATCGTTCTTCCACTGTGTAGGCAACTACGTTACTTTGAAGTCTACAAGAACCATGGGCAGGCAAGAAAGCACACTGAGTCAAAGGCCAGTTCCTCTGCCTGAAAAATAACCATATATGACTTAATACTGAATCAGAATCCCTCTGCCTGGCATATACCTAGATGCCAACGGGACAAAGAGAAAGAGAGATCTCAATCTCCTTCCCAGACAACCAAGAGAGCAATAACCTATGTTCTGTCTCCACAAAGGGGAAGACTATCACAGCTGATTAATTTTGAAGGTACAAAGCCTCCAGCTTGGTTTAACTATGTTTATATAAAGGAAGTGTACCATTAACCACGAGTGAGAAAAGCTTCCAGATAAACCAGATCTCTCTGGCATCTCCTATTTTCTTGGACAATCCACCACGAAAACCCTACTATGGACATTATATTGAGTATGCAGGAGAAAGCAACATTTATGAGTGGCCTAGAATCTCTGAAGAGCATGAGATGGGTAGGTAGCTAGCATATGCTGGAATTCTGTGCTCATGTAAAACAAAACAAGGCTGGGTTTTATTTTGTTAATTCAGGAAAACAACAGGTTTAGTGCTTCATCTTTATTGTAACTGTATTCCAGATCGTTCAACATGTCTAATGTTGTGCAAGAAACATGTTCTCTTTACCAAGCATACCAAGGTTCTGTTTATTTCAGATCCTTGCTGTTTTTAACAGGTCTGTATGAACACGTTCTCTCTATCACTGCCTTAAAAATAATCTTAATACATATGGTGGCATGTACAGGCATCTTCTGTACATGCTAAATTTGTGATTTGAGAATACAATCTGTTCTCATTTGCTTGGATTTAAAGTATCACAAAAAGGATGTACTTCTTCAAACCATGACAATTCTCCCACTGTGTGAAAGATTCCTGATTTTTTTAGGCCAATTGTTCCCTCCACCTGCTAGGACCCCTGGTCTCCCAACTTTGACTTTACCTTTGCTGAAGCTTGCTCAGTAATGTTGGGAGTGGAAACAGCCGAGCAGCAGATTCCACCCACTTTTTTTAATGTATATGATTCTAGGGTCAGTCCCTGGTGTCTCCAAGCAAAAGAATCTCAGCAGAACTGCTTGCAGAGCTGTCTCCAATCAAGGAAGGTATTACAGACTTAGCATAAATCAATTTTACAGAGAGATCATTGGATCCAGGGTATGCGACCCTCAGCAGAAAAATGGTTGTCCATGTCTGCCATAAAAGCATACCTCTGTAACTATTCTGATACGTGGTGAATGAAAATACAAAAACAAAACCCAGCTCTCTAAAACAATTAATGCCATGGCTGGAATGGTAGACATTTCAGTGCTTTAAAAGGGATGTGCTGTGTGTTTTGACAACATCAAAGCTTTCTTATAGAAAGTTGCTCATAAAGGACTAGTAAATAAATGTCTATTTGGAACTTCCCAGGTGCACAGTATATTCACAGAGATGTTTAAAGTTTCAAAAGGCTGAGGGCCAACATAACCTTTACAAGCCTAGGTTTAGGGAACCCTTTCAAAAGCTTTCACCTTTCCAGGAGAAAGGTCCTTGTTAATCAATCAGTTCTCCAAACACCTGTGCGCTCAGCCGCCACCTCCTTCAGATACGCTGACAGTATTTACATATCCTTTGTGGTGATGTAAGGTAACAAGGAAACCCGACACTATGGCCTTGAAAAACACGACCAGAGTCCATGCCATTCATTACTGAGCCCAAAAATGCACACATGAAACAAATCACCTCACCAGTCTTCTGAAATCCAAGGTGCAAAGCAACTACCTGGGAACCAAATTACCAGCCCGCCACTTTGTGGCACTTGGAAGGAAAAAGCCAGGCATATTATGTAACCAAGTAAATATTTGTAGTTGGATAGTTGTTAATGTTTGCACTCTTCAGCATATTCCCCACACTCCATATGGAGCAGAACAAAAGGAATAGCTAAGGTTACGGCCTTATTTTACACGAGGCATAGCAAGTGCTCAGAAATTTAGAAAGAACAGTGGATGCTTTAAAAAAAAGTGTTAAAAAGATGAGATCAGATAAATGGACAGCAATTTAAGCGTCCTAAATTTCTCTGTACGTAGGGAATCTAGCCACAGTGAATTATGCAAGAATATACATATTCTTTTTTAAAAAAGGCACCACATTCTACAAGCAGAAATTTCAAAACTGATAAGTACAATACATTCTGCAAATTGGTTTGCAAACTATGTCATGAGGGAAGATATCATTGGCCATTAGGAGAAGGACCTTTTTTGTTGCGAACATTGTGCAAGAGAAAGAATTGACCTCCCTTCCCCTGTGATCCTGATCATCACCTCTATGACTTCCCAGAGCTGCTATTTAGTGTTTAAAAAACTGGATCGAACAATGCCAAACAAAGTCTTGAACATAACATCTAGTTTAGCCTAAAGGAGGGCTGAGGACACGGCATGGCAGGGGAGGGGGGTATTTATTCAATTTGCATTTTACTATGAGCTCAAAATCCTCCCCCCACACATTGTTATTTCACACTTTCAAGCTAATATGTAAACTGAAATTCAGTTATTGTTCAACATTTGCACTCCAATAAAAAATGGGTACAAAAATGCATGTCTAAGTGAAAATACCTTTACAAATACATGTATCTAAGGAAAATTGCTTGCAAAAATGAATAGATTACGCAAAATTGTGAACTAAAATACATGTATTTGGAAAAATGTGCACAAAAAAGCATGCAAATTTTCATGCTTTTTTTTTTTTTTTTTAAATATCCAAATTCAGTTTGAACCGAATTTAAGCTTGGGAAAACGAATTTAAGCTTGGGAAAACAAGAAATGAAAAGTGACAGAACTCTACATTTGCAGCCTTTGGAAGACCAGCCATTCCTTGGTTTGTGTAATTTGTCTTTTAAAGCCATCTAAGGCATATGGCTAAGGCTAGCAATGGCTACTAATCCTGATAGCTATATACCACTTCCAGTATTGGAGGCAGTATGCCTATGTTCAACAGTTGCTGGGGAACATGGGTGGAAGGGTACTGTTGCACTCATGTCTTGCTTGCGGGTTTCCCATGGGTAGCTGGTTGGTGACTGTGTGAACAGAATGCTGGACTAGGTGGACCCTTGGTGTGATCCAGCAGGGCTCTTATGTTCTTATGGATGGCCATCAGAACTTGTGGCAGCATATTCCATATAATGATTATGCATTGTGTGAAGAATTGCACCACTAACCTGCAGGTGTTGTTTTTTGAGTTTTCAGGGCAGTAGTGATGGCAGTGACACCACAGCTTCTTCTGGGGAGGAGCAGCTGCTGTGCTCCCACTATCTTCCTTCCGGGTTTCCATGTTCACTTTCCCAGAACTCCTCAAAGGCCTGCTGTCTAGGAAGTTTGCTGCACAAGAAATGGAACATGACAATAAGTAAATTAATATGCAAATATACCAAGCCTTTTCTTTCTTTTTTTTTAAAGACCTTAAGAGTGGGCTTATCAACAGCCATTCACCTGATCACCTGTGGTAGGTAAGAATCACCTACAACTGATTAGGCAGGAATGTATTTGTAAACAAGAAGAGACTTGGTTCATTTAGGACACTGATGTGTCAAAGACTAACACAGGCCTGTTAGTCTGTCAGATGGATTACCAAACGTTTTTCTGAGCTAGCAATTTTTCTGAACTTGCTAGCAACATTTTTTAAATCTATACTTTCCTAAGTTGGTTAATTAAACTCAATACATAAAGTTTTCCTTCCATTGATATTGAATTTAGCTTTCTATTGACAATTTTCTTCCTAAATCACTTCTAGTACCATGATGAAAATATGTTTTATGATATTGAGGCTGCAAAGCTATGCCACCAAGAAGGACATCTCAGGAGCCACAGGACTGAACAGACCTTCTCTGTCCACGAAGAAGGAAGTCTGCCCTGCAAACTTCTCTGCTGCGGGTGCATGAACTCTACCACCATGGTTGCTACAGCAGTGTTAACATTCAAAAGGTGGCGTTCTGGGGGTTGTTTCAGATCTGCCAGAACGAAAGCCCTCTTTTCCCCAACATGACCCCAGAACTGGGGGAAATTACACCAATCCTGGACCTGCCATTGGAACCAATGGTAGGGGAAATTATGGGGTTGGGGGAGAGCTGAGAAAAAGAGTGGAAATGAATGGAAAACACAGAGGGGTCATTCTGTGAACAGAACTACCCTTACATGAATGGAAGCACCTTTTGTTCATGGAGTGAAAATGTAGGATCCAAGCCACTGCATTATGCCTTTAATACACACATACATTTCTTTTAAATAAAAAAATTGGAACACTTCTAAGGCAGGAATTACCCACTTTTACATTGCTGGCTACTGGAAGAAATATAATGACAAAAGGGACAGGGTCCATCAGTTTTGATAAATTGCTGCCACATAGAATTAAAAATTCTACCCTACAGCAAAAATTATTAGTGTCAGGTCCAATTCAATTTCCACATCTAGAATATCTAATTTTACCATGATTACATGGTAACAAAGCCATCAGTTTATTGTATATGGTATTCAGAATCTCAATTCCTGTTATATCATCCCAAATGTTTGATACATTTAGCTACCTAAACAGGTTAGCATTCCAGCAAATAGCACGTTGACAGCATTTGACCAACAGTTCCAATAGCAATAAACAACAGGATTCAAATAACAAAGAAAGCAGACGATAATATAAAAGCAACATTAAAGTCCTTCCTGGCTTCAGGTTGTAGTTTGCATATCTGAATGCAAACTACAGTACATTCAGATATAATGAAAACTTGCACATATGTTTCTAGCTTTCCTCACTAAACATGCTAGTTTTCTAAGTAGATGGACAGTGGTAGGAAACCATTCAGATGTGCAATGCTTCATATATAGTCTTGAGGTAGGACTGTACCATTACTATGTGATATTTCTGGATACATGTTTCAGCTCTTTGATGGGAACCCTTTACCCCAGTACAAGGCATTTCTATGGCTTCTTGTTGATGGTTGGGATATATAAAGTTTGCTTTTACTTTAGGCACTGAGTACGTAACATCTTTACCCTAGAAGCAGCAGCTACAATTTTTTGGCTCTAAGCATTTTTCTTTTCTTTTATAGTACTTCTTTTTAGAAAAACTCTCTCTCTCTGGATTATTTTTGGGTTAGGATATTTTAAAATCCAGCCTACATTGGGTAACAGATGTTCACTTTCTGGGTTAGTGGAACAGAGCCTTTTAAAATTAAGTCCCCCCTTTCAGCAAACAGGCAGAGACTGGGGGTGTGATTGAGTAACATTGTTATTCATGGACAGAGAATGAACTTTTAAAAATGTTCTAGGCAGAGGTTTCAGACATTTGGCTCAACAAGCAACAAAGTTAAATAAAAATACTAATAGTAAGGGAGGATAAAAATACCATGCCCTGTTTTTATCTACCATGATACTTTTGCAGTTATATAACTAACTTTTCCCACCTTCCGCAGCTGATGAGTAAGTTAGTCCAATCTCTCTCTTGCCTCACAAACACAGCAAATGATTTAGGACACAAGCTGGTGAAAGTCAGGCACTTTTAAGTCCCATGGATTGAAGTAGGAGAGTTTTAATGGGAAATTAAATATCTTTCATTCAAACCAATGGGCTTTAACTATACTAAACTTTCCCTCAATCCTTCCCTTTTATTTTTTGCATTCTGGCAATGTTGTATATAACCATAGTCATGTGCTGAACAGCTCAGTTTCAGTCCCCAAAACATTTCCTTTTATAAAGCAACATCAGGAAATACCCCACCATAATGCTGAATTCACAAGAGCACAATCGAATGACTGATTACATCTGAACAAGTCAAATTACATCCTAAAAATGACTGCTTTTATGGGAAAGGGAAATATTAACTGTTTTAACTCCCTCTATTTTTCAGGCGTTAGATAAAAGAACTTCCACTGGATATTTTTGGCAACTAATCAGCGACAGAACAGCAGCACTAAAAAGAAACAGCAATAAATTATTGTGTCTCAAGCCATAGTCCCAGTCTACTGCATAAAGCAGTTCAGAAAGGGACAGCAAAAGCAAAGTTTCACTGATAAGATTTTATTGGCAATGATCATGTACTGAATTGAGCACAGGCTATCTACCCTTCCACAAACCAAATAATGATAAAACTGGGAAAGCAGATATGCAAGGTTGCTATTCAGAATGAAAGTTTGGGTTAGGATAAGGGTGTCAAAAATTCCTCCACATTGCTAACGGAATCCTAGTAAAACAGTAGTCAATTGTCTGCCATGCTTTTGGGGGCAAGAAAATGCTTGATGAGACCCAATTGATTAGACTTGGATTGTTCCTATAGAACAAATACATATAGGAAGTAAAACAGCTCAGGATAGCGGGGATTTAATTTCAGAAGCATTATATCAGCACTGATGACACTCAAATCCTTATTAACCTGGGTTTGAAACCAGGTATTTAAGAGCTCCCCAGCATTAACCCAATCTCAGTCTATTCATAATACTTTATTTTTGGATATAGTTGCTCTCTGAATTTGCTTTGTAAAGTTTAGAAGAGTTTAAGACAGGTAATGGAATGGCAGAAGGAATTCACTCATGAGATGGGATGGAACTGGGCAGGGGACCCATAGCATGTGAGTTCACAGCCCACCGATGATCTCTTTAAAATGGTTAAGGGATGTCCCAGAGTTACATATATACTGACCCAATCAGAACACTTTTGTAATCACCAGCAAGTTACGAGGGAAATGCAAACCTACAGAACCTAATAATTTTGTATTAAATAAAACTGCAAAATATGACATTTAGGAAAACATCAAAAATTCCCATGAATACAACCGTCTAATAGAATCATTATCTTTTTAAATTATAATTGGCAAATTGGGACAAGCATTTCAGAGCAGAGAGAGAGAGAGAGAGAGAGAGAGAGAGAGAGAGAGAGAGAGAGAGAGAGAGATGTTATATATAATAAAAGGAATGTAGGAATTTGCTTAATTATACACTGAAAGCTGATATTTGTGTCTATAAAATCTAAATACCAATAGGTATAATTTTCTTTAAAAATCAAAACAAAAACCCACCAAGAAGCTACTCCAAGTAGGGTATACATATTTTAAGGTTGCTCAATATTGTTACTATCCACAGTTTTAATGCTGGTTCATTGCCATGACACTATGGGCTCATCTACACCAAGCAGGATATCCCACTGCGAAAGCAGTATGAAAGAGGTATATAAAAGGCAGGAGCCACACTACTGCTTTATAGCGGTATTGAAGTGCCCTGACAACTGTTGGGGCCCATTGACACACACCATATACCGCTTTCATACCACTTTCATAGTGGAATATTCTGCTTGGGGTAGATGTGTCATGGGCCCCATCAGTTGTCAGTGTACTTCAGTACCATTATAAAGCAGTAGTGTAGATCCTGCAGTGCTCTTCAATACCGCTATAATGCAGTAGTGTGGCGCCTACCTTTTATATACTGTTTTCATACCACTTTCATAGTGGAATATCCTGCTTGGTGTAGATGAGCCCTAAGAGCCTAACTAGAAAGGACATTCATTATGTGAAAGTCATGAACGTGCACAATTCTTGTTATGTAGGCTGCAGCCAGGAGAAAGCCTGAGCAGCCTCAGAACCATGGGGAAGAGAAGGGAGCAGAAGGTTAACTCTTTCTTTCCCTGACAAAACTCACCTTTCCAAAGCTGTTTGTTTGTTTTGTGGCTTTTGGTTTTTTGTTTTGCATTTGTTTCCAAGCCCGATTCAACATGCTGGTTTTAACCAATATAGTTTTACACAGCTAGGGACTGCAATACCTGACAAGATCACCTCTGCAGACATGAACCTACCCATAAATTACAATTAGCATCTAAGGTCTTCCTCTAGCTGCCTCCTCCAAGGGATGCTTGGAAGGCAGCAAAAAAAGGGCCGGGCCTTTTTTGTAGTGGCCCTCCAATTATCAAATTAAACTGACTCTGAGCTTCTCTTGTCTTAATTCACCTAGAACAGACTTCTCCATCCTGGTGCCCTCTAGATGTGTTCAACTGCAACACCCAGCTCTTTATGTAGTTTTTCAATAGCAAGACAAGTTTTGCCGTTCAATAGAAACACTGCAAGTAACATCTATATAAATAAAAATGTAAATGTCCATTCGAAACAGACGTTATATCTCCGAAAGTTCTTCACCGATTGCTTTGAAATTTTTACACAACGTTGCATTCGAATACGCGAGCGTTGTTATGTAACTATGTTCTATATGGGGTCAAAGGTTTGTCTTAAAATCGAAGAAATAGGCCTCCTCAAAACCAGTCCTGCTGATCATTGTGACATCGCCAACCAGTAGGCCAATCCGCTGCCTCTGCCTCCTCTCCTATTTGCATGTTTTCTCACAATTGGCTGAGTGAATATAGATGTCACACCTGTGACAGTTACACGTTCTGAAGAAAGGTAACTGCCAGGAGTTTCCACTAACCCTCTCACCGTAAAAACATCCTTTTTAAAAAACCAAACAATCTGCTTTACTTCATCCAAATAATGCCTCGCAGAAGATCACACTTAGGTCGTCGTACTCGCGGAGTGGAAGCACTGCGACGAGAAATTGCAAATCAGACTGAGGAAGATGCAAGGCTCTTAAATTTAATGGAGAAACAAAAGGAATGTGTTGCGCTGCTGGAAAAATTAAACTGCCTCAACTTGGAGAACCACCAGAGCCATTACAAACTTTGCTTGCCGGATATACTGCAGAATCAAAGCATTTCTATTCGAATACGCGAGCGTTGTTATGTAACTATGTTCTATATGGGGTCAAAGGTTTGTCTTAAAATAGAAGAAATAGGCCTCCTCAAAACCAGTCCTGCTGATCATTGTGACATCGCCAACCAGTAAGCCAATCCGCTGCCTCTGCCTTCTCTCATATTTGCATGTTCTCTCTATTTGCTCTTATAGGTCATTGTGACATCGCCAACCAGTAGGCCAATCCACTGCCTCTGTCTCCTCTCCTATTTGCATGTTCTCTCACAATTGGCTGAGTGAATATAGATGTCACACCTGTGACAGTTACACGTTCTGAAGAAAGGTAACTGCCAGGAGTTTCCACTAACCTCCTCACAGAAGATCACACTTAGGTCGTCGTACTCGCAGAGCAGAAGCACTGTGACGAGAAATTGCAAATCAGACTGAGGAAGAACGGGCATCAGCAAACGAGAAAAAAAGAAAAAGAATGCCTCAAATACGTGCCAAGGAACCAGCCAAGCAACGTTCAGCCAGACTTGAGGATGCACGATTGAGAGCACGGCAATCGCGTTCTACAGCTTCAGATCTGCTTTGTTCTCAACAGAATGAATGCGACAGGCTGAGAGTGGCTGAAAGACGTCAACGAGAAACAGCACATCAGCGTCAAACACGACTCCGTGGTAAACAATCACACGATTACAATCGCCTTGCATTCCGGTACAACCCAGCTGATGATTATAGTTTGAGGCGGCATGTTCTCATCGGCACTATGACTGAAGTGTGTCCTTATTGCAAGGCTCTTAAATTTAATGGAGAAACAAAAGGAATGTGTTGCGCTGCTGGAAAAATTAAACTGCCTCAACTTGGAGAACCACCAGAGCCATTACAAACTTTGCTTCCCGGATATACCGCAGAATCAAAGCATTTCCTATCTAACATCAGGTAATACAACTCATGCTTCCAAATGAGGTCGTTCGGCGCAGAAATCATCACAGCTCCATTTATGCCAACTTTCAAAGTCAAAGGACAAATTTATCATAAAGCCAGCTCCTTCCTTCCGTTTCAAGATAGTCAACATAAATTCCTACAAATGTATTTCATTGGTGATGGCAATGATGAATTGAATGCACGCTGCGGAATTTATACCGGCATAAAAAGGTCCATCGTTTCAAAACTGCAACAGCTACTTCACGAAAAAAACAATTTAGTACATTTGTTCAAAACAGCAATTGACATGATGCCATCTGATACACACAAGATTGTTATTCATGCTGACAAAACGCCTGCTGGAGAACATGTGCGAAGATTCAATGCTCCAACTATAGACGAAGTGGCAATTGTTATAGTCGGAGATCAATCTTGACAGGACCTTTCAAAGGTGAAGATGTCCTCATTCCTCGCATTCCTATGATTCCAACAGATATGCCATTTCAACTTAAGAGATTGCAATTCCCAATTCGATTGGCGTTTGCAATCACCATCAACAAAGCTCAGGGCCAATCTTTAGAGTTGTGCGGTTTAGATCTAGACACAGATTGCTTCTCACATGGACAATTATATGTTGCGTGTTCTAGAGTCGGCAAACCAGACAATCTCTATATCTACACAGACAATGGAACAACTAAAAATATTGTATATCCACAAGCATTGTGAAATTAAACATATTAGAAACATCCGCTTTGTCTTTTCTTTCTTTTCAATTTAACCAGACTGAGCCACAGCAACGCGTGGCAGGGTACAGCTAGTGTGCAATAAAAGATTTAGACTTTTAAGCCTCTTGGACACTAACCCAGAGGCGGGAGAACTAGATGTTGATGAAATTCTACTTTGGCATGGTAATAGGGAATTACAAGCTTATTGTAATTTCACATATGCTTATTTTCATATATGAAGAGCTAGAGGGTACAAGATGCTTCCCTGATAAGTAAGAGTTGGGGTATAATCTCTTTGAAGGTGGGGGAACCCGGATGTTGATGAAATTCTACTCCCATCATATCTCACTACTGGTCAGGCTGGGACTGATGAGAACTGTGGACCAACAACATCTGAAGAGCCACAGGTTCGCTAGCCCTGAGCTAACTTCTGATTTAATACACATTTATTAAGTTCAAAATGGATTGAGTAGTTCTTACTGGCACAGATAGAAAAAGAAATAAAGCCTATAATGCAGGAATAGGCTACCACTTTTGGTCAGGGGGCGGATTGCGCCCTCCCCCCAACCAAGCCAGCAGGCTGGATAATGCCAATGACACTTGTGATGATGACATCCGCTTTGCCTACTCCCCCCCCACCTGAGCAGAGAGAGGCACAGAGCTTCAAACCTCTCTGAGATCAGAGATAACATGGGTATTCCTCTCTCCTGCTTCCTCTCAAAGCCTCTGTGGGCTGGATTGGGAACCTCCACAGGTTGGATGAGGCCCATAGGCCAGAGGTTGCGATAATGCATCACTGCATTACATCACACTTCTGAGGCGCTAACACTGAATTAAAACCTTTTGACACCACCACCAGCATCACTGTTTACAAACTTTGTGTTTATTTCCACATTTATACAAAACATCATCCCCTCCTTCCTACAACACAAAACCAGTAATGCTATCTAAGCACAATAATGATTCAATTTAAGTTTTTTAAAATATATATATATGAGTGAACAGTGAAGTATTGGTAATTCTATGTTGCCTTTTAAATGTGTCTCATGACTTTTTCATAGAAGATGGCATGAAAGTCCAAGAAAGCAGCCTTGTTTATGACCAGTTTTGTGTTTGATACGCATGTTATGAAAATGTGTTTCCAGCAGGAAAAGGTACTTTATTTGTTCAGTACTGAACCATCAACAGACATGACAAACAAAAAATAGCATTGAATTCAGTCCTTAAACTATTTAAGCTTGTGATCCTGTGTACACTTGGAAATAAGCGCAACTGAAATCAATGCAATTTGCTTTTAAGTAAATTGGGCTGCTACCTGGAGAGATCTATTGGGAGATGTTAGAACTAAAACGCAGAAATGAAAGACAATATGCAGAATAATGCTATTTTAGCCCCATAGCTTGCTAAGCCAACTTTAATTAAATGGAATTCTCTGGTCATGTGTCTTCATGCCTGACTTTTTGTAAAAGCCACAGAACTTCTCCCATCCATCTCCTGCAAAGAGGATAAACCTAACCCTATTCTTCCTCATTTTTCTTTCCCTAAAGAGAAAAAAAAGAGCTGACCTCTTCTACTTACATTCAATTTCCGTAGGCTTGTTATATCCTTGCCAAATCCCCCCTTCGACAAGAATCATGTGACACAGCACTAAACTGCCGCTGCTAAGGGGCTTCCACTAACAAAACAGAGCACCGTATGTTGGGTTAATCCTGCACCTGTGATCCGTTATTCAGTGGTTAAGAAATGCAGCCCAGGCTATGGTTGCCTAATACAGCTCAGCTGTTCCCCTCCACCCCCCAGACCCGCAGTGCTCCCTTTGATTGTAACGTTGGCAAGCAAAAAATAGTCCAACCAGTCACACAGCTACATGAGGGATACAAAGCATGTGATGGTAGAAAAGGTGAAAAAGAGGAAAGGCAGGCATCAGCAAGACTGATTTACAGCATTTACTTCCATTTGGAGATGGGTTAAAAGTTATCCATGAAATTTAATGTCGTACTGTTGCACTAATGTCCAGGGATCCTTTATGGCAATGTACAACATTTGTGATTGCTTTTTAAATGATATTTTTATGTATGATACACCCAAGGTACACGGTCAATATTAACTCTATGCTGCAAGAAGAATATCAGAAATTATGATGATGTAAATTTTGATTGTAGACTTGTGTTCCAATACTGCATAAATAGATTCCAATCAGTAATAAAGGTGTTAATCCAATTGACACCCTCCCTCTTTTGATGCAAACTGTGGACACATCTACACCCAATACTTTCTCAGTGTGACTCTTTAGTCCAAGGATGGGCAACTTGAGGCCCTCCAAATGTTTCGGCCTACAACTTTCATCAGCTCTAGCCAGTATAGCCAATGATGAGGGATCCGGCTAAAACATGTGGAGCGACACAAGTTACCACCCCCTACTTTAGCCAGTTCCCTAAAATCAAAAGAAGAGGCACTTCTCTGTGTCCTATCTAGGAAAGAAGAAAGTTTGAATGGGATGATCAAGAGGGCCTTCACTCTGAACACAGACTAAGGACTACCTTGCCTGTGAAGTGTGGTTGCCTACCCCACCCCCCCTTGCTGCTTTTTGCTGGTTGTTGAAGACCAGCAAGACTTGTGTGGGCAGATAATGAATGCTGACTGGGGCAGATAACATCCAGCAAGACTTGTGCTGAATGGGGCAGTTAATGCTTTGATGTTATGGTTTTAACTTCTGGCTCTGATTCCTTGGTTGATAGTTTTACAATTGTTGCAAGCTGCCAAGTGGTGCTTTTAAACCAGAAGGGTAGGATACAAATGTTTTGATAAATGAATAAAATAATTGTTCATGTGCAGGCATTCAGGGCTGGTCTTGATCCCACAATTGACCATGTATGCAATATGGGCAGACAATGAAGATTAACTTCTGTAGGCCAGGTGTGGGGTAGATGCATATCCAACTCCATTTAATATATATGTATGACGTGTGTGTGTGTGTGTGTGTGTGTATATATATATATATATGTGTGTGTGAGAGAGAGAGAGAGAGAGAGAGTGTCATACAAGGAACAGGAACAGCTTCTTCAACAACAAAAATCTTTTAGCTCTATGAATAAACTGTGTCTACAGTTTTTCTGAGAGCTTATACTGGTATAAAAAGGCTGCTTGTATACAGTCACTTCACTGTTGTCTCTGGTAAACATGCTTTGCAGGGATTTGTAATGCTTCAAAAACCTGCGAAACCCATTTGACTGGAGATCTCAGGGGAAAAAATGAAAGAAAAATTATGTACAGCACAGGGAACAATGAATCTGTCAATACCATTTGCAAGTACATTAAAAAGTACTGTCTGTCCCTATCCTTGGGCTTTCTTTCTTACAAGTCAATGTTGTTTCGGATACACTCCATCTACATCTGTGCTCCCACCCCATATCTGCTTCCAATATTTGGAGGTTTGAATGCAGTGGAGGCAGCAGTCAAGCTGCAGTACTGAATCAAGGATAATTATTCTTGTTGCAGATCCACTTATTAATACAGCGTTCCACATGTCCAATATCACGTTTCAGCTGGAGCGCACACCCAGTGCCAATAAACCCTGGTGTAGTGATGCTGCATGCACTATGTTACAATGTGGTGCTGGCTGTGTGGATCATTGATTGTCTTTTACAGTCCAGTCACACATTTAAACCAACCCATAGTCAAGAAAGATGCCGGAATTCTGTGCCATTCAGACACAAGTGAAAAAAGCAAACCATACAAAATGGCTAAACCAGTGATAGTTTTTTCTGCTTCCATTTGGAAGTAGTTATAACAATGCAAACCTAACACGAAGACTGGATGGTTACAACATGACAGGCACAGATGGGTTTGTGATTTATGAACTTAATGAAGGATTCTCAGAATTTCATTTGACCAGACCGTCCATAGCATATCATATCATATTTAGAAAATGTGGAAGCCAGATGCTAAGAATGAATATCATGAAAAGAAAAATGCAGAATGTGACATCCAAGAAAAACTGATAGTGGTTGAAAGATCCAAAAGTCCAGGAGTAGCAAAGCACACAATGCAAGCTGGGCCTCCAAATTTCCTTCAGTGTTGGGAAATACACCTTCATACAATGGGGTTGTTCCCACCGTCAATACGGCACAGGCTTCACTTGAGGAACCACTTGTTCCCACAGGTAGAAACAGCCATTCCATGGGACTGTAGCAGAGGGAGAGAAACAGCACTATACCATCAGCACTGCTGAGAGGCCTGTGGTCACCTGGCAGTGGCTATTCCATCAGGCTACCTGAACAGTTTTCATCCCAGCTAGTCATTATAAAAACTGTAACTTTAAGATCTAGAGAGCTTCAGGTGATGGGTGATATAGAAATGTAATAAATACCTCCTCCTCCCTTTTTCCATTTATGTAATGTCTTTTAGATTGTAAGCCTTACAGACTCCAGATATAACATTGTCAGAACCTGAACATAAGCTAAACTCACCCCAGTAGTAATTTAATTAATTGGGTGCATCTCTATGTGACCTAACCTCCTCCTCCTCCTCCTCCACCTCCTCCTCCTCCTCTGCATAACGTTTGACAGTAACTAGTAAATCCCAGGCATGTCCCAACCTAAGTTAAGCATTTGCAAGTCCCATTTGTTTTCAAAATGGGGAAACTTCAGGACATGTTTAAGTCTCTCACTGAAATCGATGGGAACTGAAGTCTGAAGCTTTGCTTGGCTTGTGACAGCAGCTAATTATTATTGCAGTTATGAGAGAGAGAGAGAGAGAGAGAGAGAGAGAGAGAGAGAGAGAGAGAGAGAGAGAGAGTGTTCGGGAAGTGTGAGATAGCAAATTAATATAATTTGTTTTGTTGTATGCAACTGTTTTAGTAATGCTGACTTGAACTCAGCCTTGCCTTCATATTCATAAGCTGAACAGTTCAGTGACAGCAAGTTAGAGGTGACTGAGGACTTCTATTCTGTTCCTAATTAATGCAATAGAGGAATGAAAGCCCTGACTATCAGGCGCCACCACAAACAAACTACCTACACACTGTATGGAGGACTCATTCTCTCTGCAGAGTTCACTGTCTCCTGACTTGTTCTGAGCTGCAAGCCAACAGATCATTAGTTATGACTGGTAGAGTCTGGAAGATAATGTGTTGACTTTCGTCTCAGGAACTATTAAAATACAAACAGTGCACTGAAAGCTACTTATCTGCATTTTTAGAATAAACAGGAGAAGCTGCTCATTTTAACAAGCTGTAAGAAATGAGCCACAGACTCTCATTCTAGAACATCTACATAACGTTAATGAATGCACTTTCACCCCTCAAAGGCATCATCAACATGAACGACAAAAACAACAACAAAAGATGGCAATGCCATGACAAATCATTTAGGAGATTTGCAATGAAAAGTGCAGCGATAGCAACAAAAGTACAGAATAGTTTTCAAGCAAAACACTATGCCAAGGACAGTTAAAACACACAATGACCTGACATGCATATCTCAGGTTGGAAACGATAAGATGTAAACGTACAGAGAGTTCGCTATACTCTATGACCTTGTTTGAAAATGCGGTCAAAATATGGCACCCATAAGATAAATGCTAATGCAGTTATTTTCAGAAACATTCTTGTCTAATCAGTTGCACATACTATGTTTTGGAAAGAGCAACCGTTTTTCAATACAACCAGTTAATCTGAAATGCATAACCCTTTTAACTTATTCCAGTCCTAGTCTATTACACAATTAAGAAGTTAAATGGAGAAACTGAAACTGAGGGGAACAGCTTAAGGCTGGCCTTGGCCCTCTGACAGCCACAGTTCACACCCATCCCATGCACAGAACTGTTCCCTCACAGCGTGTGTGGAGTCACAATGTCTCTAAAGCGATGTCACATGCACATCATAGGCATCTTAGAATGACTGCATGTGCATAAAGGCACAACCTTGAAGGTTTCATGCATTACATGAAGTCAACATATGTATAATAGAATTAAGGGCATACCCATGTGAACATTTAGGATGTGTGCATATATCGTTCGGGTATGTGTAGAGACCACAAGAGCAGCCCTGCTGGATCAGATGGAAATTCCATCTAATCTAGGATCCTACTTCCCACAATGATCAATAGTCCTCTCTCTCTCGATTGCTCTCTAGCAGCCAACATGCAATGGCACAATACTTCTGAATCTGGACGCTGCATATGTTTATTTATTAGGAAAACTTATAAACAGCATAAAACCGCATAAAACAGCATAAAAAAAGTAAATTCAATTTGTAGTAATTGTTTGAATACACTGTACTTTTAATATACCAAATGTGATAATTTTATGCCAAACCAACTTGTACATAATTACATTTTATGTTCCTAAAGTAACAAAGTGACTTTCAATCAGTAAAAAGTGCTAATATTGCATTTTCCCCAATTTTTCCAAAAATTCCCACCCACCCCAAAAAACGCCCCCCCCCCCCCCCCGGCTTCAAAATTTCCTGAAATTTTACATCTGCCCTCTAGAATGCCACCTTTCTAACTGTTTCCCAATTGCGCCTCAGAACCCACTTTTCCCATGGATCCTTTGGCACAACACCCTAGTTCCCATGCCCTACTTCAACTAAGTCTGTTGCAACCAAGGCTAACTAGCCACTTTTTCTCTGTTTCCTCATACCTCCTCTTTCTTTATTGTTTTCCCTGTGTCGATTCTTATGACTGTAAACTCCTTGGGGGCAGTGACTATTGTACAAAGCCCCATGCACATTGATGGTGCGACATGAACAACAACATATTTGCTTCTGTTTGGTGCTCTAATGAACATGTCAGTCAAAGAGCAGGACACAAATACATTTAATATGATGATATAGTGCTAACAATATTACCACACATCTGCAAAAATACAACAGTATAAAGCAGAAAGAAGACATATTTGCAAGAGGGAAACCAGATTTTATATTATCAAAAGCCTCCCAAACGTACAAACGTGCTATAATGTAGGCTGAATTGTATTTTCAGTTTAGCCATAAACAAACAAAAACTCACACAAAGCCCACTCTCTAATTTCAGGTGTCAGGGTCTTTACAGGGGAACTTACAGGTCAGAAGCAAGAACACACAGGTGTGCATTAGGTCAGTAACTGAAAACAACCAGTTAGGCTGGAATCTGATCCCACCACCCACACATTCCGGTGGGCATTATAAAACACTCCCTGAAGGAATATTATCCTAATACTGACTAATTTTCACAAACACCTCTGATCTCTTTAAAACTGCCCTCCCCCATTCTCTGCATTGTGCAAAGCTGGTTCAGCTGGCTATGTGGATCTCCGCTATGCCTGTTCACATAAAAGTTTTTATGTTCTTTTCAAGTCAGTTCTTCTGAACACGCAGTGCACAAGGCTCTTTAAAAACAAAGGTACGTCCAACAGTACTCTTTCATACATACCTTGAAACACAAAAATATAAAAGACTTATATTCCCATAATTCAATATGCATGAAAAGCAGCTTCAGAAATATTGTCATCTTGTCCCCGAACAATGACAGGTCCCAATGATATCATTAGTAAGGGCAGCAATTTTTCCAAAAACAAATACACAGTTGCACATCTACACACAATTTAGGAGGGGCTAAAAAAGAAGCAAGTGGAAAGCATTCTACGTAAAGGTCATTCTCCAAATTAGAGTCTGTGGTATTTATATGTTATAATACTTTGATAATCTAATGAGTTGTATCCAACAATGTTCTTTTGCTAGCAGGATGGATACTGCTGGTGGATCAAATTCCCCCATGTAGTTCCAAAATCTGCTCCTGAGGATTAGGAAATTGTGTAAATATGGAGGGTGGGGTGGGGACTGCGGGGAGAAGGAGGAATTCTCAATGTGCAATCAGAAGTTCACTCTCATAATATTAGATTTAACCCAACAACAGCAAAATAACCCCAAAGTGGTCAAATGATAATAGTTAAGTAACACATCATGATGCAGGGGGCAGAGGAGGGGGGGGAGTCACTTTTCTTGCTTAACTAAGAACTGATCTACATATTTTAGCCATTACCATATTGTTCTACTCATAAGGCCATAAAATGTACTACTGAAACAAGTAGGTTTCTCTAGCCGCCCCTTTGAGATATTTATCCAGGTCTGTATACAAGAAGCAAACACTGCAGGTCATTTGATTTTTCTTCCTTCCCTTGAAAATACATACCGTATTTCTTCGATTGTAACACGCCATTGATTGTAAGACGCACACTAATTTCAGTACCATCAACAGAAAAAAAAAAAACCCTAAGACACACGCGCGATTCTAAGACGCACCCCATTTTTAGAGATGTTTATATGGGGGGAAAAGTGTGTCTTAGAATTGAAGAAATAGGGTACATTTCCTCTATCAGGAATACATTTCATTGTGTCCTTTTTTCTGGCCTTCCTTTTGTTTCCAAAGAAAACAGGTTGGAGCAGGACAGGACGGGATCAATACTAAGTGGCTATTGAGAAGCAACATTAAATTAATTAAATGAGACACATCACAAGCCCAAAGCTAAGAAAGGTAGGTGAAAGGGAGGGAAGGAAGCATCCATTATATTTTATGATGGCTGACAAGCATTGTTGCATTCTCAGTGGCTGATGTAATGCATTGGGCAAAATGTCAGTATGTATCATAATTAACATAATACACTGACTCACACCCTACTCTCATCCACTTTATTTTTTTACATCGACTGAAAGACTGACCAAGTATTCCTACTTGATTCATAACTACCACTTCAAAGGTTCTGGTTCCCCTTTATGCTTTATTGCAAGGATGGATACACACACTTTTCTACCCACACTTTAAAGGGAAGGGATTGTGGCTCAGTGGCAGAGTACATGCTTTGCTTGCAAAGGGTCCCAGGTTCAATCCCCGGCTTCTCCGGGTAGAGCAAGGAAAGAATCCTGCCTGAAATCCTGGAGAGCCTCTGCTTCCAGGATGTGCCTACAATACTGGGCTGGATGGGCCAAGGTTCTGACCCAGTATAAGGCAACTTCCTACGGTCTTGTGCCCATTCAGCAAGGACTAACTTTCCATCATTCTCCCCCCCACCCCGCTTTCTGCCACTTAGTTCTGCAGGAAGATCAGGCAACTTCAAACTTGGTACGGCTGTTTATGGCTGCTCAGAGCTTTCCACATCTCACTTCTGGGTTGAAATTCCTAAGCTCCTCAACAGATTATATGGTTTTAGAGAAGCCTTATGATTCTTTTTTAAAAAACAAGCATATGCTTCTATTTCAGATGATGCACAATCAAACAATATGGTAGTAAAATACTATTTGCATTACCTTTCATTAATAGCAAATACTGTTAGTCAAAATTAAACTAAACATAATTTGTCCAGAGGTTCAGAATAGGAGTCATGATGCAACTGTTATTTCTAATGGTGTTTTTTTTAATGCTTTATTTTCTCTCCAATCTCTGGCTTTTAGATTTTCTTCTATTCTCCACGGAAAGATATTGTTCCATGACAGTGGTTTCCTTTAAAAACAGCTGGCCAGACCTTAAAACAAATACTGAATAATGAGAAGTAGGTGACTAAAGCAAATGCACTTCTTGGTGGCAGGTTGTATAATTTCAGAGAGAAAGAATAATATTTTTCCAAGGTTTCAAAGTGTATAAAATTCCTTATGTCATTGGTGGGTAAACTTACTAAAATTAGAGCAATCTGTAAATGAACGTGATATACCGTGATATAATATGCATACTGTTATGCACAAATAAATGCATCAATTATAGAGAACGCACACCAGCATATAGTGAAAGAAGACTGTGCAAATAAATGAGCATAGAAACAGAGCACCAAGTCATGTTTTACCATGTAACCTACTATCCCTTTTGGTGAATGCAATGCTGAACGGATCGATCGTAACACAAGAGTTGGAAGTATAGAGATATACTTCTGTGGTACAGTCTGATACAGTCTGAGCAACATTTCAGAAGTAGCTAGATGTGATTCTTGAATGTAGTATATATGTGTAGGAATGGTCTCTTTTATGCAAGTGTTTATATAGCTCTAATCTCCCATCTCTGTGTTACAATCTATATATTTCTCAGGTTATTGTTCTAAAGATACATGCAATTTATTTATTTGCTATGGCATTTATATCCCACCTTTTTTCCTCCAAGGAACCCAAGGCGGCACATATAATCCTCCTCTCCATTTTATCCTCACAACAACAACCCTGTGAGGTGGGTTGGGCTGAGAGTCACCCAGTGAGCTTCCATGGCTGTGTGGGGCCTAGAACCCAGATCTCCCGACTCCCAGTCTGACACTTTAGCCACTTCACCACACTGGCTCTAGAGCAGGAGTGCACATTTGGTCCCCATGCCTGAGGTTCTATGCCACTACAACAGAAGGAAACAATGGGTCTGCTCAGAAGCCACAGCCAAATGACATTTGGCTTTGGGCATTCCCTTCCATCCTCACATACACTTCAATCCCTTTTGTTATTTACTGGTTCAAGATTAATATAATGGTTTGCAAACAATCCTCTCGACACACTGAATGCATGGAGGGGGCTGAACAGGTTAGCCCCGCCCACTGCTCTACCCATGCATCATTGCCATGCTCCCCCAGTGAACACCTGCATCCCATTCATTCAACATGTGGAGGGGGGTCGTTTATACCACCTAAAGGATTAGAATTGCATCTGAATCAGACAAACAATGGTTACTGCAAGCACATAAGAAGAGTCATGCCGGATCAGACACTTATCTAGCCAAGGATTCTGTTCCCACTGTGATCAACCAGATACTCCAATGGGGAGCCCACAAACAGAACACGAGCGCAATGTCCCACTCAAGTTTTCTTAGCAAGTGGCGTTCAGTAGGATACTGCCACTGTTACCGGAAGTAGCAAAACTGCTGTATCCTCCATTGATTTGTCTAATTTCCTTTTTAAAACTGCCCAGGTTGGTGGCCATCACTAAATCTTGCGATGACTTGCTTCCAATCCAGAATTAGAAACTCGGATCAAGCCTTAGTATCAGAGCATTTCAGTTGGAAGAATGAACATTCCTTTAAAAATTAGTTGCAAAAGAAGTTCTGTTGGGAGGCTCCCTAGCGAAAATTGTACAGTATATTGGATAAAAACAGGGGGGAAATAGCGCAGACTCATTTTGCAATCACTACTGTGGATTCAAAGAAAGAATGTGCTAAATAATAGGAAAACAGGTCTTTATTTATGATTTTGCAAAAGGTATGATGAAAATGATCATCATATATGTTCCCTTTGACATCCTTTTTATTATGATCAGTCAAATTAAATAAAAAAGGGAAATATAAGAACATGAATTAGAATGGTAAGAATAATGGATTTTTTTTGGAATTGGTGCACAGGAAAGGAAGAGTATATGGGAACATGCAAACTTAAGGCACAGGCCCAATGATCAAAACTTTGGTCAATATCTCTCTGGTTAGAAACATTCAGATATTCTAATGGGCAAGGAAAGGGCGGAAATAGAAATTGGCATTGTAGAGTGTTCCTTGAACATTTCCTAACAGACTGACTCTCCGAAGTAGCCATGCTATGGCCTTGGGAAGTGGAGATTAATTTCTTGCCCAGGTTGCAGAGACAGAAAATTTAGAGGAGGAAAGGCACTACCATATCCCTTCGATTTACTTTAGCCATCCCAGTCGGTGTTTCAACAGCTCTGCACTGGCCCAGCAGTAAGCAGGGATTTACCCAACTGTACTGAGCAACTATACTAAAGGTCAATGACAGTGCTAAAGGCTTATATTTCATGGGGGGTGGGGTGGGGGAAGGTTGCCTCCACGAAAGTCCTTCTCTCAAAGTCATTAAAAGTTGCTGTAAGTTCATATGGACCTGATCCTTCTACTTTTTGCCTTTCTCCAGGGGAAATAATAATAATAATAATAATAATAATAATAATAATAATAATAATGCCATCAGCTCAGCCATCTGCTTAAATTATATCTTGGCTTTGTACAAGCCTTTCTTTTTCCTTTTTACTCATTCTGACATAGTTTGAGAAGTCCTAGGAATTAATTTCCAGGTTAAAGCAATATAGGAATAAATCATGTTGATTTCATAAAATACATTTGTCTTCAAGTTAAAAGTAATTCTTGTTGATATTTACATCACAGTACTGCTCCATGCACAAATCACAGACACAGAGCTACAGAATCTGTTTCATTTCCAAATATCATAGCAAAAACAAAACAAAACAAAAAACAAGAACCCACAGATGGTGAAGTAGCAAGCATGACAATTAAAAAAAACTGTGGCAAGTGTGACTAACCCTCACTAAAATTTATGGGGGGTTGGGATTCTGGAATCTTTTAAAGAGAGGGCTGCGAAACACATCAAAGAGATACTTCACTTTCTGACATGCGAAAACTATCAGATGCAAGAAAGTACATTGCTAGCTAGCTCTTAGCAAACTCCTCTCTGTATCTGCATGTAAGGAAAAATCCAATTATCACTGATAGTCTTCCACACAATGGAAACCACCACCAGAAAAAGTTTAACAGTCTTATCACACTCCACCTTACATGTTAGGTTTAGAAACATTACAAGTATTTTTAAAATTTTATTTATTTATTTCATTTTTATACTACCCAATAGCCAAAGGTTTACAACAAATAAGCATGAATCTAGATTGCACTGGCTGCCAATATGCTATGGACCAAATTTAAGCTTTTGTTGTTAGCATATAAAACCCTTATCGGATAGCTCAGGGACTGCCTTATCTTATATGTCCCTGTGGTTGTAGAGGAGACAGTTTTAGTTGCCCATTCTATAGCTACCAGCAATAGGACATAATAGCCCTGTTCAGACAACACACTAAACCATGATGGTAAAGCATTTTGAGCTAAACATTATGGCTTAGTGCGTCGTGTGAACCATTCCTAAGCATGGTGGCTATATAACCATGGTTTAAACACGCTCTCTAACCACTTGCTGTAAAGGCGTTAGTGATCTAACCATGGCTTAACGTGTTGTCTGAACAGGTCCTTGTGGAATTTCCTCCCTATTAACATCAGGCAATAGGGCTATGCAAACTTTGAGATTTGGCTTCCCAACAGCCATTTTATGATGGATCCGCCATTTCCTCTGCATAGCTGAAGGGACCCAGTACTATAGTAAATTCTACAACTCCCAGGATGCACTGCCTGAAAGGAAGGGACCTACCGGAGGCCCAGGAAAGGCATGCAGTTGTGTCTTCATCACTGCAATTGCTGCTGCTGCGATCATCCCGGCACCACAGTGATCGCCCACTTGCCGCAATGATTGCTTCAAGATCTGCACATCCCTGGATGGGGCGCTGCACGTTCCGCAAGTGTCCCCAGGCTGGACGATTGCTGTGGTGGCTGGGCGATGCCCTGCACGGTTAAAGGAAAGTGATTTGAGCAGCAATGCGCTCTCTGTGTCCATGCATGTGTGTGAAAAACAGCTGAGTGCTCTACGAATGTGTAAATAATGAGTCTCCATTTGTTTTTATGGTTTTTATGGACCATAAAAAATTAAATTCTCAGTTATTTAATTACTGTTTTTTTAAATGAAGATAGTGCATTTATCTTTATAATGCACTTCCATTCACCCATTGCCTTCGACACTCACAAATCAGTGGATGTATATATATATTTGATGCCATTTGGTCAGCCTCTGAGCTCACCCAGCATGACATTTGCAGATGTGTTTGCTTTTAGACCAAGAGGAACTTTATGGAGCAAAGCTGATGCTGTCCCAGAAATAACACTGCTGCAGTTCAGAGAAGTGTGTGTGTGTGTGTGTGTTTTTAAAGCAGTATCATGCTTTGTTTGTCCCAGCTTCTGCTGCCATGAGGCAACCCAGAGGCCTAAGGAGAAGTAAACTATCCATACTGTTGTTGCAAATTTCTTTTTCAGACTACTTTCCAGAATCCTGTTTTTCTTCTTCTTTTGTTTATAATTCAAATATTCTAGTGTTCCTGCAGGAGAACCACAGTGAATGTTTCTATTTGAGGAAAATCTCTTTGTGATTTATAATCTCAAACAGGGAAAACTCTTGTTAAATGAATTCTGCTGGAAGGTAGCAACATGTCTAGCACACTTAGTTTCTGGTGTTTGGGTATGTGTGTGTTTTTCCCCTTGAAGAATATATTAAGTCTCAAGGAAAGGAAGTTCACAGTTAAACTGTGCCATCCACTTAAAGCAACGCAGGGCTACCAAGAATAGATCCTTGTAACCTGGCAAAAACTGATGCCCATATCATAACATGACTACCACCAGAACTGTGGATTAATTAATAACATCCTTCCTGTTTACACCAAAATAGCACTTACATGAGTGTCAGGCTTCACAAGATGCAGAAGTTATTGGTTTTTCTTTTTTAAGAGAAGGGCCTCCTGAATGGGATTTGGGTTGTAGTGCTGGGGGGGGGGGAAGGGTTAACTTTTTCTTGTAGAATCATTTTCCTGATCTAAACCATATATACACAAAGCCAAAAGCTGCTATTTGCCCTGTCAGGAATACATAGGCAAATAATTTTGAGGTGGGGCCATTTAGATGGGGGTAGCACCATGCCTGATGATGAGTGACAACAATATTACAGTCCCAATCCAATTCAGGGCATCCAGTAACTTCTTTAAAAAGAAGAAACTGTTGGGAATCCTGCTCATAGTTCCCGTGTGTTTCATTTGGTTTCTTACTGTGGTGGCCAAACCTGTGTTTGGCCTCTACCATTTCAGATAAAACTCCCTGCAACAGAAAATAATCACGTTGAGCAGAAAGGCAAGTTTCTCTGACGACTAATTTCTTAAGAGCAGGGAACATAAGCTGCCATCAAGAGTGAATCACACAAAGGGTAGAACCTTGCCACATCATCATGTCAGGAAGAGACAGTAGCAGGGGAAAGGCAATGCATGTAGACATTAGGGAGCTAGGCAACTCCTTTCTACACAGGATGCTTCTTCATGTGATTCATGAAGAATGAGGGGAGACATGATAGCACTCTTCAAATACTTGAAAGGTTGTCACACAGAGGAGGGCCAGGAACTCTTCTCGATCACCCCAGAGTGCAGGATACGGAATAACGGGCTCAATTTACAGGAAGCCAGATTCCGGATGGCCATCAGGAAAAACTTCCTGACTGTTAGAGCAGTACAACAATGGAACCAGTTACCTAGGGAGGTTGTGGGCTCTCCCACACTAAAGGCATTCAAGAGGCAGCTGGACAATTATGTCAGCTATGCTTTAGGGTGGATTCCTGCATTGAGCAGGGGGTTGTATTCGATGGCCTTATAGACCCCTTCCAACTCTACTATTCTATGATTCTATGTGTAAAGCGGGTTTGAGTTGCTTGGAGAAGAAGTTCATGCTGTCCTATACCTCCAGTCGGAAATGGTATAGTCCACTCACAGGTTTACCACTTTGTGAGAACGAGGTCTTAGTTATCAGTATCAGGAGAACCTCTGGCCCATGGGCCTAATCCAGCTCACAGAGCATCCTGAGATTCCTCCAGGGGCCAAATCTTCGGGTTGCATTTTTATTTACCATTGGCCATCCTGGCTGGGGCTGATGGAAATCTGGAGGGTACCAGGTTGGGAAAAGGTGTGAACAAGGATAGGAAGACCAAACTGGGTGACCAAAACAATGGAAACACAAAGGACTTTTAAAATTCTGTCTGAATAACATAAACACCAGTGCACAACTATTGCAAAAGAGACCTAGGATTTCCATGGAAAAATAGAAATAATGTACAGTGGGGGAAAGTAGTCAGGCACAGAACAGCACAAAGTTTAGAGGTGGTTCACAAGTGCCACCACAAGCTATAAATGAATGGGGTAGGGGGCTGGATTACGTTCTCAGAGTGTCTTCAAGGGAAGTATAAGCCGTGCTTAATAACTAAAAACAGGCACAGTACTTAAGATCAGGAGGAACCCTGCAATCTGTCTGGGAGGAAGCCCTGATTCTTAGTTCTAAATGTATGGAGAGAGAATGCACCAGTTGCTTAATGGGGAGAAGAACACACTCTGCACCTGCTCAGAAGCACTTCATATTTTACATCTTTTTTATATTTTTCAAAGGAAAACAACCAAAGATGGAAGTGGTCATGCTAAATGGATGTGGTTAAAAGAAATGGGGTTAGGCTAAAAAACAAAGACCAACAATACCTGCAGCAGATTCTCTCCCTTACTTATACCACTGTTGCTCTAAAACTAATATTTTATTATGAGGGGGTAACTGCACATCTTTTTCCTCATCCCTTTACTCATACTGTATTTAAAGAAAGCAACACAAAATAGCTTCAGACAGCTCCTGAGCACTACCATTTATCCACTCCAATACAATCATTAGATTTGCTCTTTTAATTTAACAAACATCATTATCCTTACGATTTGTATAATGTAATTGGATTTGCATGACATTGTATTTATTGGCCGCCATTGCAATCTTCTGTGATTAATCATGCTCACCATGGAAATAGTTTCCTCTTTGCAGAGTAGCCATGAATGACTACATTTTAAGACGCTATTATTGTGCTGTGCACATGGGCAATGAGGAGAAGTTAAAAGGGAAAGAAAGGTGTGGGTTTGGGATTAAAGGATTTGGTGTCATGGCAAAGAGATTAGCTGAAATACATTTGTGTGTGGTGGTGGGAGATGTTTTCAAATTCGATGTGTATTTAAAGTGAGTTAGATATGAGTATTTGAGGTGAGTCAGATGTCATGAATTGTTGGTTTTTACCTCACACTCCTTTTATGCTATCAGGAACTTTTTATATAAAAATTAAATAAAGGACTGTTACATGACTTAAAAAATTACTTGCAAGTGCTGATTTCCACATAAGATTGTGGAACACATATAAGCAACAGTGACAGGGAAAAGCAGGTCATTTAATATAACAAGGACATATTTTTGAATAAACATGTAGTACAACCTTGCCCATGAGAAAAGGCCTTGCTGATAGGAAATATAGTGCTATATTAAATGCCATGTGGAACCACCATTTTAGTTCCACCTGCATAAAAACAATGACTTTGGATGAGGCTTTTAACCTGCCACTTTACTGAGGCTTCTGTTTCTGGATTCTTTGTGGGATTAAGATTGGCTTCTTTACGCATGTCCCCCCCCCCCCCCCAACCAGGGTTCTTCTTTCTCTGCCTTTCTGCATGTTCCATTACACAACCTCCAGATGGTAATGCAGTATAGCAGAATTGCACAAATACACCAGGCTTTCATGCCACCACTCAGGGAAATACCACTTTCCTTGTTAGAAAACAATAAATGCCTCATGTAGAAAGGATCTTAGAAGCACTAAGGGTCTGAAATGTGGAGGCAACACTTTTCTAACTACTGCAATCCAGTCTGCTTTGAATTGCATTCCTATTAAAACAAATGTATGAAAGCTTCAAAAGTCTTCCAGAACCTTCTTATTAATATTATTTATTTATTTATTTATTTGGGGGATCTACAAGTTCTGGTCTAAACCAAAGGTCTTCAGCCATTTATGGTCTCTGGAATTTAAGGAAGTGCCATGGGTGCCTCTGGAATTTGAGGAAGTGCTGTGTTAAAATTATGCAAATTTAAGTAGGGCCAATCAACTGACTCAATCCATACAAGACAGAAGTACTGTTAGTGGATGGTTCGTTTGGTCGGCTAAATGATGTTGAACCTATTCTGGAGTGAGTTGCACTCCCTCTAACGGATCAGGTTCATAGTTTGGGGTGGGGGGTGCTCTTGGATGCACCAGTGACAATGGAGACACAACTTGCCTCCCTGGCATAGAGCACCTTTTATTAGCTAAAGCCGATATACCAACTATGTCCTTAACTGGACAGAGATAGCCTTGGTACAGATATCCATATTCTGGCAACTTCTCGTCTAGATTCATGCAATGTGTTATACGCAGGGCTGCCTTTGAAAATGGTCCGGAAACTTCAGCTGGTCCAAAATAGGGCTGCAAGACTGTTAATGGGGACTAGCCAATGTGATCATATTATGGCCAGCACTTTGCACTGGCTGCCGGTCCATTTCCAGGCCGGATTCAAAGTGTTGCTGTTAACATTCAAAGCCCTAAAGGCTTGGGCCCAGGTTACTTGAAGGATTGTCTTCTCCCATATATTCCTGCCTGGACTCTAAGATTGTCCTCAGTGATCTTTTTCTGGGAGCCCCTGCTAAAGGAAGCGAGCTGGGTGGCTAATAAGAAAAGGGGTTTTTCTGTTGTGGTTCCCCAGTCGTGGAATAAACTTCCCAAAATAAGCTCGCCAGATGCCTACATTATGCTCTTTCCAATGCTAGTGAAGACCTTATTTTCTTAGGCATTTTTCAATTCCTGTTTTAAATCTGTTACAGTATTTAAAATCTCTGTATTGCTGCTAGGTTTTATTTTTATTTTATACTGTAGTTTTATACTTTTATATTGTATCTTATGTTGCATTTTATGTGAACTGCCCAGATAGCTTTGGCTATGGAGTGGTATAGAAATTCAATAAAGAAATCAATAAATAGTAAGTTTTATGGCTGAGCAAGAATGGGAACCAGTGACATCCCAGGTAAAGCCCAACACTAATTCTCATAACATAAGTGGATATTGCACAAACATATTTCTAGCCTGCTAGGAACTTAATATTCTTCAGTTTAGTAAATGCATTTATGGTCTAATCAATCACATGATTAGGATTGTCAAAATCATTTAATCATGCACATAACATTTAGAAATACACAGATGTTATTAGTCTGGCTAAAGCTGTAGCTCTTGTACTACTTGGCCACAAGCTACAGTGGGTCACAAAGCTAGATAAAGACACAGGCAATTTAAATTCATTAAGTAGCACTGCAATGCATTTTACACATCATTGCCAGGCCAGAGTCTAGGACTCATTGTACTTCTGTACTGTTCCAATAATGGACATTGGAATTATGGGCTACCCAATGCCAGGGAAGAATGAAAGGGGATGTTATCTCCAAATTATTCTAAACAGAATAAGAGAACTAATCTTTGACTCAAATGTGCTGTCTAAGAAGGTCATATACCCAAGGGCTAAAGGGAAACTAGACATTTAGGCTGAACAAGAAATGTGCATTCACATAACATGCTAACCCATATTCAGTGGTTGACTGTGGATTGTTGTCGAAAAGTGGATTGTTTGTTGAACTGTGGGTTAGCGTGTTGTCCAAATCCAGGACATTTTCTGCAGGGTGGCTTTTTAACTATGCAGGTTGGCTTGTTAGCCACCCTGAACAACCGAGCAATAAACCATGGGCTTTCAAGGTGGCTTGTTCGAGAAAAATAAGCCACACTGCATGATTAACAAGCTACCTTGCAGAAAACATGTTAACCCACCACACAACAAACAACCCACGGTACAACAATCCCTGAGTGTGGGTTACTATGTTGTACAAACCCAGCCATAGTCAGTACCGATAAGCACACTTTCTTGGTCCACTATACACAGGACGGCAACTGAAATGACTACAAATTTAGGAAAGAAGCAGCATAACTTTTGCAGCCAATTAAAACAGGTACATTATCTTCAGAGAAGCAAATTACCAACTTAGCCCGTGTTTTTAGAAACTAAGAGCATTAGACAAGTAAAAGCCTCTGACAAAAGTAAAACTTCTTCACTTACAAAACCTGTTTTTGATTTCTCCTTATTGATTTATTTCCCTTTTATCACTACAAGGAGCTCAGGGGCAGCAAAAGAAATGGTTCCCCTACCAACTTTATTCTCTCAGTTAGACAGAGAACTGCTAACCAACTCATGGTTACACAATGAACTGGTTCAGATGAAACACCCAAACTTTGTGCCTGAATGCACCCACCTTCCCTTGCATGCTCATATTCTCAGCTCATGGTCTTCATCAAACTACAGTTGGCCAAGTATGGTTTATTCAGAACTTGGAACTGGGGGACGGCGGGGTGCATGTGTGAAGGCAGAGTGTGTGAGGCCTAATCTACACCAAGCAGGATATTACATGATGAAAGCAGTGTATAAAAGACAGGAGCCACACCAAGCAGGATATAGCACTATGAAAGTGATATATGGTACATGCGTCAATAGGCCCCAACAGTTGTCAGCACACTTCAATGCCACTATAAAGCAGTAGTGTGGCTCCTGCCTTTTATATAACGCTTTCATAGTGCTATATACTGCCTGGTGTAGAATAGACCTGAGCGGACGAGGAGGAAAGGTATAAGATTTATTAATGTAGAAGCAAAGAATGGTTTGGTTTTACCTCTGAATGAACTCAGTGACTTTCAAGTCTGTTTTATCTGTTTTAATTTTTTTATCCAAGTGAATTGCAGTTTTTGCTATTAAATATGCTACTAGATGCTTTGGAAAACTTTGACTGATGAGGTAGAACTCTTTTGAATAAATATGCAAGCAGGAATTTGAACTCAGGCTTCTCCAGTACATATTTAAACTCTTATCATCAACGATACAACAATAGCTTCCTAGAACCCATTTGTCATCAAATCATAAAAATATTTATTTACTTAAGTGGTCAAGATAACCTCCTAACACTGAGAAAGCCATGAGCTGTATATTAAACCACAATGAAATACAGAAAATCTATAGGAAAAGAGGTTTATGTTAAATGGAAGCCACACCATTAAATATTTCCTAACATGTAGATTTTTGTTCAAACTGTGTTCTTTTAAAGTTTTGGTATTAAGCAGGTGAACTTAGACAGAAAACACAGCACCCAAAAACTCTGTGCGATAAATATACCGCTTGCTTTGCAAAGAAATATAGTTGAATGGCTTGGGCCGTCTCCAAGGCTAATTTATTGCATGTCTAAATATAAAGTAGGTTCCCTTGACAGAGGACTGTGTAATGTCTACAAGACAAAAACCAGCACACACTGTTAGCTAGACAGACAGGGGGATGGACAGAAACAACTATTCAGTGCTCTACTGGCTGGCTGCCATTCTGCAAATGGTACAATTATGAAATATTTGAGAACATGACTTTTTATAAGATTAAATGTGGAATTGTATGGGATAAACACACAAGCTTGCTTATAACTCACCTTGGATACCAGGACCATGCCTGTGAGATTTTAAATGGTGCATCCGTTGCACACATGAAAACGTTCTACTCTTGCACGCTTATGCACACTTAGTAGGTCATATCTTGTCCCCCAAACCCACCATGTGTAATTTTCCTTTAGGGCCCTTGTTCTAGGGGTACTGTTCTAACCAAAGGAAAAAATAATAGGCCTTGCATTGCTTCCTCCTATTCTTGAAGATACAGAATTTTTTAATAAAATGAAGCAGTCCAAAGTATCTCAACTATAAACAGTCATGTAGCAAGCATTTTGCATAGAGAAGCCATCCTCACTTTGATGCCCTCCAGTCCTTTCTTTAGCCTAGGTTCCCTACATCTGTCTTCCCCAACCTGGTCCCTCAAGATGTGTTGAACTATAGCTCACGTCATTCCTATCATTGGCCATGCTGTCTAGGACTGATGGGAGTTGTAATCCAAATCATCTGGAGGGCACAATGTTGGGGAAGGGCGTCTTATGGCCATAGGCTAGAAAATGACCAAAACAGACTGGATTAGGACCTATATCAGAATCAAAATGTGACTCTGAATTCAAAGGGTTCATTCAAACGAAGGGTAAAAATGCATGAAGTCTGCTCATATCATGGATTCTTTGCATGCCATCTGTGCATTGCCACTACTCATCATTTACTGATTCAAGAGAACAGGATGTCAGATTAAAGACAGCCACTGTCAGATCAAATGGTGTCCAGCAACATGTATTTGCATTGGCAATGTGGAACGGATGAGGGTAGCTATCAGGTATTCAGCTGATGATTGCAGTCATCACATGATAGCCTGCTGATCATATGGCAACTCACCGCAACATGTAACTTCTTCTCCACTGAGCAGCAATGGTCAATGGAGATAAAGCTCTCATGCCATGTGTTACCAAATCATCAGAATCCCAGGGAACTCTGGGGAAGCACCTGCAAAATAATCCAGAGCAAGTAGCATTCTAAAGGGGAGGAGCACACTGACATAGCAAATAATGTTAAGACACAAACCCATATTTTAGGAGCACAAGTGGAAAAGGTAGGATAGAAGTAAAGAAGTGCTGCATAACACAGTGGATTGATTTAAATTAAGGCAATTAAAATCATGATTTAAATAAGAAAGGAAAAAGGTTGAATTAAACCACTGATTAAATCCAGTTTCCCTTTGAAACATCTTCATATAGTTCCTGAACAGCGGTGCAAATCTGACCACTAAACCATGTTAATTTACAGCTAAAGAAAATATTACTTACACTCTTTCTACAAGCAGGCTTTACAGCTCTTTGTCTCACACTGTATATACTCTGCATGTTTATTGGGGGGGGGGTTAACTATTGAGGAAATGTCTTTAAAACAGTCCCATATAGCATTTTCCTTATAAACAACAGCCATGATAATCTGAGGGTAACAGCACAACCCTATACATGACAGCTCAGAAATAAGTTCCATTAAGCTGGGGCTTACTCTCAGGTAAGCGGTTATAGGATTGCAGCATGAGAACACAGGAAGATTCACGCCAGACAACTTTGTCGTCTCTTCTTTTTTCCAGCGTTGCTCCTTTGTGTTTCACTCTGTCTTGACCCAGCCTTGCCCTCACAAAAAACAAAGAAGCAAATAAAAAGAAATGCCCATGATGGATAGGTTAAAGCAAGGTTAGACATTAGGATTCTTTAATCCTTTTGGGGGGATTTTTTTAAAGTATCAATTTTTATCCTCCTGCTATGTTGAGCTCCATCAGACTAGCGTTTTATTGCACGTTCGTTGCTGGGCACTCACGGATTTTTGCGGGTCCCTCTCACAATGTCTTCTGCCTCCCGCATGCCTCCCACCCCTTCTTGCCTTCTTCACACCACAAAAAAACACCCCAGTAAGTCCGACTTAAAATAAAGACGGAAGTTGCTGCTATCTCCTGCTGTGTGCAGAAGCAGCAGCGGGGTCAAAACAGCCCATTGAATGGGACACGTGCAAGTTGTTTACTTCTTCTTTCAAAAGAGGAAGTAATGAGGGACAATCGTGCAGGCAGAGAAGCGACGGCAAGCAAACCCGATTTTCCTCTGTGATGACGCTCACTGTCTTTTCTGCCTTGCTTGACTGAACTCCACCACCACATAAGCACAGAACAACAATCATATCTAACCGGTATCTTTACAAATGTGACTTTAGTCAGAGAAACTGAAAGCCCAACTAATCTCTGCCAGCAACTAGCCAGAGAATATATCGGACGAAACATGCTATGTACCTCCTGAGTGGCATCTTACAGATCACCACCTTTCAGGACTATCATCTTTTGGGGAAGGGAGATCTTCCCCTGTCACTCCCTCTTCGGTCCAAAATACCAGGTGAGTGAGGTGAGTAGGCCTCACAGGTGATCCTTACCCACCCCGCACAACCGTGAGCAGGAGGCCTCAGGTATCACCTGTGACCAAAATGGTGCCTTAGAATGCTCACTATTCACAATAACTATGCCCACCCCATCAGCTGACCTGGAACAAAATGTGAACAAATTAACCTAACAACCTAACAATTAAATTGTAACCAGATTTGCCTATACGACACTCCTTCCCCACTTAAAGTGTGAAGTAGGGGAAAAGACACATAGCCCCGGACAATCAGACTATCATTGAATCATATCATAGAATAGTAGAGTTGGAAGGGGCCTATAAGGCTATCACTCCAACCCCCTGCTCAATGCAGGAATCCACCTTAAAGTATACCTAACAGATGGCTGTCCAGCTGCATCTTGAAGGCCTCTAGTGTGGGAGAGTCCACAACCTCCCTAGGTAATTGGTTCCATTGTCGTACCACTCTAACAGTCAGGAAGCTTTTCTTGATGTCAAGCCGGAATCTGGCTTCCTGTAACTTGAGCCCATTATTCCATGTACTACACTCTGAGATGATTGAGAAAGTATCCTGGCCCTCCTCTGTGTGACAACCATTTAAGTATTTGAAGAGTGCTATCATGTCTCCCCTCAATCTTCTCTTCTCAAGGCTAAACATGCCCAGTTCTTTCAGTCTCTCCTCATAGAGCTTTGTTTCCAGACCCAGAAGTTTCTATGAGGCAGAAATTTCTACTCAGCCCCCAAAAGGGAGACCAACAGAACCCAGAATGCATACAGGGTGGGAGGGAGCCATGCTTTGAAGAGGATGAAGAGAGGGGCCTGCAGGCTAAAATGCCTCATAAGCCCCTCCCTCAGCTGGTGGCACCATTTTTCTGCAACTGCCAATGGTGATCGCCTACATCTCTCCTCCCCATCCTACCTGCAATGGCCTCCCTATGGCCAGGCAAGCCAGATGTGGGGTAAGGCATAAGTATGAGTGTAGCATGTTTATGATTATATTTAATTATAAGTATGTTATTTTTAAGTTAGAGAGAAATTTTGTACTTTATGTTTTTTTAAAATTAAAAATCCATTTAACTTTTTAAAAATCTGATTTTTGAAACAAAGATAAAAAACAATTATAAGTTCTTTTCCACCTTGTTGCACTACAAGCAAACTCTACAAACCCCAAGGGTGTATGCTAAAATTTCAATCTCTCGCTTGCCTTTTTAAGATGGGCTTTTTTCACCCAGAGAAATGAAATATGCTTTTTTCACGTGTGGGATGGGAAGACTGAACAGAAAGAAATGCTATGCATTTTGAGCATTGCTGAAATGCCTTGAATTTCACTGTGGCATATATCTAAAGAGGTTTCAGTGAGAACAACGCTAAATGAGTAAGCCGCTAGTAATCCTCTGGAGATATTTTCAAAGAAGGATTCAAATTTACTCTTTGGGAGGGATATATAGGTGTTTGAAACAAACAACTAGTCTAAAAGTGGCACAATGATGCTGTTAGCAATTGTGGAAGTCTTCTCAAGAGACAGTCCTGAGAAAGGACTTCAGCTTTGGAAATCCATCCATTGAACAGCCTGCACCTCTACAGAGCCAGAAATAGAACCGCAGGATCCTTACTCTCTTGTATGAATAACTCCACAAGCCTCAAATAAGAGATGGCTCTAGAACAAGTGGAAATCTTTGTACAATCATTTATCTATTGTATTGTACTGCCCAATAACTGAAGTTCTCTGGCCAAAGTGCAATACATCAGAAACATACACTACAAATATTTTTTTAAATAAACAAAACAGCAGCAAAGAATAAAACCATTACAACATTATAAAACAAGATGAAAATCAGCAGCACAATACAATACGAAAAGCACGAAAAGCATTTCTTAAAATACCAGGCAGAATGAAAAGGTCTTCACATGACATTGAAAAGACCATAATGTAGGTGTCAGGTGAGCCTCTCTGAGGAGAGCATTCCACAAATAGGGTGCCATCGCTGAAAAGGCCCTCTCTCTTGTAGCCACCTGGCTTGCCTCATTTCGTAGGGCTATATAGAGGACAGCCTCAGAAGTTTAGTTTAGAAGCTACTATATAGCGTAACAATTCCTCTTATAATTTATGGAATCAAGTGATCCTGATTATTTCGTTTTTTTATTATTATTTTGATACATTTAGATACTATTTTCTTTAGATCATGGGATGCAATCCAGCAAAATCCACCATGTAAATCATGATAATTTGCAAATATCTGCTTCTTTCTTTAAATTTTACCTTACTTCCATGATCCATTGTTTTAAGCAAGCATTTGGAGCTTGGAAGTGAGGAAGGATGTGGAAATTGGACCTAGGTGGGATGCACAAGCCAAGACTGAGGAATAATAGCCACAGGAAGAAATGTGTTCAGGCAACATTTCAACTATGGGATTGGGTATTTGGTTCAATTAATTAATTACCTTTTTTGCTTTGTTTATTCACATTCTCTTGTATTGTGGGGAACACTTTAGCTTGAGACCTTATTTTATTCTATCTCTGGGCACTATCACAGGATGAAATGTTGCCTGAAAAGGCCTCAAAGCACAGCACTAAAGCTTTGCTGATTGTTCAATGGTAGTTTTGATCAATTGCCTAATGACTTCTGAGATTTAGCCAGGAAACACTCATGTGATTTTCAAGCCTTTCTCAACAGTTATGAGTCATAATGGCTAGAAATATACCGTTTTTTAAAAAATGGAATCTGAAATTCTTAAAATGTCCAATTATAAGCTACAAATCAGATTTCTCTAAATTTGTGGCAATCGTAGACCTAAAACATACATGTTAATTTCATTTATACTCTAGAGTAAGTGCAGGGGACCCAATCTGGATTGGCACCATAACTTGGGAGGGGGCATTTAACCTTTTCTTTCCCCCTTCCTGCACTATGGTTCCAGTAAGGATAAAAGCAACTGGTGCGAACACTGCTAACTTTTCTGTGCCAGGTTAAAACTTTTCTCTTTTCCCAGACATTTAGCAATATGAGATGAGCTTCATCAATCCTGGATCTTTTTTTCTAGTTGTTTACAGTTGTTCTTAGATATAGGTTTCTGTGATGTTGCATGTTTTTGTGGTTTAAAATTTTGTGTATTATTTTTAATTGCTTTTATTCTTATTTAAAACAATTAAAATTGTTTTAAGAGCTTTGGCTATGAGGCAGTATGGAAATGTAATAAATAATAATAACTGAATCACTATTTGGCAATATATTTTGCCAAATAGCGAGAGGCCCAATCCAGATTGAGATCACAGTGGGAGAGAAAGGGTAAGGCTCCTTTTGCCCTCCAGCTAGGCACTTACTCTAGAGTAAAAAAGAAAAAAAGAGGTAGTTCCTAGCAATTGTCTTCAAAGTTATCTGTGCTTTGTCCCTTACTCACATGCCAAATACAAACAGCCCCACATAAAATATGAGCTGAGTGATATAAAAAATAGCTGTACTGTTGGAGCACATCATTAATTAAGGAAACTGCAATAAGGTGATTTCCCCCTTCCTCCTCCTCCTGTTGTATTACTTTAATGAATTCTCACACTGGTTGCAAGACATTTGAAACCACAGAGAGTTTTGTTAAAAAACCACACAAACGCACAAATCTTTAAGGCAGACATGACAAAAGTAAAAGGCAATTCTTGTCATTTTCACTAATAGCCTTGTAAAGAAACCCTGCTGTACCAATTGTACCACATCTTCAATTAGCTCTTTAAAGCCCTTTAAGTATCGAACATGAGACTTAAAAGCTCAACCACAGAACAAAAGTGCACATTCATCCAAACCCATGGCTAAGATGCACACTCCCACTAGGAGTAAATACATAGCATACAGAGGAGAGGACAGATCATTATATGAGCTCTAAAGGGGGGAGAGAATTTGCTTGCTAAAACAATTTGTCCAATATCTACAGACATATCTCATAGAAAAATGAACATGCTCATCTAAAATCTAGCTGGGCCATTGTGGGGGATTCACAAAACAATTACCAAAGGGTGTTGAACACTGAAATTAATTAAAACTGTAATGTTGGAATTTCAGCTAAATACTATCTGATTAGGCAAAAGTAGACACTACTAGTAAAGGGGGGGGGCATTTGTTTGGGTTTTATATTCCAGATGGGAAGATCTATATTAGAATTATGCTATTATACTTTGCAAAGCTTGCCCTGAAACAAGGTAACCTCTTCTTTCAACTAAAACTGTGTTTAAAACTGTTTGAATCCCTGAATTGTTCTGATTCAGGGCAACCTGGAAGCCCTAGTTTTTGAAAGTTGTTTGAGGTACACTGAAATGCTTGTAACATGGACAAGCTGTTAGGGGTGCAGACACCAGGCTGCTTAAAAGACTGAAACTCTTCCTGTTGTGCAATTCTATAACAAAGAGTTGAAACAGATTATCTATTCAGAAATGAATGCTTAAAGATAACGCCATGGGCTGAAGGGTGCATGATGCAGCAACCTTGCTAAAGATCAGCAACCCTTGGTCTGGGCATTCCCTTGATGGAAAACTGCCTGGGAACTCTTATGTACCTCTGCCTTGAATTTCATCACGGACGAAAGATGAGATATAAAAGTCATAAATAAATGCATGCATTTATTCTTCTGTTGTCTCACCTTTGCCCAGTCACATCCATCTAGCGCTCCACTATCAGAATTATTCTCCTCTCATAATTTTGAGCATTTAACTCCTCTTCCTTAAATCCCTTCATTGGCTTCCAGTCTGCAAATCCTTTCCTGAGACTTTCACTCATCCAGTTCCATCACCCTCAGGTCCCTTGCTCCCAGAAGTGTCTGCCTATTTTCCCTAGCTGCTCCTTATCCTGAAACTGAGGGCCTTGCTAGACCAGCCGGATAAGCCAGCAGGGAGGAGGGGCGACGGCGCGCTAGAGCTAGCATGCACCATAGCCAGCTTCTACACGCACAACGCGATGGGGCAACGGGAAGCCCCATAGCATCGGCCATTTTTTTTTAAAGGGACCATGTGCGCCGGAGAAGGTAAGTGCTTCTTTTTTAAACAATAAAGCCCCCCCCACTCCCCCTGCCCCTGATTCCCCCCCAATGCCCGATGACCCCCTTCCCCTCGCTCGCCCGTCCTCCCCCCATCCCCGATGCCCGGCTTTCCCCCCCCCGTGCCATCCTCGATGCCAGGCTTCCCCACCCACGCCATCCTCGATGCCCAGCTTTCCCTCCCGTGCCATCCTCGATGTCCGGCCTTCCCTCCCCCGCACCATCCCCGATGCCTTGTCCCCAGCTCTCCTTCCCTCGCCCCCGTCCCCGATGTCCAGCCTTCTCCCCCCGAGCCATCCCCGATGCCTTGTTCCCAGCTCTCCTTCCCTCGCCCCCGTCCCCGATGTCCAGCCTTCTCCCCCCGCGCCATCCCCGATGCTTTGTCCCCCGCTCTCCTTCCCTCGCCCCCGTCCCCGATGTCCAGCCTTCCCCCCTCTCTCCTGCCGGGTCCGGCCTTCCCCCCGCCCTTCTCTCTCCCCCCCGGGATCCCCCCCCCCGGCCCCATGGGCACAGCGCTCGCTTTGTTTCCAGACCCCTGATCATCCTGGTTGCCCTCCTCTGAACACGCTCCAGCTTGTCTGCATCCTTCTTGAAGTGTGGAGCCCAGAACTGGACGCAATACTAGATGAGGCCTAACCAGGGCCGAATAGAGAGGAACCAGTACCTCACATGATTTGGAAGCTATACTTCTATTAATGCAGCCCAAAATAGCATTGGCCTTTCTTGCAGCCATATCGCAGCGTTGGATCATATTCAGCTTGTGATCTACAACAATTCCAAGATCCTTCTTGTTTTAGAGTTGGGTCTAAAGTGTTAAAGCCCCCTCCCCTCGCACTCCCATGCTAGAGTTCAAAACTGTATTAAAGCTCTTGCATCTACTAAAGAGTAAAAATAAAAAAAGTTGTAAATTCAACTTTGAGAGAAGGAGAAGGAACAAGCCTCTTTAGAGGCAATGAAGAAACCCAGAAGGTGAATACAGCTATAGAACAGTTGCCAACATGCTCTTCCTGGGCGAGGTCTTTTTGTGTGAGTTTGATCGCTAATGCTGTTCATCTGCAGGCACTCTTGGATAAAACTGATTTTCTAGATTCATTTCAATCTGGTTTCAGGCGTGGTTCTGAAACAGAAACTGCCTTGGTCACCCTGTGATAATATTTGTGCTCAAGAGGTTCAGGGGAGTGTGATCTTGTTGGCTCTCTTAGATCTCTCAATGGTTTTCAGAACCATTGACCATTATGTCCTTTTGGATAGGCTGCATGAGTTGGAATGTATGTGTGTGTGTGTGGGGGGGGTTATTGTACTGCCGTGGTTCCTTCCCTACATAGATGGACAATTCCAGAAGGTGGTGTGGGGGATTATTGCTCTGCTGCACGGCAATTGTGCTACTTTACTTTATCCCCAATACATTTCAGTATCTACATGAAACTGCTGGCAGAAGTTATTTGGGGATGTGATCTGAGGTGCATCGATATGCAGATCACTCAGCTCTAGCTCTAGCTCTCATTTTCATCTCATACAGGTAAGGCAGTTGATGTCTTTGCCTTGTACAGGATGAACTTGCACAGTTCATTCAGTACTTGTACAGGATGAACTGAGAATCAGTACAGACAAGGTACTGGTTGTAGGGGGCTTGTCTGTCCTGTTAAATACAGCCTGTTCTGAATAGGCTTGCACTCCCCCCTAAATTATCAGGTAACAGTTTTGGAGTGCTCTTAGATCCATCATTATCATTAGAAGCACAGGTGGCCTCAGTGACTCAAAGTGCCTTTTATCATTTTAAGCTGATATACAAAGTACATCGTTACGTGGATGGTGATAGCCTTGTGACAGTTATTCATGCTCATCTAACTTTCCAGTTAGATCATTGTAATGTGTTATACATATGGCTGACTTTGAAAACAGGCTGGAAAATTCAATTAATCCAAAACAGGGAGGTAGACGGATAATTGGAACTGGATGACACTATCATATTATGCCAATTCTTTGCAAGCAGCTCTGAATACCAGTCCATTGCCAGGTCCAATGTAAACTGTTGATTTACCTTTAAAGCCCTAAATGGCCTGGAGCCAGGTTACCTAAAGGAACAGCTCCTCTCATATTTATTTATTATTTATTTACAATATTTATATACTGCTCCCCATTCAAAATTTCGGAGCAGTGTAAAAATAAAATAAAACAGAATAAAACACCTTAAAATAGATTTTTAAAAGAAGCAAAATGAAAAGTGAACCATGAACCATGGCTGATCATTAAGGAAAGGCTTCCTGGAACAATGACGTTTTCAGGACATTTCAATGACGTTTACCTACCTGGACCCTAAGATCCTCTTCTAGGCTCTCCTGCAGGCTACAAGAGGCTGGGCCTTTTCAGTGGTTGAGCCCTCTCTGTGGAATCCCCTCCTGAGACTACCCTTTTATTCTCTCAGACATCTTAAGAACCATTTTAGTGCTTTTAGTTCTTTGTAGTGTTTTATTCTTTTGCTGGTAATTCTACTTTTGGTTTTATTGTGTGTTGTATCATTTTCACCTCCTGCTGCTAATTGTATTTCGGCCCAGTTTGTGCTTATTATTGTTTTATTGGGAACATATATATCATGTAGTTTACCTGTGCACCACCTAAATAATTTTGGTTACTGGGAAGTCTAAAGATTGTTTTTTTAAAAAATTAAGGGTTACATTTAAAAAAAAAAAAATCTTTATAATTTTTATGTGTTTTGTATTTCTGAAGACTTTAGGACCAAAGTCTGGGATATTAAATGTTTGTGATAAAAATAAATATACTGTAGTATGCAACACAGTGGCATTATATAATATACAAACTAAATTGAATCACACTTGCCAAAAGATTGGACAAGATAAATAATTATGTTTTATTTATGTTTTAACCAACATAGAAAAGTGGACTATGGATGAGAGTAGGTTGTCATATATGGGTGGGCAAAATGGATTATGCACAAGAGAAAAACTGCTCTCTATCACATCTTGCTTTGGGCCCTAAAAGGAAGGCTACAAGACACCTGTAAAAGCACAACTAGGAATTAAATTCAGAAAAAGACAATGGCTCAGTTCACATAACACTTTTCTCAATGGTGGTTTTAGAACTCCACTGTGGAGTTGTTACATCACAGTTGAGAAAAGTGTCTGAAGGGAAAACTGCACCCCACAATGGAGGTTTCTTTTTTTAAAAAAATACTCCACCCCGAATCTCCACGCTGTGCAGAGAAGAGTTCCTGCACAACCATTGTGTTCCATGTTGTTTGGAGGGCTCCGTCAAGTTGCCTGTTGTGTTGAGTGGAATTTCCCAGTGGCCACAGAGTTCTCTGGCAAGAGCGGCGATAGGAAGGAGTGTCACTCTAGGAGAGCCACTGGGATTAGTTTTTTTGCAGCAATAACTGATGCGATGCCACTGGAAGGGCTGGAGGAGGAGAGGGGGCGAAGGAACTGTCAATCAAACACTGTGTTGACTTTTACTCCACTCCACAGGAGGCCACACCTACACAACAGTGGAGTTGGAACATATTGTGTGGTAAGAACTCCCTACAAACTCCCCTGTTGAGTGGAGTTTTCCCAATGAGTAGAGAAAAGTTTTTGTGAACCGCCAAGGGAGCTCCGGCTATTGGGCGGTATAGAAATGTAATAAATAAATAAATAAAATTGTGTGAACAGAGCCAATGAGTTGTTAGAGAAGTAATTTCAGCAGTACAACCTTGGAACTAGACCTATGTATGCTACTAATGTTCTTGTGTTTTGCTGACATAAGGATTGTCTCCATGAGTTGAGATATGCAAAACATATAACAATTTTAGCCTTCCAAATATTTCCCCACGCAGTACATATAATAACTGCCAAATACGTGGAGGGGTGATCACACTATCAACTATTTTTTTCCCTAAAGATAAGTGCTTGGGTTTTCAGTTTAATTTACATTCTTTTCAAGTGGCACATCTACGTACATCTAATCAACATTATATAAAACAACATATTTGTTGGACTTTTCTGGATTGCCATTAAAAATGAAAGATAAATTTTCAAAACAATATAGCTAGAGACAAGCTTCCAACAATATGTATAAATTAAAATATATTAGTTTAAACTAATACAACCCATATGAACTGATTATACTAATATGAAGAAGTAATAAACTTGTCAAATTTTGCTGGCTAGTTAAAATGCAGCAGTCTGGGATTATTAGATTGTAAATTTGCAGTCAGAGACTTGCGACTTAATTTTTATACATTATGTTTCTTACTTCATAAATTATTATTATTATTATTATTATTATTATTATTATTATTATTATTCGTTTTAAGGGGGAAATACAAAAAAAACACATATTACCACTTTGGAAACTGGCGTTGGAATATTACACCTGTTTCTCAACAAAAAAGGAGGGAAGGGAGAAATGAAAAAGGATGCCAAGTTTTTGTCAATGCTCCCTTGGGTAGATCACAGAGGAGATCAAATTTCAAGCATCTGCAATGCTTACCACAAGATGTGTTTCCTGAAATTAATAACTGGAGAATAACAGCCAGGATTGCTATGGAATAACAGTTATATAAAACCTAGGGGCTGCAGGCCTCAAGTCAATAATTCCAATCCTATTGTCTTTCCAGGGGGTACCAGTTTGACTTTCACAGTCTTAAGCATACACATCCATGGCTATGTGTTAACAGCTGTGACTGCCCTAACGGTCAAAACATCCACTATAGTTTGCCATATGGTACCCAAGATCATTTTACACTGAAAAGTATTTTTTAAGAACCTGCTATAAAACGGCAACGCATTTGCCTGGTTTGGATGATCATTTGCGGTTTCATACGTCATGATTTATGAAGCTGGAAATGAGTGACAGGGTCGAGCTCTCCTCTAGCCCCTCCCCTTGTGTACTGCTGTAGAGCTTAGTTTCTGACTTATATTAAGGTGAAATTGCCCCTCCAATATTAAGGCAGAGTTGCCTATTGTGCCTGAACTGGGGGACTCTGGCAAAAGGATCCAAACCAGGATCAGATCTTGGCTTTGCTGACTCACACAGAGAATAAAGATCACTATAAATACATATTGCTTACTGACAAGGTAATAATAAATATAGTGACTACCGATCACTGTAATTCATGTCATTTTCAATTTATCTTTGTCAAAATTAATATGGTTTTTGATGGCTCAATTTATGATCTTAAATTTTAATCCTATTCTCTATAGTGGTCACTCTCCATCCTGTTTAATATAATTTGTAATTTGAAAAGCATACTCTCACCTCTCTGTTGTTAATCTGGGAACGCTGGGTGCAGAACAGACCCACCTCTGATTACACCACCCTGGCACTTGTCTACCTGACTTACAGGTAACTCCTTCCTAATCACACCTTTCCAACATGCATTTCATGTTAATGTTTCAAACATCTTGCTGATGTCAAGAACAAGAAAAATCAATTGATTACTGTGTTGGTACTAGTCCAGCCTTCCCCAACCTGGTACCCTCCAGATGAGTTGGCAAACAATATCTGGATGCACCAGGATGGGGAAAGGCTCTCCCTGTCAATGAACATTCATTCTACATGTTCTAGCTGCTACTGGAACTGCCCACCCCAACCCCAATAAGGCAGTCTTTGTGTCAAACTAGCAAGATGTTGGAGATCCATTATAGAATCTCCCATCCCTTTTAATGTCTTTTAAAATAAGTGCAAGAGGGACAAATTGGAATAAGACCATTGTGTGAAGTTCTCCCCACCCCCATATTATTCTCACAATCTAAAGGATACACAACCAAGCTGCTTTTGGCCCTGTTAGAGAAAAACATACTGGTGTGGGTATGTTTCTCAAATGCAGGAAACAGAAGCTCAGAAACCTTCAATTTCAATCAGGAATATATTGTGGGAAAGAGAATTAACTCCCTCTCTTCCATCACCAAAGCTTCTATACATTTTCCTCTACACTCAACCTCTTGTTGCTGTTTTTAAAAGAAAATAAAGAAAACTGGGGATGCAATCACAGACTTCCAAAGGTTCATCTAATTTGGAACCTTGGACAATGTGTACACCAAATTGCAACGTCTTCTCTGGTTGGAGAGTACCTGAACCCACTTCAGGGTACAAATTGTTCTTGGGAGCAATGCACTGATGAGAGTTTTCTAAGTATTAGGGTGACTTGGAATATGTATGTGCCAAACTTCAGCTTTCTAGATGGTGCAAAGTAACCTTTTAAAAAACATGGGGAGAGAAAGTTAAATTTCCTACTGCTGCCTGCTACAAGGACACCTCTTCTGATTTACTTGATCTGGAAATACGCAGTTATGCTTCTAGACTCTTTTTTTTTTTTTTTTTTTGAGTGAAGTAAGTAGAAATGCCATGTTAGCAATTCACATATTTTGGGCGATGCATGCACCAAATTTTGGATTTTACATCACCAGGGGGTGCCCTAACAATTTTGATAACCCATCAGTGAAAGAGAGAGGAAGTGAAAAAGATTTGTGCATCAGAGTGTATGTTAAAATTGAATATATTTCTAGTTCTAATTTGATTTTGTATTTCTTTATATTTCTTTTACTTTTACTCAAGTTTCCCACTTGGAATATCCTAATAAGACAACAAAATTCCATTCCTTTGGGCAGAAAAATCATCAGTGTTTGTCTTCCAGCAATCCACTGCAGGTTTCCTGCATAAATCTCTCCACACCCTTACAGATGTTCATATCTTAGTACAGATCTGTTTCCCTTGAGGGTCAGCCAAACCATTAAGAATTATGTTTTAAGGTGGGAAGAGCTGCCTAGCATCTGGTAGTGGAATATAAACTATATATGCAAAATCTGTTCAAAGCTTCTTTAATTCCCCCCCCACCCCCAAAGCCACTCCAAACCTTCTGCAGTAACAAAGGAACGTTTTCTTCCTAATAGATCCTCAGAGATTAAAAAGCTGAGCACCTGCACTGCTGCCTCCAAATTTTCTCACAGAGTATGTTCTACACCATGCATACTTGAGGAAACAAGCTCTGCAGTGGAGCTTCTGCTAGTGGGAGCAGGGCTGCACTCAAGGGTATGAGGAAGTTAGTTGTCGGAGGGGGGGAGGTCAATGAGCTCTTCTAAATGCTACCTGGTGGGGCCAGTCTACCACTGGTCATGTGGGTTGCTTAGAGCAGGGATGGGCAAACACCAGGCTTGTGGGATCTACTTTTTTCTTTACTGAAACTAAAGATCCACTGGAGTCTCTAGACCAAAACAATTCAAGGATTTGGTACCGAGGAATTTGTTTTGAGTGTCATAACTGAATGGAAGCTCAAATCAGTTCCTCGGTCCCCCAAGACTCCATCATTTCAGCAGTATAATTTAGGCATGGGAATCAATTTTGTTACTGCTACTGTTAAACAATTGAGACTCAGACATACTTGCTGATCTACTGCCAATCTCCCACAGAGTAGATCTATCTACTAGTAGTTCCACAGTGGGACTGTGCCTTGGATTCAAACCAGGAACTCATGCACTTAAACGTGAGCTGTTCCACCCAGTTAAGGCTAGTTCTGCACCCCTTGTGTTCTTGACATCTATGAGCAGGCTGGGATATGGTAGGCAAATGCTTAAAACTGAAGTGAATGCAGTCTGAAGTGGTACAGTCCAGACAAAGATTTACTATCTCATTTGACACCTGTGCGAGCTTCACCACAGTTAGGCATGCTTAAATTTATGACACCCCGGTTGTGGAATGAGCTTCCTAAGGAGGTTCGCCTGGCACCTACACTATATTCTTTTGGACGCCAGGTGAACACCTTTTTATTCTCTCAGTATTTTAACAGTATATAAATTAATTTGAACTGTGCTGTTTTAAATTTGTATTTTAAATTTGTATTTCTGCACTGCTGCTGATTTTATCCTGGTTGCGTTTTTATATTGTATTTTATATTATTGTATTGTTGTATTTTATACTTTGAATGGTTTTAATTTTTGTGAACTGCCCAGAGAGCTTCAGCAATTGGGCGGTATAGAAATGCAATAAATAAATAAACCATTTGCTGTTTTCAATGGATGGGGCTCTGTCTAACTAATAATCGTTGCATGAGATCACAAGAAATGTTAGAATAGTATAGCCAAAGTTTAGAAAACCACTCTCTAGTAAATCAGCTATCTTTGGGTATCTTACTGAACATGTATTATTCAAGTCCTAGAAAGGTCCTGCCTTCTGTCAAGGATATTTTAAGAACATTAGAAGAGCCATGCTGTATTAGACCAAAGGTCCATGTAGTCCAGTAGTCTGATCACATAGTGGCCGACCAGCCATTGACCAGGAATCCACAAGCAGATCACGGTGCAACAGCACCCTCCCACACATATTCCCCTGCAACTGGTGTATATAGGTTTACTGCCTTTGATACTGGAGGTGGCACATAGACATCAGGACTAGTAGCCTTTTGCAGGTTAGTGTGTTATGTGTGCATATGTAGCCACCATGGTTTGGAATGGTTCACACAACATCCTAAGTTATGGTTCACATAACACTCTAAGCCATAATGTTCAGCTCAGAATGCTTAAATCACTGTGACATAGTGTGTCGTTTAAACAGGGTCATCAATAGCCTTCTCCTCCAGGAATTTTTCCAACCCCCCTTTAAAGACATCCAAATTGGTGGCCGTCACCACATCTTGTTTAACTATGCACTCCTTTTATTTGTCCTGAATCTCCCACCAATCAGCTTTATGAGATGATCCTGGGTTCTAATATTATGGGAGAAAAATGTCTCCCTATTCACCACGTCCACACCATGCATAGTTTTGTACACCTCTATCATGTCTCCCCTTCCCCTCCTTTTTTCCAAGCTAAACACTCCCTGCTGTTGTATCCTTCCCTCACAGGGGAAATGCTGATGCCCCTTGGATCATTTTAGTTACCCCTTTCTGCACTTTTTCCAGCTCTACAATATCTTTTTTAGGTGTGGTGACCAGAACTGTATACAGTATTCTAAGTGTGGTTGCACCATAGATTTGTATGAAGGCAGTATGATTAGGGTTTTACAAGCTTGGTCAGCATCTGCCCTGCAAGCGCTTGTGCCGCTGCTCGCGTGGTCTGCCCCAATGAGCTGGGTCATGCAAGCCTCTACTGAGCAAAAGGGAGAAATGTGTGAGGGTCCGGAAATTGTGTATTTCCCCCATCGGCACTAATGTCACCATTAGCATGGGGGGGAATGCGCAATTTCCAGCCCCTCCAGAAATCATGTGTTGCTCTCCCCTCTGTGTCAATGGGGGCCTTTACCTCTTAACACAAGGGTATATTGTGTTAAGAGGGTCTTTAAGGCCCCCATTGGCTTGGGGTGTGTGTCGCACACTTCCCAGAGCCTCCAGAAAGTGCACATTTCCTCCAGCCATGTCAATGGCAGCCTCCATTAGGTTGGCTGGGAAATTGCGCACTTTCTGGAGGTTCCAGAAAGTGCACTTTCCTGCCCCCACTGCTCCAATAGGGGACTTAAAGGCCCTCTTTACACAACAAGGCTTAAGGCCCCCATTGGACCAGGGGGGTAGGCATGCTTTCCGGAACTTCAGGGAAGTGCACAATTCCCCCGGGCACCCTAATGGTAGTCACCATTAGCATGGCCTGGGGAAAAATGCACTACCTGGAGACTCTGGAAAGTGTACTTTCCCAGGACAGACTCACACCTGAGCGCTGGGCATGTCCAGTTTGGTCCATGAGGGTCAGACACAAGGAGATCTGCTACCCTGACAGAACCAACCAGACACTTGTGACATCCCTAAGTACGATACTGGCAATTTTATTCTCAATTCCTTTTCCAATAATGCCTAACATGGAGTTTGCCTTCTTTAGAGCAGCCACACATTGGACTGACATTTTCATCGAGCTGTCCACCACAACCCAAGATTTCTTTTTTGGTCGGTCACTGCTAGCTCAGGTCCCATCAGGTTATATTTGAAGTTTGGATTTTTTGCCTCCACATGCATCACTTTACACTTGATTAGACTGAATCACATTTGAATTTGTATGCCAATTTTCCCACTTTGGAGAGATCCTTTTGGAGCTCCTCACAATCCCTTTTTGTTTTAATCACCTTAAATAATTTGGTGTCATTGGCAAGCTATGATCTTCATAGTTATAAAGATGTTCTATCCTCACAAAGAGGCAGTGTTACTAATCTCATGCATTTATATCAGTTTGAAGTGCAAATTTCCCCTGCATTACACCCTCTGGTGAGTGGCAATTAATACATTTTAAAAACCTGACAAATCCTTACTCCCTGAGCAGCTCATTCATTTCTTTCCACCTTTTAAAATGAGTACCTTTTCAGTTCTTCTAAGCAAACAAAAATAATTATGCTGATTCATGTTTCTCAAATAATCATTTGCATTCAAGTCAGCTAACTTTAAAATACAATTTATAAACGTGAAATGAGCCAGACATCTCTATATCTCTACTTAAGGCTTTTTCCCTACAACTTTACTGTAACACATTACAAAAGCATTCTCAGTTAACTGCATCATCACCGTAAGAGCTAAACATCACTTGCCAATGATACTAAAAACGCTCTTAAAGACATTTTGCTGCTTCTGTGGACTTTAGAGCACTACCACTCTGTCTAAAGCAAATTGAAATGTGGTTCAGGGAGCTGCAGATCCAATAGTAAAAAAAAAAAAGGGGGGGGGAACCCACAACAACAAAATAAGTAGAGATTTCCAAATGTAACATGCATCTGTTTCTGAATTAAGCTTTCAATTCCCATGCACTACCTTTAATGCTGTGCACAAGCCATTAACTTGCTGAACTTTTCACACAAAGCGCTGGAGGCTTGCAAACTCCAAAGTTCTGATATTCTGCCCTAAGCTTTTCTTTTCAGAGGAGCAACAGACAGGTTAGATGCTATCTTATCAGATCAGCACCCTTGTCAGAAGCACATTGCACAACATTTTATCTTCTTACCCTTGGTGTGCACGGAGAGCAGCATGAGCAAAGAAACATGAAGCTGCCAGTTTGGTTCGTCTAGCCAGTTCATTGCAGAAGCAGCTCCGATTTGCTTGCGGTTTAAATCTCCCGTTTCTCTCCCTTCCTTATTTCACCGAGAAGAGGTTTTTGCTCCCGCCTCTCAGATCCTCGGATGAGTCCTGCCAGCAAACCCTGGAGAAGAGAAGGTGAAAGACAAGGCTGTTACAAACTGGTTCTGTCACCACAGAGTCCTCAACTGATCACCCTCGTGGGGAGGACAACAAAAGGGCAGCAAGACTTCCAAGCTGGACTGGATTCCTGAGACAGGAGCATGGACTGATTGCTGCCCACACAGGGAATTTGTGTAAACTTAGAAGTTGCAGCCGGGGAGAGAGAGAGAGAAAGAGAGAGAGAGATTTCAACTTCCCCTCTTTTCTTTCACATTCATGTGCACAAAACAAGATTCTGGAGGATCTAACTGGACGCACAGAACTACTTTTGACAAGCATTATCATGAACACAAAATGGGGCCTCCCACACACCCCAAATTGCAGCCCTGACTCCTTTTATTTGGATTTTCTTACTATTTGTTCTTTGCACTGAGCAAAAGAAAGTAATGTGGCATCAATCTTAAATAATTGCATTCTTCATGTGTGTGTGTTTTTAAAGAAAAAGTTTATTTGATTTTTCATTTCTGCCTATTCCTCAAGATCCAAGACCAAAATAAAAATGCATCTGGTGAAGTGAACTGTACTCCACAAAAGCTTATGCCATAAAGCATTTGTTAGTCTGTAGGGTGTGTTTTTTTCTGCAACGGATTAACAGGCTGCCCCTATGGAAATTGATAAGAAATGTGGCATTTATAAATAAACCACATCTTGGCTCACTCTGTATTCTGCTCAGCACCAGCCCTTACAATGAGGCAGAATGAAGTGGCGACAGTTGTGGACTTTAAGTGGCATTAAAGGGCAATAAATCATCAGCAATACATTTTACTTTATTTTCCTATTTTGATAGGCGAGACTCAGCTCAAAATAAGGCTTGTCTGTGGGGCTCAATTTGAACTGGGGCACAATTATTCATTTTTAAACTTGGTCCATTTCAAACTCCAACAGTACTTTCAGACAATATATATATATATATATATATATATATATATATAGCAATTACCCTGCCTCATTCAAAGAATTTTACAGAGGGGTTCAGACATCTTCCACTTGTACCATTCGGTGTTTTCAAAACCCTATTTCCATCTCTTTACTTTTTGTAAAAACACCTGTAAAGGAGGATGAGACATAATTGCTGCACAATGTCTTCAAATTGGTAGTGGTACGAATCATCCAATGGAAGCCACTTCAGATGATGCCACTGGGAACACGCCTAGATTCCTCTCTGCTTCTCCTGAGGAGCAAGATGAGGCCTAGAAGCCTCCTTATCATCCTTGGAAGCCACCCTGGTCTTTCCCCTAGAACATAACAGCATGAAGTGACATAATAAACTTGGAAATTCTGAACTAAGGAAGTTTGAACCTCACACTTTTGAACTTCAGGCGCATCATGGTAGAGGTATATAAAATTATCGTACCAAAGCAAGGTGTGGTGAAGGAGATGTTTTTTCTCCCTCTCTCACAATATTAAAAGCTGACTGGTGAGAGATGCAAGACAGTATTTTTTTCACACCACATAGTTAAACGATGGAATTTGCTACCACAATATGTAGTGATGGCTACCAATTTGGATGGCTTTAAATGGGAGTTTAGAATAGCTATCAATAGCTATTAATCGTAATGGCTACATGCTACCTCCAGTAGCAGAGGTACCAGTTGCTGGGGAACATGAGTGAGAGGATGCTATTGCCCTTGTGTCCTGCGTGTGGGCTTCCCATAGGTATCTGGTTGGCCACTGCTAGAACAGAACCCTAGGCCTTTGCGCTATGATCCAGCAGCATTCTCCTTATGTTCTTGGGTAGCTGTTGAAATGTAGTAAAGTGTCAATCATCCTGAACGGAATAATCAAAACTTTTACAAATCTCTCGACTAAAGAATTACTGTTTCTAGTAAGGGCTCATATTATGTGGGCATACTTACAATATGCATGCAAGAACACAGCAACATCAATAATTAAAAGAGTATAATTGACAAAATAGGTGAACAAAATGCATTTCAAAATGTATTAGCTTGTCTTTTTCCTTAATATCTAAAACTCCCTTAAGAACATAAGAGCCATGTTGGATAAGACCAAAGGCCTGTCTCGGGGGTGGGCAATGTGTGGTCAGATGTTGCTGGACATCTAGAGGACCACAAGTTGCCCATCCCTAGCCTATCTAGTCCAGCATTCTGTTCACACAATTGCCAACTAGCATGTAGGACATGTGGGCTATATTTTACCACCAGTTTCAGAGGCAGTATGCAGTGCCCCCTGTAGAGGAAATTAGATTGTGAGCCTAACCTGTCTCCTTTACAGGTATAGGACAGTTAAGTAGACTGTGAGCTTGACCTTCAAGAAGGCCAAGACAGAGAGATTTAATAACTGTACTCCAACTGTCATGTCACCATGACTTTACATAAAAGTAAAATGTATATACACCCAGATGACAACTACGATCCTCAGAGGAGGCCCTACTGGCCATTTCAAGACAAACAGAATACCGCCATGAAGAACCTCGCCAGCAGACCTTCTCAGTGGTGGCACCCACCCCTCTAGAAAACCCTCCCTCATGTGGTTTGGGAGGCAAAAAAATGTAACATCCTTAATACACCTCCTGAAAACATATCTTTTTAGACAAGCTTTCCCTGGACTATATAACTTATTCTTTTTTTATATGACATTTTAATTTTTTTAAAAAAGGTTTTAATTCTTGATTTTTGTATATTATGGCTTTAAATGTAAACTTTTGTATATTATGGTTTTAATTTTGTATATAATGGTTTTAATTGTATACTGCTCAACAGCCTGTATAAAAATGTAATAAATAAAATAAAAAATACAAACATTAATGTAACTTTTCTGTCCATTCTTTAGTGTTGTCATTTAAGGTTCAGTTCATATAAATTCTGTGGTGGCTGTTATAAACCATTTTTAAGGGGTTAGGACTAACTTTGGCAGTGGGGCCAATTATGTGAATCAAATGATTACTTTCCACACCAACACTGGCTGCTAGAGATACGGTACTGGTGAGAGAAGTAATCATGCAAACTGTATGATGAAGCTTGCATTTTTTTTACCTCTGAGTTATAGGACCCAAGAGGGATAATGTATGGACTGGCCCTATAAAGATCATGCCATCACCTAAAATATGTAATGGGGGGGGGGCATAGAAACAGACCAAACCATATAAAGTGAATACAGCTGTTCCCGATGTTTGACTTCTCTTTCTGAACAGGTGTCATTTGGTATGTTTGGACTAGAAACCCATTCGCTGTACATCTTCAACAGTTTTGTGGCCCATTTTACAACATTTTTCATGTCACGGAACTGATTCTATTACATTTCTTAATGTATCTTGAACGTGTCTGCTTTGTTTCAAAGCCACTTTGAACGTTTCCTAACAGAACTTACTTGTCGTCATATGCAGAGCTTGCAAAAACGTGTTTTTTATCACTCGCTGACATACCATTTTGAAGGCGATACATTTATGCTTATGCTTCTTTCCCTAACATACAGTCTACTTAGTCTTCAGTCTTAATTTAAGCTTTAAATGTTAGCAGAGTAAGTTTAAATCTTACTCTGCTAAAGTTTAAAACACACGATTGGGATGAAATCAGGTTTGTGTAGCCACAATTTCTTATGGTAGTAAGCTTCACAATCGTGAGATTGCTGTAACATGTAAAAAGATATGATGACACTGAATGAGAAGCCCATCCAACCTTTATCTGAAATAAGAAGCGATACGCACAGATGGTTCTGACATAATATCTGTAAGCATCCTTGCTTCCATGGCAAGGGAATTGAGGTGTCTGAGCCATAAAAAGCTTAGTAAATTCTATTGGGAGGCTCAGATTTTACTTAGTTTTATTTCTGTTTTCATACTATTGGTGCAATTAAGCAGTCAGATTGTATACTATATCTAAGGAAGTATCAAGAGTCCTGTATGTGCTAACAACAGTGCGATTCAAAACAAGTATAGTGTGAAACTACTATGATTACGCCAGATTTGTAAGTAGACCTCTAGGCTTTCAGAGGTTTCCATTTAATAAGTAATTTAACCTATACTACATTTTCTCACTGTATAAGGCTAGCATAAATACTATTAAGTGCTGCATGGGGGGTCCTTCAATTAAAATCTTCAAGATTATAAATATGAGGGGAGAAGAATCTCATGTATTTTCATAGCTTCATGAATGACATCATTGTTTCCATGATTGTTAATCTTATCAACAGTGTAACTTTAGCTTTGATTTCTTTTTTTTAAAAAAAATTGCTAATCATTTTATTATGCACTTCCCTGTATCTGAAAGCCACTGAACCCATTAGGTAAAGGCACAAAACTAGAAGCAGCTGCATACTACAGATACAAAAATAAATGGAATAAATTCTGCCTTGCTTCCCTTTCACGTCAAAAGCAACTACACAACATTAAACTTTGGATAGACTGACACACAATTCTATTTTAAAAAACAAAAACAAAAAACCACAAGCTGTTCCTTTTAGATGTTGATAAGAATGCATTGGGTTTGTTTGTATTGAAGAAAAATAACCAACTACTGGAAAACAAGTACTGCATGCCAACATTCTTCTAAGCATCTTGGAAAATATATAGTTCACTCCCCATGTATTAGCAGCATTAGAGTTGCCCATTCACTAAAAGGCTAACGATACTGTGTTGATATTATCACAACCCATAGGCTGATACTAGTTTCTTTCATTATGTAAACTAGTAAGCAGATTGCATAGAATGGATATGTACTGGTTTATTGACCAGCTGCTTGTTTTAGTTGAACTGTGTGAATCTGTAATAAAAAAGAGCGACCCCACTTCACAATCCAGTTAAAATAGTTTACCTCTGTTCCATTCCTGGTCCTAAACACATGTACTTGAAAGAAAAGGACCAACATAAATGAGATGCTATGGGTTGTATCTAATGTTAGTCTAACTTAAATCCTATACATTACAATGGGTGTACTCTAAGGGGCTGCACACATAATGGCAATTTATCGGTTTAAACACCAATGGGTTGTCTGGGACATGTGAGTGCACTGCCTGCCACAGACCCATCTCTTCCACTTAAGTGCACAAGCCATGATGGGCTCCTTCATAAATTGTGCTGTGTGACATGAAAACCTGGATGATGTGTTTAGAGGCTAAATAATCCAGCGATTAACCCAACAATAAACCATTGGTTAACCACTGGGTTGTTTAGCCCTTAAACAACACAGAGGTCTAGGTTTGCATGTTACACTGTACAACCTATGAAGGACTTGATCATGGGTTGTGCTGTAAACTGGAAGGGGCAGGGATGCAGATGGCATCATGCCTGCACATCTCCAACAACTCATTGGTTTTTAAACAATGTGTTGTCATTATGCGTGAACCAAGTTAATGTAGAACTATATTGGATACATTACTTGGTGTGTAGGAAAAGTTTACAAAGGTGACATTTTATGTGCCTAAAAAAATAAAAAGTCTTGTGGCAATCAATGAAACTTCATTCCGAGACCTTGATCTTAGGATCACAGCTAAAGTTAAATATAAGTACTCTCAATCTTACTTCTTTATTGATCTGGTTAAAAAAAAAAATCAGCAATTTCCCATTAATTATCAAAGAAAATCCAGGGACGATGATTTCTCCTTCTTCTCCTTCTCCTTCTTCTTCTCGCCAAGAAGGCTTTTCTCCGCAGTCCATTCCCAGTTTGCAATATTCCATATCACTGGCCAGAAACAACCCGTAGGAGAGAACTCCCTTGAAACTCCCAATAAAAAGACTAACACTTTGTTGCAAATAAACAATTGCCCAACCCGCCCGCCTTCTCTCTCTCTCTCTCTCTCTCTCTCACACACACACACACACACACACTGCCCCCAGAGCCCCCTTGAACAAGCAGTATTACATTCCAAGCACGTATTCCCTTGTCTTTCAGAATTGCGCTAGGTCTGTGTCCCCCCCTCCACCCACCCTTCCAGCCAGGACCAAGAGAGGAGGGAAAAACCCATAACTTTTCCAAAGCTTGCAGAGGATGATTTGTGCTCTCGCTTATGGGGTATGACTGTCACTGTTGATCTGCTTTCAGGCCTAGATTACATGTGATAAGGCCTGACCTTATTTGAGTATTCACACATTATGCACTCATGGAGAGCAAGCAGGGAAACAAAAGTCCCTCAGATGTTCTGTGCATCAATCAAGCTCACAGCAGGGAGGCTGCCAAACTTTTCTTCCATTTAACTGAGGAGAGGAAAGGAGAGTCCAAGGCAGACTTAATAAAGTTTAAAGCTGTGACACAGTAGACTTGGGGGCCATTGTCTTCCCCTCCCCCTCCCCCCAAAAGTGTGTTTTTCAACTAATTCTCTGCCGTTGCTATTGGCAACAATGTCCTTCAAGAGATTTAGCCTAGGGAAAGTGAAATAACACACTGGCAGAAAGGTGCTGTTTGATATTCCTGTGACAATTCCCTTCAATAAATATCGGTCAGCTTCCCAAAACGAACTTTAAATTATCTATTTTTATTAAGAGTTTTACATAGATTTGAAAGGATGGGGGAAATAAACCAACAAATGTACCACTATTCTAATATTTATTATATCAAGGGACACTGTCTGCAAACCCATGCAAACTTACTAGCAAGTAAGCTGTAATTAACATGCATAGACAGAGATGTGGAGTACCTAGTCCCATACATCTCTAGAACTCAGATACTTAATGATACTTCAAAAAACAATTGATCATTAATAGGTAATATTTGTTTTGCTTGCTTGAAGCATATGCTTCATGCATATATTATTTATTTCCAAAGGGCTCTGGGTGGCATTTTTCCCAAAGGGCTCAGGGTGGCATTTTATTTTCCAGGACTGGACCAAAACATTTTGCTGCCTGAGGCAAAGGTCAATACGTTTCCCTCCCCACATACAATTCCATCGGATCAGACTAGCAGTTGAACCTTACTTCAACACCGGTGGCAGGGCATGGTCCTCCAGCACTTCTAAAGGCAGTTGGATAATTTAGGGGGTGCAGGGCATGCTACATGGCATACACAGCTCTGTCTTCCAACATCTCACTGCACACACACACACACCATATCTGCTGCCTAGGGAAGCTGCCTTGCTCTGCCTAATGGTAGGCCCTGCACACAAGGTGTGTAGTGAGTGACTGTGAGGATCTCAATTCAAGTCGCCCAAATCCAATATTCTAGCCACTATATCATCCTGGCTCTACCTCTAATTAATATTACAATATCCTTTACTCTAATTTCTTCCCATCATCCTATGCGGCCCACATGCTTACCTTGGGGCAGTAAGCAATTATAGATAGTATTTGCCTCTGGATACTGGGAGTACCACTGAGATCATGTAAACTGTTCAGGGAGTTGATAAGACATAATGTTTATACAGGAGAAGTGGCAGTCGCAGGAGGGGTTAGGCTTCTGAAGACTCCTCTCTAGAAATACCTTCGCGTGTTTCATGAGTTAGCATGCAAGTCCACACTAAATAACACTGTAGAGCTGCAGTCTCCTTAGTTATAAAAATACAGTGGGGAGGACAGAATTTGGACTCAGCAGAGTCATGTATTTCTTGAAGGATGCAGAAAGCTACATTATGTCTAGCAAGTGCCCCCAAGATAGTGAATGCTTTGAGCCTTAAGGTTTAAGGAATGAAGACATTCCCACATTGAATTATATAAATATTCAACAACATGTTGCATCACATATCTGGCAGCCCGCAAGTAGTCTTTGGAAACATGGAATCACTAGTGGATTTGCACAAACATTATTAATCAGTACTTTCAGCTGTGGAAGGACCACTGTGAATTGCAAAAATGCACTAGCCCTTTTTCTTCACCACAAGCTACACGAGGCAAACCTGTCCAGGTCCCGGACCACAGGCAATCATGCACCTTCCAAGAAGATACTTCATGAGGACTGCCACATGCAACAAACCACCTGCAGAATCCAAAGCCCAACCCAGTATTCAGGTACATGTAACCCTTTCATTTTCTACCAGCATTGTTGTATGGAACATCTTCAGAGGAAGATAGTAGAGGAAAAGGGGTTGCTGGATAGTAGACAGGTAGCAGCAGCAGAAAAATGGAAAATGGGCATGAGACAGGAGTAGGATTGCCCATGGAGTTTGGCAGAGTCTAGCTTGGAAGCAAACTCTGGAGTTCTTAAAAAAGACTGCCTCAGAGGCTCATCTGAACATCTTACTATTTAAGAAGCTCACGCTAGTGGGTATGTGAAAACATATTTTCATCTAAATATATGCTCATTCTCTCAGTCCAATTCTATCCATGTTTACTCAGAAGTACAACTTACTGTGTTTATTGGAGCTTATTCCCAAGTAAGTGTGGATACTTACTTATACCTTCTTACTGGGGTTTAAGCCTCGTTGAATTCAGTGGGACTAACTTTTGAAATAGATAGATATGCGATTGTGCTGTGCGTCTTGGGTTCTTTTTCACCAGTGCGGAAATCTAACAAGTGCTTACCTGCCCCGCCCTGCGCAGCCTGGGCATTGGGGAGCCATTGTGGGTGAGGCAAGGGAGAGACATGGGTTCTGGCCATTGGCTGCCTGTACGGCGCCACGAAGCTGGGCGGGGTCGCGGAGCCTATAAAAGCAATCTGACCCCCCCACCCCCAGATCAGATTGATTCTAATAATGTGATTTAGAATGGGAAAGGCTGTGGTTCTTGCTGCCAGGAAAGCCTTGACGATCTACTGCAAATCATGCAGAGATCTACCAATACATCCTGATCTACCTTCTGCCTACTTCTGGCTTACATGGGGGTGAAAGTTCTACTCCATTGTCAATGGCCATCCTGTACAATTTTGTAAGCCAAGAAGCTGTTTAGAAGTCTGCATGTGGGTGGCTGGGTGGGTGGAGGTGTTATGTGATTATAATCAGAGTTCTAAATTGCATGGTGAAAAAGGTTCCCTCCGCTTTAGAAGTTATACTAGAACATGGGGAAGCTGGGAAAAAACACCTGATGAAAGGGCAGGGCTATAGGTGGAGCCCTCTTGACATTTTCAACATGCGCTGCCCCTTCATGGCTGCAATGCTACAGTAACATGTCTTTAATAAGGCATCTCCCAAAAGGCAAAATTAGGGACAAAATAAGTCAGTGATATCAAAGGGTCAGGTAACAAAAAAAGTGTCTGTTCTTGAAAAATGGAGGAAACGGAAGTTTCGGCAAACATATGGCCCAGAACGGAGATGGCCTACAAATATACCACAAGCATTATAGTGATTTTCACTTCGTATTCAAGGGAAGTCTCAAGAAGTGTTTAAGTTTCTGGCAGAGGAGGTGTTGACAAAAATATATAGAAGCCCTGGTCTAAACCAAACTGGGATGAAAACAAATTCTTAGAGGAGAAGGCCATCAATGGCTACTAGCCTTGATGGCCATGTGCTACCTCAGAAGCAGTACACCAGTTACTGGGGAACATGGGCAGGGGGGTTATATTGCACTCATGTCCTGCTAGTAGATTTCCATGGGCAGCTGGTTGGCCATTGTGTGAATAGAATGCTGGACTAGATGGACCCTAGGTCTGATCCAGCATGGCTATTCTTATGTTATTAAACAGTATAAGAGATTATCTTATACTTCAGTACACAACTTATCTGATACAGTTTTACTGGACTGGATATTAATTTTAAACACTTGCAAAAAAAGAAGGAACAATTTCCCCCCTCTCTTTTTTAAATCTACCGCTTCTTAGCTAATATACAATATTTTTATTCCCTCCTATTCTGTCACTTGTCTTCAAAGAGTGCAGCTGGTTTATGGGATTTTGTTTTCAAAAAATTATGTTATGTGTGGTGTTTCTGTGAATGAGCAGTCCATGATAATCTCATTAAATCCTTTCTAACACTTTCCAGTTCATACAGGATTTTCCTCAGCCTGGGTGAGCATGGTCTATATAAGTTGTTTAAACAATCTGCTAGGAATAGAGAGTTTTAAGGGGGGGAAATTTGACTGACACAATGAGGTGAAAATAGGACTTATTAGAAATTGCAAAGCTAAAGGGTATTTTGCGCCCTAAGCAAGTCGAGCTACTTGCACACACACACACACAAATTGCCAACTTCAAGAAGAGTTTCTGAACTATTATATTTTCCTTTTATTATGTTTTTTCTTAAAACACCTGATTTGTATAAAACTGTGGCCCTTAAAGGGCAGCACTGCGCCCCTCTGAGGTCTGCACTCTAGGCAATTGCTTAGTTGGCCTAATGGTGGCGCCGACCCTGACAGTGATACAAACACAGTCTTTGCCAACCCTCGCTATAGTACAACATATTAAAGACATAATCCTTGATATCCTGTGTGTTTCTAAAGAATATATCTAGCAGTAAATATATCTTTAAAAGTTTCTTTTCAATCAGGATGCATTCTCAAGATAACTCAACATGGATTAGTTCCCCCTTTAACGCATTTGCTCTTTTGTCTACATTCTGCATAGTCACAATGGTTAAACGGAATTATTATTCCCTCCTCTACTCTTTCAAGTGCCTATTTATATGCACAATGCAGAGGGCGAATCTGTGAGCGATTAGAAGAAAACTCTAAATTGGAAGTTATTTTGGAGTGCAATCCTATGAATATTTACTCAGAAATCCCAATGTGTTCAATGAGATTATGTCCATGTAAGTATGTTTAAGATTGTAACCCATAACACATTCAAAATTATAACTTATGTTTTTCACATAGAAGAAAAACATACAGCAAATGAATAGATGCCATTTATTAATCTTCATTAAACTAGAAGAGCATTTATTTATTTATAAAATAAACTTCACCTGGCATTGAAAAGACCCCAGCATGGGCACTAGGAAAGCCTCTCTGAAGAGGGCATTCCATAACTTGGGTGGCACCACAGAAAAGGACCTCTCACTACTCTCTAGTGGCCATGTCACCTACCTGAAAAGCTAGGGATGCTGGGAATAGGGCCTCTTAAGATGATCTTAAGGTCTGGATAGGTATATATAAGTGTATATGGGAGGAGGTGATCCTTCGGATACCCTGGCCTGTCATTTAAGGCTTTAAAGACGAAAAACAACACTGTGAGAATTGGGTCCAAAAATGGACTGACCAAAGAGTAGTTGCATAATGTAGTCATATGAACCAGTCCCAGTTAGCAATCTCATGGCCTGTTTTTGGACCAACCGAAGTTTCTGGACCATTTTCAAATGCAGCCCCACATATAACACACTGCAGTAATCTGGGGGTAGCCAACCCAGTGCTTTCTAGATGTTTTGTACTACAATTCCCATAATCCCTGACCATTGCCCATGCTGCTGAGGCTGATGGGAATTGCAGTCCAAAAACAGCTGAAGAGGACTAGGTTGCTTATCCCTGTAGTAATCCAAACAATAAATTACCAGAGCATGGATAATCATAGCAATAGCCCTGTGAAAACCCATAGCAGGCAAGAGGCAGAGGAAGAATCTTCCAGCACCACCTTCTGGAATCAACTGTCTACATAGGAGCAAAACCACTGTAATGCAGTGCCTCCAATTTCCAAATTAGACAATCCATTTAAGGTGCAATCCTATGCATGTTTAAACTGGGGGGGGGGGAGTCCTACAACTCCAAGCATTCTCCAGCCAGCCATACTGAGAAATGTAGGATTTTTTTCCAATAAAACATGCATAGGATTGGGCCCTTAGAAAGATACCATGGTTGATGGCATCAAAAGTGGCTAAAAGGTCCAAGAAAAGATTGCACTCCACCATCCCTGCCTCAGCAGAGGTCATCCCACAGGACAAGCAAGACAGTTCCTTCCCCAAACCCAGGCCTGAAGCCCAATGGATCTAGAAAATCTATTCCATTTAAGAATGACTAGAATTGGCCAGAAACCACCCGATCAAACACCTTGCCCGTTTGTTTGTTTGTTTGTTTAAACCATTAAGAAAAGTGTGATGTGAATGTCCCTCCTCCATAAATACTAAATTTGCACAGCTTGTTAAACCCACATAGGATGCAGGCCAACTTGGACTGGAAAAATAAATAAATAGCTGTACTCAGTAATTAAAAAGGCAAATATGTGCAGAATCACCCTATTTGCCTGCCCTGCTTCACTTCCTGCTGTATGAAGCTGAACATCAGTTCTGCTCGATGGCAAGCAAGAGAGGAGGGTGCATGGACAAACCAGGGTGGGAAACTCTGTTCCCAAGTACCTACCCCTCCAATGTTTCACAAATTAAAATAAAGCCACTCTTGGGTACTTGACCCTTCTTCACACTTCAAGGAATACTGCCTAAGACCGACTTCCCTTTTCTCTCACCTTCTGGGGGCAGCATTCATTTATTGCTTATTCTTCAATAGCATGTCTAACTCGGGCTTCTGAAACAGAGAGTGCTGGAATTCTGTTAAGATGTTTTCAATTCATATTTAATCTCATACTTAAGGCACAATCCGATGCATGAATAAAGACAACATTTGCCTCCCCGTCCTCCCGCCCTGCATGTTCGCTAGATGGGCTTCTTTGCATGTCTAGCAATTGCGTTTCAGAAGGGGAGGGGAGGAGGCAGGATAGCCCCCAAAATAGCTCATATCCTGCCCTTTTCAATCTCTTCCCCTCCCTACCCAAACAACCCCTTCTCCCCTTTTCTAAGGTCACTTTTTTGACCTCAGGGTCCAGCTGGCTGTAAGGGGGAGGGTGGTGGGATCTCCAGTTCACCCTCTGAGGTCGGACCCCTGCCTCTGACTTTAGGTTGGGGAATCCAGGGCATCCTATGGCCCCTCAGTCACCAATTCAACTAATTCTGTTTATACAACAGCTATAACTCAAAACACAATCAACTGAGGCTAAATTAGATGTGGCAGGGAGGGTCATATGCATTTCCTCCATGTGTATGCCCTACTTGAGACAACCTTGATTTTGTAGGCTACAGAGCTTCTCCCCAAGCCTGCCACCTGCCATTACCCCTCCTCTTCAATGCCCCTAGAAAGATGCTATTTCATTGTGTAGCACTATTCCTAATCGGCTTCTGGAGGGGGAGGGTAGCATTTCCCATCCTCCATTACTGGCAGCTGTCATAGAATGACAGCTGAATGATCCATTCATTGATGCAGCTTTGGTTGGATCATATTTTTAATTTCTTACTTATATGAAGTAAACTTGAGCTTACTTATAATATCCATGGACACGCCATTCACTTAATGAGGCTCTAAATTACTCAAATTTAATTTTGGCTCTGGGTGTCTTTTTAAAAGGCACATCTGTAGGATGAAAACTGAAATTAGCTGCTGGGCTTTTGGAAGGTGATGAGTGCCCACACGAGACCTTGAGGAAACTCTGGGGCAGATCATTTTTAATGCAGTAGTTTGCAAAGGATGTCCTAAACCATTTTACCGATGAAAATAAGCACATGCTGGTGCATAGATCTAGAGTACTGACATCCCAGCTGCATGGTGCGACAGAGAAATGTTGGGGCTAACACAACCCAGACTCAAATGCGCCACAATCAGAAAACAGGAACTAGAAATTCATGCAGTCAATGGGCTCCAAGTCAAAAAAGCAGTGAAGCAAGCAAAACACTATATGGCAAATCATTCATATAGTACCCAAATATGCTCTTTATTGAATGTATGCTATTTAGAGGGCATTGACCCCATTTTACAGAAGAGGGAGACTGAGGCACACAGTATGTGACTTTTAGAAAACCAGTTATTGAATTCATGACAGGGAATTCTTAAGCAGAATAAAAGTAAAATCATAATAAGCAAAGTACTTCTGAGATGTGCAGACTGGTATTACCTCACCATGAGCAACTCAGCCTCTCCCTCTGCAATTAAGGGAGAGTGTGTACCTGAGAGCATACAGAATCCCTCATCCCTAGAATTAAGAAACAGGGTTTACCAAGTGATGGCATGACTCTCACGCAGATTTAAACTAGCACTACTCTCTTTAGGAAGAGAGCACTAAACTGACTGCTGTCACCAGCAAACGATGTCATCCCATGCCATTCAGGTAATATTTGAAGAGAAGTACTTATTTTGCCTAATGTGGTTACTTCCTACACTAGCATCACTAGACCAAGAAAATGTTGCTGTGGGAAGAAACCTCACTGTTGGCCCAAATGTGATCCATTTCTCTTCAAGCCTTTCTGGACTAAGATGGGAAGCAACCACACGACAGTAGCTCATACACCATTCAGGTAATACATAGACTAGATTTACAGTTCTATAAAAAGAAATTATTGGCTTGAGAATATATATATATTTTAATGCAACGTCCTTCAAACACCTTTACCAATTCTGTGAGAATGTGGGACAGTCAAAACATCAAGTGTCTGCACTGGGGGCAGAGCTAGAGATTCCTGACGAATTCGACCTTTACAAATTCCAGTATGAATTACAAATTCCTGCATTTCCAAGACTAGCGTACAGATTGGACCGGAGTTATCCACCACACGTCACTCTACCTGGATTTCTTTTGTTACAGTTCTCAGCTCAATAAAGATATAAATATACATTAAAGAATGCATATTCTGAGAGAAAATACATTTAGAAATGTGTATTTTGAGAGAAATATGTTTATAAATGTGTCTTTTGAGAAAAAACATGTTTTAAAAAGCAAAACTTAAAATACAAACTTTAAAAGTCTGTGCATGTGAATGTTCATGTAGATTAAAAATAAATCACACATTAATTTGGAGATAGGATGAGACTGATTTATGGATAAGCATATGTTTTTAAGAAGTGCAAATGCAGCCATGGTTTCACTCAGTACCTCATTAAGGACTGTCAATGGGGGGGCTTTAGGAGAGAATTGGTTTGACAAGGGTCATCATACATCTCTTGAGGTTCTTTGGTATGACTTAATATGTAAACCTGCCCCAAAGGAATGCATCCAGGAACCCCTCCTGGTAGTTTACAAATTGTTTTCAGCTGAAAAGGTTAAAAAAATTATAACCTCCATATTTAGAAACTTTAGACCTCTGAAAACCAGTTGCTAGGCTGCAGTGACATGGGAGGGTTATTGAATTTATGCAACAAAAATAAAAATTGGCTTCTAACAACCATTTGGTTGGCCCAAGATGGAGAGGAAGGTAACATGAGGCAAAGTCTTACTCAATATGTACGCATAAAGAGGAAAAGAGAATCAAAGTCTTGTTAACACTCACACAGTAGTTCCTGAAGAAATCTTTTGCAAAATTAGAAAACTATCGACACATGCAGTTATATTACATGCTGGATAGCCATTTTTACTTCCCATGAAATCTATCTGCTATGAGCATGAACAAGGTTTAAACAATGGGCTTTGCTAGACCTATCTGCAAATCCATTGATGAGGAGGGGCCAGCCCGTGCTAGAAGTAGCGCAGGCTGTCACTCCTTTCCACACGTCAGACGTGACGGGGCAAAGGAAAGCCCCATCGTGTCGGCCATTTTATCTTCATCTTAAAGGGGAAGGATGTGCACGAGCGCTCGTGCGCTTAGGTAAGTGTTTTATTTTTTAAAAAAATGTTCTCCCTGCTCCCCCCCTGCCCCGATCTCCCCCCTGACTGCGATTCCCCCATCCCCCATGGCTCCGTTTTCCCCCTCATCCCCCATGGCTCCATTTGCCCCCCCAATCTGCCCACCCTGCCCTGATGGCCACAGCGCTCCTGTGGAGTGCTGTGCCCTGTCCGCCGCTTTCCCCGGCTACTCACAAGTAATTGCGGTAGCCGGGAAAAGTGGCGGACCGGTCTACATGCCTGTGGTCTCAAGCTCAGCCCGAGGCCGCAAGAAATACCAGGCCAAAAGTGGTGCCGGTTATCCCGGGCAAGGGAGGGTTACCCCTGCCTGGGCCCGGGATCCCCTGTGCGTCATCTGGACACACAGGGGCGAGCCCGGGGCTCGCTCCGGGCTAACCCATGGTCTAACAAAGGCCAATGTCTCAGGAGTGTGTAAAGCCCAAGGAATCCTCAGTAGAGTTACTGAAATACAAACTCTCTTTATGCTGACAAGGGAAGGTTGTAAAATGGAGTATTGGAGGATATGTAGAAATTCAGGACTTAGATCTGTAAAAATTCTGATGCTAAATTAAAGTAATTATTTGTACTTTCCAGATATGTTTAGTATAGAATTAAGACTAGCAAGAATATTCAAGGAAGCATTCTATATAAAAAAAACACATGAAATAAATGCAAGATGGATTTTTCTAATTTCCTTCTTTGCATTACAAGCTCCTCCCAGTGATGTTAGATTATCAGTTTAGATACTTATCATACAATGTCTCGATTTACCTGTGGAAGGTGTTCTAACCTTAGCCTTTTTCTGCATACTCTTCTCTCTCTCTCTCTCTCTCACACACACACACACACACACACACTACTATAAGCCACTTCACCTAAAGAAACAGCTATAGAGGAGCTACCATGTTCCTCAATGATTTTCCCTTCTCACCACAGTAAGGCTAAACCATATTCAAGCTGGAGAAGGTGCAGAAAAGGTAACTAACATGGACATGCTGAGATCACATTACTGTACGTGACAAGATACCAACCAAAGCAGGAGAGATTTTTGTTGGCTTCATTACATTTTCTAAGCGTCTAACGTTTATATGCCACCCTTCAGTTTGGCCACTTCTTAGGGCATCTCAGTAGAAACATTATAAAATAGTTTCAATATAAAACTGAAACAATAATATGGCACCCCAGGGCATTAAAACAATTACATTTTGAAATATATATTCTACAAACTAATCAGCAACTAATCATCAGTTCTACAGCAACTCAGGCAGCAACTACAAATAACAACTTTATAATTCAGGGTAATATTATTATCCCCATTTACATATGAAGGGTTTTAGAGGTAGAGGCTTGCTGAACAATAGCTTATAAGTTTATGGCTGAAATGAAGTTTGAATTACAAGCTCATTGCTCCCATTTAGGCTGCCATCTTATGGATTCTGAGCTGGTAGCACTGTATTTCGTCGATTCTAAGACGCACCTTTTCCCCCATATAAACATCTCTAAAAACGGGGTGCGTCTTAGAATCGCGGGTGCGATTATTATTCTTAGAATCAAAGCTATTTTTTTTTTCTGTTGGTGGTACTGAAATTAGTGTGCGTCTTACAATCGACGGCGTCTTACAGTCGAAGAAATACGGTACTCCCACTGAATATAGTAGGACTTCCTTCTTTAGTAAACATACATTGGATTGCACTGTCTGCCACTACAGCTCTATATGATAGTTTCAAAGCACTCTCTCCCCAGTACACTGATCACCCCTCAAAGTGGAATTTGGAACTATTCAGAGTCTGAAGCTTCATTCAAATTTCATTCCACGAAGGAGCCCAACTAGAAAATACTTGGAAAGCTGAGCACAGATTTTAAAGCAAAAGCTCACTATTCAAAACCACAGGAGCCCCTCTTGAACATATTTAGGTAACAGGGTATTTTGTTGTCCCAATTCAAATTGTTCCCAACAGTGTGAAGAAGGAACACCATCTCTGTTGCAGGCAAATGCAGATGACTAGCTCAGGTTCGAGGGTTCACTGCACATGACTGTCCATAAATACCCACTGACAGCTTTCACAGTATAATGGACGATACAGCAACTCAGGCAAGCAATTGACACAATAGATGAACATAAAGCCTCCAACTTTAAAGCAAGGCATACTTAACGAAAAACATGTCATCTAACGCAGCTCAAGCAGTGTATCTCAAAAGCACTGCTTTTTCAGATTTCAGAGATTTAATTAGCAAATGCTTTGCTCTGTTTTGTAAATACATGACAACATGTTCCATAAGTTAATAAAAAATAACTGGTTTATGCATATTTAATTGCCTATCAATTAGCACAGAGTTTGCTCATCAAAATGTGTGTGGGAAATACAATGGGGTATAACCTTTCATTTGGCATTTCTTTAACTATCATTTACATATGTCTTTACATGCTTTCCTTTTCTCCCTTGCAAACTCTGGTAAAAACAGTATGCTTGTTTGGGGTTGTTTTGTTAAAAGCTTCACCTTGAATTGTGTCCTGGAAGACAATAAATAACCGGGATAGGTAATGGTGCATTGGTGTCATGTGATTCTGGCAACTCAATCCCCTATTGCGAAGCAAACAGGTGTGTTCTTCTATGGGATAAGATTATTCCAAAGACTCACGCCAACTGATGATTCCAAAGAGTCACCTAGGGCAGCCCCACATCCAGTGTATTACAACAGAATATGCCCACACAATGAAAACATGCCTGATACACACTTCTGTTAACTCAAACTTTTTGCTCTTCCATTTAAAGCTCAGTGATTTGCCCTTATATCAACCTCAGCCAACCTGTTTCTTACTCTTTTAATCACTAACCATTGTCTCTTGCTTCCCACTCTGCCTGGAATGGTCTCTCAGAATTACTTATTCCTACACCATGTCTTTATTTTCTTTCATCTTCCACCTTTTCATCTTTTCTCAATAGGTTCCTAGAGTTTGAAGAACCTTTCAAGATGTCTAACCTGAGGGAACATTTCAGTCCCTATTAAATCTTGAAATTGGTTATGCAAATAATGTCTTCAATAAAAAAAGAAATGCAATTTCGCTTCTCTAGCGTTCCAGACTGTCGATTCTTACATGCTTCAGAGTAACTGAGTAACAGGGAAGGAAATGAAAGACACTGGCCAGCTAACCATTTTCAGTCCTTGGAATGCGGAAAGATACTAATATGGACAGAAGATTAATAATTTACCATAATTAAAAGACTATTTTATTGTCAGTCTGCATAGATCTCAAAAGAAATTATTCTGTGTTTCCATGGCAGATAGGAAAAGCTTCCTTTTACCAAATCAGACCATTGACTCATCTATATCAGTATTGTCTGTACTAGCCTTCCCCAACCCTGTGTCCTCCAGATGTGCTGGACTACAAGTCCCATCATCCCACAGGCAGCAACTTCAAACAGGAGTCTCTCCGCGCTCTATTTAGTGATGTCAAGGATTAACCTGGGATCTTTTCATGCAAAGCACGTGCTCTACTACAGAGCTATGGCTAATGAGTCAGCCATAACCTTCCATGTATAGGTATTATATGAGCAGTATATTTAAACAGATTCTCTTTAAAGTTTCTTCAGGATTAGAAAAGGAACTCAACACATCATCAAGGGTATGCTTACACCATGAAATTCCTCTTGAAAGATGGCTGACCCATTGCCATAGTCCATTGTTACATAATTTGCTGTGTATGCAATCCCATTCATTCTAGACTTTAATTCAGATATCTTCTATATTCATAGTAGCAAGAGGGTACAGAAATGAATTAACACTGCAATCCTTATAAGGTTTATGCCAAGCTGCATACATTTATTGCTGTGGACTTGCATATAATAACCCCTCCAATAACCCATCAATACAAGGCAACGATGATGTATTATGGGTTTGAAAAAGAAGAGTTAACATGTTATTGAAGAGTTCAAATAGTAGCTGCTCCACTTGGCCAGTAAAGATAGAAGGCAAACAACAGGCTACTTCAGAAGAGAAAGAATTGCCTATAGAAGAAAGACAGGCAGAACAACGGAGCGTGAGAAAAGGCCAGAAGAAAAGGCTTGCTTTACTGTGGGGATGAAAAAGCCAAGCAAAGACTGGTAGCCAAGGGGGATCAGTCACAGCTGCCAAAGTGGATGCTGCAGCCTCTGGAGCATCTGTATGCTACTGCTAGCTGCAACCTCAAAGACAGACACTCAAAGTCACTATTGGAAAAGAGCAGGTCAGAGTCTCCTTTATTCATTAAGGCTCCTTCATTTTTTCTCCAGAATAACTACTTCGTTTCTTTGAACTGTGTGTGGCTCAATCCACAAAAGATTATGCCACAATAAATTTGTTAATCTTTGTTAAGGAGCCTTAGTTGTTCTCGGAAATTACTTATTTATTGGATGCATATTACCGCATTATAAAAGGGAAGAGAAACTGAAATCTGCTCATACTGATTCATAATATGTACCAGTCAATACGAAATAGCTGACAACCTCACTTGGCCACCTGGAGATCTAATAGAGAGAGAGGTGGTGTGTGCATGTGAGTGTACACTACAGTCAAGAGAGTGCAGAAATGTGGTGTGGGCACAGCATTCGGCTTCCCAATGATCACAGGTTACGTGTGTGTGTGTGTGTGTGTGTGTGTGTGTGTGTGTGTGAAAAGCATATTTCTAGCCGATGTCATAGCAAAGATACATACGTTTGTAAGTATGTTGGCAATGCCTGCTAAAGTCTCAGAAGGTCACAGTAGTGGTAAATATCTTGTTGATGGGTTGGGTTTCAGTGCCATGCATAGTTCATTGCCTATTTTTAGTACTAGCAACATCGGAACAAATTATAAAGTTGTAAAAAATTGAAATATGCAAATTTTATTTAATATGCATCAACTGATATCCCTGGGACCACAAAGGCATTCAAACAAATCTTTAACTGAGCTTCCCCCCCGCCATTCACTCACATGTTCACCTTTCTACTATTTTTGCAAAGGGAGGGAGGTTACTGTATACATGAGAACAGTAGCACACCTGAGACTTCTTCCAAAACTCTTCAATTCACTGGGAAAACCTAGGCAAGAAAAACTTGAGGGGCACAAAGCAAGTACACCTTAAATGAGACTTATCCTTGCTTGGTTCCTAGACTATCTAGGCCCAGGGTCGTTCTGCCCCTGAGGAGATGGTATAGGTCCAACCACTCATTCAAGACCTCATTGCAAAAATGAAACTACTTCTTCCAGTTCATTCATATGGCTAGGGCCTTCAGGTCTCCCCCCCCCCTCTCTCCTGGGACTACGAAATCTGAGAAAAGGAGCATCAGAAAATTACCATTTCAAGGACTCCTATAGCCTGGCTTGCTGCCATAGGAGCACCAAGCACCAAATACCAGGACATGGGAGCAGGGGAAGAAATACCTTCCTTCTCTCCATCTCTGAAACAGCAAGTGGGCTGGCAGACCAGTGGGAGGAGGGTTAGAGCCAAGAAGAGCAGAAGTTGGAGGCTAATATTTGCAAGGGAAGAGAGTTTCAGGTATTCGGCAGTATAGAAATGAAATAAATAAAAAATAAGGGAAGAATCGGACCCTGCTGTTCTTTCAGTGATGACAACGTGGATGCAACAGAGGTTAATATAGTTTGTAATTCAGCTTAGAATAAATCAAGCTGGTGTCTGATTTGGGGGGGAATTACAGAGTTTACCAAGTCCAATATGATTCAAATTGGAGGGTAGCACATTTATTTATTTATTTGCAATATTTATATACCACTTGCCATCCAAAAGATTTCTTAGCCATGAACAACAAATAGGGAAAAAAGAATAATAAAAACATATAAAATTGTTATTTTTAAAAGAAAGAAGTTCTGATAAAACCCTAGTTCTGGTAAAACCATAGCTGGTCAATCAAGGAAAGCTTCCTGAAACAACATTTTCAGGAGGAACCAGAAGAAATATAATGGTGCCTACCTGACCTCCAAAGGCAGGGAATTCCATAGGAAGAGGGCCACCACACTGAAGGCTCTTCTCCTGTTGGACTACAACCGGACCATAGTTCCATGTGGAAACAACAGGAACATGCCCTCAGATGACCTCAGTGACTGGGCAGATTGATAAGGGAGAAGGCACTCTCTCAGATACCCTGTTCCCAAGTTGTTTAGGGCTTTGTACACTAGTACTAGAAAGTTCAACCTGGCTCAGTAGCAAATAGGCAGCCAGTGTAGTTCCCTCAGCAAAGTAAAGAAACATGGGAAGAGTTTTGTTTCTGAGCTCACCAAAAGCCAAACAGATCTAGTAAAGGCTACTTAGAATCATAGAATAGTAGAGTTGGAAGGGGTGTATAAGTCCATCAGTCCAAACCCCTGCTCAATGCAGGAATCCACCCTAAAGATACCTGACAGATGGTTGTCCAGCTGCCTCTTGAATGCCTCTAGTGTGGGAGAGACCACAACCTCCCTAGGTAACTGATTCCATTGTTGTACTGCTCTAACAGTCAGGAAGTTTTTCCTGATATCCAGCTGGAATCTGACTTCCTGTAACTTCAGCCCGTTATTCCGCATCCTGAACTTTGGGATGATCAAGAAGAGATCCTGGCCCTCCTCTGTGTGACAACCTTTTAAGTATTTGAAGAGTGCTATCATGTCTCGCCTCAATCTTATCTTCTCCAGGCTAAACATGCCCAGTCGTTTCAGTCTCTCTTCATAGGGCTTTGTTTCCAGACCCCTGATCATCCTGGTTGCCCTCCTCTGAACACACTCCAGCTTGTCTGCATCCTTCTTGAAGTGTGGAGCCCAGAACTGGACACAGATGAGGCCTAACCAGGGCCAAATAGAGAGGAACCAGTACCTCATGTGATTTGGAAGCTATACTTCTATTAATGCAGCCCAAAATAGCATTGGCCTTTCTTGCAGCCATATCGCACTGTTGGCTCATATTCAGCTTGTTATCTACAACAACTCCAAGATCCTTCTCGTTTGTAGTATTGTTCAGTATCCCCCATCTTGTAACTGCATTTGGTTTATATTTCCTAGATGTAGAACTTGGCATACTGTGGAAATGTATCAAGATACAATTGTCAGGGAGCTGAAACTGGATGCCCTGAATGTACATCCAGTGGCAAATCCATGTTGGTCTCTCTGCAATGTGTTACATAATTTGAAGCCTCTTCAGTAAACATTTTGCCCATTTAGCACTAGTGTAAGCTACCCAGCATCCCAGCACTAGCACCCTTGCAGCATATGTGTTCAGTGAATCCATATGCTGAATTCACATTATCACAAGAAGAATCTAAAATGGAAGAGAGAAGGTCAGATGAGGAAATTTAAATCCAGTCACTAATCCAGTCACTAATCCTTTGAGGACTGCATCTTTTGCCAGTGCTAATTTGGAGGATATCCTCCCGGTGATACATTTGAGACAGGAAGGTGAATCAAAGGTCAGGAATGCTGTGCCTTGATTCTGTAGAATAGTTTTGCCAGTTGAATATCTTCCAAGGATTTATAAGATGAGGAGTTTTCATGGCTGGTATGCTGCTAGAACCTCTACTGGAAGTGCTTACTTTACTGCTCTTTACAATCTTTCTTTGTTAGTTTGGTGGCAAATCTCATCTGTAGATCCAACAGGATTCCCAAGCAACACAGGGGGATTATTGTTAAAGGGACAGAGCAGCTGGTTCTGGAATATGGAGTACAAAATGTCCTTATTTTATCCAGATCTCTCCTCATAATCCCTCTATATTCTGTAAGAGAAGGTGCTGTTGCAGTTACATAATGTGGGAAGAGGAAACCAATGCAAATGGGAGAGAGGCGGCGGTAGGGGGCGGTAACTACCAGAACCAAAATGGCTTCCTCCCACCCCATACCAAAACAATAAAATAAATTCAAGAGCCATCAGCATTGTGGAAGGTCCAGATTTATAAGGGATATTGATATGTCACCTTTAGCTGTCTGCAGTTTTCCTGTTATAAGAAAATCCACAGTAGTTTGGTCTGAAATAATAAATAAACCAAGGATATTGTCATATCAGAAGTTCTTGAAACATACAGACTAAGTGCTTGAATCTGAGAGCAACATTTAGAATTCTAGGCCAAAGGTGCCCTTTTCTTCTCCCCACAAAAGTCCAATGTCTGTTTGTCCTAGAGTTCAGCACAAAAGGTTGGAAGGGGAAAATTCAACGCTATGGGGCATTCTTTCTCCTCCCAAAAATATTCACAGAAGCAGGCTGCACATAACTACATTTAAAGCTCCCTGTTTAAAAACACACCATAACAAGATTCTGACTGTTCAGCTTAATAAGCTGAATTTGCTAAGCAGAAAAAAAATCCATATATAAATGGTTCATAGAGGAATGGAATATGGTTGGATTGTATTTTTAAAAAACATTTATTATGTAAAAATAATATTTAACATACCAATGAAGAAGAACCTCTTAAGTAGATGTGTAAAAGCAGGAGGAAAAACACAGAGGTCTTTGTGTAAAGATAAAATCTTTACTTTTCAAGTGGCTCTTTGCTTATATCACATATACACCCATTACGAGTTTATATTGTTATTTGTAATCTTCCTTGCATGGAAAAGTTTAAATATGTTAATTTCTAGGCTGTAATCCTATACACACTTACCTGGGAATAGGCCTTATCGAAAATTATTAGACTTCTCAGTAGACATGTATAGGACTGCACTGTCAGACATTTAATAGAAATTAGGATGGGCCAGAGTCCGACACAGTATAAGTCAGCTTCCTACATTCCTGTTCATTCTAAATTAATGTGGTTGTATCCTTTCTATCGTTTTGGGGAGGTTAATTGTAAAGATTCACTTGAAGAATTTCCATTGATGAAGTTAGAGACGAAATTTCTAAAATAAATGATTTATACTTGAGAAAGGTTAATGAGTGACTCTGCTTATAAAGATTTTCTAGACAAAAACAGAATGTTTCAGGGCATTAGGCTGTGACAATTCCAGAACGGGCCCTTAACCAGTGAACTCCTAACGGCACAAAAACAACAGCAATAACCTGTCAAAGTTCATGAGCCCTTATTACACATTTCTTTTAATTAAACAAAGAGATTATACAGACTCTGCTGACAAGGATTATCAAAACAGAATGGCACCACCTGCCCCTTCCAACCCCACTAATTAGTACAGAATCTGAGGTGCCAATTAACACAGAAAACAAGGAAGGGTCAATAAACACAGTTCAAGGCCAGCCATTTCATGCAGAGCACAACATGCATTTGCTGCATTACTTGGGGTGGAGAGGGGGGTGTTACATAAAGGTTTTAGTCTGCATAAGTGTTAAAATTATCTTTCCAAGGCATAACGCATTTTCCTTATTACCCTTATCTCTATGATTTTTCCTCTCAAATTTTTGTTTGTAGTCAGAGCTGGATCCAATATAAATTTTGAGTGATCCAGATTTTTAAAAATGAATAAATTCACAGTATTCTTAATGAGAAGTTCAAATATGAAATGGAAATATTTGAACACCTTTTCAATTGACATATGACATACAAAACTGTTTGCACAAAAATTGTAATGTATGTAAGTGCATTAAGTCTAACTTTGTTCGCACAACACAACAGCCCACCATCACTTCATTTACCCATGTTGTTCAAGGCACCAATTTTGCATGGTGTCCATGGGCATCCACCTTAACGTGGCTTGTGGTGTCAAGCATATCCAGGTGGCAGGGGTTGCTTGAGGATTACAAAACCCTCCAATAAGCCATGGCTTGTTTTAAGATTATTTGAGGGCTGTCTAACCCTCAGACAACCCCTTCTGTCTGGCTTTGCATGACACAAGCCACGACAAGCCATGCACTCACAGGCACCATGCAAAAATGGTACATGCAGACACCCAGCACAACGCAACATTCCCTGTGAGTAAATTAAGCCTATGTGGGTTGTCACGGCATACAAATTTGATCCAAGTTGGTAGTTATTTTGGAGTACTTACAGTGCAATCCTATTAATATTTACTCAGCAATTAGCTACCCTGTATTCAGTGAGATTATTCTTATGTAAGTATGTTCAGGATTGTAACTATAAATCATTCAAAATTGTAGCTTTTATGTTTATCACACAAAGAAATATAAGTGAACAGGCTCAATATCTTTTACTAAGTGTATATAAATAAACTTCAATTAGTTATGAGAGAGGGAGAATGAAGAGAAAGAAGACACAAAGATCATTCTTTAGATTCTCTTCCGCTTCCTCACCCAATCTTTGAAGATGAAGTGGGTGCTTTGACAGAGATTAGGCCTCCTAATGGTTCCATATACACTTTCCCTAAGGAAAAAACTAGATATATTTCAGTATATCTGAAATATCTGAGATCCTAGTGATATAGGGTGGGATACAAATGTTTTAAATAAATAAATAAATTGAATTTCACAGGTAAATACTCCAATAAGTTTACTTTTCAAGTAGCTCGTTCTGTCCTGCCCCCTTTTTCTCTCTGAGCAGGCCTAGTAGGATGGTTCTTGTAGGGCAATGCCAGATACCAGTAACCTCTTAAAGATTTTTAAACTTGCAGCATTTAGCTGCTGTTCTGTCTGCCACTCTGATTACGCATGTAATCTTTGGAACCTATCCAAAATAAGAGAGGCCTATTTATGTATGTATTTATTTAAAAGTCAATTGAGGAGAATTGTTTATTTTAGTTACTAAATTTATTAAACACCTGCTAAAATAAATTTCTCCGGACATTTTATAATTTAAAACTTAATACTACAAATAAAACTGTAAGGAAATCAACAGTATAAAACCAATAAACAAACCAATGCAGCATAAAATACAATATCATATATAGGAGGTAAACCCACATTGCAGGGACCAAAATAACAAAACACAAAAAATACTAAAATGTGTTGTTGTTTTTTAAAGACTTTAAAAGCCTGGGAGAACAAACAAGGAAGTCTTAGCCTGGCGCTGAAAAGATAACAGGCAAACCTCTCCTGAGGAATACATTGCAGAACTGGCACCACAATTCCCTTAGTCCATCCAGGAAGTCTACATGAAATTTAAAAATGAATTACCTTACAATATAACTAATTTTCCACTGATCTCTTGCCTCTTTGCTTGGCTAATCATAAGCCTGTGCAGATGTTCATTCTGTATGCAATTTGTGAACACCACTGGCAGGCCCCACAACCTTCACATGCACAACCTCCACACACTGGTTGAACATGTGCATAATGGTCTTTTTGCATAGGTGCAAACTAATAATTAATTGCATAAGCCACTGTGTACATGTCCAACCAACACAAGGAGAATGAAGGTCCGAACAGGTCGTGCATAAAAAGGAAAAGAATGGCATAAGGAAAGAACCTTACTACTTTCTTTGCATTGTCTGGACTACCAAGTATTCCTTTAACATTACAATATTTCACTGTTTTAGTAATGTCAGATCTCTGGCCTCAGAATTTTTAAATGTTTCATGATCATTCTGACAACTGATCTGCACCAGATTTATTAAATACAGTTATTCACTCCTGGAAGTATTTTGTCTCCAGGAAAGACACAGCTTTCAGAAATGGAGGCTGGGACTTAATTGATAAAATTGACTTCTCTCTTAGGTCAACTTGTCTTTACAAATGAGAAATAACAAAACAATTAGTGTTCTCTATGCCCTATAGTATCTGTGGGGCTCATCTAACTCCAAATTGATTTATTCATTAGTATTTTACATTCATCTGACCTACCTATTCCACATACTCTAATCATCATATACTATAAATGTTCTCTCTCTCTTCCCCAGGGTTTACAGGACAATAAAAAGACATTTGTATCTAGTGATTTATTTATTCAGCAGGTCTCTGCATACAATAAACTCAACAGATTCTGGTTTAGAAGAGGGATTTTGATTTATGTTCAGCGAGAAAGGGGAGGTCTAAAAATCTCCTAGACGTCCGCACTAAAATGACACCCTATTAGGCCCTGAGTTCAGCCTTAAGACACTATTTCTTGCACTCACATTTCCCACAAAATAAAAACATACTAAATAAAGCAATACAAAATACTAATACATTGGAATGCATATTTCAATTGAGATAATTTCTAAGAATTTCAAATGCATGAATTTTCAATAATATGCACAGCTCTGTTTGCACCCTTGCCTCTCCCTTTCCCCCCTCTCCAATTTCCACTTGAACTGGAAAAATTTAGATATTTTTTTTATTCCTTACATGTTTATTTCTTCCCAAGCAGGCTCCCACACAAGTACCAACCTGATACAGTCATGTTTAGTTTCCTCAAGATTACTGCAATATGCGCCATCAGACCATGGAGACAGTAAGCTCCTTTGGGAAGGGGGGCATAATATTTTATCATATTACCCTTCACATCAATGGTGCACAACCTGTGGCCCATTTCATCACAAGATAAAGAAACTGTATTCCCTTATTCCGTGTGTGTGTGTGTGCGCGCGCGCGCACACGTGCATGTATGTGTGTGGCCTCTGGCAGCCCAAGAGACATCCGATGCAGCCCTTGTGGCTGAAAAGGTTGTGCACTTCTATTCTACACTGATGGTGAAGGCAACAATAATGGCTTACCACAAGAAGTACCAATGCACAGGCCAGAAGGCTTCCACAGTTTAAGTCCCAGCTGACCCTGACAGATGGCTACCCAAAGTATATGAACATATAGACAAGAGCAATGCCAGCTCCGAGTGTTTGAGGACCCTTGGGTAAGATATCCTCAATGAGACCTTTTTCTGAGTCATTGTCACCGGCTACTGTTCCTCCTCCTCCTCTTTGTTATCACTGCAACCACCTGCAGAGAACCAGCACACAAGGCAGCGGCTCATCTTTCGCACCATCACTTTTGTCTGGGCAAAAATGAGAGGCAGATGAATAGTAAAGAGGGGAGCGTGCCCAGAGACCTCTTGTTAGTGGGCCCCTGCTGGGATGTGGGTCTTTGGCAGGAGTCCAACCATGCCTACTCTTGGTGCCAAAAGCCCCATATAACAGACACCCCAAAAGGCTTTCAACGTATGTAACATCCAGGTTGCAGGCAGGAACACAAGGAACTCCTCTTACTCCCCCCTACCCCAGCCTCCCCAACCTGGTGTCCTCCGGACATGATGGACTACAACTACAACATAGCTGGTTAGGGGGTTCTGGGAGTTGTAGTCCAACACATATGTAGGGCACCAGGTTGGGGAAGGCTGCCTTATTCAATTCCACCAGAGAAGCACTACCCTAATCCAATATGGTGTAGAAATATGAAGCCTAAATTACTGTTAACCTCTGGATGAAACTCACTCTATAATCACCATGGTCTGTTTTATTATGAAGTATACGTTTATTGATGCAACAGTGAAACACAAACGTCTTTCAAGTGGTAATTATTAGCATGATTTGCACAACCTCGCAGCCAAAATCCAAGGCCACCTCATAGTTTCCTGAAGGTCATTCAACAGATGTTGTGGAAAGTAATAGCTTGCTTACATTTGCCCAGTTAAGATCAGTGTTAATACCTGCCTTTTTTCCAAAGTCAATAATTATTGCCCTGAAGGGCAATTTATTTTACAGAAAGTCAGTTCAGGCACTCTTCATCAACCAATGAAATGTATGCGCATAGAAGTGAAATTCACATTAAATTCTAAACAATAAAAAGTAAGTTAAAACTAGTCTTTATAACTGTTGTCTCAATTCAGTATTACATCACTGAAATGTTTAAAGATATTAAATGTAGTGTAGCTGATATTAAATGTAGTTAATCCCTCTCTTAGGTGAACATTTTGTATTACAAAAGAGAATTAACAAAGCAACCAGATTCAGTGACGTATTGTTGCAATGTTTACATCAAACAGTAATCATCATCATCATCATAATCTCTATTTCAAGAAGTCTTTTTCAACGGACTAGCCACTGTTTTTATTAGTCTTTTTTTTAAAATAGAACAATTTTAATTTGCTTTTTAAATTTTCTTTCTTTTTACTCTTTATCCCTATGTGCACCGCTCCAGAATCTATTTTAGATAGGGAGTGGTACACACACACACACACACACACACACACACACACACACACATATATATATATATATATATATATATATATATATATATATAATATCTCACACATGTTAAATGAGCACTAGAAATGAAAGTTAAGCAAGTATACATTCATGGTAGACTGTGATACATGAATGACTTAAAATGCAATTACATACACAATTAGTGTAGTTAAGTACAGAAAGCTGGTAACGCAGTACCACTTTGCAACACTCAAACACAACATAAAACCAATATTTGTAGAGACTGTAATTTCAGATGCCGCACAATGGCCCAGTTCAGACAATAGTTCCAGGCATCATAAACCATCATTTTTAAAGCTGAGAACAAGCATCAGGACACAGCATTCCTCCCGCTCCTGCATTGCTGTTGTGCTTCATTTCTGGAATTTATTAAGCCTGAGTTCCTCGTTATGTCTGAACCAGGAAACTCTGGCTTAAGTGACAGGTTCAGGATGCCAGGATCTAAATACATATTGTCCTGAATATAACAACAACTTGTTTTTTTTTGTCTTGAACAATTAGGAAATATCAAAGCTGTATTTATTTATTTATTTATTACATTTTTATACCGCCCAATAGCCGAAGCTCTCTGGGCGGTTCACAAATATTCCAGTGTATTCCAGTGCTGAGGATTTCTTGTCTCGTGTGCATTAGTTAAGGGAGTGGGAAAATGAAGAGAAAAAGTCATATAAATCATTCTCAGAATTTCTGTCCTCCTCTCTGACCCATTTTTGGAGATAAGGTGGAATGTATTAACAGAGGTAAGGTCTCCAACTGGTTCCATGTACATTTTCCCCAAGGAAATTGTCTAACACCTATGTTGTTGTTATTATTATTATTATTATTTATTTATATAGCACCATCAATGTACATGGTGCTGTACAGAGTAAAACAGTAAATAGCAAGACCCTGCCGCATAGGCTTACAATCTAATAAAATCATAGTAAAACAATAAGGAGGGGAAGAGAATGCAAACAGGTACAGGGAAGGGTAAGCAGGCACAGGGTAGGGAAAAACTAACAGTAGAAAGTAACAGTAGAAGTCTGCACAACATCAAGTTTTAAAAGCTTTAGGAAAAAGAAAAGTTTTTAGCTGAGCTTTAAAAGCTGCGGTTGAACTTGTAGTTCTCAAATGTTCTGGAAGAGCGTTCCAGGCGTAAGGGGCAGCAGACGAAAATGGACGAAGCCGAGCAAGGGAAGTAGAGGCCCTTGGGCAGGCGAGAAACATGGCATCAGAGGAGCGAAGAGCACGAGCAGGGCAATAGTGTGAGATGAGAGAGGAGAGATAGGAAGGAGCTAGACCGTGAAAAGCTTTGAAGGTTAACAGGAGAAGTTTATATTGGATTCTGAAGTGAATTGGAAGCCAATGAAGAGATTTCAGAAGCGGAGTAACATGGTCGGAGCGGCGAGCCAAGAAGATGATCTTTGCGGCAGAGTGGTGAACAGAAACCAACGGACTGATGTGAGAAGAAGGAAGGCCAGAGAGAAGAAGGTTGCAGTAGTCCAACCGTGAAATAACCAGTGCATGAACAAGCGTCTTGGCAGAAGAGACAGACAAAAATGATCGAATCCTGGCAATATTATACAGGAAAAATCGACAAGATTTAGCTACTGCCTCAATATGAGGAATAAAGGAGAGCGAGGAGTCGAAGATAAAGCCAAGGCTACGAGCTTCCTTGACCGGAGTAAGCGTAACATCATTGACAGTAAGAGAGAATGAGAGATGAGGAGAAGGTTTAGGAGGAAAAACAAGCAATTCAGTCTTTGCCATGTTAAGCTTCAAGCGACGATGAAGCAGCCAAGCTGAGATATCTGAAAGACATGCCGAGATACGATCGTGAACATCAGGAGAAAGTTCCGGAGATGACAGATATAGTTGTGTATCATCGGCGTACAGATGATATTGGAGGCCATGAGATTGAATAAGCTTGCCCAAGGGCAACATGTATAAGGAAAACAACAACGGGCCAAGCACCGAGCCTTGCGGAACCCCTACTGAAAGGGGAAAGGAGGAAGACGAGCTGCCATTAGTCAACACGCTGAAAGAGCGACCCGCTAGATAGGAGGCAAACCAGTTATAGACAGAGTTATCAATAGTAGCCAAGCAGGAGCTATTTTGATCAGAAAGCCTGCTGTTTTGGTGTTTTGCTGCTGTTGGATTGATTTAATTACATTTTTATTCATGATTGTTTCTACTGTTTCACTTGTAAGTTGTTTTGAACTCTGATATGCGAAAGCGGAATGCTATAAGATACATTGATTGCTTAGTTCATTTCAAAATGCCAGAAATTATTCCATAATTCTAGGAATGCTGGAAATACTAAAATAAAATAAGTCCCAAACACTGGCTAGTCAAAAAAATCCAGAACCTTGGAGCTTAACAGAGCCTGTTGATACAGGTCATCTTATCAAATGGGTCTTTATAATCTACTCAAAGTAATTTATCAAGTGAGAAATTATCAGCATTTTCCAGTTCATTTGCTTCAAACAGTAGCTACATGAAGCCAATGGCCTTAAACATTTAAGTAGGCACACCATGTGTTTTATGCTCTACTAATTACAGAAATTTGCAACCAATAATTTTCTTCTCATTGAAACAAACGTTCAGCAGCTGTAAAAACTCTTAATGGGACAAAAGCTTTGTATTTGTGCCAAATGATTTTTTCTTCAGTGGTGGGGAGATGATTTTGTACATGCCCACTACCATTCCACAGAATAACACAGGGGTAGGTAACCTGGGGCCCTAAAGAAGCTTTGGACAGGTCCCATATGCTCCAATCAGCATGGTCAAAAGTTAGGGACTTGTAATACAAAACACATGGAAGGTACTGGGTTGCCTACCTATAACAAAATTTCAAACTTTACACTGATCTGTATATTGCATGGGTGCTTACGCACAGGTTTAAAGTATTTGTTTTTGCTGTCAAGTTGTTTTAGCCCCAACATCACCATTCCATAGCTTACAATCCAACTTGAAGACTTGCTATGCCAGCATGCAGGTTCTTAGGGGAAGGGTGACTCAACTGCTCCCCCAAGGCACACAGAACATACCATTAGACCAGCCTAATGACCAGACACACCCATACAAAACGCCCATCATTTAGATAACTGTAGCGTGTGCCTTGCTCTGGAGAAGAAAGTACTTGCCTCACTCCGGAGAAAGAAGTCAGGGTGAATCCCTGACTTTTTTTTCTCTGCACCTTTGCCACAAAGCCCCAGGGTGAGTGTGCAGGGGCTGCTGTGTCATATAATCGATGCAGCACCACTGTGCACCCACCATGGGGCTTTCCAGCAAAGCTGCAAAGAAAAGAAATTGGGGACCCCCCCCCCGTTCTGTGGCTTATGCTCTCTGTTTTAAAAGAACACTTGTTGCTGTATTGTTATGTTTTTATACTTTATTATAATATAAGATAAACTTTATTAAGCTGGCCAAAGCACATAACAATTAAAAAAAACAACACATTGGCTTTTTATAGAGATAGTTTGCAGCTATGCCAGGTTTTCAACTATATGTGGCATCCCCATTTGCTCTTCCAAGATAAAAATACAGCTGGCATTCTACAAGCATACATGTACTCCTGACTTCCATGAATCCCTAGCCCATGAAGTGTAAAATGTGTAGTGCCGCCTATGCATAGATTTCCTAGTTGTCAGACTATGGTCCTGGCTTCCATGTGTTTGGAAAGCTCCTGAAGCTGAACATTCTTTCTCTGCCTTGAATTAGTCTCTGATGGAGGGGCTAGCTGCTGTTATCAAGCACACTCCATGCCCCAAATTTCAAGGGAATATCATAGAAATATCATATTTTTAGACTTTCTGCAGATTTGTGCGTGGATCAACCATGTTGGGTCAGATCAAATTGTCAAATTTCAATGTGTAGGGTGGAGCCATAGCTCATAAATTAGGTGTCCAGTTTAGTCGTGGGCATCTGTATTAAAAGGATATGAATAAAGCAGAACTGGAAAAGAAATCTTTGCTTGAGACCTTGAAGAGCTAATCATCTGGTGCAAACTGTACTGAAGTAGATGGACCAATGATCTGAGTCTGTATAAGGCAGGTATTTATATCTTTAACGGCACCCCACAATTTAAAAACTCTTCCATGAGATCAATGCCAGGCAAAACTGGCTTCTCTCACACTTAATTCAATGGTATGGTCTGAATTTGATCCAGGATGTGTAGTAGACGGCAGAGACCCACACAGCCCTTCTCCTTTTTCAGGCCTCTCTCTGTCTTCCATATTTACTTTAGAAAGCTTTCCTCCACCAGCATCATTAATATTCATATTCTTATAAACGTGTTCTTGGCAAAATGAAGGGTACTAGTAAATTTCAACAGGATGGTTCCATATATTTATGGGAGTTAAAGGGTCAATGACCCATAACATAACTCATAACGTTTCCCTCTCTTCTCATAAAAATGCCTCTGTGTTACCTTTTGGGTTTTTTCTTTATCCTCAGTAGCTAAAGCAGCATCTTACTATAAAGAGTGATGATTTCATCTACAGTATTCTGAAACTTCTGTACTTAAAATGTTAAATGAGGAGCAGATGCTTTTGAAAGAGTGCTTCTACAAAGAAAAATTAAGGACTGTTGGCAGGACCAGCTCTTTAGTAGACTAATCAGTATTTGTAATAAACACGCTTTCACAGCTGCATAAACACATACACAAAAGTTACTGTCTCTGCTCCCATATTAGTAAAAAAAATCAATGAAAATATATCTAAGACTCTCAGCAAAGTCAGCAAAATAACAAGTTAAGCCACTGAGTGATCAAATATTTTAGAAGTTCTGCAAACAGGACATGGCCCTCAAATGGAAAAAAAAATGCATTTTGCTTATGACCAGTATAGTTTATAAACTGGCAGCTAGATAGCTACCTACCTGACCAGGTCAAAGAGTACAAATAACTTGGAGTGACGTTTCAAAGCTCAGGATCCTGGTCTGAGCATTTGAAAGCAACAGTTTTGATAGCTAATGCAACTGGCAATGCCACTCATCGCTTTGCAGCAGGACCAGGTGGAAAGATGGTAGCCCCTTAATAGAGCTATACCAAAGTAAATTACTCCTCCAGATTTTATATAGGGGCACCTGCCTGGGCCCATGCACACATTACCTCATTGGAGTCAACGCAGCATAAATTCTTATCCAGAGTACTCGGGGTACCTAGATCCACCTCCAAGGCTATTGTCCAATTAGAAACAGCTTGTCATTCAGTGGGAACACTTGTCCAAAATGCAGCCATCTTCTTTTGGCTAAAGGTAGTGTTCCAACTGGTCTCACCCTTGGTTTTATCAGCATATGAAGATATGGGTAAAGAGTCATGGGCAGACAAGATAAGAATATCTATCTCTGAGTTGGGCTTTTTGCAAACATACCTACTAGCAAGGGGGTACGATAGGACCAGGGAGATCTTTAGAAAGCTACATGATGTTGACTTCCAGACAGCAATGGCCGTCGCTGCTGGGAGTCGTTCCAACATGATCTTTAAAAGTACTATTACCTCCCCAGGGAAGGTCCCCCCGTACTTAACTTCTGTCACCTCATATGTGCTGAGATGGCTTATGACTTAGTGCAGACTGAATTCACTCCAGCTGATGGAGGTGAAGGCACGCTATAGGTCCCACCACAGTGTGAAAGCAGATTGCCCAGCTGGCTGTGTTAAGGCAGAGGACATGGTACACTTCCTAGCAGAGTGCCCACTGTACGCAGAGCTGAGGAAGCAATATGCTATATAAATAAATAATAATAATAATAACTCCTCTGTAAGCATAACTCTAACACTACTGGCTGGTACAGATTATTACACGTCATATAGGACTGCCAAGATTGTCAAACGGGCTCTGGAGAAACGAAAGTCACTGGCAGCCATAAAAGACTAAACTTATTAATATAATATAACATGTTAGCAAATATTGTCCAGGATTACAAGATGTTTTAACTTACTCTTGTTAGCCATTTTATTAACACTTTGTATTTTGGTATTCCCTCTGGTGAGAGGAGTGTTTTATTATGTTTCTGTATGTGCATGGCCTGATTGGCTAATAAGCAATAAACTGATGATGATGATGATGATGATGATGATGATGATGATATAGATCTGAGGCTCTTATTATTAATAAAAACACTCTATTCAGAAACCTATCTGAAGGTGAGAACAGGTTCCAATTTTGCCCTCACTGATCATATTCCAACACACAAAGGTGTTCACCAAGAATGTATCCTAGTGCCATTTCTTTTTATTTTTTATATTAATGACATGGTGGCAATTGTACATAGTCAGAGTTATCATATGTTTAAAATTTCAAACAGAGCGGTAAATATTTTATTGTATGCTGATGACATGATTGTACTTTCAACTTCTCAAGTGGGCCTGAGGATACTCCTGAGACAACTTAGTGTATACCATAAAGAAAAGGACCTACTTATTAACAATAACAAGTCCAAAGTAGTAGTCTTTGGTAAAAAGAGAAAGTTTCATAGATGGTATATTAATGCCAAGGTGTTAGAGCAGGCAAATCATTAGTGTTTCCTTGCTCTTAACTTCTCTGCATCGGGATCGTGAGCTTCACAAATAAAGAAACGAAAAAGTTTATAAACATGGTGTATTATGAGAATAAGCCTCAGCAAGCTTCAGGCTTGCGAACTCTCCCCTCCTCAGACCTCCTCTGGCATAGCTGTAAGAAGATCAAAACCTTTTGTTTCCATTTTAGATTAACCAAGTTTGCTGTTTCATCTGATCTCTAAAATGTGTTTAATCTCAACTATGTTTAGTTGAAACAAATCAGCTTCATAAACTAAGGATTGAATCTGGCTTGTTCCAACAAAGCAAAGTTAAGATTAAATACACTTTGTCAGATTTTGATGAGACGGCAAACTGCAATTAATCTAACAGAAGCAAAACATTGCTGAACTCTTCACAGACACACTGGGGAGGGGGTCAATGGCTTGTGGCTTATTCTCATAACGTTATACCATGGAAGTTGGTCACAAATCTCAATTTCTACAAAGTTACTAAATATAGATAAGTTGTTTACTGCTTCACCATAGGCCTTTGAGAGAGTAGCAAATCTGCTCCCTCTCCTTCATACACAACACTATTAGTATTCTGCTTGGTCACCAGACCCATGGATCTCCATTCCTGAAACCCATCCTACAAAATCTATGTATTATATTTGTATATTCATGGGTGGTATTTGAGTACAGGTTCCCCTCTTATACTGTGGGCAGTATATTAAGGAGTAACGTAACAGTTACAGGAGACTAGCAGCAAAATTATTAGGGCAGGGCAGCTACTCAGTCCCGCATTTCCAACTCCTCCCTAAGTACCAGGTTTACCTCAATTGCTGGGATTCATTAGTGTTCCTGCCATTCCACAAACATGAAGGATGGCTAGGACTGATGCAATTTTCATTTGGTAAGAAAAGCAAGGCTTTCCACATCTGAACTTAGCATCCACATTTTACACCTTTGTAATGCTAATGTGATATACACTATGCAAGGTTGCTCTATAAGGCACCTAAAGTTGCCACTATCAGTGACACAGTATTCAATAGAATACCCAGTTCAATTTCACTGGGGATGACTTGGTGATTAAGCTTTGCTTGTTCTCAGATTCAAGTTCCTAAGGCAGTAAGCACCTTTGAGGTGAATCTTTGTTTATGGATTATTTTTTGGGCTAGATTGCATGGGAAATCTGGTGGGGATGGAAGGAGGACTGGGGCTTTGTAGACCTTTGTCCACCTCTCTCATACACTGAATTTAGGATACTAGCATTAACCTATAAAGCTGTAAAAGTATTGAGCACTACCCAATAATGGTTTCTTCCTTTTCTATATCCCAATGTAACTTCAGAGTAAGAATGCCTTCCTAACAATACCTGTGTAGAGAGGCTGCCTAGAGGCCCAGATTTAAAACTCCCTTCTTCCTAGGATTCATGAAGCTTTGGAGTGAGCATCATCCTGAGGCAATGCAAAGCATTTGTTGTTGTTGTTGAACAACATTTAATGTCTGGAGTAAGCTACGGTATATGGTTCAGATCCAAAGAGCTACGAAAAGAAGGAAAATATCAACTAGTGCTGTACTGCAAATGCTTAAGAATTCACTTAGTGCTGAAACAGGTAGTCTTTGAGCAGTTCTCATATTCTCCTTTTGCAACAGCTTCTTCAATCTCTGGCATAAGCAGAAGGAACTATGCAGATTTAGCTTCCCTTCTAGCATACAGTGCTCTAGTACATGGTATAAATCAGCTTTGCCAAACCCTTTCAGCACAGGTGGATTTATGTACATATGTATGTGTAAAAATATGCTTTTAAGTATTTACATAAGTACTGTTTCATAACTGTTGTTTTCATGAAATAACCTTGCTTTTATAAAGGTCATTTTGACACTGAGCCATTATGGATACAGCAGACTTAAGCACTAAAAATTAGCAACAAATTCTACTAGGAATTGCAAGAGCACAGCTCCATTTATTTCAATGTAACCTGCACATGAGAAACTCCTGGGAGGCTGTGCCAAAAAGAAATACCTAAAATAATGCAATTGTTCTCCTGGCTATACTGCAAAATGCTCATGATGTATCTTGGGGGGCTATCAGAATACACTTGTATTTGAGAGGGGGCCCAGGCTTTCACACAGATGTTCACTGGGTGCATCTGGAAATCCCATTCCTGATGCCTCTAGACAGGAAATCCACTCACGAGTATTATATTAGTTTCTACCAAAAAAACAGAGAACCATGGAGTAAAGGTTTCAGATATTGAGTAGGTCTTCAAATTATCGTCATGCCATTCCTATGGATAGTTCAGCATGTTTGTTACTAAGCCTCCAGATGTAGTACTGAGAAGAGATAAACTTAATACATTAAACATTGTGTCTCTTTAGTAGAGATGATTTATGGTTTAAAAAAACAAATAAACAACCTTACTGCATTTGCAACATAAATAGTCCCTGGTGGACAAGCAGAAAGTATATATACACTGTTGCTTTGAAAGTTTACTATATCTAAAATAACTCTAATTGGAATTTAGACTTCTTTGCCCTGGTGTATTAAACAAGAACTTTGTTCCTATAGCAACCATTGTGATTATACACTAGGACTCCCACAGTTTGCAGGTGTGATGGAATACCTGTATATAATCAGATTTATCCCAGTTAAATTACTGGCACAAGAACTATATCATCTGAAACCTAAGAGGGGTGTGTGTGTGTGTGTGTGTGTGTGTGTGTGTGTGTGTGTGTAATAAGGAGAAACAGAATCTAGCAACAGGTGTCAACAGAGAGATATTTTAGTAGACAGCAGAAAATACATTCTATGCTTCTCAAGGGCTTGGATCTGGATTTTCCAAGTTCAACATCATGTTCTGCAAAAGCAAGTTTGCTTTTTGCTCCCGGCTGTTGGCTGCTCTAAATTTGCCCGAACTCTTACCTTATTCTGCCAATTCCACCTTGATGTTCCTTACACCTGGAATTAATTCCCAGGCACAACTACAGGAACAACTTGTTTTTCCTTAAATTCCTCCTCAAACCCCATCTTTTCAGAGAAGCCTTTGATTCAACCCCCTAAAGCCATAGCCTAGCTCCAAGACAGGCTGCAGCTGAGTTTAGTTCAGGCACAGGAGGACAAGATCAGAAGAACAAAAGATGTAGTCACCGTGGGGCTGGGGCCCAGGCACTGAACCAGACAGACAAAGAGCAAAGGGCCAGAGGCAATAGACATGGCCATGGACAGGCTTGGAGGTCAAGCATCAGATCACGGAGATGAGTCTCAAAAGAAAATGTAGATTCAGAGTGAGGCAGAAGGTCAAATTCCAATGCAGCAACAGAGGGCTGAAAGGCCCAGAAGCAGATGTGAGGCTAAAGACAGGCAGGTGGCACGATTCAAGGCAACATCAAGGAAAGAAAGCAGAAAGGCAGGCAGAGTCCTCAAACCCAAGATCCTTGGATAGATGAGCTTGCTTAGCTGCATGGGCGCTGTATGTCTAGGTATGCCCCCAAATGGCTTGGAGAATCCACTGACAGTATTCAAGCTGGGAAATCATCTGACCCTCTTCACGTGGGAACTGCACCTAATCTGCCTGGCCTCCTGAAGACCCAGGAGGTAAGGTACAGGAGACTGACAACTGTTTTGAAACTTCACTTGACAAATTTACACTATCCCAACTAAAATCAAACTTAGTACATGCAACTCAATTTGTCCATACGCTTCTGTTTTCAGGCCTCTCTGTGGCAGGAAAGGCTTTCCTACCATTTCAGATCCAGCAGCAGAAGTCGGATAGCATAGTGCTGAACAAACAAACAAAGAAGGATGGAATTCACATTTCCAAAATACACTATGAATTTGCCATCAAGAACTTCCGATATTGGAGAAGCTACATAACTTATTCTCCCTCAAATTATCCTCCAAGTTCCATTATGTGTCTTGCTAAAATGGCATCATAGGGAGGTCAATATTTGACTTTCAATGACTCCAAGGTAAACTTTCTTCATTAACAAGTCAAAAGGTGGCTCTTTTAACTGCTTGCTCTACAAACTCCACCTGGAGTCTGATAAAAATAAATAAATCAAGCTATAAATTCTTTCTGGCTCACTTTAATTAACTATATTAAAAAAAATTGATATGCAGGATAGAATTCATCTTGCTTTCTGTGACGAAATGCCATGTAAATAACTGTTGTTGTTCTGCAATGATTAAATGCTTTCTGTGGCTTCTATGAGACTATACTATATCTATGTAGGCCTGAAGCTAGCATGGCTACTCTGTTGAATGTCTGTTTAGTAGTAGAAAATGCTAGGTGACAAATTCTGAAGGAGGAGAGAGGGAGAGGGAGAGGGCGAGGGAGAGAGAGAGAGAGAGAGAGAGAGAGAGAGAGAATCACTTTAATATTTATACTGTAGATGGGGATAAAAGCTATCCCAAGTCCCAATGCACTGAATCAGGGAGTAGCCTGCATTGGACTCAAAAACTTATTCTACCCAATATACCAGGAGAACAGAAGTACTCACACTCTACACCTGCAGTCTCTCTATTTCATTTCCAAAAGATCTTCCTGCATTAACTCTAGATCGCAACTCTGCTCATCAAGTCCATACCATAATGCAGTGAAGCAATACTAGCAGTAGGTCTAGAATTAAACCAGTAATAAAACACCAGTGCAAATGCAGCCAAGGGCTTCATTTTGTTTAAACATTTATTGGGGATCATGTTTATGTTGATACTTTAATACATTACGTGTCTAGAGGCTCATTTTTGCCTACTGCAATCCAGCTTTCCCAAATTTGTTGCTCTCCAGAGGTGTTGGACAGCAACTCCCATTATTCAAGCCTTCGGGGAAGGTAGATGTAACAATCCAGAAATACAAAATTATTAACAGATAAAAATAAAAGGTGGATTTAAAAACACAACAACAAACCTAAAACAGGCTTGCCTGCTTGCCTATGTGCAAAAAGGTAGAATTTTTATTCTAAGTTACTACAAATACATGATAAATTGACCTGGATGGAAAACTGTGCGTCCTATCCACCCCACCCAAATTAACTTTCAATCTCAAGGTTCCTAAACTGAATGTTATATATGCATTAGTAAAAGGCCAAGTGACTTAGAAAAACTCCTGATTTTTTTATACTTAGAAAAGACACTGATTGTGCAATGGGTATCCTTTTTCTAATTCTAGCCACTAGAGGGAATATGCAGAATTCATTTAAGTGACAAATAGATTTTGCTTAGATATATATGGTCAAATAAATGCCACTAAGGCTAAAACATTGATTTGATCTTAACTTTAGCCTTCAAAAGCACATTTAACTTCCATTAGGGATATGTATTTGTAAAACATCGGAAGTGAACAGGAAAACAGAGCAGCATGGGGGGACGTGGGCTCTTTCCAATTTCCTGGCCTGCACCCAAAATGCAGCTTCATGGTTGCATCACAACTTGCTCTTAAAACGAAATGAGCTTGCAATGCAGCCTTAAGAAGCTAGTATTCAGAGGGGAAGCAAGGAGAACCGCAGTGCTCCTGAAAACCCATGCAGGCTCATAAAGAAGCTTTGTGGATCACCGTCAAAGTTTGTAGGATCAAGGTGTTAGAGGTTTTACGTAAAAGCATTTGGGCAGGCCTTGTGCTAAAGAGCAAAGAGGCAGCATTCTCTAGGGGGACAGCTTTTGCTTTTGCATTGCAAATGTTATTGATCTGTAAGCCACCAGGAGAACCATGGGTGGGCTAGAAAACAGGACAGAAACTTTTAAAAATAAATACATATGGAGTCAGTAATGAATTCTGCCACCCGCCCACAGTCAGATTGGATATAAGGGATTGCCTTGTACTAAGTCAGACTATTCATCTATCTAGCTCAGCTCTGAGAGACAGCATCTGTCAAAGGCAGGGTCTTTCCTGTCACCCAAGATCCTTTAAAAAGGGAGACACCAGGGTCTGGACATTATACATGAAAAGCATAGGCTTTGGGCGAGTTTGGATGTCACTTTAATCCATGCTTTATTCCTCAGCCCCCTGTTCCGCTGCAGTCCACCCACCTGAATGCACTGATATCCCACCTTCCCTTGCAGTGTTTAAGTCTCCTGCCCAAGCGCACAGTAGCTGTTCCCAAAATCACAGTAGCACTCCTTCACTCATTCACTAAAGCATAGTTGCACATTTCACCCGTAGATGCTACTGCAGTAGCCTGTTTCAGCTGTTCCCAGCACCACCATAGCACTTTTTCCATTACACAGAGAATGCCTGTGAAAAGTACACCAGTGGTAGCAATCTGAACTGCTCTTGCCGCATATCTCTATAAGCAAGCAAATTAACCTGGTGCCCAAAAGATGGCACAATAACCCACAATGGGTTAAAAGAAACCACTCTGACGACCATGGGTTATCAGAGTGGGTTATTTTGGGCAAATAAGCCATTGTGGATTTTAAAATTCCTGATAGATGACACAATACCTGACAATGGGTTAAATAAGCCATTGTGGTTTGTTTATTTATTTCATTGTGGGTTATTGCGTTGCCCAAATCCAGTCTGTGTTTCTACTCTACAAAGAATGATGACCTTGAAATTTGCTTTATATATCCGGTGATGTTGCTATCCCTCCTGAGCCATCTGTGCAAAGTAATTTTAAAGCAAAACGAACATGAACTGACTCTAAAGCCATCAAGACTTCTTCATGTGAGATCCTCCATGTGCCTTCCCTCACTGATTAACCCTACATAGTCTAGATCAGAAGCCTCCAAAGAAATGAAGAGCACCACAAAAAAAGAAGGAAGAAGAAGTGGTCTGCAGTACAGATAACTCCAGGTGCCTTAATTTGACATGATGCACGTTGGTCTCTTTCCCTTATGCACCCTACTACTGGCATCAGCAAGGTATGGAGTAATCATTTGTGGTTGATGGAAACCTGCCTGGTGCCAGGACCTATATTAGATATTCATTAAATCCAATCCTATCCTGATATAGCAATATCTCAAAACCTAGAAGAAATAATTGACCCTATTTTTTGTGGAATTTAACAAAAAGAGAACCAGGCAGGAATGCCTTAATACCTCTTTCATTTCTCCAAATGCTTGTAGTTCTACTTTCTACCCCGGCCCACCCCACTATCCTTTCAATTCTTGATCTAGGCAATAGTTCACCTATCATATTTCATACGGTGGTACTAAAAAAAGGTTTACTAGCCACAATTTCTCAAAAGGTTCCCATTAATAATTAGCTAACTAGATTGCTCACATTGTAATGAAATTCATTATATGAGGGGGAGGGGGAGACAGCCTTCAAAAGCTTTTAACAGAACTCTGTGTCCTGGGTCACTTTGCTTCCTCTAACCTATCACTTGACTTGCCAAACTTGATTTACCAGCAGCGTACCAACAATAAACATGGAAATCGTGTTTAAAAAGGTTTGCAAACGTCAATAGGAAGGAAAATTATTGTGATATGGAGGCACCTAATGGAATATAGGTATTTCTTGCATTTAATAGTACATAACTATCTTTGGTCATTTGTCATGGCTTGTTAATTAACAATGCAGTGTGGAAAGCCAGAAAACAAATAATGGCATAGAAAGAGAAGAATATTATATATAGTCACTGGGAAGGTAGGCATTTTCAGCTAACCAATACAGATACTGATATGTAATTTTCCAAGTCAAGGCACAAGGACAATGAGCTTGTTAATTAAAAGTCATACTTCACACTTCTGGGAGTAGGGAGATTTGTAATAAATAACCACAACTCACTGGTTTATTACAGTTTTCAACAAAAGCAGCAGTTCCTGCTTTAGTGCTCTGGCACCAAACAAAGAAAGATATGTTGACCTTCCTGGGGTGGGGTCGGGGGGGGGGGGGAGAGAGATTTTAAACATATGGTTTCATGGTAACATGATCTGGACCATGAAGGATATAGAAAAATTAGTATAGTTGGACCCTTGCTGAGAAAGAAGGCTATTCTCATGGGTTAATTTATCATAGCGAGGCAAAGCTCATGTCTCAAAGTACTTACAGCTTAAGGGTGGGGTGTGTGGGGGGGTATAAGCAAGGTACACTGCACATTTTGTCTTTCTGGTCTCCTGTATAAATTGGGTGCATTAAAATTATGACAAATACTACTGGATGTTTAGATGGGTAGGATTTTTGGGGGTACAATTTGAAGGAGGAGTGTAGTTAAAATGCCTTTAACAGCTTTAAAGCTGTTGGGAAGGGCCTCCCTATGAAAATGAAAATGGTGGTCATTGCAGGAAAATATCTAAACTCATCCCTGATTTCTACCAATAGGCATCTTGATTAGTCCAGGCAGAAGTGACAACACACACACTTTTTAATAAATACAATGCAAAAGGTTATCCCTTTTTCATTGAACATCAATGACAGGATTGTGGAGGTAATCCTTCAGCTTTTTGTTTTTTACCCAGAATTATACAGGTTGTCATACAGCCCCATGACTGATCAAACCATTTTTCTCTTAATTCTCCCCACCCACCCCCCAGGCCTATACCAAGAGAAAACACTTCAAGTTGATTCCCTGTTGATCCTTATCATTACAAGAGACACAGGGCCACTCCCCAAAATCAGCATACCTACGGAGAAATCTCACATGATCACCCACAATATGTAATACCATTTGCCCCTCGAGGTAACATCCTATTATTAATTTTTCTTCTCCCAATTCTCTTTTATCAGCTTAGTGCCTTTCATTAGGTTAGATGGATAAGCTAGCTCCAGCCTTATCTAAAAATGGTGGATCATGCCTGTTACGAACACTCTAGTTACATCCAGACTAGACTACAGTAATGAGGTTACAACGGTCTAGGCTATACCATTGTACCCCTTTGGAGATGGCCATGCAAAATGCAGAGGCCTGGATGTTTGTGAGGAGTACACATTCAAATCATCTTACACCAGTTCTACATCAGCTACACTGGTTGCCTACTCATGTTTGTGGTGGTAATGACCTTTACAGCCCTAAATGGCTTAGGAACGAATTACCTGAAGATCCACCTGCACCAGGAGTAGGTAACCTGGTGCCCTCCAGATGTTTTGTACTACAATTGCCATAATCCCTGAACATTGGCTATATTGGGTGGGGCTTATGGGAGTTGTAGTCCAAAACACCATGTTGCCTATACCTGATGCACACCATAAGAACATGAGAGAGCCAGGATGGATCAGACCAAGGGTCTAACTAGTCCAGCATTCTGTTCACATAGTGGCCAACCAGCTGTCAAAGGGAAACCCACAAGCAAAGTGCAACAGCACCTTCTCACCCATGTTCCCCAGTAACTGATGTACATAGGCATACTGACTCTGATACTGCAGGTAGCATATAGCCATCACGACTAGTAGCCATTAATAACCTTCTCATCCAAGAATTGTTCCAACCTCCAAATTAGTGGCCATATGAACCTGATTGGCAGTAAAGATCAGGTACAAGAAACCTTGCTTGTGTGTATGCTGGTAGGAGTAGTTAATTAGGCAGTCATGAGAATGGGCCCATATTTATGGAACACCATTCCTTGAAATATACATCTGGTTCCCTCCCTGTTTTCTTTTACGAAGACTCTAAATATTTTTTATAAATAATTCAATCCATTTTTAGTTAAAGCAAGTAGACTTTTTTAAATTGCAACTTGATGATCAACTGTGTTTAGAACTTATGCTTTTAGAACTTTTGACTTTGCACTTTTTTATTATTTTTAAATGTGGTTTTTTATTTTAAAATGGTTTTGTAGTGTTTGTATGATACCTTGGAAAAATGTTACATTTTTAAAGACAGCCTAGAAATCTCCCTTCCTCCCCGCAATCGGAGCTTTTAAAATGAGCATGGAGCTGTGACGTCCCTGTTCCCTTCTGGGACGTTGTGTGGCTGTATAGACACAGGGGAGGATTGTAGAAGCAGGTAAGTCTGCGATTCCCCACCCCCAAATCCTGGAAAGCCTGTAGGTATAGGTTGGAGTTCTGAATCCTCTGCGGTGGCTGGGAGGTGCCAAAAAGGAGACAGCACCATTTTGAGGGGGGGACGACACTCTGAGGTTTGTAGCTCTGCCTATGGCCTTGGAAGGTTTTTTCTGAACAATCCTATGACCCCTGGGATGCTGTTTTATGGACCCTATGACTGTTCTCTAGCTTTTAAAAATAATATAACAATACTCTTGGCTTATTTATCATTGACTAATTCTTTGCCAATGACATTTTAGGATGCTACATCAGAGCTATTAATGGAGTTAAACGTTTCTACTTTAAGACTGTGAACTTGTGGACAGTTTCTGTTCTCCAATTCTTCTGAAGTTGTAGCCTTACTTATACATGCTTCATTTAAGCAATTAACATTGCTAAGAAAAGCTGTTTTGAAAACAGTGATTTATTCTATTGCTATTCCATTCATATGTTCTTGTGGAGTTACTAGAACAGTGTCAGCATTATGAGAATGCAAGGGATACAAACAAAACTGCAATTCTTTTGAAACTGGTGACTGAACATTGGAACATAGTTGAGGAAAGAAAGATCGCTGTATTACCTGCATCCATTTTAGACCAGGATAATGAAAAGCATGTGAGTTTTCACAATCATGGTCATTTATCATGAAGTTTTGCAATGAGTAATGAAGACAGCTACACCTCTCCTTTGCTTTTTCTACTCACATCTCTCTCACACAGAGAGAGACATTCACACAATAGCCTACTAAGAATACGTCCTGGACCATTTAAAACCAGCAAACAGACTAAATCCAGCAACATTCATTTTACTTAGCCTGCTAATCCAATAGGAGTTTTATTAGGTAAGCATGAAATTTCCGCATAATCAAATCCATGTTCAATAAACATGTGTAGCAAGCAGCAGGATTGTGGCAGCGAGCCCAAACTCTGACGTTTGCATATTCTGGTCCCTATGTGCATATATGAAGCATACATAGGCTTTTACACAGGTCCCAGATACACACCCAGATGCATATGATATGTATACCTGCAAAAGCTGACAGTCTAGTGAATGCGGGTAGGGCAAGTGAGGCTTACTGCTATCATTCTGCTCCCCTCTATGCATAAGAACATAAGAAGTGCTATGCTGGATCAGACCAAGGGTCCATCTAGTCCAGCACGCTGTTCACAGTGGCCAAACAGCCATCGGCCTGGGATGAACAAGCAAGACATGGTGCAACAGCACCCTCCCGTCCATGTTCCCCAGCAACGGGTACACACAGGCTTATTGCCTTGAATACTGGAGATAGCACACAACCATCAGGGCTAGTAGCCACTGATAGCCTTTGCCTCCAGGAATTTATCCAACCCCCTTTTGAAGCCATCCAGATTGGTGGCCATCACTAATTGTATGCACTTTTCATTGAGTAAAAAGTGTTCATATGCCCCCAAAATGCATTTAACACTCTGATAAGATTATAGGATATCCACAACATATTCATTATGTGAGATCTAACATAAAGAATAAATTTATTCTAGTAACCATGCAAACAAATTCTAATCATTACTAGATAACTGAATCACATTCATCGATCCTATTTTATTAGATACAGTTCTTGGAACCTTTTCTGTAATCATTACATCATGTAAAACCGTATTTTTTATTCCTCTCAAGGTGTTATTTTTATTTATTTGTCATAGCTTGCCTGAGGCAGTTACTGAGGGCCAAACTAGAGCTGTTGTTAGAAGTGTCTCTCTATTTAATAAACCAACTTTAACAAATGGAGTTTGGGGAAGGGGACTGATAATAAAGTTGAATTTAATCCTTTCTTCCCCAGCTGTGGTCCTGAAGAAAATGCCTCTTCTAAACACTCTATTTACTCAGAGGGAAATACCTCATCAATGGCAATAGGGAATTTCCTCCCAGAGGAGAGATTGTAGCATGGTGAGAAAGGGTTAAATCCCCCCCTGCCTGTATACAGTTCTTGGAACCTTCTGATCCAATCAATCATCAGCTCACCCTCCCACTGTGCTGATGCTATTTGCCTTTGTAAAAGCCAATATGTTAAATGCAAATATGTATTCACAGTGGAAACTTATACATGTCTATTGAGAAGTAACCCGCATTGATCTCAGTGAGACTTATTCTCAGGTTAAGTGTGTATCAGATTGTAGCCTCAATATAACATCTAGCTGGTCCTCGAGTTTATGATGTAAGGAAGACTGAAAACAGGAAGTACCCTACCATTCCCATGCTAGAAACACAGTATCTGCAAGTGGATGTGATGTACAGCTTCAAAGGAGAAGACCTGCAAGGGTCCTCTTGGCACATACAGCAGAAGCCTAGAAAGAAGAAGTTCAAACTGTGCAGTTTGGGAGGCAGAATACTTATTTTAACATACCTGTTTACACAAGCTTTCTCTGGCTTGTAATGGATTATCATGAAAGATGCTGCTCCATTTGATTGTCTTCTATTGCTATTTTCTATTGTTTTAATTGTTTCCATTACTTATATAGCTTTATTGTTGTGTTTGTAATTATTGAGTATTTTAATTGCGATTTTAATACTTTGCCATATCAAGTGGCATACATGTATTAATAAATCAATACATAACTTTCCCTTAAAGAAACAAATGGGTGCTGACAAATCTAAAATCACAGATTTTCTTGCAGTAAATTAGTCTATGCATGGCCAAAAATATTTCTATGTTTATGCATGTTGTTGCTGAAAGGAGAGAATTTAAGGACAATTATTATCATTTACCCAGATGTCCTTTTTATGGCCTCTCAACTCCAAGTCAAGGTGCACATGGTACCCAAGGTCAAGCTAGTTATTTTGTCATTTCAGGTCAAAAACAAACACCCTACAGGTATCTCTCCTGCTCCCTAGTAATAATAAATTTAATAAGTATTTGTTGCCATTTCATGACACCCAAAATCAGTTGCCTGAGCTCCTTCACTCTTCTAATGTTAGAGCTGGCCCTGGACTTTCCTTTTATATATCATGAATCATGCACACAAATAGTGTGTTCTAAAAGTCTCTTCTTTCATATGGTACATGTGTGCTATGTATTACATTTTATTTCCTGACTATTAGCATATCCCTATCTATGAAAGGTATATCCTTCCCACCATCCTGAACAACACAGGCATTTTTTAATATCGTGCGAAGGTTATTGCTATTCCTAAAAGGGGCCTAAAAATATTATTAAATAAAATAAATAAATACCAACTGTCCTTCTACTCTTCCAGTATAAATTTGTACTAGTAGCCTTGACTGGCAGCATAAGGCAGAATCTACACATGACAAAGACAGGCAAGCCCATCTTTTTAAACCCAGTTCTCTCCCCATCCTATATGAAACTTAGACATACAGTAGGTGTCTGGTTTTTAGAGCAAAAAGGGAACACAGGGAACTGAACCCTTCTTGCACTCACCAGCAATTTACTTCCCTGAAGTTTCCTCCCTAAGTACTTTTCTTCCTTGCTGTGCTCACCGAAACTTGGTTGAGAAGAAAAGTGTCTGGGAATGACAGTCTATAAAATAGAAAATTGTTCGTAAGGACACAGAGGTTGGGCACATTTCCCCACCCATCTGTCACTTTTGCCCTAAAAATCAGATACACATGCATACACACTCTCACACACTGCATATATAATTTGGGGAGAGCTGGGTTTAAACCAACACAACATCTTTGCATATTTCAGTTTTGCAAATTATTACTGTTAACATTCATATACCACCTTATCTGCTGAACAGCCATCAAGTTGATGTACAGCAGTGTAAATCAATAAAACAATAAAAATAAAAACAAGACCAGTAAAGAGTAAAAAAAATTAAAACATTTTATTTCATTTATTTTATTTTATTGAATTTGTATACCACCTCGTAGCCAAAGCTCTCTGATCAGTTCACATAAGATAAAAACATTAGAACTACAGATTTTAAAAAGCTAAGCACCTAAGTACCTTTGAAAGAGGGGCAACAACAGAAGACAATAACATTTAATTTCAATTTATTTTAGAAAACTAATAATCTTGAAAAGATAATAGTTAAGGTGGGGGAGAGTTCATCTTCCCTGACAAGAGTGTAACAGCACACAGACATTCTCTTGTTTTCTCAAATAAATTTAAAAGCCTAGGTTTTTTGTTTCTTTTTCAACTTAAAGCTATTTAAAGGGGGTGACGGAGAATGTTTATAAACCAGTTCTGGGTGCACCTGCACATATTCGGAGAAGTGACCATCACAACAGACACTTGAAAACAGAAAATTGCAAGGCATACACATAGAAAGCGTTTCACGGTCTAGCTCCTTCCTATCTCTCCTCTCTCATCTCACACTATTGCCCCGCTCGTGCTCTTCGTTCCTCTGATGCCATGTTTCTCACCTGCCCAAGGGTCTCTACTTCCCTTGCTCGGCTTCGTCCATTTTCTTCTGCTGCCCCTTACGCCTGGAACGCTCTTCCAGAACATCTGAGATCCACAAGTTCAATCGCAGCTTTTAAAGCTCAGCTAAAAACTTTTCTTTTTCCTAAAGCTTTTAAAACCTGATGTTGTTTGGACTCTATACTGTTAGTTTTACCCTACCCAGTGCCTGTTTGCATTCTCTTCCCCTCCTTATTGCTTTACTATGATTTTATTAGAATGTAAGCCTATGCGGCAGGGTCTTGCTATTTACTGTTTTACTCTGTACAGCACCATGTACATTGATGGTGCTAAATAAATAAATAAATAAATAATAATAATAATAATAATAATAATAATAGAAAATCATCTCCAACCACAACACCTTTTCCACCTGTGACATGACACCTCCTTCGCCATCATCACAAGGGCCTTAATGAACAGAAGACTAATGTTTCCAACTGCTACATATAACTTGCTCACAAGGACAGCCACATTCACAAGAAGCGTCATAAACCCAACAGTGCTAACCACTGACTACAGTACATATTGCTGGGTTCTGCTTCTTGCTGCCCAGCTCTCAAAAGGGTTCCAGATGCAACCAGCCTTGTCGATGGAGAAGTGAAAATGACAAAGCACTTACATACCTTTAGAATCCTTCCTTTACCCCAGGTTTCCCTGCATCCTCAGAAGAATATTGCAATGATGAACCATCAACAGCAGCTTAAACCTGATGGATGAAAAGAACACACTTTGCTTAAATGCAAAACAACCGCAATGAAAAGCAAAGCAAAGCAAAATTTTGCTTCAAGATCTAAGCTTCATTTCAGCCCATGCTTGCTTTTACTCTCCTTCTTTGTAAGTGTGCATCTGTCCCCCTTTCTAGAATTGCTACGTAGTGGTCTATAAATATTGGCCGCGGCACTTGCTCGCTCCTTTACTTGCTCGCTCATGGCACAGGTCTGTGTTACTGTACACCATGGTATTACTCAGCTGAAGTCCTCAGCTGCTCAGACAAAGCCATGAATTGGCTGCCTACCCTGCAGCGCTCTGCCTGGCTGGAAATACCATTTTGCTGCCAGCTTTACAGATGCTGTAGGCCTTTCCTGGAGGCGTAGATCAGGCACAGAATGGTAATTATGGGGTTTGTCTGAAGAAATAGAGCTTTCTCCAAGCAGGTGGAAAGAAGGGGGAAAAGGAGGAGGAGGAGGAGGAAAGAACTACCTTTGTTTTGGCTAAACTGCCTAAATTCCAACCCCCTTTACGGGTTTACATATCTAAATAGTATTCAATTAGGATCATTAAATTTAATTACTCCTTAATGTGGATGTCAAAATTTGCAGAAGGGCATTCCTTTAAACCAGCATAAAGAAAAAAATATGTGCTTTATTGTCTGTGTTTTAAAAGCATGCACACTTTGTAAATGGCTACAAGACACAAGGCCAGAGAATAAAGAGTAATTTCATAGGAATGGTAAAAAAATCCAGTACAACCACATTCATCCTTATTGACCAGGAAAACGTTTTTCAATCTCTGGAAGAATGGATAATTGGAAATGCTATTGCCATGGTATTACAAGGCTACAAATATGCAGGATTTGGGGAATTGACAATACAATCCTATGCATGTCTATGCTGAAGTATGTCCGGGAGTAAGTAAAAGTTCTATTTTACTTACTTCCAAGTAAGCATGCATAGGATTGTAGCCTGAAAATCTAGCTAGAGTTTCCAGTGACTTCCTCACTATTATGGGCTAGATGAATCTTGCAATTTCCAGCCAGCGCCACCCAGAGGATTTAATGGGCCTGAGGCCAATGTGATATTGGGGGCTGTGACATACCTGTCTCTGGGTTATTCTCCATTTAGTTTCCACCCGATTGAAATGGGGGTGGGGAGAGATTTTCATCCACTTGGATCAGTTGTCCACACTGAATCTCAAAGCTTCAGCCCTTTTACCTTGTGTCAAGGAGACACCCAATGGTTTAACAGATTTCCTTCAACTTATGTAGGTATTATAACAAGAAAATGGATATTTCTATTTAGTAGTGTTAACAAATCAAGCTGACATGCTGAATTATATAAATAATAAAAAATAATTTTGATTATGTTCAAGAATACATACAGAGGTTATTATTTAATCATCTTAAACTCAGTCCTAACCTACTTATCTACCCCTTGTAAACCCATCACCCAATCTATTCTCACTAGATGTACATTACCTGAATTCCTAAACTCCATCTGATGGTTAAACTGTCCGCAATTTCTTTTTAATCCCCTTAGAATTCTCTTCACTCACTCCCCTCCCACCTATCAATCACATACCAACATTCCATTAACTCCTGCTGAATAAAAACCTTACAATTCAAACACAACATTTACAGGACTATGTGTATGTTACAGGGGCCATATAGCAGTCCCCTACAACAACCCAGGTGAGCAATGTGGTTGGGCTGGGGCAGAGGTTAACAGTATGCATACTCAGGATCTGAAGTGGGGGACAGGAATTGCGGGGGCATGGGGCAAATTGATTCCAGTTTCTGGTTAGCCCTGGTCTCCAGTGTTTTGTCCTGGTCTCCATTTACTCCAAGTTGTGGCTAGTCTACGAAAAATGTCTTGCAGTCAGGGCCAGCCCAAGATATTTTGCTGCCTAAAGCAAAGGATAAGATCCTGCCAAATTCCATATACAGAAGCTGATTGCCTGATAGTTGAGTCTTACTTCAACACTGGTGACAGAATAACTACTTCCACGACACCTGAGGACAGTAGGATAGCTAACAGGGGACACAGAACGTGGCATGGCATCTCTGTCCTCCAACATCTTGGCACTGCTCCGTACCCCCACAGCATGTGGTGCCTGAACGTGCTGCCTCACTCTTCCTCGTGGTAAGATAAGCTCTGCTTGCAATTATCTTGAAATTGCAAGGTAACTATTTCCCCTATTTCTCCCTGGCCAGCAAGGAACTTACTTTATTGAATATATGAAGCTGCCTTGTACTGTCAGACATTTGTAAATCTATCCCAGTACTGTGAACTCTTACTGGCAGTGACTCTCCAGGTTCATGATAGAAGTCTCCATCATCGTCGTCATCATCATCATCATCATCATCATCATCATCTCCTACTGCAGCCTTCCCCAATCTGGTGCCGTCCAGATATTTTGGACTACAACTCCCAGGATTTCTGACCATTGGCCATGCTGGAGTGGTCTGATGGGTACAAAACATCTGGAGGGCACCAGTTTTGGGATGGCTGTCCTAGCACATCCTTTTAAACTAGAGATGTCAAGGACTGAACCTGGGACTTCCAGCAATTTAAGGGTATGGTCTCTCCCCATAGAGTCAATTCTATTGGTTCATTCATATTATACAATAAGCAGCAAAAAAAGAAAAGAAAAGGTTGGATGACATATGTTTTCTCTTTTACTTCCTTCATAGTATGGAAAGAGGGAGCTTCAACATCACCCTATGGATGCTGGGAAGGAAAGCATCCAGGAGACACAACCTTCTCCCATCTCAGGCTACATTCCCAAGATGAGGCAGTGATAAGTGATGGGAAAGCCAACCAAGTGGCTGTAGCGTAGCAAATTCCACTACTACACTACCGTCACATGTGCATTAAAAAGTCTTCGCAACATTCACTGACTGAGCCTCTGTTTGATGTACAGGTATCTTGGCCCTAGAAGTCAAAGTTTGAATAATGACGATTTTACTGAACATATTAGAAGGTGCTTCTAAAAACAAGGTTTGCCATTTTAAAAATCACTAATTGCTAATAACTTAGTTGGAAACTATTTTAAAAGGAATGTTTGAAAAGAACTTAAAAGGCAAATATAATACCACTAACAGGGCTTGTAAACTTGCAAAAAGTATCCCTCTGTTTCCAAAACCAACATCCGAAGTAGACATTGTTTTCATTGAAGTAAGCACTGGCAACATTTTTATTTACTTCCATAATACAATCTGACCTTTAGAGCTTTATTGAAATTGGCAATCGTCTGACAAGTGCCAATAATCAGCCTATTATTAACGAAGTACTGAAAACTATCCATGAGTACTATTCACTGATTCCACTGGGAATGCTACACTTATCACTGGGGAATCAAGGCTGATTTTAAAGCAGCATACATATCAGGCTTAATTGATGAATATTTAAGTTAAGCCCTGTTCAGGCATTTACCCATGAATGAATGGGGAAGTGGAGTAGGCATAGCCATTGTGGAAGTGTAGGTGAGAAATAACGAGATGAGACAAGAAAATGGGATTAAACATGGGCCGCAATTGTTAAGAACTGCAAGAGAAGTGAAGGCCTAAGCGGGCATCATTGATTGGCCAAGCCTCAGGCCATTGTGTAGGATTGGGCGAACCATTCACAGCCCGAGAAGTGACGCTTATCACTTCACCACCTCTCAGGCTTACCCCTCTCGGGCAGGGAGCCTTCCGGTGTCACACCACCCACGCCGCTGGGCTCTGAGCAGGTGAGGAGGGTTAGCCTCAAAGGTAAGCCTTATCCTCCAACTGGCGCCGCTGGGCTCCCAGTTGTGGGCCTCAGAATTACTCATCACCAACCAAGGGTGTATTGATAAACATATAACTCTTTCTGTAACATATTAACATCATTTCATTAATGCTATAATACTGAATTATTTGAATTTCATCTCAATGCACAAAAGCAACAGAAGAGAAGATATAGTTGAAGTAAAATGAGGCAAATCTTCGTTTTTAATCAGTACCTATAATATGATTGCCCCAGGATCGGGACCTTAGTTCCAAGTTGCCTGACAAGGCCAATGGACATCTGCCTGTCTCAGCCTCTTTCTCCTGGATGCTTATTCCTCAAATGATCTCTGCTTTATTAAAGTACTTGGTATCCTGTTGCCATTGTTGCCCCCAGCAACAGGGCTTGTAGCATTCTGAAAGCCAGAAGGTTTATCAGAATGTCTCCTCTCTTAAAGCAATGTAGTAAAAGGACCAAAACTATTACCTATAAATTCTGTAACATTGTATAAATCCCATAATATTGGACCTTGACATGAACAGATTTGCAAACTAAACATAGAAGTTTCCCAATGTCCAACCATTACAGAATACCTTGTTCAAAGGACCACATCGGCTAGTTGGCAAAATCCTTATTTATTTCACTTCCTCAGTCATACTTATGACCTACCTCAGGGAGTCCCCAACCTTTTTGGACCTGTGGGCACATTTGGGAATTTGGCAAAGGGGCAAAGGAGAGAGAAAGAACAAGACCAGAAGCTGGGAGGGGGAAAAACAGCAAGATAAAGAGATGGGAAGAGAAATAGCAAAGCTAAAGGCTGGGAAGGAGGAGAAAACAGGAAGGCAAGAAGGTGGAGGGGAGAGAAAGAGCAAGTCTAGAGATCTGAAAGGGAGAAAAAGAAGATTACGCAAACAATCTCCAAGGTTTTATTTTTTTAAAAAAAATTTTTGAAGGGGGTAGCGAGCAGAGAGTTTTGTGAACACCATTCGTGGTCCCCGCAGGTGTCACATTGGGAACCCCTGATCTAAACCATTCTGTACAGAGTGAGAACTAAAATATTCCATTAATATATACTTTTTAGCTGCACAATCCAATACAAGAAATCCAATATGAATACCTTTCTGTACCCCCTAGCACTCCAATGCTTATAGAATAATAGTTAAGATGATTTCAGTCAAGACTACAGATCATGTTAGAATATTAGGGATAAAGTGGTCACTTAGGGGGGTTGCCTCCTGCCCCCCTTTAGCTATAACATAGGAAGCCTGCAAAACGGAGCCAAAAATATTCTCCCATTTCAAGTGACAACAGGAAACATTGCCTCTACTATGATTTAGCTCTATGATTCTGTCATGTAGCCAAATATGATTAGCTATATGATGCCATGACATCATCTGCTGGCTACATGATCCCTGATTGGTGGGATTATGTGTCCAGTAAAAAGAACAGCCATCTTTTTTTAAAAATGTGCCAAAGCAGCTGCTTATAGAAGCAGTGAATAGGCGTGAAACGATACAAAAAGGCAAGGTGGATCTTCGAAAGAATATTTTGTATTCCAAAAGTCTCCCTTCTCTCCACTTAAAATGTTTGTCCACAAATATTTAGCTCAGCCCCAATTTTGATACCACTCAGTTATATCATAGGTGACTAGGAAACATACATTTCAGAAATAGTATAGTTTTGGTTTGTTTGTTTTTACGTGTGTATCTTAGACCAAGGAAATAAGTTCCCACTTGCCACACACATGCATGAGAGGAGTTAATAACAGTCATATCCAAGATTTCATGGGACAATGCTGAAGGTGTGAAATATTATCCCTGTTAGTGAGTTCTCTTACAAACACGATTTGCAGTATTCAATAGGACTAAGCCCCAAGGTAAAGCCTCTGGTTTTTACAGTTCAAATTAATTAATTCCATGCCACCCATTTCTAAAAACAAATCACCAAATATTTGCAACAGCAAGTTGAAAGCCAATCAGTTGCTTGCCTCTACTGTAGCAATGTGAAGTTAAGAAATCATACGGGGAAATGGTTTTATAGACACAGAGCGGCTACAACCCAACCCAAAGTATGGTGACCTCAGGCTGACTGAAACCAATTAGGTAACCATGCCTAATTCTGTTTGGGATTGTACCAAATGCATAAGGTTATATTGCTCTATTTACATTATATATCATGTGGTATGTTCAATGAATAGGTGCAAAGAAGACAAATGTAGCAGCACAGGGGCAAGCATGACTATGGGTATTCTCAGAGCCCAAGAAGAGGTAGAGGGGTGTGGGTGTGGGTGTATGTGTTGAAAAGGGGGTTGGACTCGATGGCCTTATAGGCCCCTTCCAACTCTACTATTCTCTCTCTCTCTCTCTCTCTCTGCTTACCATGTACAAAAGGCATACACATAAATACATTATATTAGCTCTGTTTAGGCATTTGCCTGAACATTTGAGGGTTTAAAGTGGGTAGAAGGATGGGGCCGTAATCACTGGCCATGCCACCAATGTCTCCGAGAGCACTAGCCCCCACCCCCTCAGTTCAGACCTTGCCATGTTGAATTGGAAAGGTCTGAAGCTCCTTTTCAGGTATTCAGAAAAGGCTTGACAGCAATGTGTGAAGAGAAGGAACACTCCAACCCCGCCACCTCCTCCACTGTGTTTGTCGCTCTGTACTCGTGGAGGGTGACTGACTGAAGAAGTGGCCCCTGTATCTCCATGCAAGCCAGAACACAGAAAAATTCCACGTTGTTGCTCACATGGAGAACCCACAAGGACACAGGAGGCTGTCGTGTTCAGATAGCTGCCCTCCACAACAAATGCGACAAAGGATAGGGGACGGGGATGGAGCACTCCTTCTCCTCATGTGTTTATTTATTACATTTATTTATAATTTATTACATTTATATACCACCGCACAGCCGAAGATCTCTGGGTGGTTTACAAAAGCTAAAAACAGTAAACATTAAAAGTATACAAAATGTAAAAACCATCAGAGACATAAAACAACATAAAAACCTGTTTTTGAGTGCCTGAAGAGAGCTCAAAAGGGAACTGTAGTCGCGTTCACTTGAATGCAAGTATTTTTTGTTATTAAAACATTTGTATCCCGCACTATATCGCAAGAATCTCAGGGTGACGGCACAATTGTGGACCCTGCATTATCAGGGTTCCCAATCATTCAAGCGATCACGAGTAGCTCTTTTCAAACCTTGCCAATGCAACACAACAAGGTCTAAACTGAGGGTGGCAGGGCCAGCAAGCCCGGAGACATGAACTCTCTTTAAGCCTTCATGTATTTAAACAAATGGCTGAACAGGGCTATTCCGACTGACACATGCAGCCCATTTTTAATAAATATGTTGTTTCTCAAAATTCTCCATTCTATTTGTGGCCAGAGAAATTGAGAGGACAATTTCACCAAATTTCTCCAGGGAGAGGAGAATTTCTCCAACAATTTCTCACAGGTAAGGCTCACCATTGGCATGAGTTGCAGAACAGCTTTTTTGCTTTCTTTCCTATGGGTTTTTGGTTCTTTCTATTAAACATCTCACCATTGCTCTACAGTATCCCAGGCTGCCTGCATTTCCTGATCTGAAAAGATCCTATGGGAGGAATAGTTTATGATGTCTTCCCCTGGGCGGGAAGTGCAGGAAGCCAAGGAGGCTGCCGGCTGCCAGAGAGATGATTGTACAATGAAAGACAGGACACTTGCATACGCTGGTCAGCCATCTCATAAGTAAGGTAAGAACCCACAATCAAACCCATGAGAATTTCTCCAGCATTTCTTCTCCTTTGAATTTCTTTTCAAAAGCAATATCTTTTCTATCAAATTGAATGAGAATGTTAAAAAAAAGTGGGGGGGGGAATTCGGCACAGCACCATTAAATATATAAGAGGGAGGGAGGGAGGAGAGACAAAGTGTGCATGCTGCAAGCAGATGTGGAGATACTTCAATTACTTGCTCAGAACTGTACCATAAGCCCAATTTCATTTAATATAAACCGAGTGTACCTATTTTCCTCTGCTAAACATTTCAAGGCAGGCTGTTTTCAAGATCTGTCAAGAGTATCAGCAGCACATGTAAGAGGAAATGTCAAGAAAAAAGCACCAAGAAAGTGTGTCCTGGCAAATGGTAACCCAAATGTTGGGGGAACAGGTTTTGGGAGGCATCTGGCTTTTGGTTTTCCTTCAACAAGCTTTTTCTTTTCTTCCTTTTTTTTTTCGGGCCTATGCAAATTAGGGTCAACTCTCCTAAACCCTCCTAGTTGTATACAGCATAATGAACACTACAGTCAGAGCGACTTTAAACTTTAATGATAGGTGCAAATACAGGAAGCTCAAACGAGTCACACTTCCTGTATCCATGCATATCATTAACATCCCAAGCTGCTCTCAACACCAAGGTTTTGAAACCTTGGGCTCTTTGTTTGGACAAAAATGTCCGTGCAGTAGTGGTACATTCCTCACAAACTAATGAGGGCATGAAAAATATAGCTGCTGTGTGAGCTTAGTCTTTATGAGCAAGGCCATAGGGAACTGTGGCTTTCAGCAAAAAGGGATTACAGGAGTAGAGACTAGAAGAAAAACTCAGTTTGGAGTGTGGCCTGCTGAAGAACTATTATTAACTATTTTCTACCTTCCCATTTAATGAGCATGCTGCTGCTCTTTAAGCACTATATTGCTTACCTTTGACTCTAAGAGCCTTTGTTTTCACATAATAAATACCTCGAGCCTTGGGACTAGACAGGAAGATCATACACGACTCCAAAAGGCTCTTACTGTTGACAAATCATTGTAGGTGCTTATTAATTATTAGCTGCAAAACTATTGACTGAACACTTAATAAATACAGTGATTTTTAGCTGCACTATTACTACTACGCAATGCCTAAGGAAACAAGAGGAAGCTGTAGAGTTGGATTTTCAGTTTGCCTTTTCATCCTCAAAAAATGAACAGACTCTAGAGTTAAAAAGACAGACTGCTACCTGTAGTCAAATTATATTTCATTACTGAAATATAAGAAATCTCAATAACTGGCAAAAAAAAACCTGAAATGCATGTAATTTTGACACCATTCTGTTGTTCACCATTCTGTTGTGGACAATGTAATGGTGTATAGGACTGGGACCCCATGAGATACATGTGTGTGTACCAGAGAGAGAGACAGACAGAGAGAGAGAAAGAGAATGAATGAGAATGCACTTGTGTCTGAGACAGTATTGCATGTTTACAGAAGAGGTTATGATGCCTCTGATACATGACCACTTTTGACAGAGCAACTGCTAAGTGGGCCTACCAGTTCCACACACTGAGGCAGTTATGTGACCACTAATTCCACACGCAGAGGTCTGTGTGAAGTAGCTTATTACAAAATAATATGAGTGGAAGTTTTCAGAACGGCACAGTGGAATGTAGGTCAGCGAACATATAACCACCTCCACATGTGGAACCAGGGCTGGTGTCAAACGTCGAATGTAGAGAGAGACCGCCATCTGAAAAGTCTGTCCACATTTTGAGTTGAGTCCAGCCTCTTCAAACTGGGCCTGTCTCAAAATAGGGTTCATATCCTATTCTCTGCCATTGAAGTTGTTTTGCTGTTTAAATTATTTTAAATTGGTATGTTGAAAAGTTTATACTATGTTTTATTATCTTGCATTTTGTGGTTTTGATTTCTGTGAATCGTCCAAAGAGCTTCAGCTATTGGGTGGCATAGCAATCAAATAAATAAATAAATAAATAAATAAATAAATAAATAAATAAATAAATATCCAGTCTTCTCTACCTTTACCAAGCAAAAGAAAGCCTTACCTTGCAGAAAGGGTAACAAGCCATGGGGATGTGTCACAACCATGCAGGAGAGGCCTTGTAAGGGAGCTACTGGCATGAAGCAGGATATACCTCATGCAATTTGGCTTTTTTTGAGTGATGCTGTCCGCTTACATTGGTGTTTAAAAAGGTTTAACAAGGATCTGTCAAACTGGTGGGCTTTACTTGGCCTTGTGGATAACAACTAGTGCTTAGTTATATTTTAAAAATAAAACATCTATATCTGTAACAGCTGGATTTTACATTTTCAAAAATGAAAACCATTAACCGCTGTTTGCTTCTTTCTTGTTCCCAACAGTCCTAGGGCTGGATCCAGGTGAAACCTGAAATTACCATGTCCACATCACTTGGTAAAGCCCAACCTGAATGTCTGCAAACCCTCCTCCCCCATTCCATCTTAAGACTGACCATAATGCAAATATCCTCTGCCTCAAATAGCTCCCCTCCTGACCTGTTTTTTTGTAACTGATGAAGACATCCAGGGACCTTGAATGTTTGCACATTTTTAGGTATTACGCAAATATGGATTTTGGAATTATAAGGCTACAGTTGTGGCCCTGTGTTAATACTGAGTCTGGTGCATTGTATCCTGCCCTTAAAACCAGAAATTGGAGGGGGGAGTAGATGTTAGAGCTTATACTTAGAAAATAGCTAAATGGTGTAAGCCCTTAATAGTTGCAAGAATTCTGGAGCTTGGGTGAACATGGAGAGACCTTAACACATGTTAAACTGAAAGATTTTTTGTCAGTTGGCCAACATGGCTACCTTTACGTTCTGTAATAAAAATAATAATCTTAGACTTGCTACTTTATTAAATATTTCCAACATGAAAATGTGGAAGGAGTCAATGATGACTCTAGCACAAGAAGAATTTGTTTTTGTCAGTTATTTCAGGCCATGTTTTCGCTCATCATTCACAGATTATTAAACCTTTATCTAAACTCAGCATCTATGTTGGCTGGAATTACTTCAGTTAGGCTATGCTAACAAGCTGCCAGATTATTAAATGAGTTCACACATTTCAAATCACCACAGCGGGAAATCATTAGCACTACTGCTGGCAAAGTGAATTCTATGATTAACTACCTTCACTGCCATAGGCAATCATCCTTCCAGGTTGCATATTCTGTTCTGCCAATCTAACTGCAGGATTGCAAGAATCCTTCCAATGTTTGAGTTAGATTCGCAGAACAGTGTACAGCAATGCCTCTTTTAGGGTTTTCCCCACTGGCTTTTATAGGCTCTTTCATGACTCTCAGATTAATGATACTGTATGCCTAATAGTAATGTCTCTTTTCTCAAAATGGGGGTAGTTTAGGAAAGTGACTGCTAAACATACCTGACAATCCCACACTATGAGGCAGTCACAGTCCCCACAACCATGTGACATCATCACAACAATTTGACATCACATATTTGTCATTCTTATGAATCCCATAACTAATCTGGCATACTTTTAACACTCACAGAATAAACTAGCCAAATAGTTGGCAATATTAAAGATGGATAGGGGTTTGTAGTAAACTGTACCACAGGGATGGGGAACTTCTTTCAGGGGCTGCAATCCAGTGGGCAGGATCAAAAGCAAAAAAAACACACCAAAAACACACCAAAACAAACAAAAAAACCCACACCGTACAATTGTAGTTTAATGCTCTTACTGCTAGTAACCAAGTCTTAGAAGAGTGCCTCTCTACAAGGTTATAGAATAGGTTATCTTGACAAAAAACTGTCAGAAAATTCGGTCAGTAGATTAAATAGTTGCATTTGGATGTAACAATAAACTATGGTTTATCATTATGAGAGCACGCTTAGGCAAGTCTAGAGCTTCTGCACTCCCCCTCCGTTCTGGCATAGCCATGAGGAGGAGATTGGAACCTTTCACTTCTATTTTTGACTAACTACTGTTTACTACCAATTCTCAACATCACATAGGAACCGTGCAGGGGCCCAGTGCTATCAGCTACTGAGTCTCGGCCTTGCCTACCTCACTGTTGTCTGGATAAAAATGGAGAAGAGAAGGAGGAGAATCGGGTGTGCCACTCCTTGGGGGCCAGGTGGGATATAAATGTAATAAGCAACTTGGAATAGGGAAAAATCAGATAGCTAAGTTAAACTACATTAAAGGAAAGGGGGAGATGAAACATCACAAACTAGCCACCCCCTAATTGTTAAGGAGTATCTCGAGTATAAAGTAGGTCATGTTTACTTTAAAAGTTTTTATCAATATTTCAAACATCTACTGGGGGACACAGGACTTCATCAGTTTAGGAACATTAAATTAGTAACCCTGGCAGTGCAAGAGAGGGAGAAAGTGTGTGTGCGTGCATGCGCATAAGACAGAGAAAGTGATTTCTTTTAAATTCTCCCACAGGTAGTTCATTTTATTATGGAGATCTGATGTCCACTAACAGCTGCATGCCTGCCTGCTCTCCCAGCTGGATAACTTTTGCTGGGAAGTCACTGGACTCACAGCTGTGGAGGGGGAAGGGAGTGAAACAATGATATACAGTGAGTGGAGATCACTTAAAGCAGACTAAACATTTCAGCATCGAATTCCTTCTCGACACATATTGCCAGCATATGTACAGGCAGCCAAGCAGTCAAGGATGGACTCATCTGCAAACCTAAAATACGGCTCTAATTAAGACTCAAAATCCCAGAATGGAAAATATCAACTTATTAAAGAATAACAATTTCCTAGAATATATAATTTACAGATTCTTTGCTGCTTTTAATCAGAATTGAGTTTTTGCCAACGTTTAACGCTCATCACTAAGTAAATATTCACAGGAGGACATGCAACTACAGGACAATACGCATGAGAGGGCTCTTGCATGAGCCCTGTTATTTGTAATTGTAATATGAATGTCTATGGAAACAATAATAGTGTTGTTTCAGTGGGTGGAGATCTACACACATCATGCATGCACATTTATTGTTTGACAAGTGCAACATCAAGACAAAATGATCCATCACAAATCAAACATCACAGATACAGATTTCATAGCCTCTGAAACACATTAGCGGGCTGCAAGTTGCCAAGAGTTGAGTAATTAAGTCATGTGCATGCATGCATCAACCAGTCCTTATTGTACTGAGAAAGACCCAAAAAACAGGATGCTTTTTATAGGGGCAATTCCAAGCATGGATTTGAGAAAAAGGTGAAAAACAGTTACTTTAGAACTCATCTAAGAAACAAACAAGGTGATGCTTCTGATTTAATTAAGAAAAACAAAAATAAAAATAAAGCAACAGCCAGCTTAAAAAAATCCTTATGGACAAAATAATTTGACTAATGTCCCTTATTATGATTCACTGTCAAAAGCTTACAATGCTTTGAGGCAGTATGAACTTGGAATGGGAAATGCAAAAGCTGCTTGCTGCTTGAAATGTAAAAAAAAAAAAAAAAGATTAAAAAATTGAACTTGAAGTCATATTTCCATAATTATTTATTGGAAGGAACAAGCCCAGAAGAATGCACTTCTGTTAAAACAATACAATGAGGATAAAACAAAAGCTGAACTCGGTTAAATAGGCATCGTGGCATAGCAGATGGTTGATTTATTCTGCCCTCAAAGTTAATACCTTTCCCATTTCCCAAGTATTTCTGTGTAACTGGTGATAACAATGAGTTAACTGAGATTAACAGTAATGTGCACATTATACCATACTCCATACTAACAAGTAACGTATAGTAGAACTAGATGGAACAGAAAATGGAGGGGGCTACTGTCAAAGACAGCATTACCATATCTAGTTCCCCCTATCCCTTGCAAGATCTACTGAAACCATGGCCGGCCTTGGAGTGGGTGAGCTGTGTAGTCGCCCAAGGTGTCAAGCTGGGGGTGGGTGGGAGTTGAACTGAGGGGGGCACCAAGCTGAGTTCATTGGCCATATTATTTTAATGTACTGTCTGCAGTGAGCAAAAAGCAAGTATATGTAAAGTTCCCTCCCTCCAAAGCTCTACAGGTTGTTTGGGTACTGGCTACCAAAATGATCTTCCTTCAATTAGCTTCAAAGTATGTTTCTTTTTCAGTTTCCACTTAAAGTCATTTGTGTGAGGTAAAAATCAACACAGTTTTACTTTGAGGCAACGCTACCAAGCACTTAGCACTTCAAATACTGTAAACACTATAAGCACTGTGTAAATAATAATAAAATAAAGCCACAAGTTGTAAGGGATCAAATTTATACTTTTTATTCATTTATAACTTTTATTTATTATTTTTAAATATAAAAATAGTTATTCTAAAACAGGCAGTGCTTACCAAAAGATAAGAATTGCTACAAAGCAAAAAAAATAATTAAAAGTAAAATCTGTGATCTTTCTGCCTTGTTACAATGCCAATGCTCAAAATGTAGTTTTTGAGCTTTGGCTTGTGCAATCCTATAGCATAGTGGCTGAGAGATGAAGGTTTTGAGCAATGTTAATCTCAATGGATAGGATACCAAGTGACGGGAGTCCCTCATCCGCCATGATCGATTGCAAGTATGCTTTGATAGGGTTTTATGGACCTGGCATGGTCTGTCCCACAAGTGTTCACATGGTCTGCTCCAACGAGCTAAGCCACATGAGCCCTTGATGAGCGATCGGGAAGCTCGTGAGCCCCTCAGCCATCGCCCCCTTCTCCCCCCCCCCCAGCACTAATGGTGGCAACTGCCCACCATTAGCTTGGTGGGAATGCACAATTTCCAGACACTCTGGAAATCATGTATTTCCTTCCCCCCTGTGCCAATGGGGGCCTTAAAGGCCCTTTTAACGCAAGGGTGCCCTCGTGTTAAGAGAGCCTTTAAAGCATCCATTGGCATGCGGGGGGGGGGGGGATGTGCAATTTCCAGAGCCTCTGGAAAGTGTGCATTTCCCCCAGCCATGTTAATGGGAGGGTGGTTGCCAGCATTAGCATGGAGGGGGGGAAAGGGCAGGTGGTTGCCAAGGGCTATCACATTCTGTGAGTTTTCCTGAGCCTATGAGTGAAAGCAGATGATGTAGATTGAGGTAGGTAATCTCCAAGTGTTATAACAATACATAATGCTGTGATTTTCACTGGATATTACAGGGAAGGATACAGGACTCCATTATGGTAGTAGGTCTGTGTCTTCTATACTATCCACTCTGAGTTGAAGAAGATATACCTTCATCTCTTCAAGCAAACATGGCTGAACGAGAGGAAAAATAAAAATCTCTACTTTTATCATGAACTCCCAACTCAGGTCATTATTTCCCCTAAAATAAGGGAGGGGGAGTTAAACTACAAATCATGAACAAATGTTCCTATATACTTTTACATCTAAAAGTCCACAGAGAGACTTTATATACTCCAGGAAGTACATAACAGAGATAAAATGTATATAGTTTTCTAGTCCGATACTCAGAAGCACATTATGTCAGGTTTGAGTAAGGGCCCTTGTCTGTCTGCTCTGCAGGCATGGGATCTGCAGATCATGAGATTTTATTGTACCTGCTTTTTCAGCGATATATTACTGTACTTCACCCTGAACTATTGGGCAAATGATGCTCCACTGCACATGTTCTAATTCTTTGCACAGTTGCAAAAGGTACATGCATCTGTGGATGATGGTGATGGTGAGTATATAACATTATTACTTATTTATTCTGAAGGTACTAGAGAATGCAATTATTCTTTTTGAGAAATGTTGCAATGATGCTTTCCAGGCTACTTCATGTAGTAGTCCCCAATGAACTATCCATTTACAACCATTTTAATTAAATGTATACTATAGGAAACGGAAAATAAATCATCAAGGGGAAATGGAGGCAATGATTTTCATCTCAAGGGGCCTGGACCCATATCACAGCTTGAGTCACAGGTGCAGAAGAGTCTCATAAGCTCACAGTTTTCCTGAATGCAGTGCTTTTATAAACAGAAAAGAAAGAGCAAGCATAGCATGAAAGCTTACAATTACTATCACAATTCTATCACATTTATGTTTCATAATTATTATTGCTCATTGTTATTTAATGGGATTTCTACTCTTAGAGTGGTTTCGCACTATGTGGATAAGCTGCAGTGAGCCTTGTGCTCACACACTGCCCCTCCCCCTCTTCTGGAGATCTGGAGCATCCACTGCTGATTTTATACTAACCATAGTTATGCAAGACATCAAAACCCATGGAACTGTGGTTTGTTTAAACTACAGGTTGAGAACAAGCCAGAATCTGAAAACTCTGAATTGTCAAGAGACACTAAGGAGATGAGAAATCATAAATTTGAATATACTATCTTTCACATATTAATCTAAACATTGTCCGCCTGTCTGACACCTGTGAACCTAAACTGTATCTAAACTGTATATGATGTCATGGAATGTTCATGAACATTTTAAGTTCCAAAGAGTCAGGGTCAGAATGTTGATATAATCAGTACAACTGCTGTCAAGAAAATCTAGTTGGGAGAAATTTCATTAAGTAATTACAGATGGAAATGTATGTGCATTTGTGAAAATGGGAAGCAAAGAAAAAAAGAGCAAAGGGATGAAGAAGAGCCAAGGGGGCATACAAACAAGAGAGAAGATATGTTCTTGATCGACGGGAGATCAAGAAATCAAGGGATCAGGGACAGACAATTACAAATTTGAAATAATTTTGCTTTCACATCTCTGAAATTTACCCTGCCCATCTGCACAGGATAGCATGATGCAGAATCAATTTAGGCTGAACATACAAACAGTTTTTTAAACTGACGACATTGTCTTATCCTATGCATCCAAGGCAAAGGACATGCATTGAAAACTTCAAGCTGTTGAATCAAGTCCACAATGTGATGGTTAAGTTGCAGCAGTCGTATGATAGTCTCCATATACTACCCATTTCTCCTTAAATACACAAGATTGATTTATTTTTAACCAAAACTAGTTACTGAACGTATGCAAACCCTCAACTCCGAGGGAGTAATCACTAAACTGTTTTTCCCCCTTTGGTTGGTAGTAGTAAAACTATACAACACTATCAACGTTTTCCAAGATATTTAGGATTTCTGCCTAGAAACACTACTGCTTTTGTTCTTTTTAGTTACAGCAGACCCCTTCAGACTCACTTTACATCTTATTCCAAATAGCATTTATACTTTGTTTAGCAATTTCATGACATATATCTAAAAGCTATTCAAGAGAATTGTGAATGTGTGCCAACACCTTTTGCAATCTTCATGGCGGTCAAGATAAGCAACAGGAAAAAATATATGTCCAGAAAGTCATATTCAAATTGGGAACTTTTCATGTGGAAACAGGTATTTTGTTGTTTCTGTGTTGTTGCTGAATTGCATTACAAATGGCATTAAAATTAAAATTATATAAGTTTAAGTTTACAGATTCATTGACAGGATGAAACAGCAAGTCTTTTGAGGGGTGGGTTTTTTGGCTCTATCCAACTTGACAGCGCTTCAAAGGCATGGGAAATTTATAGGAGTAAATATTTTGATATGGAAATTGTAACTATCTCTAGCAGTCCTAGCACAGATAATAATCATCTAACTAAATGGGTACAGGAACATCCATGTTGGGCATGCATATACACACTGGGGAGGAGGACAATGATCATGTGAGGAATGCCCACATGATTTGTCAATGAGAATGAAATAGGCATGAAATACGAATGAAATTCATATTTTTTATACTGTATTTTGTCATTGTGCTTTTAACCTGTTGGTTGTTTTATTGTGGTTTTAATTTTTGTGTACCGCCCAGAGAGCTTCGGCTATTGGGCGGTATAAAAATGGAATAAATAAATAAATAAATAAATAAATGAAATAGTGTTTTGATTTATTAGCTTGGGCTGCAGGTTAAGAAGTTGACAACTTTTTTATCTACTCTGCAATAGTGCTAAAGTAAAGCAATAAATTGAAAACCGATTAAACATTGACACTTTGCATTTTTAAATCTCAATAATCTTTCTTAAAAGAACAGTTCTGATAGAAAGCGAAAATTGGATTATAATAAACAAACAAACCAGCGATGTGGGGTGGAAATATTTCCAATGCTTTATTTTCCACAAGATTGAAATGAGGGTGAGACTATAGTGCATCTTGTTGACTTTTCAGACAAATGGGTAGGAATAAAACCTTAATATCTCAACAATGGTTGCTCTTAAAAAGGATTGATAAGGAGCTTTTTGTCGAAAATTTTATGCTTTTTAATTTTGTACTGAGACATTTTTTTTAACAGATTAGAAATAATAGTTATTGTGAGAAAACTGAATTTTGGGTAAAATTTTTCCAAGATGGCGGCCATTACTATAATTTCACAAGATACCCCTACATCTAATTTTAATCTACGTGGTAACAAATGCCACCATACCAAATTTCACCTTGTATCACAATGTGCATGATTTTGATGCTAAGCTGCTCTACTATAATGCCTGTGGCTTTTGTGGCAACCATGCTCCAAATAAGCCACTCAAAGAAAAAACTTTTTCTATTACATGCCAGAATGTGTTTCATGATCCTGCACATGTGGTGTAAGATCTAAAATGTTTTTCCTCTTTCCTCCTCATTCCTTTTTACTATTGTGCCATGTCGTTTAGATCATTTGGAAGATACTCTGGAAATCTTTTGTCTGAAAAGTGTGATAAAAATACTCTTAAATAATCTTCCTGGACTATAGATCATTTTGAGAAGATACCCTGCCCATTCACAGCAGCCCAACAAGGCTAAACTCTTAGCAGCACCAAAACCATGGCATACCTAATCAGAAAAGTAAACCAACACACTGGGCAGAGTTGGCTGTTGAATGAAAATAAGATTTCAAGAGGAGGAAAAGTAGTCAGCTACCATAAAAGAAGAGAGCGACCCGATCAAAGATGTATATTTCATTATTTTGTGAAGAAATCTCTCTGCTATGTGTGGCTAAAAGCACAAAAGCCTACTAAAGCTCACTCTAAAACGAAGTTAGCAAAGCACAATGCTTGTGAAGTAGTAGGCATCAAGACAGAATAAATCAGTATTTTTGTAAGTTGCCCAAAGAGCTTTGCTGAAGTTCTAATGTATCTGCCCAGCTCAACTAATTATTATTGTAACTACTTATGACGGCATCACCAGTGTTCATGGTGCCTGATAAAGTTACATAGACAAAACAGACAGATCCTTGGTACCCAAAACGCTTACTATTTAAAACAAATTCAGGTGAACAGAGGGAAGAGACAGTATAAGCAAGTGGCAATGCACATACTTAAACTTTGAGTGCAGTTGAGAATAAGGATTAAGCCAGAATAAAATGCCACCTATACGAGTTCCAGATGTTTGCTGGGATTGGGGTAGAATCATAAAAGAGAGAGAAAATGCATATTCCAGTGAGTCAGTCTAAAAGCATTTATTTTATGAAGCATGTTACCTAGTAAAATAATAAAAATACCGGAAGAGATGGAAACAACACACCCATCACACAAAGGTTCTATACCACCCTCAAGAAAGGTAAGTTGAATGTGTCAAGAATATATTCTGCTCCAGAAAGCAGGCAACAACATCACTTGGCTGAACGTAACCAGCTTCTTGGTCAATGGGCAAATAAATCTGCAACGGAACCCCTGATATGCATTCAGGAACACTCCTGATAGCAAGCCATTTTTAAAATAACATATCGCTTTGCTGCATCAAAAGCTAAACTATCTCATTTATGTCATTTATTCGGAGCAGAAAAGCTGCTACACTTTGTAACATAAAATACCCCAAAAGTACACAGCAGCTGCTCATATTTGCAAGAAACGTCTGTTATAGTAATGATGTCATGGGAAAAAAATCTGGAATCAATTAAAATGCATCACACAGGCAAGCCATTCAACCCCTTGAAACAATACATCTTCATATATTACACCATTATTACTGGTGTAATACTACTGCCTTGTAGTATTACACATTATACTACAAGGCAGCAAAGAATGGATCCCTTTAAAATTATAATTATTATTATTATTATTATTATTATTATTCCTCTTGGGAAATTTGTATGCTTTCATTGTTTTATTTAATAAAACAATCACTACTAAATAGTAATAAATGTACAATGATACAAGACTAGCTATCTATTAAACACATTTTTGAGACCTACATCCCATCACAAACAGTACATGTATGTACTATGTTTGTAGGGTCATAAGTAAGGGCCTGTAGGGAGATGTTCTTGTTGGCGTGTTCCGCTGAGTGCTAGAGAACTCTGTCAAAACACTGGGGAATAAAAAATTTAGTGCCTAGAAGAATAAACTAACTTGCCCATTTTTAAAATTGTTGTCTGTTTGAACTTCTCTTATTGCTTATAATAAAAGCTCTGTGTTAGCATGTCAGTGGAAGCTGCATTAACAACCATGAAAACAAAGTTAACCCTGCTTGTTTCAAGTTTTCACTGCTGCAGAAATCACTTGGCACGTACTCAGAAAGAGCCCCAGATTGGTTTGTCAAGCCAACTGAAGTGAAACCAAATGTATTATAGAAAGACATTTGGTATAAATATACATACATAGGGATGTATATTTTAGAAATCACAGCCCCCTTTATTGCTCTACGTATGTTCAAAATATAGTGGAAAGGAAATCTGCACACGTTGAGGTCTCATGAACATGTAGACTGGAAGTTTGTCATTGTCTGAGAGAAAAATATCGAACTACCCCTCTTTTAGCAATATTTACAACTCATTTTTTAAAGATACTTCCAGATGTGGGCTTTCTTTCACATTATGTTGTTGCTTTTCCATTTTTTGTGGGGGTTTTGGAATGGGAGCATGGAGTCCACACAATTCATCCTTCTTATGTGTTTTATTACAAAGAAACCCACCGTATTCTGCCCACATCAGTGGGCAGACCATGACAGAGTGTACTTTGACATCTTCATACATTTACTGGCCACCTCAGCCTCCCTTCACTCCTGCTGACTCTGTGGTCTTGCCCCGAAACACACTAGTTCCTGTGAATATATGACCCTTCAAAAACAAATTACACAGAAATTCCAGGATTTCAAAATACCTCAGTCTGCCATTTTAAAACTTATTCTATCCTTTGCCCAACCAACCCATACAGAAACATACTGCTGGTGCAATCTGGACCATTTCTTTTCCTGAAGATGGCACAGCTATTCCTTGAAATCTGGCATAGAAAATCAGGCTCCTCCTCTTGTTCTGCTTTTTTCATTTTCAATCAAAGCATTCTCTCTCATTACATTATCTAACAGCTTTCCCCAACCCAGCACCTTCCAGATGTGTTGGGACTTCAATTCTCATAATTCCCAGACAATATGGCCATTGTTGGGGAAGGCTGTCATAATGTATGAGAAGCAAAACATGAACCTCCCTTTTACAAAATGCAGAATCACATATTTGTAGCTTGTGAAATTGTACAGTATATTGTACAATATATATAAGAAAGGGTGTTTGCAGATAAATTGCCCACCTCGGTACATATACAGAAATATACTTTTTTTTCTGCTCTGAGTGGAAAAGATGAAAATATAGCATAAGAACATAAGAAGAAAAGGCATGCTGGATCAAACCAAGGGTACATCTAGTCCTGCATCCTGTTCACACAGTGGCCAGCCAGCTGTTGAGATGTAAAATTTCCAGAAATTTTGAAGCCATGGAAAAAAACCAGTTTTTTTCGATTTTTTTTTTTTAAAAAAATGAAATTTTTGGAAAAATTGAAATAGTGCAACATTAGCACTTTTTACAGATTGAAAGTTGCTTTGTTACTTTAGGAACATAAAATGTAATTATGTCCAAGTTGGTTTGGCATAAAATTATATTTGGTATATTAAAACTAGTGTATTCAAACAATTATTACAAATTTAATTTACTTTTTTTTAACCTTTTTTTGGTAAGAAATGGAGCTACAAGCTCCTGAACTGTTAGGAACACCTGAACTGTAAGGAACCTCTTTGGTTCTGCCAGTTTATGAAGAGCAGGCAAAAAACAATTAAAAACAACAACAACAGACGAAACCATCAACATCAGTAACAAAGAAAATTAATTATGTCTCCGCTAGTCCTCCAGTGTCAAGACATAAAGTGTCTTTATGTCAAGACATTCCCATAAAAAGAACTGAGAAAAATGGGGGGGGGGGGCAAGATTCAATGAACATGCATGAAATTTAATCAGACTCATTTTCTGACCTATAGCTATCAGTATTAGTTTCAGTCTCTGCTTCCATGGAAGTGCCCCCTAGAGGCAGAAATGCATCTTCCTCTTGCATTTGAGAGTTGTAGTCTCAGTTTGCAACCTAGGACTTGCTTGTCCTTAGTGCACAGACACTGTAATAATCTGATACTGTACAGTTTTTAGAAATCATTTGGAGAAGTAAATATCTGAACACCTTGTCTTAAACATTTTATTCATCATGCTAAAATAAAACATCCCATAATCCATTTTTTCTTCATTTTTTTCAATTTTTCGGAAAAACCCCAAAAAGGCTTTGGAAAAAAACCCATTTTCCCTCTGAATTTTTCCGGTTTTTTTCCAGGCCTTCACATCTCTAGACACAAGTAAAATGGGTAGAGGCATACCATGGAGCACATTTCAAATCTTGGAGTATTAAGAATTTCTACAATTATGGTGTAAAAAAATTTTTTTTTCTTTAAAAATAAGGTGTGCATGCAGGAATACAAAACGCCTGCATCCTATTGGGCAGTATAAAAATGTAATAAATAAATAAATAAATAAACTAGTGTGTTTTGGCAAGGAGATATGAACATCCCTACGAATACACCTTCCCCATCCAATCTGCAAAAACATGTACACACATTAGTAGAATTGTGCTTCTATTTGGGTCTGACTGAAAGGATTTTCTCCATTAGAGAAAAATACACAAGATGGAATAAAACATGGGCTGATGACTGAAGGATCATGATGTCATCTGGATGCCTCATGAAATGACTGTAATGAACCAGGCTCAATGTATATTAAAAGGTCTACATGGAAGCAACCAAAGCATTGGGATTTTGCCAAGCAGCAGGTTTGGTCCAGCTTGGAGAAATTAATTAATTCCCATGAGCACATGGCAAGAAATTAATGGCCAATTTTGGAATAGGAGTCCGTGTGCATGACTATATCAGAAGCCTGGCTGATAGGCTGCAAACCAATTGGACATGGGCCTGAAATTGGCAGCTGTGTTGTGTCAATAAAATTAACTACTTACATCAGATTTAGGGGGTGAGACAATTATCGTGCCAAATAGGCCAGAGCTAAGATCAATATCCCAGCAAAGAAGCTAAACTTCATCGCTTGCACTTTTCAACAATGTGCAAGCAGTAACCTAGGAAAGACAGCTGGGTTTATACAGATTTGCCAGGCAATAGAATGCTGGATAGGGAGCCCATAAGAGCTTGAGGAATCCCTGCACTAACAACTGTAGGTTTTGGAAGGCTGTTGGGCAAGACACCCTCAATCAGCCCCTCTTCCTCAGTGTGTCTACCTTCACACAAGCATGGGAGTCTCCTCCTCCTCCTCTTTCTCATTGTTCCACCTGCTTGCTTGCCAAGCAGAGAGCTGACAAGAATGCAAGCAGTGGCCTTTCTGTTACTCTTTCACACTATCATAGTTGTCTAGGCCACAGCAAGAAGCAGGTGAACAAGTTGGTTGTAATGGTGAAGATGAGGAGCAGGTCTAGGACCTTGTTAGTGGGTTCTTCAGCAGGTGCCCAACCATGTTGACCCTTGATGCTGACCCTTAATCCCTGGGATATCACGGTCCGATGAAGAGTTGGAAAGCTGTGCTCCAATTAAGTTTTTTCTTATTTGAGGAAAGATTAGGAAAAGGAAAGAAAGAAAGGCAGGTCCCATGATTGAAAATTTCTATTATTCCATTTCTGGCATCTCAGGGGGAGGGGGGAATTCTGGCGAAAGAGACTGGGAGAGTTGAGAATTTCAGAGAATTTTCTCCTGAGCCCAGGTGTTCTTCCTGAATGCCTATTGGAGAGGGCAAGGTCTCATGGTCTCCAATAGGTATTCATGAAGAATTGCCGAGCTGCTCCATTGCCGGGGCTGGGTTGTTGGTGGGTTTTTTTAAAAAATAAATAGAAAGAAGACCCTAAATAACCAGCTACACTTTTAAAAGGATGTGAAAATGCTGTCCCCCTCTCCAAGGAGAAAATTCTCCAAAATTCACCCCCTCCCTGCAAAAGAGGCAGAAAAAACAATGCTAACTTCGCAGGGAGAGAAAAAGTTCCCCCCAAAAAGTGGCAGGATTCGGCACAGCACTACTAAGGACTAAAATTGATACTGGGCGAAGAAGTGTCATTCACTGGTACATCTTTTATACAATCAAGGTTAAGGTGGCACTAGTACCTCAGAGCTCTTCTCCTCCTTCCAGAAATATGGAATTCTAGGATGTTACATGCACATTCCCACTAGACTACTTTAAGTCACTCACTATTACTGCCTCCAGAGAACTGGAAATCCAGTCCACCTCCTTATGCCTCAGATTAACAGTCCTATTATGATGTGCTTGAAGCAAGTCAAGACAGGTTGATGAGACTCTTTCAGCTAACTTTATATAGTTCATCCACCGAAGAATATTTAAACAAATTAGATATTTGTGAGAGTAGACCCACTGAAATCAGTAGTTCACTTAAATCCTATTGATTTCTATGGGCCTACTCTAAGTATAACTATGTCTGGATCCAACCCTATATGAAGTAAACGGTTGTTATAACAAAGGCAACTATATTTTCATAATACTACAGTACTTGAAGTCCCCACTACTGTCACTTAGTACTGAAAGCTCCACCACCTAATCCCAGTGCGTTTAGCAGGAACTGCCAGTCTAGTTTCAGTTTTCCACCACAATGTGTGTTCCAACAAAATAAAACAAAGAAATAAAACTCAGGCCCTATTCTCACTTATCATTATCAGCATGGAAACTGTTTCTCTGTAGCAAAACACTGTGCTGCTGCTATAAGTGTTTGAATAGTATAATAACCATCTGAGCAGGCCAAATTGCATAGGTCAGTCTTTCTTAATCACTGTCCCCAAAATCTATGGAGTTTGACTCCTAAAGCAAAAATTACATATTTGTGGCCACATTTAGGTACCATAGTAGATACATTATGGGTGAATAATCCCCTGTATTTGTTTGGGTTGTTTTGGTTTTTACTTTTTTAAAGATCAAAGTAGCTGCAAGGGCCCAGATACAGATGGGCCCTTTGGTGCTGTGGTAAGAGAGTATAAACTTTCCTCATACACTTTTCCTGATTAAAATCAGAGAGACAGATAGACAGAGAGAGAGACCTCAAAGCTGCTATTGACCACACAGGGGGAAACATACGAATAACTACATTGTAGAGAATTTGGAATAATGCACAATAGTCCAGTCCTCTGAGAAAAAGGCCCGGCACCATACATAAAAGGAAGCTTGTTGGCATTTTGACAGGAAACAACAATAAGTAATAGCAAAGCAGTCACTACTTCAATCAGGTGACAAGTTACTCTTAGAACACAATGAGAATTAACATAAACACTAACAATTCAGAATATCATATCTGCATTTATTCTGTAAATGCCCTGGACCTGTAACATTTATTCTTCTGCAAGGAGGAAAAATCCATGGAAATAGCAGGGAAGGTTTTACACATCCTAGCATCGGACCTGAAAAAATGCTGTGTGAGCCAAGGGGACCCTTATTCCTATTTATTGAATGGAAAAAAATATTGTTTCCTAATCAAAAGGTATGGAAGAGGGAAATAGATTCTAAAGGTGTCTCACATTTTCAAAATATCTCCAGCAATAAATAGTAAAACAGACATACAATAAAATATTGCTATAAATTCTTTGAACTATAACTACATCTCAATTTGGCAATGCAGCGGTCTTCTGGAGCAACTAACATCAGGCTTCAGAGCTATAGTAAAAACTGAGCAGCCACTAAAATACTTCAAAGAAAGGTTTAGCCTGAATAAAACCAGGTTTAGAGAAAACTGAAGACTCTTCAGTGACTTTATATATTGAATTCCATTCAACATTGTATGCAGTTTTAAGATACAACTCTGGTAAAGCAGACACACAGATCTGCACCCTATTTTTCTCCCACACACCATATGTTATTTTACAAGTTAAAGACGTACATACAAAATTCATGAAAAGGTGTGTATGTGTAGACAGAGAGAGAGAGAGAGATGTAGTGGAAGGAGGAGTACCCAACTGTGTCCCAGGACTAGTGTTAATGATGTTGTCCAGAGTAATTAGCACTTTCTATGACAATGACTGCCCTAGCAAGTGCTAGTTACGTTGCACAAGGGTTGATTTACAGTAGCTCAACATCATTACCGCTAGCACCAAGACACAGTTGGATACTACACATAGTATACAGAATGGTTTTAACTATACTGTAATCATAGATTTGCTCCTATTAGGCAAAGGTTACATCGTTCATTTTCAGTCCTCCTGCACACTTATTATGCTAAGGAGGCAAAGGTGAGGAAATAGCAATATTGAAATGTATTCTGCTCTCATTCATTAAAAGCGCAGCAGTGAAGTTGAGAGTATGTGCATTCTGACAGAATACCAAATCTTGGCCTAAGTATTATGTCTGAACCTATTTTGGTTTACAAGCCGTAGTTTGCTAGGGGCGACTAGGATATAAAATCACACTATGAAGCTGGTTTTTAAAACACCGTTTGTGTTTACTGTGTTTTGCTGTTATGTCTGACTGCCCAAACCACTGGCAAAACATAGCAAATACTGTTTCACCTATAGAGACAGCTGCAACTTATAAGCTTATGAAGCTGAGTGCTGGGCATGTCATGATATACGTGTTGTACGAACCCAGCAAATGTAGTTATGTATAACCTTCGCATATCCAATGGTCTGTTTTAGGGCTATGCCAGGGTTGTTTAACCCACACAAAATTCACGCTCGCCAGGTTCACATATGCAACCTGGCACCCACAAGCACCACAATTCATCCAAAGCCGATCAATATGTCCAGCAAATATAAGGGTTTTCCACTATTACTTAATATTTTATCAACATTAGTGAATACTAATGTTTCCTCAAGACAAATCCTTTGTCTTGAGGAAAGCACAGCTTTAGCAGTTTGAGTAAACAATCCTTACATCATTTACCCCCAATACAGAGCTTCTGTTTATTTATTCCATAAGAAATGCTTCTGAAAGAACAAGCCATATTTTGCTGCATGTTATTATCACACAAAAGTATACTGACGGTTAAAACGATGTTTCTTAGAGATAGTAATGGGCGCGTTAATTCTGCAAATATTTATAACTGAACCAAAGAACTGGTGGAATTGCTGAATTGCTAATAATTATGCTACTGGCTGAAAAGTCAAGAGTATTATCATTCATTATAACTGGATCTTTATAACTATGAATAAATAACCACTGCCATAGTGCTGTGAATCTATCGCTATACTGCAGGGCTGAAGATACCTGGAACAGTTACCAGCATCAGGTAATCGTCTATGGCCCATTTGGCAAGCATCGTTAATATGTAATGGTTTACTTCTTTGCAAGATCAGGTTTTGCAGGTGATGCCATAGAATGAAATTGACAGCCCATATTTAGCTATATCGGCCAATATCACTTCTGTGAAATTAATTGTTGCGAAAGGGAGACACAGGTGCTTCTAGACAGACAGGAGCTTCTAGTGCTAGCAATTCGAAGACATCATGCAGCTGATTTTCTATGTTAGAAAAAAGACAGAAGAAGTGATTAGAACATAGGAGAGTCACACGTAGAAGATAATGGCATCTGGACCTTATCATGAAGTTCTGTGCATGAGGCATAGTGATGGAGCCATAAAAGCCCACAATGGAAGCACTTGAAGACTGACTGGTCCACTGAATCAGAGTAACTCTTACCATCATTAATCCCAAGGTTCAAAATATTCTCTTCAAACTTTTAAAACATGGCCATGATTTCTGGATGCAAATCTTAAATATCTTAACTTCAACAAGAAAATTAGCCTTTAGGAGTTTCTTTCTTTTGGTGTACTTTTTCTGGAAATTTAGGCTACAGTAAAAAAAAAAAAAAAAAGAGGAAGAGAGAGAGAGAGAGAGAGAAATGTTTTGACTGCCTCCTTTACAATAATTATATGGATCGTGTTGCAGCATTATAAACTAAATAGCTAACTTAAGAGCACACAGTCTGTAAACCACAGTATATTTGTACAACTCAAAATACCAATCAATGGGATTAAAACATTTAAGTAGGGTGAAAATATCAAATCCTTACTAACTTCTAATGAGCTTTGCAGCTTAAACAAATAATCAAACTTGCTTATAATATAATACATTTAGCAATTTAGTAAAGCCTGAATAGTTCCTAGCAGTATAAGGTTATAATCCTATACTCCACATCTGCCGACTCAAAGGCTACTTGGCAAGGTCCTCAATAAATCATCTTAAATTGATATACACTGCCAGCACAAGAGATACCCTCACAGAATGGTGAAAACCAGGCAGAATTCATTTACTTATTCATTACATTTATATATCGCCCAATATCCAAAAATTTGTGAGGAGAAAGGGGGTAGCACAAGGGGAAAGCACACTTATGCTGTATCTATACATCAGCGATGGCCGACAGAAAGCTCTGGCGTGGGCTGGTCCATGAAGTCACGAAGAGTCAAAAGCAACTGAATGAATAAACAACAAAATACTCCTTTATACCAACTCTGGACCTCATGCAAACAAACTTCTCTTTCACTGACTTCATAGAATGGGGGAAATTAAAAAATAGCTACCCCAATGTCAAAACCTCCCCACTGACATCACCATGATAGAAGATTAGGTGCTGACTTTCTTCATATCTTATCACAGCACACCACTAATAGTATACAAAGCCCGCATGCGGGGGCCATTACTCAGATGATAAGGCAGACATCATAGGTTGCTTTTCTCTGGCCCTATGTCATAAATGCTTAGAGCACACAACAGAGGGCATTCATCAGAGCAATAGATATCTTCCACCTCCTCATCTGAAAGCTCCCCTAATTCCCTGGAGTCCAACTCAGGTAGCTCCCCTGAAGAATACTTTTATATTTTGGAGCAACGGGGGAAGGACTTGGGGGAGGAAAAGGAGGAAGGCGATGGCTGTCAGTCAGAAGAGGAATCACTTGTGTTGGGCCCTGTCCCGTGATTTGGATTTCATCTTCTTCCTCTTAGCTTTCTGGAACTGAGGACCTAGATCCTTTATTTTTTATGAAGAATAAAATAAAGTATTAAAACCTAGGAGGTAAAAATTACAAGATCAAAACAATGGATTTTTTTAAAAAAAGATAGGGGGGTTTCACACTCTATTCTGTGAATGCTACAAAGCACAATTTAGATAACAGACCATAGATTAGAATGAGATGTTTTCCCCTTTTGAGAATTACCTGTATTGAATTCTGAAACAGGATATTTTGGAATCCTAAACACCCTATAACCGTGTTAAGGTTCACAGGGGAATCTCAAAATTCAGCATTTCTGGTATTAAAAACTAAGGACATACCATAACTGCTTGGGCAAAAGAAGCCATTTTCAACATAATGTTCTCCCAAATGTCTGATCCGTGGTCACCAGAAATATTTTCTATTAACATTGCCTAAAACAACAAACTGTTAATTCCTATCAGTCACCAAGGTTTAATTTAAGAGGTTCAAGGGCAGCTTTCACGGCTCCCAATTTTGGGGGGCTCACTTTCCCAGCAATTTTAGTGTGGCATTAGCCTCATTAAAATGTTTGTCACATACCAAATGACAATAAACGTTAGTATTCCAAGAAGTCAATATTTGCCAAGACGTATAACAAGGGCACCACAGTTATTTCCTGTTCTAAATTTAGGGGGAACTGGGGCATATCTAAGAACATTTTAAGAGCCATTTTAAACATAAACCACTGTATGTATTTCAGATATTCTTCTTCTAACACTTGAGATACCTGAGATATTTATTTTTTAAAACAAGTGACAATAAACTTCCCATTCAGGGTAAACGAATGGACACACACTAGACTCATGGCTTGTGGTGGGAAGCAAAAGAGCACCTTCCTTCTGTGACCACCCAGTGTGCCAGCCATGCCTCTGAAATCCCTAAATGTCTACACAAGGATATAATATTTGAATGGAGCCAACATGCTATCCAGCATGTATAGTCCCAGACTGTTGATATCCCAAGTAAAAATCAAGGCAACAACTGCATGATCTGATCTACACACATCGGTGCTATGTCAACAATCTACACCAGCATGAATGTCTGGTGATTTCTGAAGCAAAATGGGCAGGCTGGGTAGGAAGGTATATTCTCACTTCCTACCATACTAATGGCCCATATCTGGGACGGGTATTTTTGACTGAACCCAGTGAACCAGCTCTTCAAACGTAATGGAAGGAAAGCATTTGTTTTAGTGAAGGGGATAGGTAGTTTTGCTATGGAGCAATTGTATTTGAACTCTTTTTTGCACACACACACATACACACAGAAGGGAGGATTGGTATAAAGAATCACACATCCTTTAATAACCAAAAACAAGCAAAATTTTGCAAAGAAACGGTGAGATATTACTAGAGATGTCTAGACTTGAGGGAAAATGGGGGAGGAACAGAAGAATAATTTTAAAAATCCTCTCCCCACCACCGCAAATCCGCCCCCCCCAAAAAAAATCCCTGGGAAAACCTTGGGGTTTTTAGGTTAGCATGGGGGTTCTTTTAGATCCATCATTGTCACTTGAGGCTCAGGTGACCTCGGTGGCACGGAGTGCCTTTTACAAACTCCGGTTGGTGGCCCAGCTACGCTCCTGGCTTCAGTTGTCAGTGCTCTGGTAACTTCCAAGTTAGGTTACTGCAATGCACTCTACGTAGGGCTGCCTCTGAAGACGGTTCAGAAGCTGCAGCTTGTGCAAAATGCAGCGGCCAGATTGATTTCGGGAACCAGAAGGTTCGACCATATAACACCTGCTCTGGTCCGCTTGCACTGGCTGCCTGTATGTTTCCGAGCCCAATTCAAGGTGCTGGTTTTGACCTATAAAGCCTTACACGGCTTGGGACCACAATACCTGATGGAATGCCTCTCCCAACATGAATATACCCAGTCACTACGTTCAACATCTAAGGTCCTCCTCCGGGTACCTACTCCGAGAGAGGCTCGGAGTGTGGCAACGAGGGACAGGGCCTTTTCGGTGGTGGCCCCCAGACTATGGAATGATCTCCCCGACGAGGCTCGCCTGGCGCCAACGCTACTATCTTTCCGGCACCAGGTTAAGACTTTCCTCTTTGCCCAGGCATATGGCAGCACATCTTAATCACCCACATGTTTAGTTTTTTAACAGTTTTTAATGCTTTATGTGTGTATGTTCTGTGTTTTAAAATTTTAAATTTTGTATACTTGTTTTTATCTCAATTTTAGAATTTCTGTAAACCACCCAGAGAGCTCTGGCTATGGGGGCGGCATATAAGTGTAATAAATAAATTAAATAAATAAATAAAAAAGGAAAATATGAAGGGTTTTCCTGATCCCCCTCCCCAGTCCTTGGGCAAACATCACATAATGACCAAAAAAACAGCAAAATTTGAGAAAAAAATCATTCTGAAATGGTGAAACATTACTAGAGATGTGATGGCTTGGAGACATTAGTACAGATGTGAAGGTGTAAGGAAAAATGAGGGTGAGGGAGGAAAAATTAAGAAACACACATTTATCCAAATATATCCCTAGGAAAAAATGGAAGGTCCTGATTCCCCCCTCCATTTCCCCCCTTTTTTTTGCCTCAGGCCTTTACCATCTCTAGACATTACTATACGACCTTGCTTTAGTTCATAACTTTTTTCTTCGAGTAGTACCTGAAGATCTACACAACAGAGCAGAGAAACACTTGCCTTAGGAAGTACTAAAACATATAAGTAAAATAACACTTTTTAAACTACAGAGGGCAAGAATGATATTACTGGCAGTGCACTGACATTTCTCACAGTAATTTCAGGAACAGTGGAAATGCTAAAACAGAGGTGGGCAACTGAGGGAGCTCCGGGGGGCATTTTGACAGCCTGGACATCAATAAATAAAATGGCATCCACTGTGATACAGAGCACCAAAAGGGTCAACATTAGCTTGTTTTGGTGCTCCACAGCACTGTGGATGCCTTTTTTCACAGACGCTTTCCCCAAATTTTGGATCACAGCAGAGACAGTGGATGCTGCAATGTTGACCACCCCTATGTTAAAAGATGGGAAAGGAGGGAAGAAATGTATTGTACCAATAACAGAGTTCCAGTTTGAATGCTAAGCACCCTTCAACAGAAGTATGACATGAAGGAAAGATGTCTACATTCCCTATAACCAAAGAGTTACAGATGCACTCATTTCTCAACAAATAATTATGGACCACTGGATTTTGCAATTAATTTTACAGCGAAACCCAAACAAGCATGACTGCAAAAATAATATTTTTCTTGTGCCTGTTGCATACTGTATACAATATGGTCAGTTGTTGGATAACACCAACTTTCAAATGTACAGAATATGCTTTTTTATACACCAAAATAAACAATCATGTTTGTAAATTTGAATTTTCCCTGCATTAGCTATCGGTGCAGCTACAGTTCTAGCTGATGAGCATATTTCTGGCACCACAGACATAACCATATGGCCGACATCACTTCATATTCAGTGCACATTAGCTTCAGCACTCCTCTAGACTGAAATCTGAGAAAGCCTGCTATCAAAGTAATTGATGACTTAATTTAATGTCTGTGCTAGACTTTAGTGTTAACACAGCCCATTAGGTTTGCACTAAACTAACCCTGGAGCATTGGACTGATCATGTTATTAGTACAGTTTTACTGGCATACATCTTTACTTGCTCACCCTTCCTAGTTGGATGACTACACTGCAATGAGAAAGCTAAAATCTTGTGAAGAATTTCAGCAAAAGGAACTTCTGCAATGTCACTCCAGAAGAAAATAGAGTGAAGCCTTCATATGAAATTGGACTACCTATGTGTACCTGTTTGGATTTCAGCCCATAGAAACAAGTCTAATTTAACCCTGGTAAATGAGTAACTTGAAGCCAGAGTCTATTTGCTGAAAGTGACTGTGTATTATTGTCCTATGTACCAGCCTGCTCACATTTTTCCTCCTAAACCTTCTCCTCACCTCTCATTCTCTCTTACTGTCAACGATGTCACGCTTACTCCGGTCAAGGAAACTCGTAGCCTTGGCTTTATATTTGATTCCTCGCTCTCCTTTATTCCTCATATCGAGGCAGTAGCTAAATCTTGTCGTTTCTTCCTGTATAATATTGCCAGGATTTGACCATTTTTGTCTGTCTCTTCTGCCAAGACTCTCGTTCACGCACTGGTTATCTCTCGGTTGGACTACTGCAACCTCCTCCTCTCTGGCCTCCCCTCATCTCACATCAGTCCGCTGGTCTCTGTCCACCACTCTGCCGCTAAGATCATCTTCCTGGCCCGCCGCTCTGACCATGTCACTCCGCTTCTGAAATCTCTTCATTGGCTCCCAATTCATTCCAGAATCCAATATAAACTTCTCCTGTTGACCTTCAAAGCTTTTCACGGTCTAGCTCCTGCCTATCTCTCCTCTCTCATCTCACACTATTGCCCCGCTCGTGCTCTTCGCTCCTCTGATGCCATGCTTCTTGCCTGCCCAAGGGTCTCTACTTCCCTTGCTCGGCTTCGCCCATTTTCCTCTGCTGCCCCTCATGCCTGGAATGCTCTTCCAGAACACCTGAGAACTACCAACTCAATCACAGCTTTTAAAACACAGCTAAAAACTTTTCTTTTCCCTATAGCTTTTAAACTTTGAGTTTGTTCTGACTCTATACTGTTAGCTTCACCCTTCCCGGTGCCTGTTTACACTTCCCTGTCCCTGTTTGCATTCTCTTTCCCTCCTTATTGTTTACTACAACTTTATTAGATTGTAAGCCTATGCGGCAGGGTCTTGCTATTTACTGTGTTATCTGTACAGCACCATGTACATCGATGGTGCTATATAAATAAATAATAATAATAATTCTTAGATCTGTGTGGGAGGCCCATCTCATTGTTCTACCAATATGGGGGAAACTCATGAAACGGTAACACAAGATACAAGGGACATTGGTTTAAAGTTGGTTAACTGACCAGGATATTAAGCCATTAACTTATATTTGCATGTGATTCAGATGTAAATTTTATGCCATAGTTTTTTGTTCTGGGTGAATGCTCTAGGTTAAGAAAGAGAGTGCTAAGGAAAGAAAACTGAATCAAATGTTGTATCATAGGAGTCAAACCATTCAACATTGAAAAGGTTAGTTTGCAATCAGCAAGCCTTGGGATTTGTCACGGGTAGCCATTACTTGTGAAACTTCAAAGCATCCGTCACAGACAAATCTCTGTTCTTCTACTTGATCCTAAATATTAGTTTAATCCTCCATGCAATTCAAGAATGCAAGTGAAAAATTGTTAACTGGTTCAACTGTATACAGCGTTTGGGGGGGGGGGGAGAATGCCATTAATTATTATTTTTATTGCATTTCTATTTTGCCCAATAGGTGAATCTCTTTGGCAGTTCACAAAAAAAAATCATATTCCTTAATAATACTTAACCTTTAAAGCTTTAAACAACTTAGGGCCTGGCTATCTGGGGGACTGCCTATATCATTATGAACCTGTCTGGTGATTAATGACCTGCAGAGAGGCCCTTTTGAGGACATCCCTACTCAGAGGCCCATTTGTGGAGCATGCACATGAAAGGATTTCCTTCTGCATTGCTCTCAAATTGTGGAAAGCTCTCCCTTCAAAACTAAGATTGGCCCATTCTATCTTGGCTTCTCGGAAAGGAGTTAAGACACTGTTAAGATTAGGTCTGTTCTCCCTAGTGTAGGGGAAGGGGTTTTGAGGGGGTGTCAATCAGATTCAGAATGAAAGAAGAAGAAGTAGGACCAGAAATTTGCCAGCCAGCACAGGAAGTGGAGGAGATTCTCCAAGACTCTTCAGGAGTCAAGGATGAATCTTCCCAGGAGCTTATCAGTGAGAATGCCGACAGTTCAGAGACTGCCTCTGGTAACTTAGCCTCTGTCAGAAGGGAGGGGATACCAGAGTCCACCACAGGGTCAAGCAGGCTGAGTTGAGAGGAGGTCCCTTAGGGTAGCCATTCACCAGAAGCTTTTTCAGAAACACCCTTCCTGAGGTAAAGTGGCTATTGGACTGTGGGGCAACTGTCGATTTTAGTTGAAAGGCATCTACTTAGCTTTGTTAACCTAATTAAGCTTAGAGAATAGCTCCTAGCATTCACACTCCCTTCAGGTGTGAAGAGATGTTTATTTACTGAATAAACTTTGTGGATTATACAGCAGACCTCTTTATTGTCTCACATCTCAGCGGGAGGGCTTAGAATCACAACAGTAATATCTGCTGAATTCCACCTTTTAAATTGTGAGTAATGGTTTTAACGTCTTAACATAGTTTTTTGATTTTATGTTTTTATGTATTATTGTTTTTACTTTAACTGTTGTACACCACCTGCATGAGACTCACAGAAAGGCAATATATAAATATTATAAATAAAGAATAGCCTCCACAAGATACCTGCATAGCATTTGGTTACTTTCTGTACAAATCAAAGAACTTTCTTTCACAATACGCTCATATACCTCACTAAGTGGTATCATTGCTCAAACACATAATACTGAATACACGGGACTATGTTGTAAGTTTTTGCTGAAATCTTTTGCAATGGATCTTAAAAATATTTCTGCATGGTGTAAAACATATGCCTATTACTCATTTGCAAATGAAATTATATACACATACGTGAACAAAAGAGAGACAAGGAAACAAGTTCTTGGAATACAACACATCCAGATATGCCTGGATACCATCTGAACATTTAATGGTGGGAAATAGTTCTGTTTCTTCACATATTTTTAAATGTACTCAGATATAAATGTCATCCTACAGCATGGATGATCTGCTCTTCCTTCTATCCCAATTCACGCTGCAAAAGTACCTACAGTATGAACAATCTCAACAGCAAGTTCTCTTGGGCCTTAGCTAGACCTAAGGTTTATCCTGGGATTGTCCCAGGGTCATCCCTGTTCATGTAAATGACACACAGGATATCCCGGGAGCAGGCAGGGATGATCCTGGGATAAACCTTAGGTCTAGCTAAGGCCTTGAACAAGAAAGAAACACACTATAGGTCCCTTTGTTTTTTCAGTCAAGTCTTGCTATGGACATATTTCTGTTGAAAGGAGTGATCAGTTCTTTCCATTACAGCGAAATAAAGTAAAACTAAAACTTCATTCACGAGCACAATTAAGAGTAAGCCTCAGTGTATAAGCCTCACTGATCACAGTGGGGAGCTGACATTAAGGTAAAGAGGTCCATGACTACAGCTCTAAACACACCTACCTAGAAGTAAGGTCCACTGGAATGATTCCAAGCAAATGCATCTGCGTCAGCTTTGGATGTTAGGTGGTGTGCTGCAAGACCAATGTCTAATATCTGACGTTGACCCAAAGCATTTCACACTGAATTATTCATTGCATGTTTAGGATCACAATGTAAAATCATAAAGGTTGGTTTCAATCATATTGAAACAACCTATTTATTTATTACATTTCCATTCCGCCCAATAGCCAAAATAATATATATCAAAATACATGATAAATATTGATTTTGAAAGTCAACTCCACCCCTACCCCGCTGCTGAGGCATAATTCACTTTGGTAACAGGGCTGAAAATAAGGTAGAAATATGTTCTTAGCACTATGGTTGAAACTGTAAAACACTTGCAGAGGGTATTAAAAATGGAAAGATCTTGAACACATTATAGTTATAAAAATTGAGAGAGAGAGAGAGAGAGAGAGAGAGAGAGAGAGATTTCCCAAGTACAGAGGTGTGAGCTTCAATGTTCCAGCCAAGTTTCTCCTCAGTTAATTACCTCTTAAATACATCTAAATTTCCTTTCCACTTGCAATTGGACACATTATTATCCACTTCCTGACTCCAATTACAACCTGCTACCACTACTATATAGCAATTCGGAAACAAGTCTCAGACCTCCATCAGGAGGGATGCTTTCCATTTGGCAATTCTAAACCACACTAAGCAATAAATATAGGATAGCCACTAGTTTCTCTTGCTCCTGGTTTGGCCTTCCAAACTGGACATTTGGAAGAATGTCCATGCAAAGGTGAGCACAGCTGAAATACTGAGGAATCTTGCATTCATATTGCACAGGTACATCGGATGGACAAGGCAACATGCAGTATGAGCAAGACCAATTCAGTTGCAACTCAGGAACCATGTGGTTGAAGTGAATGATACTTGAGGTATTCTCTGTTTATTACTATAACATCGTATGTGGGGCCATCTTCTGTGACCAACATAGAAAAACAGTTACTAGCCTCTTGGTAGGCTAATCAAAAAATTTCAGGCTACTAATTTTTGTGGCCTTCTTTACAAGACAGTGGTATTGCTTCCATTGGTTTATTGAATGCCTTTAATTTTTTTAGTGTGAAAGGTGGGTATATAGCTATCCTAATAAACAAATGAATCTTCTCCGAGTTCAATCTGCATGCAGAGACATATGAAAAATTTCTTTCAGTTTGTTTTTGAGGATTTACCTAGTTCACAGCTTCTGCCTCAAACACGTACTCAATCTAAAGTCAAAGTCTGTACACTTCTGAGCTTACAATGTAATTTGCAGACCAAAAAGAAAAAAAAAATGCCTTTGACATTTTGCGTACATTTGAAAAATGCGTACTTTTGAAATTTATGCACAAATACGCTTTGAGCAATGGGAGAAGAATGCAAACAGTACAAAGATGTGCAGAACTGATACATACATTTTGAAAAATATGCACAAAAACAGGCACAGATTTTCACAAAAAAGCAAAATTGGCACTCCAGTTGGAACAAGCTTCAATATGGAATTCAGAGAACTTTGATGAGCTCAGGTCTCACTGATTCATACATCCTTGCATTGTGCTCATCATATTGTCCCTTCCTTAAATGAGGGACTGAACTTTTCAGACATGATTACTCAGCAGCAGGGAATTAATGTCTTGGTCCTGTTACAACATTTGCTGCAGCATGAGGCCCTTTCGAGACATTAACAAAAATCCCTTTGATAGCCAGAGCCTCAGTACCACCAAAGTTGATGTCTTCCGCCTCACATGTCAAACGCTTCAATGAGCAAAACACTTCCCAATTAAATAACTACCAAGGAAAAAATTTGAAGCCATTGTAGGCCTTCGTGTAACTGATTACACAGTATTACAAGCAAGAGGGTCACTTAGAGGTCAAATTCTAACTTACATTCCTTGACTAATTAAAATCCAAAAACCATACAGAAATTTTGAGGTTAAAATCTGATAGCTAAATGCACATGGAAAATAACTGAGTGCCTTTGAATTAAAATAACTCCACCCCCCACTTTAATGAAAATTGGCATATAGCCAATCTCACTAATTAAGACTGGTTAAAAGCATTCCCATTATAAGTTTCTATCAGCAAGGTTTTTTTCTTCCGCGACGTCGCGTCTCAAATTTGTGAAATAAAAAAAATGTGGCAATGTATTAAATACAAAAATAAAGGCACACATATGCTTATCTGGGCTACTATCCAAGGAATTGCTTAGACCAGAGATCTGCAAAGCAGTGCCCGCAAAGCCAGACTGAGGGACCCACCAAGCTAATTTCCTCTTCCACAAGTGAATAGAGCGATTCCTTCATTCATTTGCACAAGAAGGAAAGAAGCCCTCCTTCCCAAAACTGGATGAAGAGGAGGAGCAAAGTCCATCCCCTGCCAAGATCCCTTGGGGCAACAGAATCCTTGGCAAGGGTGACCTTTGCCTCCCTCCTCCAGCCAATCTTTGGTAGGTAGGCTTTTTTTCTCCCCATGAAAATGAATGGAGAAATTGCTCCATTCACTTGCATGGGGATGGGGAATGAGGAAGAGAGAAAAAGAGGAGGCAGAGAGCAAAAGAGAAAGGAAGGGCAGGTGGGGAAAGAGAGGGCCCAGAGGGGCGGGGGAGAAAGAGAGAGACACAGAAGGAAGGAAGGAGGATCCAAAGCAATAGAATGAGAGAGATAGAGAAAGAAAGCAGTCAGAGAGAAGGGAGCAGAGAGAGAGAGAGAGAGGCCAGCATGAGTAGCACAGAGTGTGCACATGCACACACAGATAGGGAGGCTGCTCCCAACCTATTTGTGATTGGCCCTCCAGCCCCCTACATCAGCTAATTTGTGATGGTGCCCAGGGCACTTTTAAAAAATGCCAAAATGTGCCCACGGGCCTAAAAAGTTTAGACTAATGCAAAAGGAGTATCTGCTAGCCCATTGACGCCTTGACTTTTTTTTTTTAACAAATGAATTCAAGTCCTCCATCCCATATGGAAGACTACCAACAAAACACCTTTCAGTTTCAAAAGCACTCTGCCATGCATGCCTCATGGGTGTCCCCTTGGAAATGACGGGATCTCCACTGTTCCCTATATTCTGGCCTTCGAGTTTAAAAACTATGGTTGGATCTCAAGGCAAGTTCATTAAAAGACATTCACAGAAGGAAAGTTTCCCATCCCCTCCTCCCTCTTGGAGCCACCTTCAGGCCCTGAAATGTCTATTTGGAGGGTAGGGAGGGGCATCCTGAACAATGTCTGATTGGGTGTGGAGGGAGGGGGAATTGCTCAAAATCAGGGGAAGGTCCATCCAACCTTATGCAATTCCACTCTGCCCCAAAAGTCCCATATGTGATATAAACAGTCCCCCTGAATGGGACACGTGGTCGTTGCTGCTTCCTCTTTCTCTCCCCGTGTAAAGAAACTGTCGCTATTGTGGGACAGCAGCAGGAGGCCATTGTGACGGTAGAGAAACGTGAAAATCCACCCATCAGATGACGCTCATAGTCTAACTTAAGTCCCATTCATTTCAATAGATCTACTCTAAAAAGGACTAATTTGGGATATAACCTTTTGTGCTCAGAAGACGATTTGGTGGCACAGAACAGCCCTGTCTCTCATTCACATATAAATAAGGCGAGGTAAGCCTGGAGTAGGAAGGATATTTTTAGATGCTACACATGATCATTGACTTTCAGGAGAAAATAACTTTATGGTTTATGTCCATATGCTGCAATATGCACTTTTTCTTCTTTTTTTCTTTTCTCTTTCTTTTTCTTTTGCATAATGCATCGATTTAATTTAATAAAACAACATTTTAAAGTAGCAGCCCGTGGTGTGTGGCCCATTAAGCAGCACCACTGAAATTGCATTGATAGTACTTTTTCTCCAAAGAAAGAAAAAAGGGATTAAATATTTCATTAAATTTAACCTCTGTTTCTGGACAAATACTTCAAGGCTATATAATACTGCCTTGCACAATAAACATGGAAGTACAGGAAGCAGTTCATGGGGAAATTCTATCCACAATTTCATGCCACTTGGCCCAACTGGGCAATTATTCCCAGTTTCCATAATGCAAATCTTGGACGGTGCTTGTCCAGAATCGCCCTTTAAAATTACGTTCCATAGTTTAACAAGCATGGCACTCATTGTGATGTCAAAAATTGCTGCAGGACAGGATCCCTTTTGGTAAATTTTGTGTAGTTAGTGTTAGTTCAAATGCAACACCTGATTGTGGGGACTTTGAATCACAGTTGTTTTGGCAAAGTTTATTTTCTTTAATAACAAAAACAGAACTTGTCCTTGGAAAAACAGGACTGAGCTGTCCCATAACCTATTCTTCAAAATATCATGAGAGGAAACAATGTGTGCTGGAAAGTCTGGTGTACTTTCCACTCTATCAGGAGCCAAGGGAATAAAGAATACATGCCAATACTATGGGGCTGGCTTGGGATGGGACTAGAGATCCATGGTGCATATTTCCAGGTTAGGCTAGTCTCTTTCTGTACGCCTATAATTCTGATCACACAAAGAGATAAGTTCTTTAGAAACTAGATAATTTTGGATAAACATTATAGGTCTTGTTTGAGACAGAACTGGTTTCATATCCCTCACCTCTTTTCACCTTCACCTATTGCTCTACCCTATCACTTCATATCAAGGTGTTAGAATTTATAGTTCCATTGGTCCCTTCAGAAGGCCATGTCAGGAGCTTTCCAGTCAGACTCACAACCAGTGATTTACTTGGCTTATTGTGGCTCAGGATTCAGAAAACCATTTCTTGGGGTGGGGGGAGAGAAAATTAAGAATGGCCCAGCTGCCCTAGAGCAAGGTGGTTGGCTTCTCTAGCTAGCTAAATGAGCTAGGTTAGCACACACCAATCATGAACCCAGAAATCCTAGGGCAGCTGGCCACATCTCTTCTAGCTCTCCAAGAACCAATCCAAACGATCACTTAGTGCATGTTCATTGGATTATATTGTGGCGTTACAGCCCACGAGTCAATTCCAAATGTATGTCTGCGGTTTGTAAGTCTGTGGTTTTTAGAATGTTGGCCTGAGTGGGCGGAGTTAGAATGTCTTGGGAGGGGGGAGGAGTGATATATAAGGGAATGACTGAGGGTATTGAAAAAACTTTTCAGGGGGACTTGTTAGGTACTCTTAGAGTCTGTAGTGCTCTCTGTGTTTATGGTACTTTAATTTAATTTTAATTTTTTATTCATGGCTACCCTAAATGGGTTTTAGCTGAACACATATTATCACACATTATTACATAAACAAATTAAAATGAGCCGAACTCTGTACAGCAATTACTCCCATCAGCACACATCTTCTACAGTAAACACATCCTAATTTCTCATTGTACTCTGTATATCTATAGTATATCTATTATTTACAATCATCCACCTGAACGTGTTCCTTCCTAATTTTTGCAGCTCTTACAGCAAAATAGGCCAAATTCAGTAGGGTCGATTTCTCTGCCGTTAGTAGGTAGCCCAACTTCGCTTGGTCTGTTAAATGCACTATAGGGGCCAAATACCTAGCTAAATATTTATTCCTAGGGCTATTGTATAATCTGCAGTATAATATATAGTGAACAGAGTCCTCCACCTCTTGTTCTCCACAACAGCAAATTCTTTGATCTCTGGGTATATTATTAAATCTTCCTTATGGTACTTAAGTTCTGGGAAATTTGAGAGTCAGTGTAGTGAGTGGTGTCTTTAGAGTGTGGTGTGCACGTAGTGGATGTATATTAATCAATACTGAGAATAAAGAAAGTTCAAGAGTGATTGTGTGAGAAAAAGGAAAGCGCGTATGTGAATGAGTGACAGGATTGTATGAAAGGTTTCAAAAAGGTTTTAAAAGTTATTTGAAACAAAACCTATGAACTTTTAAAAATAAATTTTGATTGTTTTGTTTTTAAACTACCACAAAAAAGCCCACGTGTCTGTTTGGCATTTATCATCATAAATTTACACATATAACACCCACTCTGACAATCATTCACCTAAGCAGATATAACTCATAGTGCATTATTATATATATTAAAATCCATTCTCCATTTTAAACCCCTTTCTCCACATAGTTTGGAGGAAGGTGGTTTTTATCCCTTGCCTCAGGCGTATCAAGCGGTGGTGCTTGGCTTGAGCAGGGAGTAGCTGCGGCCAGGTCTGGTGTTCAGAGCCTGTGTCGCCCCATAAGAAGTGGTGGTAGCGGTAGGGTCTGGTGTTCAGAGCCTGTGTCGTGGCATATATTACCAGAGCTTTGCGCATAAAGATCATTTGCGACCCCCATATTAAAATCTTTCAGCATTTATAAGGCTTAGTGCACCAGCGAAAATACTACTTCTTCCCAATGTGCCGATTTTAGCTCATTGGGGCATTTTCAAACACGCAATCCTCCATGTGACTTACAGAAGCAGGGGAGTCTAGACCTGCCTGAAGAAGTTATACTTGTGTGTACTGTATAAGTGGTACAACATTCATGCATGTTGTACTTGGGTATCTGAACCCAAATAAAAAAGAACAGTAAGAAGTTGTCCTTTGAATCCGAACAGTGGCTCTCTTCCAGTCCATGAGTCTGTCTATAACAGACAACAAAATTTCCAAATCCACTCTATAATTGTATTTGCATCAGGCACTTACTGTGAAAGTCACTATTTAGGACAAATCTGAAATGAAATTCATAAAAGCCCTGGAGTCATAATATTTATAAACCAAACAATAACCCTGGTGTCTACCAAAAAGGGGGTTATATTTAGGCTTTTAAAAAAAGAAGCAGACAGAGTAATTCCCCAAGCCTTTAAATTGATTATTTAATTTAAACTGTTGCTTTTTTTCCTGACATTCTGCTCCATGCATACACACACAGCAGCTGTTTTGAGGCTAAGAAAAACAAATAAGAGGAAAATACACTTTTGGAAGCTCATTTTCTTTGACATTTAGCCCATCGGTACTAAGTGTTAATCTGTGAAGGAAAAGCAAACTAATTCTACAAAAGTGCCTTTGGTTGCAGGCCATGTAACACAAATCTTACCATTCTCAAAGGTGTTAAGCATTTCCAGACAGTCAATATCATATTAACTAGTCGTACTGACAAAGATCTCTCTCTTCTCATTTTAATGGAAGAGTGGGTTATTTATATTTAATTAATATTTCTGTATGCACACTTACAGAATTATATAATTTATCATGGAATAGATAGCTATTCCAAGATTTTTGTGTTAATATATATTACTGCAATAGTAAAGAGATTTAATAAAAGGGCTAATACCTTTTTTCAGTACTCATTTATGAAAACCCTGGGGTTTTTTTTTGAAGAAGTTCCTCAGAAGCATTTAGATTCGTGACTTCTCCTTTAAACTTAACATTAGCTCATATCTTTAATTTACTTGTTATCAAACATAAGTATAAAACTGAATTTCGAAATTATTATATATTGTATAGTTGAATCTAATGACCTTTGGACTCCCTTTAGCTCAACTAGGGATTGGATTAGGAATTTGGAAAATTAGGACTAGGGAGGTATGGACTGCATAAAATCCATTTTGTCTGCATTCTGTCATCTGCCTATCAACAGAATCTGATTTTTTTTCTTTTCCAACTTCGTGCAAATTTGCTCAAGCAAAAATGCACAAATCCTCCCAAAAAATGCAAATTCCCCTATGGGGAAAATGCCATTTTTGGCTTTTTTATTTTTGCCTATTTTTCAATGATGAAATTTACACAAAAGTCCCAAATGTTAGGAAAGCTTTCGAACTCCGCAAAATCTGCCTGAGAGAATCTGCTGCTGCAGAATCCATGGGTCGGATTCATAAAAATCCAGACTCATTTGGTCCCGTTGAAGATTTCTCCAACATCCCTAGTTAGAAACAGGGTTCCCAAGCTGTTCCTAACTGTAAAACTTTAAAACTGGAAGACTAAATAATTCAGTCTGCAACCTCCATCTTGAGACCAAGTCTAATGAGGTCTAAAATGCAGACCTCATGGCCACAACATTAGGCGTAATTTTCATCCTTTTTCTGTTTTGCCTCCACCACCACCCTTTAGCCCCTGCTCTTTGTACCATTCACCCTCATGAAGAGTCCTGGAGAACTCAAAAACTTGCACATTAATCTTGTGACATTTTGGTCAATCCTAAGAAAGGCATTGCCTAACTGGATTTTGTAAGATTTTTCTTTTTTGATGGCGCAATGGAGTTAACTTTTTTTTATGGAACTTCAAAATATGGGTGGTTATAAACAAGCCTGACTCTCTCCTTACTGTTATTTTGGAAGTGAGTAAAAGCCTTTCTATTCAGATGAGTGTCATTTAGCACAAAAATTAAAATTAAAAACAGCTTTCAAATATGTGAAATTTATAAATAAATGCTATTATTATCTCCCCCACCACAGTTGCTGCCTTCTACCACTGAACAGGGCAATAACACATCAACCCAATTAACATAGGATATTCAAGCTGTTCAAGTCAGCAGTGAATGAAATGTGTCAGCTCAATATACTCAAATAGATAGTCTCTTCACACATGTAATTCAGGATTAAATGTCGATCAAGTGAGCAATAGATCTTTGTATTTAAAACACTGACTTAAGTCCACTCGTTTACACAAAAGTTCTGAAAATACACCTGGTAGCTTACTTCTAACCCTGTTCCTCCAACTCTGCCTTGTCAGCCCAACTCAAGATCGCCTAGAACCAATCCACACTTAACAGTTACAAACTCTCATATTCTGCAGCTGCTCCAGTAAAATCTGGTAACTAATCACTGGTACAATATATGAGAAAAGCATGTGTGCGTTGCATACAGCGGCAGATGGGGAAAACAGTTAATTTGAACATAAGGATTACTACAAGTCAATCTGACAAGCTTTGTTATTGTGTCAACATCCAACATTCTGTTGGAAAAGAGTAGAATGTTTGAGCATAAGAAAAGTTTGCAAGAAATTAAACTGTAATTGCCTGCATGAATGCAAGATAAGTCGCTGAACTTAACCTGACATTTTATTCTAAAACATTATGAAATGTATAGTTGGTAGATTTTTCTTTAGGTTTTCCCCTTACTGGCTTGTTTCTGGGCTTTTTGCTAATCTAATGCAACTTAGCCTGCATTTGGGAACACATAGCAAGCATTTCCCCCAAAAGAAAAATAATAATTAAAAAGCAGGGTTTTTTTTATAGCTTGTTTCTTCAGTGCTTGCTACTTGCATAAGTACCAGTGGTGTGACCGTTAAGTTGCTCTGAGGCCAAGATATGTAATATGCATGAGTGCAGTTCACAGGGTTGGCTCCAAATCGAGAAGCTTCTAACTAAACTTAATTTAGCATGACTTCTGCTGGCTTGGCCAACAGAAGGCAATCCAGTAAAGCGAAGGACTGTCATCGTCAGATTGCTACATCTGGGGCAGTAACCTGAAGACAGTGAGATTACTTTTGAGCACAAATTTAAGATAGCTGTCTAAACGGGAGTAGAAGGGATAATGAGTTTCTCAAGCACTACTTTCCTATTAAGGGCAGAGTAGAAAGAACTATTGGCGGGGGGTAGGCAGTGGCGGCACCAGGGGAAAAAAACTCAGGGGGGGCACAGAAGGGCTATTTCTAGGTGGGCGGGCTATGTCCCACATTTTAAGATCTCTAAAAGAAACACTAAAACTGCCATCCTAACCATATATTCTGAAATAAGCCATATACTGATTAATTAAGGTGTTTTTTTTAAATACAGAATGTATTAGCCAAATTCAAATTACAGTAAGGAAAAAGGCTTTCAAACAAGGTAAAGTCACTACTCTTAGTGTAAAGAAAGTAAGAGCAAACTGAGGCACCTGTGCCCTATGCACCCAGGAAACCCAATGCAAGTTGTTGTGTATCTAAATTATAGCCATCTCCAGCATTCCCTCTCACAACAATTCAGCATAAGCTTTTAGAATACACACACACACTATCTATCTATCTATCTATCTATCTATCTATCTACCTACCTACCTATTCCTTCTTCAGGCATTGCATTCCCTCTCACAATCCAGCATGAGCTTCCAGCCCCACAGCCTCTTCTCCTTACATAGAAAAAAAAGCCGTAACCAAGGCCAGGCCACGAAGGAAGGAATGCTTCCCCCATGTAAGCAGGAAGCTTACCCCTGGAGCTAACCCCACAAATCGAAAGAGACCTGCAGTTGCCACCAGATGGCTAATAAATATTCTTTGTGCAACACTGGGTGGATTGTGTGGTCACACATAGCTATCAGAAAATTTCAAGCAGTTAAGATAGAGTACATTTACTAGCTGTGGGATTGTTTTAGAAGACACTGTGAGGTGAGGGGTCAGTGTGGGAAGGTTAGTTGGCTCCCCGCCCCAATATTTTTCAGACTAAAGGCTCTTTATCATCAGTAGAGATATCATTCTTGGACAAATGACATATTTGGTGTGATTTAGAAATATGATATACCTATGCTAAATATACATAAACTAGAATGATGGGGGGAAATTTAAGCAAGAATGCTGTGACAGATTAAGTTAGATTCATGTATTTTTTTATGAGTAGTAGAGAGGAATATTACTGATTACTATATAAATAATGATCTTAAGGCAGGCTCTTCTTTGATGCTCTAGTTGCAGCATTCTGTTAAAGGCTGTCTAGAAAAGATCTAGCCCCAGGGCCGTGAGAAAATCCCATGCCTTAACATGTTATTAAAGTGGGGTAATCAGTGTTTGTGCAAAGTATACTGGATAGTCTGTTTAAAATTAAGTCTCAGGACTACTACACATGAACTGGATTCAAAGGGAAATATATATTTGATCATTAATACAAATGAATCACATTTAGATGGCTTTCAGCATTCACTGGTGTATTCCTGAATCTTTGCAAAATGCGTCTGGAATGGTCAACAACTGCACAGCAAGGTTAAACTAAGTGGTTGTTTCCAGCATTCTTGTGCAGGGCTGTTTTAGGCTTACCTATTCTTCAGCGTCAGGACATGTATATTAAGCATAAGCTATATGGAGGGGGGGAACTAAAGTTGCAAAAGTGGCTATGGTCTCTTCACTATTCTTAAAGGTGGAAAACATTTATTGAAAGCCTACATAAATAAGAAATCTGCTTCTGTTCAGCAAAAGGCCTTTTATGTTCCAAAATAGCAAGTTGGTAAAATGCTGATCAAGCCAAGCACTCAGAGGGTCATTTATCACATGTATTTATTTTTTTAAAAAAAATTCAAAAGGCTCACTTTACAAGAAGTCTCGTCACTAAGAAGCGCAGAAGCCATATTGCAAGAGCATTTGTATACCTTGTTGGGGGGGGGGGGCATAAAGTACCCGTCTAGTCAAACTGCAGTTACACAAATACTTGGCTGGGTCATTCAAATCAATATGTAAACCTTCACAGTACACTCCACTCCACTGCCTCTTTGCCATTACTGTCAGATCACAATGTAGAATTCTCCCTTCTATTCAACTCTCACTAAAAACACAGGAGCCCACTCAGACTCTAGGACAGGCAGCCTTATAAACTCTCTAGTACCATCCAAAAGGCTTTTTCTTGGGCTTTCCCACCTGTCTTAGGATCATCTATATTATTTTTTTCCCATTTGTATATGCTGCTTTTTGATGATTCAGTCCCCAAATCCACTTGTTTCAAACTCAACAATAAAAAACAAAACAAATTTATTTATTATTTATTACATTTCTATCCTGCCCTGTTTCTTCCTTAAGAAAACCAAGGCAGTATACATAATCCTTCTCTCCATTTTATCCTCACAACAACAATCTGTGAGGTAGGTTGGGCTGAGTGTCTGTGACTGGCCCCAAATCACCCCGTGAGCTTCCATGGCCGAGTGGGGAATATGCCCTTCCGAGTCCCACAGACTCCGCTAAAACTCTTTCAACGTTCCTGAGAGAACTAGTAAAGAGCACTATCTACTGGATTAGTCCTGAAGATTTTATTTCAACATCCCTGTCCCAAAGCACTGATAAAATCATTCACTGTGATAAAACACTAAACTGCCAGATTACTTAGGGTTGTGCGAATCATCAAAACTCAAACCCACCAAAAGTTCTCCGAATTCCATCTCAAATTTCATTCTGACTCGAATCCACATTAGATGGCGAGCTTTGTTTTCCCCCTCTTTGAGTGAAAATACATGCATATTTTTCCAAATGTACACATCTATTGTATGCTTATTTGAAATGTATGCTTTGTTCTCTCCTTAATTAAAGCATGCCTGTGTACATTTTTAAATGTACATATTTCTTCCTGCAGATTTTTCAAATGTGTGCATGCTGTATAAACTTTGTGTGTGTCCGTCCACGAATCATATTGCAAGCTTCGAAATGCATGGACTTCAACCACAGATTGTGTCCAAGTCTGTGTTTGGTGCAGAAGGTGCAAATTGGGTAAATCCTAACTTTAAAAATGAACTGAAACATTTTTTTTTCATACATCCCTAGTCACAAAACTACACTTCCTCCTCTCCACACTGGTATTTTCCTTATATGGAAAGTTTGGGAACAAATCTATCAGTTTTTGGAAACATAGTGTTTGGAACACTGAGTCCTGAATTTTTAGGAGTGTTCAGATTCATTCTGATTTGGAGAAGCCCCATTTCATTTCAGACATCTCCCAAATCTGTCTGAATCAGCCCCATTCCATTCAACCAAATCCAAAGCACATCCCTTTTTTCATAACTGTGTTCAAGGCCAGAACTATATAGAGCGTTTACAGTAGTCACCAGGGCATGAAAAATAGTAGCAAGATTATTATCGTCTAGAAAGGAGTGCAGCTGGCATACCAATCAAAACTGATGAAATATACTTCTAGCAAAATCTGTCACTGGTAAGGAGCAAAGCTGGATGCAGATGCAGCCCTGAAGCTGTAACCTTATATTTCAGGGCATGTGTGGCCCCATCTTAGACAGGTAAATCCACAGCTTCCTAGGCTGCTTGGTCTCCGACTATGTGGAATTCTGTCTTATCTCAATTGAATCTTAGTTTATTCACCCTCATCCAGCCCATCACTGACTTCAAGGAGATGTTAGTCTGAATCTGATAGTCAAGTGGAGCTGTCCTGTTTACTATCTCTTTCTATTCCAGCACCCAGACCTTAGGTTCTCTATCCTCTGGGACCACCTCACTATTATTCAGTCCCAAAAGAGCCTCACACAGATCCTCCTTCCAGAGGGCCTATGTGTGATTTTAACCCCAGCCCAACTTGCAACTATCCAATTCTCAAAGAGCCTGTGATTAATTGTGTTTCTGACAGCTTTGTTCCCTCTAAACATGGAATGTTCATGGACATTCCATAACATCTCACCAGCTGAACTAGAAAGACAGGCTGCCACTCTCACTTCCCAAACGCAATGACATATGTGTATGCTATATATGACATAGTGTATGCTATGACATAGTGTATGCAATGACATAGTGTATGCTATATACCTTCACAACAAAGTGATTGCACTGTCTTTTAATTTTTATTTTACATGCTCTTCACATTCTTTGGGTTCCTCCTTTGGAGTTTATATCCTATCATTTTCATATAGGCTAAATTCAGAGAATGTTATGAAGTCAAATTATACAGTTGTTCTTCTGAAGCTGAGCAGGTCTGACCATGTACGTTATCTGGATGAGAAACCACCTAGGAGTCATGTGTGTAAGCTGCTCTGATACCCTGAGAGGAACTGAAAAAAGGCCCTTACTGCATGGTGGGAGAAAAATCAGGGAGCATTTAACAGCTTGAAAATCACAAAGTTTGTGAACACCTGCCTTAGTGGAAACCCCCCAAATTGAGAGAAGTCTCAACCAAGGAAATTCCAACTTCCTGGAGATCTTGTTACTTTCTTGATCAAGCAGATGGGCATTTGTGTGCTTGGACTGCTCGAAAAATGATTCAGCGCCTGCTGCTTCAGGAGTTCCCCTACTCCCACCAGTGCCACGTTTCCCTCAGTTTCCCACAAGAAGCCTGCTGAGTATAAGGCTAAGTGCCCCAGAGGTAGTTTATTGCACGTGTCTGGACTCCAATGACTTTAGCAAATGGTTTCCACTGGGCTTGAACCTGCACTCATTGCTGACATGTGGGACATAACTGACAAATGTTTCAGTGCTATGTCGAACCCCAGAGGCCAGACAGATGTTTTTTGCATAATTCTATTTGGTAAGTGATGGGAAGAGCCCCGTTTTAAAGGAACGATGCAGGTGCATTACCGAGTAGTAATGCAACCTCTGCAAAAATGTCTCTTCAGGGGATTAGGCAATTTATTAAATATTAGTTACTGAACAAGACAAGCACTTAACTTACCAAACATACCATCAGCCAACTAGAAGAAGAAGGGGGAAAACTCAATAAAAGGCTTAGCTTGCCTGGGAAATGGCTTTTCCTTGCTTAATATATACAGGCATCTGAATACTTGTTATAATTCTGACAGTAAGCATTAGAAGTTCTTTAACTGCCTAAATGATGCCACTGTAATACTGCTGCAATGACACTATGAAAACAATGGTTTTGATATTATTGTGGACTTCAAACCCTACTATGCACTAGTGGACCATGTGCTCAAATTCGTGATCACATAAATAATATCGGACTTTCTATTAAGTACTTTCTACTCAGTGCTAAATAAACTAAGCAGTATTCATTCACAAACACTGAACAAAACAGGAGTTGGAACAGGTGACTATGTCCTCATTTTCATATGGCACACTCTAATCCATATCCTGTCTAGAAAGTGGGAACTGGCTAAATCCTGATCAAAACAGACTGAAATGAATTTCTCATATGTTCCTAGATGTCACTGCCCATATGCTGATGAAGGGGTGGAACTCAGTTAACCATTCATTACATTGTTATGCTGCCCTTTAGGCAGTTCATATAGCATGATGAAACGTAATATAAAACATTCTAGAATTTAACAAGTTAAAACAATTTTGTTTAACAAGTTAAAACAATTTTTTAAAAAAATAAGGAATGGATAAAAAAAAAACCTAAAATGCTACATCAGATGCTATCAGTGCCAGAAAGATGACAATGTTGGTGCCAGATGGATCTTGCTTTTTTGGGGGGGGGATTGAAGAGTGTGAAGGCTACCACTAAGAAGCTCTCTTCCTTTGTTGCCACTTCAATCTTGTGTAAGACTTTCCTTCTCACAGGAACACAAAGTATTGGTTGCCACCAACACAATGATTAAATTCTTCAAGACATGTTTCAACCCCTCTTGTTACACACACTTGAGTGTGACCCTGTTTGGGAATCACTGCACAAATTTCTAAGAGCATAAGGAAAAGTAAGGCTCCAGGGGTTTCAAACTAGGCTTTGGCAACAAAACCCAATGTGACACTGGGACAGCTCTCAGGTAGAAGCAGCTATTATCTCACATCTGCTGAGCAGCAACAGCACCTATGTAGAAGCCAAAGATGCTACTGTTGCTCCGCAGCCCAGCTAGAGTAACTGACTTGTTGGACCAAGAAGGGACTGGCTGGGTCTACAGCAGGAGTAGACAACTTCAGAGGGTTCAAGGGCCAATTTCTGATACACTGCCCCCAGAAGCCACTGAGGGATACACACACATACCATACAGCTGAAACGGTTGTTGAAATTCAATTCAATTCAATTATTATTTATTACGGCCGCCGACCAGCAAAATCAATATAAAACATACAAGAGATAGGTAAAAAGTGACATAAAAACAAAATACAGCTTTGTGAAGTTCCTTCTCTCAGGAGGATTGCAACGTTATTTTCCTAATTTGCACTGAGGTCATAAGAAACTTAGAGACCCTTTCAGTAATATGGGAGGACACATCCCTTAAACAAATTAATACCAAAGTTGTGGGGTTACATCCAGAAAAGGCTGTTAATAATGGAAAGATTAACTTCTTTCTGCATTCCTCATACATGTTGCAATGCAAAACAACATGTTCGACATATTCTATTGCTCCAGTACCACAGGGACATATCTGTTCATTAATCAGGATTTTACTAAATCATCCTTCTAATAGTGCTGATGGCAACACATTAAAGCAAGCAAGGGTAAATGCTCTTCTATACTTTGGAACGGTTAACGCATGCAGATATGAAGCTGCAGTGAGTCCATAGTTATTGAAATTATTATAGAGCAATAGAGAGCAAGATTTGTTAGCAGCAGTTCGTCGTTGAAATTCAGTGGTGGCAGGGAAAAGCCACATTTATACTTTAAAACAAGGGGTAAAGGGATTCTTAACGCAAAATCGTGCTCCCAGAAGACCAGGAGTAGTGTGACATAGTATTAAAGGAAAATGTCCTGTTTTATAGCAGGGGTGTATAATCTTAGGCCTGGGGCCAAAATCCATATGAAAACTAGGCTCAGACTATACTGTTCTTTAATTCGAAGTATATTTCTTTTTCATCTGAGGGAGCTCAGGGTTCTAGTAAATGAATGCAATGAACCCATGCTATAGAACCTGACAACCATATCACTACAATTCTTTGGACCCTTCTCTGTCTGCACCAGAACCTGAGCCCCCTAACCAGCCCTGGGCCCTGTCAATCAGCTTGGATGAGGCCCAATGGTGGATACTGGGATCATGCCATATTTGTGAACCTCCATGATGCATCTTTAGCCACACCTGTGGAAATTACATCTTAAATTCTAATATTCTGGGCTTGATGTAGAAATTATGTCTAAAATTGGAGTATTCTGGGCTAGAATTCAAGGTAAAATAATCAACTAGTCACAATGGATTCATCCAATATGGTTGTACTCCTGTCCTTAGAAGGGCAACAGTACAGTTTTCTTAGCTGCGGCTGAAGTAACCTCAGCCACAGGCCTTTATTTACCATCCTTTTACATTTTTTCAAAATATTAGTGAACATAAAATAAATTCAAGAGACAGTAGAATGCTACTAGCCACAATATTTAAGAAATCAATAGTCTTCAGTTGTGAAGTCCTTTCCAGGTCCTGCCACAAAATACTTCCGATGGTTGTGCTTGTACTTTGAGGGTCAGGGCTCCCCACGGAGCCTACTCTAGGAATATAACACTGACCTCAAAGGAGAATATGCAGATCATTTCTTTGGTGTGGCTGAAAGAGGATATATTAGCCAGAACAGACATCAAAAATCAATGGGAGTTCTATAAATACTCTTGTAAAGAGGAGTAGTGGAAAAGGCAGAAGAAGGTAGCCAGCTACTTTATGTTTGTTTTGCTGGTTACTAGGTTATTGCTCGTACTAGCATAGATTTCAATAATGAATAGAAGGAATCATGTATACAGAAGGATTTAACAAGTCTTTCAAATCCTCACAGCTTGTCAATGGGCAGGCTTAATTTAACAAACATTTGCTTTTCTTTGCTTTAAAACATAAGGCTCGTCTTTTTAAAATGTCAGTCCTTCTTTTTGAACTTCCAGTGTAAACATCTGAAATAATAGCACTGTTGTAACAATGCACCTCTTTGCATTGATCTCTTGTTAATATGTGGGTGTGCTCGAAAAAGCAGTCTAAGAACAGCTCTTAAACATTTACTTATAGGATTTGAGGTGGGAGTTGTCACTCTTACAGTGTTTTTTGAAAGGGGGGGCAGATATTTAAATAAGAAGCCACCATTCACCTTCTCCATAATAAAACAAGAAAACATGCCATTCTGTTAAGGAGCTGATTGGCAATAAAGCCCTGACATACAGGCATTCTCCTACACAAACCCTCTTTCAGCGATGTCAGAAATAGAATACTTGCAGCATTTGTCACCTCTCAGGTCTGAGTTTCCAGCACGCTTCTTGTTATACACAATTAGCTCCGTGCCAAGATTTGGTACTTTTCATAATAAATCCCTTGACCGCATTTGCTGCAGGCTTGGCAGCTTTGGAAAGCCTCTATTCATTAAAGCAGAAAGCACAAGCGTGCGCACACACACTTACCAGACGGCACAGCTTACTTGCAGAACTCCGACACACACTACACATTTGAACAGCCATCGCTTCTTCCCCATCCAGCTTGCTTAAAGAAGCCTACCATATGACTGTGATTAAGGACGATATGAGAAAGCTCCAATCAACTTTTCTGATTTTTCATCCTTTGCCTCCCCCTTTTCACCTCTCGCCCTCCTTCTCCTCCCCCACCACTCCCCTCTTCTCTCTCTATGTGAGGTAAGGACTGGGTTATGCCTGCACTTAAACAGTAACCATCTGTTACTTGCAGGGAAGCTCTATCTCCTTCTCAGGTTTCTTCTGTTTTTTTGGAACAGTCAGATTGTGGCACAGTATAAAGCAAGCTCAAGGCTGAGAAAGTCGTCCGCACGATGCACACAAAAGAACATCACAAGTTACTGCAGCAGCAGGAGCTCCTGTTGGCCACAAGTCCGTGCATTCACAGATGAAGCAAAACCGAGAAACCTCACATTTTTCCAGCTGCTGCTATCCAGCATTCCAACAGCTGCAACCACAACCCCCCCCACACACACACACAAACAGTTGCGAGGATGGCACAATCTGCCTTGCCTATGGTAAGGCAATAAATATTCTTTCTTACATTCTTATGCTGTACCTGAAATTATTGTAATGCACTTAGGGCACAGAGATAAGTTTTAATTCATAATGATTTCAAATTGGCGCAAATAGATAAAGGATCCCTCAACATCTGTGACTGTGGCCCAGGTCAGAGATTTATTTATGAAATAAATGCTATGAGAAGGGATAATACTTGGTTCTTTCATAATCTTACCCCCATTCCATTCCCTCAAGATAGAAAGTACCATTTGAGCCAGCAAAATACCCATTATAGCTGTGATTTTCTTGAAGGTATATCTGTTCAGTACTCTAGAGACATTCACAGGTTCGGGGTATAAAATCCTGCTGTATTGTGCGCAGTTCATCTGTTATTTTCTAACAAGGTACGAGTCATAGACATGTATTATACCGACGGTCACTCCACTCTCACACCTGCTTCAGAAAATGAACCTTCTTCTGACTGGAAACTAAGTAATAATATGACTGGACACAGAGTTCTAGTAAGATCCAAGTAAGATCCATTCACATGTTAATTGCATGGAGGGATCACCACAGTTATGAGGGGTTGTGGAGCTGTGCCACTGGGCCTGACCAAGATGTCACACATCTAGCCCTGCCCCTGATCGTCACACATTGAGCATGGATGTCTGCAATAGGATGCTGATGAGCCCCTGCCAAAGGCAGGTGGCTACTAGGAGGAGGATTTTCTCTGCTGTGGCACCCTGGCTGTGGAACGAGCTCCGCAGAGAGGTTCGCTTGGTGCCTACAGTGTACTCCTTGCGTCACCAGCTGAAGACCTTTTTATTTTCTCAGTATTTTAACACCTAATTTAACTAAAATTCAAACTTTGCTGTTTTAATTCCAAATTTTAACCTATATCAATTTTTGCTGTGTGGTTTTATCCTGGTTGTGCTTTTTATATTGTATTTTGTATTTGTGTTTTTAGATTGTTGGTTGTTTTTATGCTCTTCATGTTTTTAATTTTTGTGAACCGCCCAGAGAGCTTTGTCTATTGGGTGGTATAAAAATGTAATAAATAAATAAATAAATAAATAAATAAAGGCTACCACACAAATTGAAATGAGAGCTGTGCTCAATTGGCCTCTCAAAATTCTCCACCAAATTTGTAGATAGAAAAATGGGAGGGGAGACAAATTCACCAAATTTCTCCAAGGAGAGCAGAAGTTCTCCAACAATTTCTCAGAGGTAGGCATTACCACTGACAAGAGTTGAAGAACCGCTTCTTTTTTTCCTAAGGTTTTTTTTTTTTTTTTACACTGCCACTGCAATTGGCAACTGTGTTGGCAGCCTGGCTCCCATTTTGCATTCTCCATAATGCCCATATACGTAGCGTCACTCCAGGGCACTGAGGGGAGGGAATGCAGCCACCACAAAAAATACTGGTGAAGAAAATGTGAGAAAATTCTGAAAAGTGTCCTTTTATTTCTAGGAGGTAAAAGAAAAATCTCAGGAATTTCCTGAAAGTTTTCTTTCCCCATAAAAGGGGCTTCCATTTTTCTGCCTCATTCTTAGGGCAATTTATTTCAAATGTGTGTTGATGGTGTTTTTGACCTTACCTAATCAGAGGTGGCTGAGGCTACTGTCTGTATTTTCCTTTCTTTTACAAATCTCACCATTGCTCAGTCTCCCAGGCTGCCTGTACTTCCTGATCTGAAACAGCCCTTAAGGAAAGAATAAATTCATAACGTCCTCCCTTGGATGGGAAGGACAGGAAGCCAAGGACACTACAGGCTTTCAGAAGATACAGCCATCTCATAACTAAGGTAAGCACAAAAACCCTGAACCAAATCCATGAGAATTTCTCTGACATTTCTTCTCCTTTGAATTTCTTTTTGAAAGCAATTTCTTTTCTATCAAATTGAATGAGAATGGTCAAAATTTTCATGGGAGAAACTAACTGTGCAGGGTTGCTGATTGCATGAAACTCTACATATCTAGGCTTCTCCCATGCAGAAGTACACACATAATGCATGGATATCAGAGGTGGGACAAGAGAAGCCATGTAATATTGGGAGCAGGCCCAGCGGCCCAGCCCTTTGTACTCATGGAGATGTCTTCATGTGATGAATACATGAGGTGGGCTTTTGCATTCACAGTAAATGAACCAGAAACACACCCCATGTACAAGGAAGGCTTACCTACCTTAAGTCAAATCTGTTTGCACGAAGGCAAGATGGCAGGATCACAGCCTGTGTGGCAGGGTACTTTGGGCTCACAGGAGGCTTTAATTAATTAATTAATTAATTAATTTCTTATGCCATGCTAGCATACTTGCAGCACACTGGGGTCAGATAATTTACTGCAGGCAGTTTGGGAATTATCAGCCTAGTTTCTTGGAAGGCTAGAAGACACTAGGAGTATAATTCTACCCCAAAGAAAAACAAACAAACATGCTATTTCTAGTTAAACCATGTTTTCTTCTAATCTCCCTCTTTAAAGTATCGTCCAAACCACAAAAAATAAAACCAGGCATGAAAATGTTACCAGTAATTTGTTACAAGCATACAAATCAAATGACATTGCCTGCGATTTGCACATTTCCAAACACAAGTTAGGTGTCAGTTAAATTTTTGCTGCAAGTCCTGCTGTTATAATTGTGGAAGGAAGCACATAGAGGAACGGGTAGTAAGTTTACAGAGATGGCAGGAAGCTGCAGTGAGAGATGATGGCTCACTGATCTTTCTACAAAAAGCTATTTAAATTTTCAGACACTCGGCATAAAATTACAATGACTTCGGGTTCCTGTTATGTTCTTTTGAAAGCAAAACAGTGGTGCTTTCTGGAGGGCCTGTATGATGTGGAACAGCTGGACAATGGGCATTCTCCTAAACAATCTAGACATCTTTTGTGACCTAGGAGCCCTTCAACATCTTGTGCTCTGTCAGGATTGCTCTTGCTAGCTGATGGAGTGTTTATGTTATCCATCATATACTTAGTCTGGACACTGGAAATTGCTTAGATGAGACCACAGAACAAACTTGCAAATCCTTCATATTTATCCATTGTGAAAAGCCTTTTCAGACCTTTGCTTTTGATGTATATGTTATCAGCCTATCTTGGACCAGTATCCTATTCAGCACTAGCATTAATGTCAAGTATGTTGCACTAGCATAAACTACCTCTAACATGATGCCAATAGTGTTTGCTGGCATGATGGATTTTCTGGGGATAGAAATGTATAGAAATTTTAAAAATCTCTACTGTCCTTCAAATGTCATTATAATGGTTGCCTAATGAACTTTTATTATTTACTGTAATTATACTGTTGTTTCAGACCTTTAAGCATATAAATGGAATAAGTGAATATGTGTTTCATATTGTCAGGCTGCAGTGCATGATTATGATGACTTCAGCTGGCTTTGCCCATTTGCTTTGAGTCTTCTTTTATAGCTGCATAATTATTTTATTGCTCCACATGTGCAAAGTGGGATTTTGACTTTTCCAGACCTCTTATCCTACTTTGCACACATGTGATAATGCAGGGCCTGCAGGGCCAGAGACAACAGAGGTCCAGCAATGAACATGCCCAGTCACCCTTATATGAAAACTTGCAATAAAATAGAAAGTCAGTGTGGTGTAGTGGCTGAAGTGCTGGACTGGGAGTCAGGAGATCTGGGCTCTAGACCCCACTCAGCCATGGAAACCCACTGGGTGACTTTGGGATGTTAATTCAGGACATTTAACAGTATATTTCAGAACTTTCTACAAGAATCTCACTCTGAAGGTACTTAATAGTAAATATTTGTATGCTTGAACTAACATTATTATAATTAGATTACACTGTGACAGCTAAGATCCAAATCAAACATGTCTAGGAAAAAACATGTAGCATTCCATAAAATGTATCTGCCATAAAAAGCAAGCACTTGGTTGGTAGCAAATATACACCACAGCCACCTCATTATTTGGAATAATAAGACCTCTATTCATGTTCTCTTTTTTGTCCTGTGTCGGTTTTAACCCAGTTAACAATGTGTGAAAACCAAAGATAACAGGAATGCAAAGAATACATTCTGATAGATGGGGTGGAAACATGAATACAATACACAAACCAAACATTTGCTGGAGCATCAAAACATCAATGCTGCTTCCATATGGCACCCATTTGGAGCATCAAATGTGAAGCAATTACTGTTAAAAAAGCACCAGCCATAACCCCTAGTCAGATTTACATTTGTAAATGTATTCCATTTCTGCAGTTTCTCATTCCAATTGTATCGTGCAGGATAATGTTTTCTATCACAGTCAGTATACTTACAAAATTAAATAATAGTTATATGTGATTCTTTCCAATCCTACTACGTACTGGAGCATGAAAAAAAAAGTACTGCAACATCTTCCTATGCAAAGTCCCCCTTTATCTTATCTATCTATTAAAACCCCTCTTTACTCACCTCTTTTACTATAGGAGACGCAAATCTACACTGCTTTTATGGGGAAGGGATATTCCAGTGCCCCTTAGGACATCATGAAACAGGCTGTGGTTGGCCCCCAAAAGTCCATGGGATAGCATGGCTATGTCACATAAGGGCTTTCCAAAATCACAACTATAGCAAAGCCAATGTTAGCTGGAAATAGAAGTTGAGGCTTCTCCTTCGTCCTGTTAAACTACAGCCATTTTACTTATCTCAAGATATCTCTCTGAAAGAATTATACTTTTTACTGATTGTACAAATGATGCTATTTTATGTTTAAATGTACAAATGAAAAGATTTTAAAAGATTCTGCTGACAAATGTACAATAAACTCATGCAAAAAATAGTATCTTACCTTTTTAAACAAAATGAGAGGTGTTTTTCTCTTTTTTTCAATTCAGTATAGCAAAGAACTGGATTCTGCCCCTACATTAAAAGAAAAAAAATCAGAATCAGCTGTGAGTTACTTATTTCAGTAATCTGACGTAATCTTTCCAAGAAACATATTGGCACATACGTGTTAAATTAAGCATGTCCAGAAAACAATGTATGGAATATAAAAAGAATATACAGCATATGAGTTATTTCTCATAGAACACTTTCTAACTAAAACTTCTATAGCTTGATTGTATACACATCTGTATATTATGGGTTGGTAACAAAGACATATGATAGCTCCTGCCTATCTCTCCTCTCTCATCTCACACTATTCCCCCGCTCGTGCTCTCCGCTCCTCTGATGCCATGCTTCTTGCCTGCCCAAGGACCTCCACTTCCCTTACTCGGCTTCGTCCTTTTTCTTCTGCTGCCCCTTACGCCTGGAACGCTCTTCCAGAACACTTGAGAACTACCAACTCAATCACAGCTTTTAAAACTCAGCTAAAAACTTTTCTTTTCCCTATAGCTTTTAAATATTGAGTTTGTTCTGACTCTACACTGTTAGCTTCACCCTACCCGGTGCCTGTTTACACTTCCCTGTGCCTGTTTGCATTCTCTTTCCCTCCTTATTGTTTACTGCAACTTTATTAGATTGTAAGCCTATGCGGCAGGGTCTCGCTATTTACTGTGTATAATCTGTACAGCACCATGTACATTGATGGTGCTATATAAATAAATAATAATAATAATAATAATAATAATAATAATGAAATGCTGATGCTATTGCTTCTCTGCAAAATGTTGCACAAGGCCTAGCTGAAGACTTCGCACAATACTGAAACAGCAGAAGCACACAACTTGAGATATATAAGAGATTATGTACCTGGTGCTAGCATGCACATTAACATGTTGCAAAAATGATTGCAAAATACCTTCTGCTCACACACAGCTGGATTTAAGTTCTTTTAACCTATATTAATCGTACACATCACCAAACACGGTGTTATGTTGTCATTTTATTCAGTTGTGCAGCAATATTGGGTGAAATGCAGGTTGAAATGTTTAGAATCATTTATGAAAATAGCATCTCAACTTAAGGACTAAATGCTGTGATCCTCAATGATTCATACTCATTTTAAACAGAATTATGACGTTAGGGGTGACCATCAAACTGTTCCCTCACATGAAGGGTGGAGTTCACAGATGCTCAACAATGTTTGCATTCCAAACAGGTTGCAGCCCTTGTGGGGGACAATGTCACTTCAAGCAGCCATCATTAGTGTAGTGTAGAATACATCATGCCTTGTGAGTGGAGAAGGAAGCACGGAATAAAGACACAGACACCAGAGCTTGGGATAGACAAGGGCCTCTTTATTTAACAACAAGGGAGATTCAACCCCTCCCTGCTACTGCAGGTGTAAAGTGCGGGAATCAATATGTACTAATCTCAGACTACCACCCCCTTCCTTATACGACACTTCGAGAGTGTGGGGAGACCGCCCCATGTCATCCCCACGCAGAGCCGTAAAACCCTGAGTAGATGAGGCAGGAGGATCTCCAAAGGCATACCATATCCAGACACGTGAGCCATGAAACTTGTGAGGAGCAGGAGCTCTGGCTATGCCAATCACCTAAAAGGTGCCAGATTGGTCACCGTCCCTATTCTGGCATAGTAGATTTCCGCACATCCTACTGACAAATCAACCGATTTATCCATCCTCCAGGTAAAACCTCAAGTATGGAGTAGGCAAAGACCTTCACACAAGTTGAGGGAAGGAAAAAAATCCTACTCAGCCTTCCGCCCAAAGGGAGCGACTGGCTAAGTCCCATACTAGAAAGGGGAGGGAGGGTGGGAGCCAAAAAGATCACAGAGGCCGAGTAAGGGGCGGGACCAGCCTTTATAGGCTTGGCCCCACCCCTACCTCACGTAGCCCACATGTGAAACACGTGAGGCCTTTATTCCCCTCCTCCCCACCGCAACTACTGTTTCTCCCCCTCACGCCGTGCCAGCCGAGGGGGATAAAAGACATGCTGCACAGTGGACAAGAGTGAGCACAAACCGAAAATCCTACTTGGCTATCCTGATCTTTGAAGGCCCCTCCATGGTTTGCACTCACACTACACAGTGAACAATGGGGTGGGATGCAATGAAAGCTACTGGCTCTGATGTCAGTGGGGTAGTGAATCTGCTCCAGGCTTCAGTCAGAACCAGTCAGAACTTTAAAGGAGCTATCCATGCTGCTTTGCTATCCCTAAAATGAGTTCAGCACCATGGATAGCACCTTTAGAGTTCTGACTGAAACCTGGAGTGGATTATCTGGACCACTGTCCAGCCTCCACTGGTGAGACATATGGAGAGAGGCTTGCTTGCTGCTCAACAATGACTAGAGGGAAGGCAGGAAAAGAACAACTGTAGAACAATGTATTTTTTAAGGATAACATTTCAAAGAATTCTTGGAAGTCTTTACAGATAGAGCCACATGGAAGCGTTTTTTTACATTTAACGTAACACAGATGTATCTCGTATCACAGTCCATCAAACCATGAACATGGGAAAGTATCACAATTTGTAGAGTGCACCAAGATGGGACAAGGAAGACAAAGCCCTGCCATCTCCTACAGCCACAAGTGCTGGTCCTGGCAAATGGATGCCCACTGCCATAAACTAAGCGTCAAGCTACATAACCAACAGAATCACATGCTATAGCTCTTGTAGAACTGTTGTCATTTCAGTTTGCACACTGGAATTGTATGTTTGAACATGTCTGCATTTTTAAAAAAGTCTTCTGAACACAGAAGACTAGCATGCCAAGGAAACTGGCCGTTGTCCAGGCTCCTGTGATACAAAAATGCTCCCATTTGTTAATATGAGGGAGCCTTCAAATATACAATCCTCCGTCTGCAACATGAAATGGTACAAATCAGCAAGATTTTATGCTCCAATTGTGTAAGCTAGGTTCAAAGAATTCCTGTTCCCCAAATCGCCCATTCTCTTTGTACATGATCGAATGCAGCCATCAGCCTCTTGACCAACAAACCAATTCATGATTAATTACTAAAATATATAATGGAAGCTGAATAAAGTGGATACTTGGAGGTAGAAGTTTTCGGCAATGAAGAGGTGACATCACAACTTTTAACTAAGAAGTGGGGCTCAACAGATTATGAGTCAGCTCTGAAGTAATCTGTAATGAACACTAATATATCCATAGTGAACACTGAAGCCATTGTGTATGTGTTAATACAACTGCCAGTTTCGCCATATATCTTCAAATAAACCTTTAAAGCTGAGGCATTTTTTCCACCTTGAAAAAAAAGGCAAATGGGAAACTAGATAGCTCACCTTGACAGAGGTTGCTGGAGATTTTAAACAGAACATGGAAAGAATAGATGCTTTATGCAGAAAGAGCTAAAACATATATATTTAAGTTTTTTAAAAAGGTAAGAGATACGAACAAATGCTTCTTGAATATTCTAGGTGAGCACAGACACACTGAAGAAGCTTAGAGGGACCAAAAGAGTAATATCAGCATGTCATCGTACTTCAGCCTAGCACTGATCCTTCCCCTGATGAAAGCTAGGAACTTTGGAAGAATTCTGGAGAATTTACACACTTTGGGGTAAAAATATGAGGCAACAATTAGAATTAACAGAGTGCTATTAAGAAGAATATATTGAAGGATGTCAAAAGGCAGACCTGTATGGCACACGCGCACACACACACACACACACCCACACACACACACACCCAAAACATGCCACAAGAAGTCGTCGGCATTAACAAAATGCAGCTCATCAGGATGAAGAACAGCTGGATCCTCTCTAGACCGGGACGGCAGCTCCTGAAAAATGTGGAATGTGGCTTGGGGTGCTGCTGCTGGGAGAAGCGAGAGTCACAAAAAATGTAGTGAACCTCTGTCCATTTTGGGGTGATTTCCTTCTCTCCAGCAAGGAATGCAATGGGAAAGAGGAGGCAGGAAATTTCCCTTCCTCAAGCAGTGGTACAGCTAGGTAATTTTAACCTTGGACGCAATTGTCTTATGCCAGGGGGCAGGGAGGCTCTTTAGATGGCCATGGGCATTACTTCTGCCGTGAAGTACACAACTAACATTTATCTGCACCCCCACAACCACCATTCCATGCTTTACAGTATAATAATAATACTGTTAGCCAGCCAGTCCTGATTAAAAATAAATTCTCTGAGCATGTGCAGTTCTGCATTTTAATCTCGGTTAAATCTTTGCACTATCATTCCCCCCCCCTTTTTTTTAACAAAATAGAACAGAAAACACATTGTGAAAATGGGAGAAGGGGGTCAGGGAAATACATTACATATATAGGATTATGGTCGATTTCCATCATGTGTACTATTCATTAAAAAAAGGGGGAGAGTTATACAAAAGTTTCAAGAAAAGCAGACCAGATATCTGTGTATTTATCCACTTGCAAGTTGCGTCTATATAACGCCGGTTCAAAAGTTGATAATGTTATTAAGTCCTCAATCCATTGCGTTATAGGAGGTGTGGATTTGTCCTTCCAATGTGATAGTATAAGTCTTTTGGCTGTCATTTTGGCGGTACACTGCGCTCAACTTCTAAGGTCCTCCTCTGAGTGCCTACTCAGAGGGAAGCTCGGAGGATGGCAACAAGGGAGTGGGCCTTTTCAGTGGTTGCCCCCCGACTGTGGAATGATCTCCCCGATGAGGCTCGCCTGGCACCAACATTGTTATCTTTTTGATGCCAGGTCAAGACTTTTCTCTTCTCCCAGGCATTTTAACAGCATTTAACAATGTTAAGTTTGTTTTTAATGGACCCCAGAATTGTTGTTTTTAAATCGATACTGTTGTTTTTATACTGTTTTTTATGTTTTTGATGGTTTTTAAATTTTGTATACTTTTAATGTTTACCATTTTTAATTGTTGTAAACCACCCAGAGAGCTTCGGCTGTGGGGCGGTATATAAATGTAATAAAATAAATAAATTAATTAATAAGGGCTCTGAAGATCCATCTGCGCTGACCATGTGTTTAACTTCCAAGAAGCCGGTAAGTAATTTAGGAGGACATGGAAATTGTTCCATATTATAGATTGTTGTAGTACAAAGTTCATCCTTATTGTTACTTCCTCCCCAAAAGGGGCAACTACAGGGCATTGCCAAAACGTATGAGTTAAAAAAGCATTAGATGCATTACATCTCCAACAATTGTGCAAGTTAGACAAACCATCATTGTCATTATTATTATTATTATTATTATTATTATTATTATTATTATTAAAAAGACGTTGTGGAGTTCAATAAACCCCAAACAATTTTTTTTTTGCACTATCATGACTTTAGAAACAAAATGGAGTTTGGTCTCAGCGTCTGCTGCTCTGTCTGGTCATCTGTGTGCGTTGGGGGGGACGGGGGACTGGGCTCCACAACGCACATAGATGGCCCTGAACTTTGGCCTCAACTACTGGTGACAAGCTTCCTTCTGCCCCTGGTTTTCAGGATCCAATCCTATGTTTACTTTAATGTTATAAATGGTTGAAATTTTGAGACTGAGAAAGGGAAAAGAGAAAAGGATTTTTATGGGGCGAAATGGCTAAACCAGACCTTTGAGGCTGCAACAGCATCACTAGTGGGGAAGGGCAACAGTTTGAGCTTCCACGTTCCACCACCTGGAACAAATTACTCCATTTACCCACTGGGTGGGCTGGATCATTCCTCTGAATTCCACAAAAGTAGAGCTTTAAACAATCACAGGTAAAATCAAAGATTTAGTAACATTAAAACAGAAATAATTATTAAACACGCCTGATTTGCAAAACATAGATTTGCTTTGCAGATAATCTTCAAATGTTCATGATGAAGTACAAAGTTGGTGCATTTTCCTTTGAGATCCTCACTATATAGCATTAAAAGAAGAAGAAGAATGCCCCAGCTGTTAAAACTTCATGCCCTGTTAATTATTCCACAAAGCAACATCATGGTAAACTAACAAAAAAAATGTGGCCTTTACCCTGCCATGCCAATTATATGCCTCACCAGGCAAATTCTGATAAAGAAGAACATCTTGGAATAATTACAGGGATGGCATTAAGATAATTAAGGAAATTGCTTAAAATCAATAGAGCTCAAAAATGTCTGAGAAGATAAGAATCTATCATTAAACTTCTGAGAGTGCAGCAAATTGCAAGAAAAGTGTTACAACACAAAGAAAGCTATATTTCATTTGATGACTCTGCTGCACAACAAAATCATTGAGAATGTTTGTCATACTGCACATGACTCCATAACAATACATCTGGGAGATGTCAAGATTAAGGGAAATAATGCAACTTTGAACACCACGTTCTTCTTGCAGTATGATGCTATTTATTTTTATAGAGCAATCTATCAGTAAACATAATTGTGTAGCTCTTGACAGCAAGTAAAGATTTCTTTTTGACAATAAATTTCTAAACGCACACAATAATTCTAATTATGAGTAGCAAAAAACAAAATAAACCCTCTGCTAGAGCTATACTGGTACAGCTAATAATTTAGTTCAAAATGCCTGAACAAACAAATAGGTTTTGGCCTGACACTGAAAATAATATGCCAGAGCTAGTCACACCTCCGTGGGGAGGTGTTTCACAATCGGAGTGCCAGCAGGGGAGGAGGCTATCTCCCCTGGTGGCAAACAATGTCAAAATGGTACTTGTAAAAGAGCCTACCTCACAATCTTAAAGTTCAGGCAAGCTGGTATAGTGAGAGAGACACCTTCAGATATTTTAGCAGCTTCACCACCTGTGTGCTTCCAAGCTAGATTGTTACAATGCTCTCTATATTGGGTTTTAAAACAATCCAAAAGTTTTAATTGGTCAGAAATGCAGCTACCAGAGTGTCTGACTGGGGCCCAGAAATCCGAACAGAGAACTCCAACATTATTTCATCTAGTTATCTATTCATTACTTTGTTCAATTTCAAGTACTGATATTAACCTTGAAAGCTTAGAGCCAGTTTACCTCAGAAACCACACACTCTCACATAAACTTGCCCAGCACTCAAGATTGACAACAAAAGCCTTGCTCTCCATCCTCTCGTTATGTGAAATCAGCTAGGCATGCACAAGAGACAAGGGCTTTAAGGTGGTGGCCCCAAGATTGTGGATTACCATCCCTGTGGAGATCTGCCAGGATCCCTCTCTGTTTTTAGTCAGCTTTTGAAGACTTTTTAAACATTTCAACAAGCTTTTAACATTAATCAATCTGCTGTTTTAAGAAATATTACAGAATCATAGAATAGTAGAGTTGGAAGGGGTCCTATAAGGCCATCGAGTCCAACCCCCTGCTCAATGCAGAAATCCACCCTAAAGTATACCTGACAGATGGTTATCCAGCTGCCTCTTGAAGGCCTCTAGCGTAGGAGAGCCCACAACCTCCCTAGGTAACTGGTTCCATTGTCATACTGCTCTAACAGTCAGGAAGTTTTTCCTGCTGTCCAGCCGGAATCTGACTTCCTGTAACTTGAGTCCATTATTCCATGTCCTGCACTCTGGGATGATCGAGAGGAGATCCTGGCCCTCCTCTGTGTGACAACCTTTTAAGTATTTGAAGAGTGCTATCATGTCTCCCCTCAACCTTCTCTTCTCCAGGCTAAACATGCCCAGTTGTTTCAGTCTCTCTTCATAGGCGTTTGTTTCCAGACCCCTGATCATGTTGGTTGCCCTCCTCAGAACACACTCCAGCTTGTCTGCATCCTTCTTGGTGTGGTGCCCAGAACTGGACACAATACTCTAGATGAGGCCTAACCAGGGCAGAATAGAGAGGAACCAGCACCTCACGCAATTTTGAAGCTATACTTCTATTAATGCAGCCCCAAATAGCATTTGCCTTTCTTGCAGCCATAACACACTGTTGGGACACTGCTACTTTCAAGTCTGCTGCTTTCAAATTATTAATTTAATTGATAAAAAAAACAATTACTATTTTGGGTATTTCCTGAAGTTTTACATTTTAATCTTACTGTATATTTATATCATCTTTTTTTGTAAGGAACTTTTGGTGGGCTTTTTTTTAAAAAAAACTCATCAGAAAAGCAGGATAAAATTATATTCAATAAATACAATAGAACTAAATCCTTGATACCCAAGTTCCATTTAGACAATAAAAAAGTGGAGAAAATTTCAAGCAACATCCAGGACTCCAGAGTCAGCATAGCAAGCTGGAGACTTGCTGAACCTGGGGCTTAACTCTTTGCCTGCTAGCCAAGACCCTTTCAAATCAGAGATACACACAGAGAGACACACGAGATAAAACCTTCCAAACCAGATTCCACTGAGATACCAGTCACCTTTACATCTTATGCTCCCCAGTACCTCCTTACCAATGCAGGTATCCCCTTTAAAGTTGCCTACTCCTCAAGAGAGTGAAGGACTTTGGAGAGGTAGTCAGGAGTAGTGCTGTGCACAAAATTTTGACCATTCCATTTTTGGCATTTTGTGGGGGGAGTGGGGACAAAAACTTGGGTGAAAAAGGTTGGGAGAGGTGAGAATTTTGGAGAATTTTCTCCTTGGGTAGGTTTTCCACATACCTTTTTAAATGTAGCCAGTTGTTGAGGGGTCTTTCTTTTTCTTTTTAAAACACTCCCTCATTTCAGGCGCCCAGGAGTGCTTACTGAATGCTTGTTGGAGAGGGAAAGGTCACATGATCTCCAACAGGCATTCACTAAGAACTGCTGGGCTCATCCAAATGCTGGAGGAAGGGGGGTGCTTTAAAAACAACTAAAAAATAGGAAGAAGAGTTCTCAGCTACCAGCGACATTTAAAAAAGAATGTGGAAACCCTGATCCTCTCTCCAAGGAGAAAATTATCAGAATTCCACCCACCACCACTCCCTGTGAAAGAGACAGAAAAAACAATGCCTCTTTCACAAGGAGAGAAAATTCCCAAAATGAGGGGGCAGGCTTCAACCCAGCACTAGTCAGGAGTAGGAGTGATATAATAACTAGGTTTGCCTGACACAAATGCCATGCCTTATCTGGAGGAGGGTTTATCGGATGAGGAAGAGGAGGGGGAGAGCCAGCACAGTGGGCCTCTAGCTCTCCACCTGGCTCCGGCTGGGGCCTGCTGTGCTGGCATTCCCCTCCTCTTCCTTATCCGATGAATCCTCCTCTAGGTAAGGCATGACAATGAGGGTGGTTAATAAGCTTGTTAACTGCCCCCACATGTGCTGCCTGATTTACCTAATTACCTTGCTGGGCACAGCTGTCATGATGTCTAAACCAAGCAAAGGTGGCTAGCTGGGGTGGTTAATAAACCACCCAGAAACCATGACCTGTTCTGGGGTTGCTGGATGGTTTATTAACTACCCATGTGTCATGCAAACTAGGCCAACAGCTCAGCTGGAGCTAGGAAACCATCTGAGAAAGTCACCTGCTCACTGTGAGCTGTCCAAGGTACTGGGGAATCCAACTCTAACTGCCCTTTGATCTCTGTCTTCATTAAACTATTTTCTTCCCACTCTGAACTTCAGCTCTTGGGAGTTTTGAATCACTAAAATAAGATAAAGATAAACACATCTCCACATCAAGTTCCCACCCTATAGTCTACAACTGCCATCATTCCTCACCATAAAGCTGCTGGGTGTTGTAGGCCAAAACATCTGGAAGGCTACAACTTGAAGGACCTATCTTCTGTATCATATCATTGTGCTGTGATTTTTTTACACCAGCTGTTTATACAATGGTAAACATTTCCAAAAGACACCGGTGACTATAGCAAAACTATCTTATCTTATGATACACATGTTTTTTTTAAGAGCCTGAGCTTCACTCCACAGATATTTCTGGCTGCTACACAGGCATGTCAGAATATTGCTTACTCTAACTCCGTGTAAGGTGCTCACTTTTTCATTCACTGTTTAAAAAACTTCCCTTAAATCCATGCCTTGCTTTTCAACAAATGAGAATGGGAGACTGATAAACACCGCTGTCTAGAGATTAACACTGCATTCACCTTGGAGGACTTGCATTGCCATTTACACAAATATTGGCCAAGCCTAATCAATTAGCACTGGGTATCATTGTATCTACTCTAGATAGCATGTCTACTTCTAGGTAAAAAGGAAAGAACAAATACAGATAAGAGATTAAATTTTAAAAGCAAAGTCACATTTCAGAATACCTTCCTAGGAGTCTTACAACAACAGAAAATTTGCCAAAAGTAGTACTGCAGCATTCAGAAGGGTGTGCTGAAAATAAACAAAGTAAAGTGGCCCCCATCAAAAGGTAATTTATCCACAATTACAGTGAACTGATAAGCAAGATAATACCCTTCCCCGGCTCACATCTAAAGTATTGTTCGTGAGGGATCGATGAATATGTCAGTCTTGATTTCCCTTGGCTTCTTATTTTTCCAATCTTAAACGCAGTTTGTCTCAAACTTTGTGCATTTTGCAAGTTTTAAATTCAGTCCACCCCATATTTTTTTCAACTCCCAACAGCCCCAGCCAGAATGGACAATGGTCAGGAATGCTTGGGTTGTAGTCCAAAAACATCTGGAGGGCACCAAATTGGCTGATCTAGATTGACTGGCTTGCAAATTCTGTTACTACAGATACCATACCTATTTTACCTGTAGGTTGGCAACTTAAAAGCCAGACTTGGCCCAGGAACGTCCACTGTTGAATTCTAGTATTGTTTGATACACAATCCAAGTAGACAACAGTGCTTTGCTCTTACGATGATTTGTTCCCATATTAACGTCAATGGATATAAAATGAGATAAAAGCAAATATTTCATAGTAATGAAATCAAGCAAATTACATCAAGCAAATTCAGTTTATTTAGTTTACAGCAACCAATGATCCGTATTACAGCAAGGTTAACCTGGGACACCATTTTAAAGAAACCTAACAGCAGGACTAAGAAATGAATTATCTTTCCTAATTATATACATCAACGATTTCCAAGGAGTACCTCTTCTTCCCCTATCAGAATGAGAGAAGTCTTCCAACAGATTTTTAAGATATAAACCAGGAAACATTCCAAGTCAGCCTAAGGAGTCATAAGCAGCCAAAACATGCCCCAATATGTTTAGAAATCTTTAAAATGTGTTCTTTTACTTCAAAGGAACTAAAAAGGTTTGGAAACTGTTACTGAAGGATTAGGAAGTGCAGCATTCTGAACTGTTCAATATTTTATCTTTTTCAATACATCCACAGTGGTGGTACGTACACCACTGAAGCAAAAGGAGTAAGAATACAGGAATGTGAAAGGCAGCTCTTCTGGATTTCAGTCTTCTGATGTCACCAGTGGTCACAGCCAGATTCCAGGGAAGGGCCCTCCCCTGTAATAAATCATTCTCAGCATCTGGTATACAGAGACGTACTGCCTGTGAATGTGATGAGGTTTTGTTTAGCCATCACAGATTATGTCCACTGCTGGATCTATCTTCAATGAAATTCCATAATCAAGCTGGTGGCCAGGATCTCTTCTTGATCATCCCAGAGTGCAGGACCCAGAACAATGGGCTCAAATTACAGGAAGCCAGATTTCAGCTGGACATCAGGAAAAATGCCCTGACTGTTAGAGCAGTAGAACAATGGAACCAATTACATAGAGATGTAGTGGGCTCTCCCACAACTAGAGGCATTCCAGTTGCAACTGGACAACCATCTGTCAGGGATGCTTTAGGGTGGATTCCTGCATTGAATAGGGGGCTGGACTCGATCGTATTATAGGCCCCTTCCAACTCTACTATTCTATGATTCTATGATCACATGTTGTCACAGTGAATTCTATAAGGTAATCATACACTATAGGATGAAATTAATACTTAATGCAGGGGGAGCTGATTTCCATAAGGGAAGACTGCATCCCCATGAAAGAGAGCTTCAACTACCAGGCAGTACAGAAATGTGAAAAATGAAAATCTACCCCGTTCCCATGTGGCACTTACACCAATGGGTGCTTTCCACACCTAGGGTTAATTTCCACATGGGAGGGGACAGGTTTTCATGGGGATCAAATTTAGAGAGGGAAGACTGAAGCCTCCTGTTATGGACCGGGAGGAGGGATGACCTTCCCTACTGGTGAACCACTTCTCAACACTCACCTCAGAAAAAAAAGTATTGATAGGGTACCACCAATCAAGGTGAGCCTCCTGAGACACATCAAAGGCCTAATCTACACCAAGCAGGATATTGCACTATGAAAGCGGTATTTAAAAGACAGGAGACACACTACTGCTTTATAGCAGTACTGAAGTACACTGACAACTGTTGGGCCCATTGACACATACCATATACCGCTTTCATAGTGCTATATCCTGCTTGGTGTGGCTCCTGCCTTTTACATACCGCTTTCATACTGTTTTCAGAGTGCAATATCCTGCTACGTGTAGATTAGGCCATAGTCTACCTGCTTGAGGAGTTTCTGAGACATATTACCAAGGACCACTCCCTTCAGCCCAGCCCTAGAAAAATTAAAAAGGATCAACTTCCTCTACCTCCAACCCCACTCCTAACTGTCCCCATGCTCCTTCTTACCATGTATCTCCAACTGATACTAACTCCATCTGCCATTCAGTTCTGGCCTCTCCTGTCAATCATTCCTTCACTCACTCTTCTGTTAAGTGTTTGGGATTTTCTTGTCCTAATGCCCAGTAAAATGGGCAGTGAGGTATAGTGATTAGACTGTTGGACTGGGACTCAATGGTGACTTGGGGCCAGTCACTGACTCTCAGCCTAACCTACCTAACAGGGATGTTGTGAGAGAAAAAAGAAGAGGAGGAGGACAATGCAAGAAGTCTTGGGTTCTTTGCAAGAGGAAAATGGTGGGCTATAAAGATGATGACGATGATGATGCATAGGGTTCAACAAAAACCTTGAGGGAATTCTAAAAACACAAACGGTAGTTTTGTATCCATGTAGAGTTTAGTGAGAGTTCTCTTTTTAAAAAATATACAGCCAAATGTCCAAAAACCAAGGGAAGGCATCTCTCTCTCTCCCTCTCTCTCTCTCTCTCTCTCTCTCACACACACACACACACAAATAAAATCAGTAAAGTCAATCTAACTAATCTAGTTACATGCTACCTGCTTGAGAAGAGCCTTGCATTCCAGAGCAAATGTGGTGTTCACTACAGAGAGGATTGTCTCAGGGAGTATCTTGGTTTTATATGGAAGTAAAGTCTTACTCTTATGGGTGTATGAGTTCATTAAATGCTGGCCTCTTAACAGAGTCTGTTTCTGATCTCAGTGGTCTAGCCCACAAATCAGAGGTGGTTTGGGAATGCTGGGAGTTGTAGGACTTTTTTCTGTCTAAACATGCATAGGAGTGTGCCTATGCATGTTTAGACAGAACCCATCTTCCTAACAATTCTAAACGTATATCTCAAAAGACCCAGCTGGATTGAACCAGTTGTAAGTTTTGGATGCATACTGGGAAAGAAAGCAGTAAGGTAAGTTTATTCAGGTTGTCCCAACATGGTGCCCACATACCAAATTCTGTAGGGGTCACTCTTGAGCTACCAGAATATAGGGGTTTGTCAGACCTTCCTTCTCCTTGTGCTGCAATTCTGATGAAAATAAACTACCCCTCCAGTTAGTATTAACTTCTTAAGAACTCCAAAACTGCATGCCATGAATTTAATGTAACAAATATGTAGTTAGGGCCTTGTTTGCACGTCCATTCCTTAGAGGTTCTCACATTTTGGCTTTATCTAGCTTTCTTCACTCGGGGAAATGCATTATCACTTACTACAAATTCAAAATGGGGGTGTATGGATTTTATTTATTTTTTACTGTTTTAACTAGGAAATATTCCTGAGAGGATAAAATTCTTGTAAGGTTTCTTTTTCTGTATCCATTTTCTCATGTGATTGTACATTTATAAGAACTAATATTTGCAGGAAAATATCATGGATTCTTTTTTTACTTTGTGGTGACATTTCAATGGGAAAAAATGATCATGTAAAAGTAAACAAAAGGGACTATTTGTTATAATGACAAATGGCAGTCAGCAAGAACAAGCCATGACACAGAAGAGAATGTTGGCCTGTGGTCAAACCAGCCTTAGGTTAGAGGAGGGTAGATTTGAAGTGGCAGCCAGGAATGTATCAATGTGTACACAGACCAAATTGTATTTACTAGTAATCAGACTGAATATAAGAGTTTTCTCCACTTAGTTTGGATACTATCAATTTGCATATGTACTTCTCAAAAATACACCTGCAGTTGCTAAGGGATGCATGAGCTCCTTCTGGCTCTTTTTCAATCTGGTTTTTAATGTATGCCTTGAGTAAGTCATCAAAAGGAAGAATACCCACATTCTCTCAAGCAGTAGCCATATGACTCTACCCAACTCTTGTTAACCTGACTAATGAAGCAGCATCTTTTTAAAATATATATAGAGAGAGTAATCTAGATCTATGTAATGATTCATAAAGTTCTGTTCCTAGTTTACTCCTGTGATCTGTTTCACTATAAGGGGTTAAAGCAAGTGTTATCTGTCAAGCTCCATTTGGGGTTTTGCATGTATTATACATGGGAAGACACAAAAAGTTTTTTCTCTTTCTTCATGGACATCCTCCATCATACAATACTAGCCTAAATCTAACTTCATCACTGTATATTTAATATTACAATTTACATTCCAGGTCCAGTTAAAATCTCTCCGCTTTGCACAAGTATTCCCCTGTAGAGAAAGGGCATCTTATGTTGTGCAGACTTCTACTGTTACTTTCTACTGTTAGTTTTACCCTACCCTGTGCCTGCTTACCCTACCCTGTACCTGTTTGCATTCTCTTCCCCTCCTTATTGTTTTACTTTGATTTTATTAGATTGTAAGCCTATGCGGCAGGGTCTTGCTATTTACTGCTTTACTCTGTACAGCACCATGTACACTGATGGTGCTATATAAATAAATTAATAATAATAATAATAATAATAATAATAATAATAATAATAATAATACTTTATTCTTCTTGAACTGGCTTCTTATCCATTGTGCTAAGTCCACTTTGCTCCTATAAAGACATACTTGGTGAATCAAGAAAGCAGCCTGCTAAATCATTTCCAGATCTATACTTGGAACAATGCAACATAATGCAGGACTAAAGTAAATGCAAATGCTTGTCAAATATCTGTCTAGGAATCTGCAATAAAAATGTCACCATCCCAGAAGAAGAAAACTCATAGCAAAAATGGGGGGGGGGGGGGGAGAGAGAGAGACTGCAGCCAAATAAACAGTTTATTCCACATTGACATTTTTCTTTTTTAAAAAATGAAGAACTTAGCTTGGCAACACAATGCCAGGAATCTCAAACTCTTTACTCCCTTTCAATCTGCATCATCTTAAATTGCTAGGACTGTTTTAAACCATGATAAAAAGAATAGTTGCACCTTTCATATTAAGCCATATTCTGTGAGCTTAGACATCTTATTCAAAGCCTCTATAATGGATGGTAAGTTCTTCTGGTTCAAATGTATTTCAAAATTCTTCAGAAGCCTGATCAATGAAGCTGACCGGTAGAGCACTTGCATGCGAATGGCAATCAATGACAGCGATTTGTACATAACACTAAACCTAAGCCATGATATGGTTTGTTGAAATCTGGTTGTTGTTGCACGCAAAAAACCCACCCGCATAAAAAATTAAACCATGATTGTTAACCAGCTAGAAATACCAAAAAGAAGCATGGTTTTATATTGGCTTACAAAGTTATTGTGGCTTGTCATGATGTCTGAACACAGAATGTGGGTTATCCCTGGTTTGTTCATACTGCTATCCACCCTTAAACAGAGGCACCTGGCAAGAGCAGCCTGAAAAGAAAACCACTATGAAGGCTGGCAAAATCGGCAAGAGAGAAACACATCAAAAATGGGGGAAATTAGCTGTGGTTTGTTTGCTCATCTTCAAGACAATTAATGGCTAAAGTAACAAACTATGGGGTAGTGTTATATGTGAACACCTCCATAGTGTCTTGCAAAGCCTTGACAGCTATAACCAGTTATGCAGGGCAAGGCATTTATGGGAAGAGTGTCAGAAACATGCCACCATAGTTCAGATTTTTCCTATTGTGAGCTCTTTCCCCCATCCAAGCTACTTATGCTATCCTTACTAGCCACAGTAGACAAGAACCAGGAACAATATTGATTCCCATTTCAATTCTCCCTGCCTCTCTTCCTCCTATTCTAACTATCATCAACTGACTTTTCTTCACCCCTTTCACAACGTTTTGTGCCTGTCCTTTCATAGGCCCAGCGCTCTAAGAGATCACAGGCATAAGCTATATTACACATATATACACACACACTGTGTCATGTGTTACATTACAAGCACAGTGTGGGACATATGGATTAACCTCCCCTTTGCCTCAACCCTCTCCCTTCCTGATCTGTCCAAAGCTCAAGCTTTGAACGTTTTCGAATTTTCAAATGTTTCTACACATCTACACTGCTCTAGCTTCAGTTTAAAACAAAACTGAGCAAAATCAATCTGGTCGATATATCAAGTAATAAGCCTTACCCTACTGTGTTCTTATACAGAAAATTGCACACTTTTCATATGAGTTTCCTTGACACAACTATATTTTGTTGTAGGAGAAAAGATTTTTTATATATAAAATCTAGTATTATCCTCACAGGTGCATCAGCATATTAAGACTTAATATGACAGTGAATTGTTGTAGCAATCCATAGTTTAAAACATAGGAATTATCACGTCAAAACCTACATTAGGACTTTCTCATAAATAAAGGTATACATCTACATATGGACTACATGTATTGTTTCACTCCATCTATTTACTTTTTTTGAGATGAAAATGTAGAACAAGTCTAGGCAGACTTTAGGCTTAAGGGATCTGCTTTATTTTTTTGTTTTTAGTACAACCCCAAAGTCCACCAGGCTGGAGCAAAGTACAAAATAGTGGCCCAGGAGATAGACATGGGCTTAGTTCAGATATAACACTAAACCATAGTTTAGCATTATGAGAACAAAGATAAGAAAGCCTTGGATGTACACACTCCTTCTCGCCATTGCAGCTGCAGAGGAGGAATTCAGAAGCTTTGCTTCCATTTCTGATTAACCACAACTTGCCTTGTCACCTCAGCCCACCAAACTGTGGTTAATGATTTTTTTGTCACCCTATTCAAACCATAGTTTAAGAAGCTGGCTTGTTGCAATAAACTATAGTTAGGATTAACTACAGTGTAGAGTTTGGATGCAATGCCGGACTGTGGTTAATCTAAAATGGATGGAGGTCATTCTAAACTCTTATTTTTCAGCACAACAGAGGTAAGGGGCATATGCCCGGGGCTTACTATAGCTCATCCTCAAAGCTCTATATTTTGGTTTAGCATTACAAGCAAACCAGCTCATAAATTGAGCTTTAAGGAAGTGAATATCTCTGAGCAAAATGCTCAGCCAAGAATTTGCTCTCAGTGCTGCAAATGAGCTTACAGTCCTTCCGGACAAAGATCCACCTCTGATTCCCCCCCACCCTTCGGCTACTAGCTCCAGACTCAGCAGCCAACTTTTGTTCATTTGGGGGGGGGGGGGCTTTAGGTTGTTGCTGTTTTTAACCAATTGAACATCAGAAATCCTGGCTAATCTACTGCAAATCACCAAGAGATCTAGCAGTAGATTCAGTTCTACCTCATGCCACTCCTGATCTAGTGCACTTTTATAGACGGTGCTAACATTTCTAAATGTAAAGAATGACTAAACAATAGGCATGCTTTATATGTATCGAAGTTAATAATTATCAAGTTAGCTTTGTTGCCTTTAAAATGCATCCTGCCTGTATTTCATACTGCTTTAGAAATGGTGCCCAACAGACCATAGGCATTAGTCTGCCAATTTATTTTCATATAAAGATGAAAGGAAAGATAATTTAGTACATTATTTACCAATTGAAGGGTTACACTTCACCACATGTAACCCTACCTATATCCATCGTCCAAGAATGCCATAAGATCTACAAATGTTATACAGTAGCTGACTTTGTCAAAGCATACACCACTTTTCAAATTAACTCATTTTTCTACAAACTGCAGCAGCCAGAACAATGTTTAATGCAGTGTGGGGGGGGGTTTAAGTAAATAAATTTCTATTCTAGAGCAGCGACCTAAGTAATGCCAATGGATGTTAAGCAAATATCAGAGAACATCCATTGTTCAAAATCATGCAGGTATAATAGAAAAAATAACAGCCTGAGACCCTAGGTTACTGCTGACACATTCCCTGTAAAAATACCAATTTTTATCTTGCTGAGTACAGGGTACTCAGCAACAACTTAAGAGGGAGTAACCCCCAGCAGCAAAGCAACAAGAAGTTTGTGTTTTGCTTGCTATGGAAATAAGCTAAAATAAGTGAGTCGATTTAAAAGCAATGCAGCCCCTACTCCAAACTGCCCTTGTGTTTGTGAAATAACCACCCTGATCCATAGATTATAATGCACTGCTGGCACAAGAAGTCCATCTGGAGCAAGTGTCAATGTCGGGTTCTTTTCTGTGCTCATCTTAAGTGATATCACTCATTCTGGAGAAAGCCTTTGAATTTAAATGCTGATTAGTTTGCTATATCTATCTATTTGGCTCAATCCAAAGAAATCTCCATAATCTTCCAGCATATGCACACTCAGTACTCTAGCCGGTTCTGGGAGAAGGAATGTATTCTCAGGTAGTCCTCTTCTGCCCGCTTAGTCAATGAATTCCAGTCTATAAAGCATTTGATCCATTGATGCCAGCCCTAGGAATACCACGCACAGTTACTGCTTCATAACAACAACTCTGACATGAAATGAAACTATACTGTAGTTAATACTTTTTTCAGGACAGTTAAACCCTATTGATGCAAATGAGCTTACATCTGGTCTGGGACCACCTGATCCCATAGCGAAGGTGAAGCTTAGGAAGTGTGGACTTCATTAGTCCCTAGAGAGGAACCCAAAGCCTATGAAAAGATTTCCTAAAGGAAGAGCAGGGTGATCAGTTAATAAAGGGTCCTTCTATTACTAGTATTAAGTACAACAACAATTGTCTCAACTTCCCAACACTGTTTATGTCAGCCAATGAAACTTGACAATAATGATCAATCTTCATTTTGAGTGACTAATTACAATACTCTATATCTAGCTACTAAATGAAATGTAGCTGGATTTCAAGTTAATTTACATAATGTCCCCATGGAATCAAGCACAAAGTAACAATAGCTTAGACCAATTCCATTAATAACTATGAATACACTGCTACACTGAGTCTATTTTCACATCCTGTAATCATTCAACAGGAAACACCAGGTTAAAGGTTCAACTTGTGCTTTGAAAAAGAAAAGAAAAAAGCTTGAAATTATTAATTAATCTGGTTTAGCCTGAGGCAGAAACTTCAGGACCTTTGCGACCTTCTAACATGCCATAGCGTCTGATATTTAAATCTTGAATGTGTTTGACGATGGTGTGGTCAACATTAAACAAAACCATAATGTGGGAAGTACTATTAAGATATTAAGTCAGGAACTATAACAACTAAAATTGGTCTGATGGTTGTGGGCTTAAGACAGAGCAGTTGGAACATTTTGAAATTGAGATTTGTTATTTTATGGGCTTTACATTTTTCACTTCAGCTTTAAAGATCCTTAAGATGGTTTTCTTTCACTCTCCTACTTTACTTTTTGAAAAATCCCATTAGACATTTCTGTATTTCTACACCAAGAATATCTAATTTAATTTAATGTTACCAATTAGTGGTGGGTGAAGGACAGCAGTAATTAACCCAAATGAAGTTTGCACTGTATACTAGTCTACTCAGAAGTAATTCCCATTGATTTCAACAGGTCTTACTCCTAGGAAATGGCTATAAGATTGTGGCCAAATTTACTGAAGTAGTTTTACAACGATATCATAAATGCAGTTTGTGAATCTACTCACTAAGCAAAGGGGGAACTCTGGCTATTCTTGACTATGGAAAGATAGTGTGAACAAAAACTTCTGGTCTAACACTCTTTTGACTGGAAGGAGCCTTTAGAGACATTTTCCGTCCACAGCCATAGCAATCCAACAATGTCCATCATCTTTTTGGATAGGTTTGTAAAAAGGAAGGCCTCTGAGAAAACCTGTTAGTAGCTGGGACTGACTTCCCTTTGTCATCATGACCTTGGTCTTTATCAGTTAACTGTTGCCATTCTGTTATCCAACAAACTCTTCCTAGAAAGCAACTCGTTATTCCAAGCAATTGGTTTCAAGACCTTGTAATAGCTGTCTTAGCAGTACGAAAGAGGAGTTTCTTTCAGAAAATGTCTTCTTTCATATGAAAACTGGAACTCACTTAAGTCTTTTGTAGAAAGCCAGCTGACAACTAGTAAAGGGAGACAGATTTGTGTAAGGGATGTAGTATTAAGGATGGATCCAGAAGATATTTATGTACCACCATCTTGAATCCTGGCAAGGTTTATAAATCACACAGGGAGCCAACAAACATAGAACAAGCTCCCTGCTTCATACCTATGCCCTCCAATGCATGGAAGGCAGCAGAGCTAGAGACCAATGGATCTAGCCTTATTCTCCTCTCACACACAAATATAGTTGCACAATGGTGAATGTCCAAATAGGATTACAGAGTACATGCAATAGAGAGACATAGTTGGACCTGACTCCAAATGTTTCAAGTATTTGCTTGAAACATTATGGTGGTTAAAGTAAGGCATATGTGGAGATGGTGGAAATAAGGTGAATCATAATCTTGTTTTGCAGATCTTCAAGGTCTCTCTAACCTTCACAACTGAATAGGACAACTCAAGAGAGTTCTTCCAGCGCAAATCTCAGAAATGTATTTGTTACTGCTTGGCATGCAGGTGCTCTGGTTCTACTTCCTCCACACACACACACACTAAATAAACTGTTTATTGTGGACAGAATCCCAGGACAGTGATACAGCACAGTCACTTGTTTGAATCTAAAGCTGTCATTTTGCATTTCACTCCTAGGTTTAGGTTTAAATGCCAGGATGTGACTGATAAAGATCAGCAACCAATAGACCTATTGTCACAACACTAGAAATGCATATACGGTATTTGAAAGCACAGTGGGTTCAATCCAGACTTATTTAAACTTAAGAGTAGTTCCACTGAAAGTTATGGGACAGAATACAAAGATTTGCTGCCTTTATTGAAAACAAATGAGGCCCTTCAACATGCACTGTGCAAACCAACTCAAGAAACAGCAAATGGAAAGAGCCTGATTCAGCATCAAAGAAGACAACACCCAATGAGAGCACTTTGGATTAAGTACTGGCAAAGGCAGATGACATGTAGATTGCACAATTGAGGGACCACTTCTCGGGAGGCACCAACAGAGGACCTGTGAACCCATATAAATAACCACCAGGCCTGAAGTTTAGAGCATCGTCAATCCTTGACAGTATTTTAGGTTCTGGACTAACAGGAAAGGTGAGAAAAAGCTTCCTGTTTGCACTGAGACTTTGAAATAGTATGATTCTTTTTATGTTCTTATTGTTGCTCAGACAGATCAAATGCCAATCTAGTCCAGCACTCCACATTTCAATAAAAGCATTATGAATATTGGTGGTTTTATTTTTTAATTCCTTTTCTAATGATCCTCAACTTGAAGTGTTTCTCTGTCAGAGCTATCATGGCATCTATGACAATTCATAATCAAGTCACCAGCACTGACTCAGACCCCAACAGTGCATAGGTAAAGGTGGGATTTTGGCCTCCAGTATGCATCATTTTATGTTTGCTTGCAATGAACCTCAGTGAACCCCAGATCCATAGTTGGAGACATCCTTTTAGAGGTCTTCATTGGTTTTTGGTTTGTTTACCATCTACATGAAACCACTGGGGGAAGTCATTAGGAGGTTTGGGCTGAAATGTCATCATTATGCTGATGATACTCCGCTCTACCTCTTGTTTCTATCTGCACATTGCAGGGAGGCTGTGGAACACCTGACCCAGTGTCTGGAAGCTGTTAGGGATGGATGAGGGTGAACAAACTGAAAATTAATCCAGACAAGACAGAGGTACTGTGAGTTGGAAACCAACTACTTCGCATGGAGGTTTACAAGTGGACTTAGATGGGGTTGCACTCCCCCTAAAAGACCAAGTACGCAGTCTGGGAGTCCTCCTGGATTCTAACAGGGAAAGCCCAGGTGGCTAGTGTCCAGGAGTACATTCTACCAGCTTAGGCTGGTACGCCAGCTACAGTCCTATCTGGACAGGATGGACCTTGCCTCAGTCATCCATGTACTAGTCACATCCAGGCTGGACTACTATAATGTGCTGTACATAAGGCTTCCTTTGAAGTCAGTTCAGAAACTTCAGCTGATGCAGAATGTGATCACCTGAATATTGGTGGGGGCGAGGTGATTTGATCATATGATGCCTATAGTACGCCAGCTGCACTGGTTCCCAGTGTGTTTCTGAGTCCAATTCAAAGTGCTGGCTTTGATCTTTAAAGCCCTAAACGGTTTGGGACCAAGCTACTTGAAGGACCACTTTCACCCTTTATCAGCCTGCCCGCATTACTTTAAGATCAGAAAGAGAGGCCTTTCTCAGTTGCTCACCCATGAGAGCAATTAGGTGGGTGATCACACATGAGTGAGCCTTCCCTGCAGTGGTCCCATACTTTTGGAACAAGCTCCCATCAGTGGTCCATCATGCACCATCCTTGCAGGCTTTTAAGAAGGCAATGCAAACATTATTTTACCATAGCCTTTTCAAGATAGGACTGCTGTTGTTGCTGTTATTGTCGTTGCTGATTTTATTGTTGGATTTTATTCCTTTTAACTGATATTCAACTTAAGTTTATGTTTTTATTGCTTTTAATATATTAACCATTTTTATGCTTTGTTTTAAGCCACCTTGCAAGGGCTTCTGCCCTGAAAGCTGGCCAATAAATGTTATAAATAAAAAAAATACATAAATATTGTTTTAACTAGACTTATTACTGATGATGCAGCATTTCCAGTCACTGGTTGTACCTTGCTCACTCATCTTTTTAACGAACCTAGACTGAATTCACTGTTTATGTTCATAACTGATCACAAGCTTCTGGGCATGCATGTTCTCTATCTAAGCAATGTCATTTCTGTGCAAGCACTGGGTTGGTTAGATTAACCTGTTAATTTGCCTAATCTGGCATTTCTGCCTACGTACTGGTTGGATTAAGCAGGAATCCTAGTCTTATCCTCCTGGAATTTCCCTTTTAAAGCCATCCAAAGTGGTTCCTATCACTACATTTTGTGGAAGTGAAATCCATAGCTTTAACTATAGGCTGTTGAAGAAGTATTTCCTTTTATCTGTCCTGAATCTCCCACCAATCAGCTTCATGGAATGACTCTGAGTTCTAGTATTATGAAAGAGGGAGAAAAATGTTTTCCTATCCACTTTCTCCACACCATTTATAATTCGGTACACCTCTATCATGTCTTTCTTAAAGTCCCAGGTGTTGTAACTTTTCCTCAAAGGTCAATAACTCCAGTCCTTAATGGGTTTAGTTGCCCTTTTCTGCACTTTTTCCAACTTTACGATATCCTTTTTTTTTAGGTGTAGAGACCAGAACTGTACACAGTATTCCAACTGGGGTCACACCATAGATTTATATAACAGGAATTTTATTTTCGAATGACTTTTTTCTTTGTTTTTATTGAAAGGTCTTTGTGGGGGTAGCACTTGGGTGAGAAGAAGAAAAACATGGGCCAGTATTTTGCACACAGCTGCAATTAAAGAACAGAATTCAACCTACTGAACGATTCAGAGTCTATGCAAAGGTGAGGAATGCAGACTTTCTAGTGAATAGGTGGCATGACCAAAATAAAACAAAAAACTGCAAAACCCCAAACCTGCAACATGAACCAGCAAGGCATTACATAAAGCTTATCTAGGTGATTTTTTTCACACTGTTTTAATGCCTTTCTTTTTGCAAGCCACTTTCTATATGACCACACCTGATTTATAAACACACCTTAACAATTTCTGCAGTATCTCCACTACTTACTACTACTCTTTTTCTTTTCTTTTTTGTAAACCACCCAGAGAGCTTCGGCTATGGGGCGGTATATAAATGTAAATAATAATAATAATAATAATAATAATAATAATAATAATAATACTCTGAATCTCTGATGTTGAATAAAAGGCAGAAATAGCAGGGAGGGGAATCAAAATGAAGTATGCATGCAATTTTGTTTTCCACTTTGGAGTAAAACATTTGGGTTATGAGAAAAACTCTATCATTACACAAAAGCCATCTTACTTCATCTTAATAACGGCATACATGCCATAATGGGACACTTTTACTCCCATTCTTATTAACATCATCTCACTGATCTCACTGCTACAAGAAATTATCCAAAACGTGTTGGATGTAGTATTTAAATAGTTGTGTTGGATTGAAAAAGAAATCACCACACGACGAGGGATGTAATATATGTGAAATACTCTATGGAATCTTATAAGCAGTTCAAGAGACTTGGGACTCACTTCAGTAGACTCACTGAAATAAATGGAAATTAGTTGTGATTAACCTAAGTTACACTGGGTTTACTTTTAAGTATGATGAGTTCTAAATCCAACCCTATGATCCAATTTGAAATATAAATATTTTCCTATGTAAATCAGAGTGGGCAGAAAGTAGATGTTTGGGACTTGGAATCAAGCATGGGCAACGCTCAGAAATGTTGGGAGTTGAAGTCAATTTCTGCTCTCATTTTGGAGTAAATGATAATCATTTTGAGTTGAAAAGTGATCCATAATTTAGATTCATCATATAAAGATGAACACCTACAGAAGACTGTTTCAATATACTCAAATCCAATGGGAAGTTGATCAATTGAGTATTTTTTAAAAACCATCAAGGAAAAAGGGCAAGGATCAAGTTAATACTCCTGCTGAAGTCAACAAGATTCATTTCTAAATAGGTGTGTTTGCATTGTAGTCTGAAAACACAATGCTATATGTCTGCTCAGATGTAAGTCCTACTTGTGTTCCATGGAGCTGATCTCAGGTAAAAGTGTAGCATAATTCCACTTAAATCCTAGCACTTCAAATGAACAGAGATATGAAGCTGGCTGTAACGGAGAAAGCAAATATACAGTTTTCATGCTCAGTACCTAAACAGGACAACTATATAATTTCGAAAGAATTACACTATTCTACTTTTGAGAAAGAAGCAGAATTTACAGAGTTAAGATGTATATTGGGAACGTTATATAATTAAAAACAGCTTAAATTTTAAAAACAAATATACCCTATTTCTTCGATTCTAAGATGCACTTTTCCCCCCATATAAACATTTCTAAATTATTATTTATTATTATTATTATTTATTTATATAGGACCATCAATGTACATGGTGCTGTACAGAGTAAAACAGTAAATAGCGAGACCCTGCCGCATAGGCTTACATTCTAATAAAACCATGATAGAACAATAAGGAGGGGAAGAGAAAGCAAACAGGCACAGGGTAGGGTAAACAGGCACTAGGTAGGGTAAAACTAACAGTATAAAGTCAGAACAAAATCAAGTTTTAAAAGCTTTAGGAAAAAGAAAAGTTTTTAGCTGAGCTTTAAAAGCTGCGGTTGAGCTTGTAGTTCTCAAATGTTCTGGAACAGCGTTCCAGGCATAAGGGGCAGCAGAAGAAAATGGACGAAGCCGAGCAAGGGAAGTAGAGACCCTTGGGCAGGCGAGAAACATGGCATCAGAGGAGCGAAGAGCACGAGCGGGGCAACAGTGTGAGATGAGAGAGGAGAGATAGGAAGGAGCTAGACAGTGAAAAGCTTTTTAGGTCAACAGGAGAAGTTTATATTGGATTCTGAAGTGAATTGGAAGCCAATGAAGAGATTTCAGAAGTGGAGTTACATGGTCAGAGCGGCGAGCCAAGAAGATGATCTTAGCAGCAGAGTGGTGAACAGAAACCAACGGACTGATGTGAGAAGAAGGAAGGCCAGAGAGAAGAAGGCTGCAGTAGTCCAACCGAGAAATAACCAATGCATGAACAAGAGTCTTGGCAGAAGAGACAGACAAAAATGATCGAATCCTGGCAATATTATACAGGAAAAAACAACAGGATTTAGCTACTGCCTCAATATGAGGAATAAAGGAGAGCGAGGAATCAAATATAAAGCCAAGACTATGAGCTTCCTTGGCTGGAGTAAGCATAACATCATTGACAGTAAGAGAGAATGAGAGATGAGGAGAAGGTTTAGGAGGAAAAACAAGCAATTCAGTCTTTGCCATATTAAGTTTCAAACGACGATGAAGCAAACAAGCTGAGATATCTGAAAGACATGCCGAGATACGATCGTGAACATCAGGAGAAAGATCTGGAGATGAAAGATATAATTGTGTATCATCGGCATACAGATGATATTGGAGGCCATGAGATTGAATAAGATTACCCAAGGGCAACATGTATAAAGAAAACAACAACGGACCAAGCACCGAGCCTTGGGGAACCCCTACTGAAAGGGGAAAAGAAGAAGACGAGCTGCCATTAGCCAACACGCAAATGGGGTGCGTCTTAGAATCGCGGGTGTGTCTTAGGATTTTTTTTTCTGTTGGTGGTACTGAAATTAGTGTGCGTCTTACAATCGATGGCGTCTTACAATCGAAGAAATACGGGTAATATATTATAGTTCCCCCCCCCCCCGACATTTCATATCTTCTGAGATGGTCCTGTCCAGTATTTTTTTTAAAAAAATTCATGGGGAAAGATATTTGTCTAAACAACCCCCCCTTTTTTTTTTACAGGAATCAATTTCCACTGTACAATTAGCTTATGCCTTTACAGCATAATCCTAAACACGTTCACTCAGAAATAAATTCCACTAAGTTCAATGGGACTTATTTCCAAGTTAATGGGCATAGGATTTCCACTTAAAATAAGCCACGTCTACATTCCAGAATTCTGCAATCCATTGTTGCATCTATTATTAGTGTAGCAACTCCCAATTCAGAATGGCTTTGAGTTGATGGCAGTGATCTCTACCTATAAAGCTAGAAGTATGTGTGTGGGATGCATGTCTGGAAATGTTTACCCACTTCCAGATGAGTTAGAAACTTGAAATTTGGCACGCTGATAGGTCTGGCTCTACAATGCACCAGAAAAACGTAACAACAAGAAATTTTGAGTTTTAGGAGCTTTTAAAGAATTTAATTAAAAAATTAGGCTTTCACCTACAACTCCCAGCATGCCTTGGCAGAACTCCCAGCATACCTTTGGCGGCCATTGTGAGTGCATGGGCAGGTGGCCACTGAGTGCCTTTCACAACCCAAACTCCTAAGGTCAGTCTTGAGCAGTCAACCCAATTCCACATAAAAGGAAACAACCCACATAAATGGGCTGTGTCCATTTGCGGTGCCTCCTACCACCTGCTGTGCATGATCTTAAAATCATAACTAGATACAACAGCATGACTTTGAGAGGCCGAAGTCTAAACATGCTCTAAGGCATCCCATTCTGATAGTGCATGCCCAGAAACAGGCTCAGCAAAGGGGGGGAGTGCCCAGCCCAGGGCCAGCCCTTCAGTACAGGCTCCTGATGAAGCACTTGGTGGGCGAGAAGCACAGGCCAAGGCAGTCCCAGCAGGACTTGGCTGGAGCTGGGCACGTCCACTGACAGTCACTTACCTCCCCTACTCAGCGATGCTACTCCTCAATGCTCCATCGAGGAGCAGTAACGGCAACGAGAGGAGGGAAGCGCCTCTAAGAAGACATGGGCACCTGTGGGCTGCCAAAGGCATGCTGGGAGGTGTAGCTTTGGCATGTAGAGTGGCTGATTTTAAATAAAGTATGGGTGAGCAAATCAGGTTACTATCTCTCAATCCTAACTCAGCTCAAACTTTCCTGACTGTCTTTGTTCTCCTTCTACCTGACTTTCTTCAGCTGCCACTCACCCAGCCCACCATTCCATTCTAGCCTCAACTAACTGTCATTCCTCCAGTCACACTTCTGTTTCAATGGGATAGTCAGGCTTTTACATAAAAATCATAAATTTTATTCAATAATTTCTGCATCTGTCTTGGAATGTTGTGCTTTAGTTATAACAGGAAAAAACCATAGCATAAAAAAAATCTCATCAAGTTAAAAGGTCTTGTAAAATAAATTTTAAAAAATCACTTGGCACTGGAAATGCATTAATGCAGTCACTAGGCAAGCCTGACTGGGGGGTGGGGTGGGGTAATCCATAAGCAGGATGCCGCAACTAAGAAGGCCCACTCTCCAGTTGTCTCCCACCACATGTCAAATGGTGTTCAAAGATTAACATATTGTTCAGGGACTTAGGCTTATGCCTACAACTCCCAGCATGCCTTGGGCAGTTTAATTTCTTTAAAACTTAACTCACAGGCCTAGCACTGGCCTACTACTTTAAGATGATTATTACCTCACAGACATGTATCTCGGGGGGGCCGAGCAACACCGATTATATCAGCTATTTATACATAAATAACTACATGAACGTACCTGAACTGACCTCATAAACTTTTTAACTTCCTAAAGGCGCAGTCCTGTTGTTTACGCCCTTGATGCTCGTACATATCCGAACTTCGACGCTTATGAGCATCCACTGCAGAGCAGGAGGGAGGCGGAGACAACCATCACCTCCCCACTCGTCCCATGCTGCATTTTCACTAGATGGGCTTTTTTGCCCATCTAGTTGGGGTGTTTCAGAGGGGGAGGGAAGGAGGCTGGAGTGTTACATCTGAACCATGGCTTTATGTAAATTACTGTGAAAACGTGAGCCAGACTAGAGACTCAGAGATATCGCATTGGATATCCTATCTCAGAAGGCTGCTTCCCCATAAGAGAACATGTGACAATGCATTTTGCTGAAGGGTGTCCTTTTCAACCACAAGATGAGTAAGAGGTGAAAAGCTAGACCTATTAATCCTCTCCATGTTTAAAGCCCTATAGATTTACAAATCTAAACAAGGCACTCTTTTCAACTCACGTCAGTGGCCAGGACACCGAGTAAGATTTTTCACAGTGATCAAAAGAAGGAAGCTATCCAGAAATGAGAAGTACATTTCAAACCTTAGGCTATGAGCAAACACAATAGGATAATTCTGCTGAAGAATGCCATGTCAAATTGACTTCACCAAGACTCCTGTAAATGGGAAAGACATACAAACAATATCCAAGCCCAAATTTATCCCATACAGAGTCTTTCTCCATAAGGATAGAAGTTCTCCAACACTACTGCCCTGTAAATTAACTGTAGTTTCAATGATTTAGTACATCTACTCATTCTGCCAAAGTTGCAGGATTTACACCAAGGTGTTTTTCCTAATTCAATGTTTACTGCTCTTGTTCTCTTGCCCCAGCATGCCTTGGATTTGGAAATTAACTTTGCTTTTGCCTCAACTCTCAGGTCTGCCTGAATGGGTCATCTCAACTGCAGGCCCCTTGGATGCTGACCTTTGCTAGCCTTTGGGCACAGACCTTGCCACCTTCTTTGAGATTATTTGGAAACTTGATCTTCTTCTTGTTTCGACTTGCTCTGCCTCCAAATCTGCTCCAATAATGACTCTTGCTTGTCTTAAGTATATGGGCATGATAATTATCCCTTTTTAGTTTGACAAGTCCAACACAAAACTGAATGACCTCACTACCTGAGCTTTTATTTGCAATGGCAAAAATGACTTGCATAGCATACTTCACTGTGGAAGGTATCTTTTTTGCCACCACTAAAGGCCACTTCCAAAATTATGTTCCTGTACTTGGGTTCTTAAAACACAAGGGAGCATATGGAGGAAAGGAGCCAGCATGCAAATTTTGGCAATGGGTGAAAGGCAAGTCAAAAATATAATAAAATAGGACTCAGCAACTAGAGGTCACCAGGCCAAAATTGTCCCCCTGAGGCATTCTAGCCGCCTACCAGCAGCCAACAAATGGTATGAGGAAGTAGCAGGGGCTGTTTTAATAGGCCTTGCTGGCAGTCCACTTTAGGTAGTGGGACTAGAGGCTGGCCCACCACTCTCCACTCCCTCAATGAGATACTCTTGTAAACTCGTCACAAACTTAAAGCTTAAATGCTAGATGACATGCTAAGCCACAGTGGTTAAGCATTTTGAGCTAAACATTATGGCTTAGCATGTTGTGTGAACTATGACTTAGCATGTCATGTGAACCATTCCTAACCATAGTGGCTACCTAACCGCAGTTTAAACACCCTCACTGACCATTTGCTGCAAAAGACTAACCATGACTTAGGCCGTAGCTAGACCTAAGGTTTATCCCAGGATTGTCCTGGGGTCAAACCTGTTCATCTAAGTGCCACACAGGGCATCCAGCGCTCAGGCAGGTACGAACCCAGGATGATCCTGGGATAAACCTTAGGTCTAGCTATGGCCTTAGTGTGTTGTCTGAACAGGCCCTTCCTCTCATCTGACTATTAGGGTGTTTCCTTAGTACATTTCAGAGAAGCAGCTCTCACATAAGGCTTCAGTGATGAGCTGAATTCAGAGCTTGGGAAGTTTCCATGTTTCATATGAGGGTAGGAAATTAGGCCTGTTAATACAGAAGTGAACGTGTGAACCTAGCCTGTGGAAACACTTCTGTTTCTCCTCCACTCCACACTTTATAAACCTTTTCATCATGATTAAATTTGGGCAGTTCATTTGAATTAGTTCTACAATAGCTTGAGAGGCAATTAGGTGACTTCTCCAATTCTGTTTCACCACCAAGACTTCCATGTGCTCACACATTTCCCACCTACTCTAATGAACTGAACAGAGCTTCTGGTCAGCATAGCATTGGCACAATTATTTTTTAAAGGACGTGCTAACTTTCCGACCGTGGTAGAGGAAGGCAGCGGCTAACTTTGCCAACAATATGCTTAAAACTGTGCGGTATGGAAACAAACCTCCTTGTTGACTCCAATTAATTTTGTGTGTGGTCTCAGAATAGCAGAGATCACCTTCAAAAAGAAGGATCTGCTAAGAAAGCTGGAATAGTCCATTCCGTAAAATTGCATATTGCAACTCCATATACTCATTCAGGAGGTGAACACAAAAAGCAGGGTGGGAGACAAACAGGTGGTCTTAAGTGCCTGTATTTTATTTTCCAGAGTAGCCACTTGGGTGGTCCTCTTGAACAGCTTATGTATGGGATCACCTCTAGCTCAGCCACACTTAGAAACAGATGTGCTCTAGTTCCTAGGTCTGGGAAATTAAAAGGGTGCCAACCATTGCTGCCAGCAAAGGCAAAGCATAATGCTTCATTGTAGGGTGAATGATGGACCATGGGGCATACTGAAAGGTCTTCAGTGATGAAGTACTGTACACTACACTTGTGCAAACCTCCAGCAAGGGCTCCACTCTCCACATAAATATCTGCCCAAGAATAAAAATATCCCTTGTTCTGCACCAAGGACCAAAATGAAAAATACAGCTCAGAAGGAAAGTTATACCTTAACATGTTTTTCAGCACCAGAACTCAAGTCTGGATATCAAAATGTAAAGAAGAGAACACCACTAAGCCTATGCAAATTGGACTTTGCTCACCCTTCAATAACCATCACTAGCCCAACCATACCTTGAAATTTGGGTTGGGGCATGCAGATCAGCTTTTAGGGCTTCCTATACCTCTTAATTTCCTTATTTAATTAGAGTTCATTAACAGCATAATCATATGTCTACTCAGAAATTTCAGTGAGGTTTAGTCCCAAGCAAGTGGGCATAGGACTGAAGCCTAATATAATTTCTAAGTCCTAAAGACATCAAGAAGGAATATCCTGGCTAGCTAAATGGGTAATGAGAATATGGAAATCTCAAATTACAATTCCAAATAGCTCAATTTCCCTCAATGCAAGATCCTTGCTGACTATAAGTAAACCAGTCCAACGGAAAGCATTTAACACTAAAAGCTGGGTCCTATAGCCTACCATATGGAGATAGACACCAGAAAAAAAATTCTGTTACTTTGGGTACATTTTTTAATATAAAGCTATTTGATTCCTTGAATATCCATTATCTAATTAGTGAATGGTCCTTTGAATACCAAACTATTTAACTGTTATTGTCTAAGGCCCAGTTTATATCTCCATGTTCTATTTATTTATTTATTTATTTATTGCATTTCTATACTGCCCAATAGCTGAAGCTCTCTGGGCGGTTAACAAAATTATATGGTGCTCATGGTGGCATTACCAAGCTATCGCTTATTTCCCCAAGCAAGTGTGATGTGCTGCCAAGACACAGACCCAGTTTGTGCATCACAACTACGCAGGGTTTAAACAAACTGCCTGCTGCCCCGCCAATGCTACATCCCTGGTTTATCATGATGTCCAAACCCAGAACACTGGGTTGTTGATGGGGGGAGAGGAGGCAAACAACCCAGAGTTTCATGGATTGAAACTCTGGGTTGTTCATCCCCCAATAACGCAGAGTTCCAGGGTCGGACATCATAATAAAACACCTTGTGTTATTATAACGGAATGGGTGTGTGGCTGAGAACCAGCCCGATCACTTGCTCCAACTTCATTTTTAACAACTCACAGTTAATGGGTTGTGTGAATTGAGTCATAGTGTAAGAATGGGTCACTGGATGTGTGATGTGCAAACTGGGTCACAGTACAGTAAAAGTTCACTGGATTTTTGAAGGGCAGGCTGAGCCAAAAGGTGGCAATTTGTATTAAAAGATCAGTCACCAATACCAAATAAAGGAAGCCTACTCAACTGACACAGACTTTACCATACAGTAGCAGAACAAATTAGCATGAAAAATTGTTTTTATGTGGCAAAAGAACTGGCATGTCATATATGGTTAAGTTAGAAGAACAGTGAGATGACAAGTTGCCTATCTGGGGCATAAATAGATGTTATGCGATACATGGGGTTGCTATATTTAAAAAAAATGGCACCTACATGTCATTCTTTCCCTCCCCCACTATAATTCATTAAACAAAAAACTTACGGTTTACAAAACAATGTTAAGGCTGTACAGTTTTCAACCAAGCATCAAAAAGCAGGAAAATGGGAGTTAAGGCTCACAAACCTTAATGCTGCATCCTCCCTAAGGAGGCAGAAAGTGCCACTGAAATTCTCATTCTCCCAAAGCAGATAAACCATGCGGACAGGATGGAAAATATGACATGCAGAGGTGACTGTGGGGTTGTGGAAACTGATGACAAACAACTTAGGGCCATCTACTTCTCTTTTTTTGTTTAGAGCAGCCCTTCCCCAACCTAGTGCCCTCCAAAGGTATTGGACTACAATTCCCATCATTGCAAATCAGTATGTCCCATGCCAGGGAAGGAGGAAGGCACTTAAAGACACTTTATGTCTTTTGAAATTGTTAGGACTTGCTTCTGAGTAAGCAGGCTTTATTAGCCCAACACTAAAACCTTAGCATTGCATTCTAAACCAACAGAAGAGTCCCATTCTTCCTGAACCCAAGCACTGGATTGCACGCTTCTACAAAAGAAAGACTGTGGGTGGAAGCTTTATTTCTATGGGATGGAAATGATGCAGAGAATAGATTAGCCTTCCCTTTGCTTTCAGCACTGGGGTGGTGGTGGATCTTCCTTAACTACAACCAACCTCAGGATGGTTTCTCTACGGGCAAATGATGTCCTTAGTTTCCTTATATGCAATTACTATCCTGTTTCCCTATGGGCAAGCATTCTATGGGGAGGTATATTTTCCCTATGGACATGTATTATCCTATGTTTCCCTATGGGCAAGTACTGTGATTTGTTTTAGTATGTCCCCCTATTATTTGTCCTGAATCTCCCACCAATAATCTTCATGGGAGCCATGGTCCCTAAATACACAGAGCTCCAGACAGCCTTAAGTAAAGAGGCACTACTGTGCCACTTTAAATAACCAGTAATACTTAACCTTCAATATGTTACCAACATTTTAGGTATTTCAATGCATTTGCCACCCAATAATGTGGAATGGGGGGATGGAAACTCACACCATCAGTTCAAAGCCCAGGATAATGTTTACTGCATCTCATGGAGGGAGTCAAGACACAGGGATGTCATTTTCAGCAGCAAATCTCTCCATACTATTCTCCTTCTACTGCCATCTTCAGGAAGTGAGTATTAAAAACCTTGAATATAGAATAATACAGGAGGATCATGAACCAGCCACATACAGGCAGACTGAAGTTAATGTTTGAGAAAGTTGATCTTCTTTAAATAAAAAAACAGAGGGGCCAGTGCAAATACTGAAGGATTGGTGAAATGTGACCAAAGCAATGAGAAAGTCGGGTTACACTGGCAACAGCTGTGGATAGTTTGGAGAAGAGAGAATCAACATCCTTCACAGATTACATCGGTTCTCAAAGCTTCAAGTTTCACACCTCCATATTAAATAAAATGCCAAAAAGTTACAAATTAAATTCTAGTAACACAAAAAAGGAGAAATGCCAGTTTGCTGGCCAAATGACTATTCAACCCAATGGTACTTAATTTCTGGGAAACATACATTACTTTTATTGTCAATTGGCTCCTACTTTTAAAGAGTTCCTAGACATTAATGGGCAAGTGGATTGCAAAGCCTGTAGGCTTTTCAAATATGTTCTCCAGAACAGTTCCAAAATATCTGAGGAAATATTAAAATAATCATACATTTAAATTAAAGAAGTAGACACATCATTTTGCCTTTTTCCCCTGAGAGTTTTAGAAGGAATAAATTTAATATTCAAGAAGAACAAACTCAGTTTTGTAGTATTCATAAAGGGTGAAAGATGCAAATAAAAGTATAACAACAAAATATACATGACTGGGAAAAGTTTGTGCAACTTAAATATCTAACATGGCATGGTATGTTTTGCAGATTATTGCACCAGTATTAATTCATAGCGGTCACATTTCTTAGCCAAAGTTTAAAAAATCTCAAACATAGGGCTAGGTGCGAAATTAAAGAGGAGAACTCCTCAAATTCACTTCTCTAACTTCTAGACATAAAAATCTTTATTACATTTTTCATATCTGATATAATGAAATTGAAATGAAAAACGTTCCTAACAAGTTCCAATTTAGCGTTCAGTGTTTGAAATTTGGTACGACTAGAAGGTTGCATATATACTACTTTAGCTACCTCAGTATCCACTAACAATCTGCATTCTCTAGAAAAGAGAGAGCCATCATAAGAGATGGTGCTTCTCTTCCATTTGTAGATCACAGTGTGAGCCAATGTGGAGTAGTGATTAGAGTGTTGGACTGGGACTCAGGCGATCCAGATTATAGTTCCCACTCAGACATGAAGCTCTCTAGTTGACTTTGGGCCAGTCACTGACTCTCAGCCCAACCTACTTCATAGGGTTGTTGTGAGGATTAGATATCACCTTGGTTCCTTGCAAAAGGTAAAAAGGTAAAATATAAATGTAATCAATCAATCAATCAATCAAATAAATCACATATGCTACCTAGGCATTTCGCAGGACTAGAGCTTAGCCTGGACTCCTAGGTGGCAATTGTGACTATAATTGCATTTTTATCACCTTTTAGACCTACAATCCTGAGTTTGAAGGTGAAATCTTCAAACTCAATAGCTCAGCATACTCAGTCCATTAAGGAATCTTCAACTAACTATCCAAAGTAGGTATTAAAGCCCAATTGACCTTACCCAAATACTTGCAATTGTAAAAACTCCAGTATTATTATTATTATTATTATTATTATTATTATTATTATTTATTTATATAGCACCATCAATGTACATGGTGCTGTACAGAGTAAAACAGTAAATAGCAAGACTCTGCCGCATAGGCTTACAATCTAATAAAATCATAGTAAAACAATAAGGAGGGGAAGAGAATGCCAACAGGTACAGGGAAGGGTAAGCAGGCACAGGGTAGGGAAAAACTAACAGTAGAAAGTAACAGTAGAAGTCTGCACAACATCAAGTTTTAAAAGCTTTAGGAAAAAGAAAAGTTTTTAGTTGAGCTTTAAAAGCTGTGGTTGAACTTGTAGTTCTCAAATGTTCTGGAAGAGCGTTCCAGGCGTAAGGGGCAGCAGACGAAAATGGACGAAGCCGAGCAAGGGAAGTAGAGGCCCTTGGGCAGGCGAGAAACATGGCATCAGAGGAGCGAAGAGCACGAGCGGGGCAATAGTGTGAGATGAGAGAGGAGAGATAGGAAGGAGCTAGACCGTGAAAAGCTTTGAAGGTTAACAGGAGAAGTTTATATTGGATTCTGAAGTGAATTGGAAGCCAATGAAGAGATTTCAGAAGCGGAGTAACATGGTCGGAGCGGCGTGCTAAGAAGATGATCTTTGCGGCAGAGTGGTGAACAGAAACCAACGGGCTGATGTGAGAAGAAGGAAGGCCAGAGAGAAGAAGGTTGCAGTAGTCCAACCGTGAAATAACCAGTGCATGAACAAGCGTCTTGGCAGAAGAGACAGACAAAAATGATCGAATCCTAGCAATATTATACAGGAAAAATCGACAAGATTTAGCTACTGCCTCAATATGAGGAATAAAGGAGAGCGAGGAGTCGAAGATAACGCCAAGGCTACGAGCTTCCTTGACCGGAGTAAGCGTAACATCATTGACAGTAATGAGCCTATAAGATTGACAGTAATCTTATAGGCTCATTCCAGAATGTGCTTTTCTACCAATTTAAATGGAAAAAGCAGTCATATCATGTATGAATAAACCCTTTTATTATTTAACTGATAAACATTCACAGAACTCTCACGTATCAGGTTCACACGTGTGATGACTGCTTCATGAAAGCTATGTGGATGGGTTTTAATATGACAGAAAAAAGTAAAAACCAATTAGTGGAACAATATAAAATCTAGTGTAAATCCTCAGGAATTAAGTATCTTGCTATTTGGATGATAGCTGATATTGATCAAATACCAGATTTAAAACCACAGGAAGTTATATCAGCAGGTATTAATGGATATAGAAGGCTCATCTAAGCTGAATCTGCCCTGGATGTGTAGACTATCTTCTATTAAAATGAATGTAGCTCCAAAGATATTCTTTTTATTCATCAATACACCTTTTGCATTTTAAGGAATCTGGATTAATAGAATGTCAAAACCTCTGTAATAAATTAATGTGGCAGCATAAATAGCATTGGCAAAATTGGTTGAGTGGTTAATGTAACATTATTTCCTAACTATTACAAAGCATGCAACTGGCAAGTACAAGGCTCAATCAAAATGGAGTTGAAAAATATGAGGAAAGTGGGACTTAACCACTGTTAATTCATGTATCAAGGTATCAGGGGGGAAATCTAATTTAGATGTACGGCTATTTTTGAGATTTGGGCAAAGTATAGAGGAGTAATTTCACCAGGCATATCACCTTGCATGTCTCTTGTTAACAATGAACAAATCAATGAAAGAGATTAGAAAATCACTAAATGGGAAGAAGCAAATTGGATTAGTGTTAAAGATTTTCTGGATGAGAACTCTATGATTTCTTCTCATCAGTCAAGGTTGAGGGCTAATAGGGAGTTGTGCTGTATGGGGTGTGTATGTTAAACATGCCATTTATACAGTGTTATATAAATATGGTCCTTTTAGGAAATTGCCAGCTATTGAGAAGGGATCTTTAGCTTCTTCTAGTAAGGGTCTGATAAGGAAGACATAGTTGATATTAAAAGATCTACAGAACAAATTTACACCTAATTTCCAAAAAAAAAAAAAAAAAAAAAAGACAACGGGGAAAGAATCTACAGATGGTATTACCAGGTAAGATCTGGTAAAGAATAGGTTCAAACACGGGAAAGAAATTTATCATAATTAGTCTAAATCAAAATTTCTTAAAACATTTACACCAGGGGTGGACAACATGCAACCCATGGCCTGCAGGTGGTGTGTGCCTCCTTCCAGTGTGGTCCCTGCTATCCTAACCACTGCTTCCCTAAAAATAGTTTTTTTAAAAATAAAAGAAATGGCATCCAAAGCACTATGGAGCCCCCAAAAGGTCATATCTAGCTTGTTTGCAAAGTAGATGTGACCGTTCTAGGACTCCATACAACACAGCTTGTGGGAGGTCTGGGGGTGAAAATGGCCGCTGGACCTCCTGAAGTTTCCCACCCCTGATTTACACCAATGGTATCTTGCACTATATAAGCTTAAGATGACATACAAATTGAATCATGATCAAGAAAGAGATCCTGCGGTTGTGGTGGGCAGCTCAATGAAAATGAATAAGACTGCAATGGGGTCCCACGGGGATTTGTATTGGGAACAATGCTTTTCAAATTGTTCATAAATGATCCGGAATTAGGAGTGAGCACTGAATTTGCCACCCAATTATTCAGGATGGCTAAAACAAAAAAGGATTGTGAGGAGCTCCAAAAGGATCTCTCCAAATTGGGAGAGCGGGCATCTAACTGGCAAATGCTATTCAATGTAAACAAGTGTAAGGTGATGCACATTAGAGCAAAAATTCCTGGCTTCAAGTATAAGTTGATGGGACCTCAGTTAGCAGTGACTAACCAAGAAAGAGACAGCTTGATGAAAATGTCAACCCAGTGTGCAGCTGCTGTGAGAAAGGCAAATTCCATGTTAAGTATAATTAGGAAAGGAGTTTAACGGAACCAAAAGTAAAACTGACAAGATCATACTCCCCCTATACAATACAAAGCTTGTGGGTTTCCTGTGGGCAGCTGGTTGGCCACTGTGTGAACAGAATGCAAGAACTAGATGGACCCTTGGTCTGATCTGGCATGGCCCTCCTTAAGCTCTTATGTACTAATCACAGATGTCTGTTAAGGTAACCCTTAGTTTCCAATTACTTGGCTTTGTGGAACCTAAGCTAACATGAGATAGCCTTAACTGGTTTTAAACCAGCAGGATTTTGGATAACTGAATATAAATTTGGCCATTTACTCCTATTGCAAAAGCTCAAAGGGAGTGAAAACATCAGGAGAAAGAACTTTGCTCAGTAAACAATTAATTTTTAAATAATATGCACATATACAAACATGCCTTTCCAAACCTCTTTGCATATTGATTAGTTATTTAATGTCTAAAAAGATAAACAAAAGTAGAGTACATAAAATTATATAACTACTAAGTTTGCTCTTCTGTCTACAAGGATAAGAACATAAAACAAAATTATGTGCATATGACTACCTTATTTGAATCATATTTTTCTTCTATTGTAATGATATAAATAGTATGCATAATCTTTTATTCACTGGTGAACTGCTGTTTCAAGTTTTGTTGAAATCACAATGACCATGATAGTTAATCAACTTTTTTTTAAAAAATCATTAATTCAGTATGCCTTTCTTTCCATAAATACTAAATATGGTATCTTAAAATCTTATTCCTGCCCTTCCCCCAAACACATTATTTACAGTAATTTAGAATTTGTCTTAAAATGAACATTTAAAACCGAAAATGCACTGACAAGATAGACTACAAAAGTGCTAGCACAGAAGGGTCAAGAAGACCCACCTCTGAGTTGACTAAGCATCACTTACAGCTAATTTCCCCAAAATGACATCTTTAAGGACATGCCCTTGTAGTTCTCTTCAAATTATTCACCACTTCTCCATATAAAGGTTCAGCCCAATGTATTTCTTGGGAATGGAATGGGTGTGTACCCTTTTCTTCTTTCCTCAATTGCTCCTATTTTTAACATTCAAATAGTGACGGGAAAGTCAGTAACTGCTCAGCCAAAAAATCTGATACTTTTGCAAACCTAACATGTGCTCGCAATTTAATAAAGTGACTATTTTAATTTGAAGAAGACGATTTTGACACTATTCAACAGCATGGATTATTTTGTTCCTTCCAATTTGTTTCAAAGATTTAAAATACACTTGGCCGAATATTTAAAAGTGAATCCCTCTTTAAGAAAAAATAAAATGCACGAAAACGGCTGTTTTATTTTTCCCAATTCTTATTCCAAACAAATCCATTAACTCTTTTTTTCTTGCTGTCCTAACACTGAAAAAAAATACTGTGCCTAATAAAATTGCTGTGAATATATTCAAAACGCCATTTTCAAAAGCTTACACTGGACAGATTTTAATATATCAATGCCAATTTTTTTTTTTCTTAACCTTCTCCAAGGGGCAGCTTACTAAGCAGGTAGCTACACATTACATACAAATTTGTGGAGCAGAACCTGGTCACCATTTTTAGAGGAGAAAAGCAGTTTCAAGATAAGAGTGGGAGAAAACCATGCTCCGTCCTTTCCCTCCCACCATTTCTGCATGCCAAATTGTCCTCCCTTAAGCAGGTTTTATTTACCCTTGAAAACTCATTTTCAAATCTTGCATGGTCAAAAGCTGCTTGGAGAGCAAACTGATTTGAGTGCAAACATTAAGCACCACACAGACAGGTTAATCACAGGCAGGATCTAACTACTGCTTTAAAACGGTTTGTAACAGTTTTGAGAAGTATTGGGACCCATGACACACTCCAAATACAATTTTTAAAAGCGTTTTCAAAGCATTTATCCTGTTTTGTGTAGATCTGGCCACAGTCACACACCCCTCCTCCAAGTTCCCATCTCTTAGAGCATTGCTTTTTCAAAAATGAGCCATCACTTGCATATAACGCGCAAGTAAGCCCCTCCAGACAGCTTAAACTGCCAGGAGATCTGGTTACAGGACTAACTGCACCAGGCTTGGGAAACCTCAGACCCTGGGGTAAAATCTGCCTCTCCTGAGGTCCCAGTTCAGCCTTCTGGGTTCCCCAGAGCCAGAGAGTTACACCCTTTCCCCAAACCACAATTTGTCTGGTGTTTTCTCCATTCTAAAAAGCTGAAATGCCTCTCCTAAAAATTTAGTTATTAGCAGTAAGAGCTTTAATGTAAAATATCATCTTCAGGGGTCCTTCTCCATGAGCCCCTGTCAAAGGAAGTGAGGCAGGTAGCTACCAGGAGGAGGGCCTTCTCTTCTGTGGCACCCCAGCTGTGGAATGAGCTCCCTAGAGAGGTTCACCTGGCACCGATGTTATACTCTTTTCGATGCCAAGTGAAGACCTTTTTATTGGACTCAATGGCCTTAGAGGCCCCTTCCAACTCTACTATTCTATGATTCTCCCAGTATTTTAACAGTTTACTATCCTAGCCTTTGAATGTTGCTATTTTAAATCTGCATTTTAAATCTCTTCATTGCTGCTCAGTTTTATATCCGCTTGTACTTTTATGCAGTATTTTTATATTGTGCTTTTATACTGTTTTATTTTTTAAACTGCATTTCATGGTCTTCACTTTTTGGGAACCGCCCAGAGACCTTTGGCTATGGGGCGGTATAGAAATGCAATAAATAAATAAAACAAAAATAAAATACAATTTGGCCTGCCCCCTTTTGCCTTTGGCCCTGTTCCTTGAACCAAAGAATCACACAACTATATTCAGAATGTCCAATGGGGTTCTGACATTGCATTTCTTGTGTCATGGCACTGGGTTTCACACCGCAAACAACTTTTGAACCTCATGGAAAATTTCAAAAGCAGTTTGACTGACATGGCATACTTTCGATCTTTTATGTCACCGAAGTCAGAAAGCATGTGTAAGTCTATGAATGCGATTAAAGTACTGCCCTAGATCTTCACCCCTCAGAGGGAACATCTGTGCAACAGCTGTCTCACAACCAGTCAGATGCTAAAACACACAAGTATAAGTGCAGCATGTGGTTGAAAAAGAGTGCTACCAGGAACTACAGTCTACATGCCCAACATTCCCACTAACACGGTGGTGGTAGTATTAGTGTTGATAGGAATGAGGTAGGCATTCTTCTAGAATGGTATTAAGAAAACAGCAATTCTCAAAAAAAAAAAAAAAAAATTAGAAAACCTCATATTAGATTTAAAAACTCCTAACAAACAGGCACTTGGAACCATAAGAGCTAGGACTACAAAATGAATTCCATTATGTAAAATAAATACAATTGTGTCTCTCACATCACCTACAACATCTAACATTGGATTCTAAAGTTAAGTTTAAAACAAACCACCAAGGGTGAGCTAACTGGGAGGGAGGGAAGTATGAGACAGGGAAAAGAAAATCCCATTTCTGTTTTCCTTAAGAAACTGTAGCCAAAAATCACAGCCATTGAAATTTATGCATCTTTCTCCTGTACATATTGCTTCAGTAATTTAAAAACTGTTTAAATAGAAATTAAGACCTTTTCATGCACAAAAGTGGCTAATATGCATTTTGCTCAGACAGATTAGTGTGGTGGTCTACCACAAATCAGAGCCTCATTGATTTAAGGAATTTCCCCAAAAGGCTGTGTTCTTTCTTTGGATGGAAATACTATTGAAAACCGACAGCAGTCAAACACAGGAATAATATTACACATCACCATTATAATATTAGGGTAGACCAAAAAAAATCTTTTAAAGTGAACCTAATCTGCAATTCAGATACCTAAACTTCTAAGAACATTAGGACATAAGAAATGCCATGCTGGATCAGACCAAGGGTCCATCCAGTCTAGCATTCTGTTCACACAGTGGCCAACCAGCCATCGACCAGGGACCAACAAAACAGGACATGGTACAACAACGCCCTCCCATCCATGTTCCCCAGCAACTGATGCACAGAGGCTTATTGCCCACATACTGGAGGTATCTTCATCTTCTAAATCTTTTTCTATTTAATCTTTCCCTCTGATTTCTCATATTGGTATACCACTTGTTTTCTCAGTTAGGGGTATTAGAACAATTTCTGCAAAGTTGCAAGAAATGTTGTTTAAGAGCCATAGACTTTAATATTACCGATTAGATCCTTAAATATACCCTTGCAAACCCAATAGGTCACAGCTCAGAGCGCCTTATGATAGGTTTAGCACCTCGGATTCCTCCTTTGGAGCTTTGGCTGGTTCTGGCTGAAGCCCAGAATGGATTCATAGACCCTTTCTACACCAGCTGTTTTTCCAGGGATCATCCTGGGATCATCCTCGGCTCCGTCCATTTTCTTCAGCTGCCCCTTACGCCTGGAACGCTCTTCCAGAACATTTGAGAACTACAAGTTCAATCGCAGCTTTTAAAGCTCAACTAAAAACTTTTCTTTTTCCTAAAGCTTTTAAAACTTGATGTTGTGCAGACTTTATACTGTTAGTTTTACCCTACCCTGTGCCTGCTTACCCTACCCTGTGCCTGTTTGCATTCTCTTCCCCTCCTTATTGTTTTACTATGATTTTATTAGATTGTAAGCCTATGCGGCAGAGTCTTGCTATTTACTGTTTTACTCTGTACAGCACCATGTACATTGATGGTGCTATATAAATAAATAATAATAATAATAATGTTTAATTTACCTCTGCTTTTCATACAGAATAAAAAGAAAATTAAAGTAAATTAAACTATTATGTTGGCCCTTGAAAGCCCCACTGTAAATAAGCATATGAGAAAACAGTGAAGTTTTGAAGAAAAAAATATATATATAAAGACTGACCAATATTTTTAGCTTGCCAGGGATGGGTGGGTGGAGATAGACCTTCAATACAGTGAAAAAGCATTGAAAAGCAACCTCTGAGAAGATTCCTTCAACTTTGAAGGAATCCTTAGTCAAGTTTGCCCAAGGAAATCCTTCCCACTGGTTATTTGCATTATCCCTAACCTTTAACAACTGAGGCGAAAGCCAACCTTTTGTGCCAGTTTCCTAGAAGAGATTGTTTATTCACTTGTATGCATAAATAAGTCTAGTGCAACAATTTCCTATGGGTGTGCTTGTAGCTGTCCCAAAATGGTTGGTACAACGATCCCTTTGTTGCCCTGCTGGTCCCAAAGAATGAGCAAAACAGGAAGGTAAAACCTTTTATTTGACACACATGGATGATGTGGGGAAATAGTATGATTACTTTCAGCTTAAATAAATCCAAAATGGGAAAGGGAGTTGTACTTGGATAAGAATAGAGCAGGGCCTAATCTACACCAAGCAGGATATTGCACTACGAAAGCTGTATGAAAGCAGTATATAAGAGGCAGGAGCCACACCAGTGCTTTATAGTGGTATTGAAGTGCACTGACAACTGTTGGGGCCCATTGACACATACCATATTCCATGTTCATAGTGTTATATCCTGCTTAGTGTGGCTCCTGCCTTTTATATACCACTTTCATACCACTTTCATAGTGCAATATCCTGCTTGGTGTAGATTAGGCCTAGGTCTCTGGAAGGGGAATACATCCACAGAACACTCTCTCTCCCCCCCCCCCACTCTCTCTCCTTTTCTTAAGACTAGAATTTAGAGAACCACACAACAAGCCCCATCATTCAAAGGGGCTTTGGCTTATGTTTCTTGAACAGTAACTTTCTATCCCGTGTGGTAAAGCACTTTTACAATCTGAGAGTGTTTTCAAAAGCATGTTGTGATATGGCAAAGAAGGAGGATCTGTTAAAAAAAATTGACCTAAGAAAATAAGAAGGGCCCTGCTTGATCAGACCAAGGGTCCATCTAGTCCAGTGCTCTGTTCACACAGTGGCCAACCAGCTGTTGACCAGGGACCCACTAGCAGCATACAGTGCAAGAGCACCCTCCTACCCATGTTCCCCAGCAACTGGGGTATATAGGCTTACTGCCTCTGATCCTAGAGTAGCACATAGTCATCAGGAGTAGTAGCCATTGATAGCCTTCTCCTCCAGGAATTTATCCAACCCCCTTTTAAAGCCATCCAAATTGCTGCCCGTCACTATATTCTGTGTAGTGAATTCTATGTACGCTCAAAACTTTGTGCATGCCTAAAGTAGCTCTTGTGTATCCTGACCACAGTTATTGTGCTGCCTGTTAAACCTGGACTATAGATTCAGGCTCAATACACAAAGGTGTTAAAAATGAAAAAGGACTGAAAAGAGCTCCTAGGAAGGGATCTACACACAGGCCTGCAGCTACGTTTCTTATATTTTGACGGAAGAGTAAAAGAAGAATCTGAAGGCTGGGTTGTACTTAAGAGGTCAATGCACAATTAACTCACTCTGCCCAACAATGGATATACTATCATACTACTTGGTTGTTCATACACAATAAATTCTGAATATACCGCATGTCACATAACCAGTAATATTCAGAGTTCTATTTCTTTACTGAAGTAGGAGAGTCCCAAATGAGTAGATTATATATTTATTTCCGCTGCAGCCAAGTAAAACATTTTGGAGTCTCCCATTCAGTCAAAGGAGTAAATTCTAATGGGATAAAACACAAGGCTCACTGCTTAGGTACATGTGCTAGAAAATAGTTTCCACATTGCATAAACTGTAATACTAAGCAAGAGAAACAAAGACACGTATATTCAACTCTGTTTTCAAATATATGGACTTCAAGCAGTTCAAGAACAGGTTACTGGAGGGGGAAAGCAATTTCATGGGATACCTCTATGTTTGTTAATAGTTTCAATACTTCTGGCAGTTTAAATGTTTAACCTTCTGGCCGCAGTTTAAATGTTGACAATATCAATCCAAATCAAGAAGCTATAAGTATGCATTCCAATAATGTTTTTTTCCTAGGTGGAGAGTAGAAAGGCAAGCAGGTTCACCACATCTAATCGAAACAGCATATTACTTTTTAAGAGCTTTGGAAAACTGACCACTGAGGAGCAGATGCCAGCTGAATATTGGATTCCTACAATTGCAGCATCTCTAGAACCTTTGGAAGAGTTGAAAAAGCCCTGAGATAGCAAGACGTAGGTTGCTGACCACATGTTCTGCCCCCAAAGACTGCATTAAAGGATCCCTTTATCCCCAAATCCCCCATTGGGTAACTTATTGCAAAACCCAAGGCTCACTCCTCACACAACATTATTTGAATTAATCTCTCCTATGGAAAAACAAGCACACAACAGCCAGTAGGGGATTCCTCGAAAATGTTTTAAGCATTATCATTCCGAACCTCTGTTAGCTGTTAGTATTTGTTTTTCAATTCTCAGAAGAAAGCGAAGGATGAAATGGCTATGTGATATTTATGTGTCTAGCGATTAACTTGTTATAACATTTGATCTCAGGCTTTGCCAAACCAAACTGTCCATGGAGGCAATGGAAGAGAGGTGCCTTAGGAAAGCTGTAGCTTGCCTTTACTGCCACTTTTTTTTATGTATTTATTTATATAGCACCATCAATGTACATGGTGCTGTACAGAGTAAAACAATAAATAGCAGGACCCTGCCGCATAGGCTTACATTCTAATAAAGTCATAATAAAACAATAAGGAGGGGAAGAGAATGCACCAAACAGGCAGTATAAGAGTCAGAACAAAATCAAATTCAGCCTAAGAGATAGCAACTCTAGTGATCGCATAAATGGGAGAAGCCAGATAGTGTAAAGTAACAGTACGTGTCAATGGCCATGTTCGGACGCAACGATAAGCCAAGGTTCTGGAAAGTCCTGATTCATTGTTTATAAGCAGCATGCTTGTGCACGCTGCTAGATGGCTTCTGCTTCACTCCTCGTGCAAGCAGGAGTGACAAAAAACAACATGGACCTGCCATCCATGGTTTAATACAGGGATATTACCTCAGACCTGAGGTCTAAATGCAGCCCTCATGAAGTCAAAATCTAGCCCACAGTAGTTTCTCAAATGGCCCCTTCCCCTAGCCCTGCCCCTTAACTGATGATGATGATGATGATGATGATAATGATGATGATGATATATTTATTTCTTACCCACTTCTCCCTCTGGATCGAAGCAGGGAAGAACATTAAATACAAAAATTCCAGCTTCTGTGGAGATTTCCCCCCATTCTAAACAAGGTTGAGATGCCTCTCCTAAGGCTTCTGTACTGATGGTAAGAGCTTTAAGATACAATATGCTGGCATTTTTCTGTATTTTAGCTCTACCCCTTTTGCCATTGGAGCTGCTCCCTTTGCCTTCAGCTCTGACCAGCACTAGAATGGAACCGCCAAATGCTTTTCTCAAGCCCAATTCAGATATCAGGCTGAAAGGAGTTCCACCGATGATTTATTGCAACATCCAGACTGGAACTCTGGCTTGTTTTCCCTCAAATGAGCCAGAGCCTTAAGCCAACAACAAACCATGGCTTATTATTCTGTTTGGGGAGAGGCAACCCAGAGTTCCCCGTTCAGCTGTCCCAACAAAACAAACCACAGGCAGCGGGTTCGTTGCATGTTTAGCTGCTCCCGCTTGCAGGAGGAGCCGAGTGAAAGCAATGAAGCAACGTGCCGAAGCACACTGCTCCATCCCAATAAATCCAGGTTAACTGGTACCATGGCTTCTCATAATGTGTGAACTGGGCCACTGACATTGTTTGAAAAGACATGAGACTTGAAAAGAAATGCAATGGTGTCTCACCCCAATTCAAGTAACTACATTATAGGGAGACAGAGTATCATAGAATCATAGAATAGCAGAGTTGGAAGGGGCCTACAAGGTCATCGAGTCCAACCCCCTGCTCAATGCAGGAATCCACCCTAAAGCATCCCTGACAGATGCTTGTCCAGCTGCCTCTTGAAGGCCTCTAGTGTGGGAGAGCCCACAACCTTCCTAGGTAACTGTTTCCACCGTCGCACTGCTCTAACAGTCAGGAAGTTTTTCCTGATGTCCAGTTGGAATCTGGCTTCCTTTAACTTGAGCCCATTATTCCGTGTCCTGCACTCTGGGAGGATCGAGAAGAGATCCTGGTCTTCCTCTGTGTGACAACCTTTTAAGTATTTGAAGAGTGCTATCATGTCTCCCCTCAATCTTCTCTTCTCCAAGCTAAACATGCCCAGTTCTTTCAGTCTCTCTTCATAGGGCTTTGTTTCTAGTACTACATGAGCTGTTTGAAGCACCAAAACTCTGCATTCTAATACATATTAAGTCAGCAATTATTTTGCTAAAAAGCTAGAAAGTGCCAGTGAGTCACTAGACTCATAACCAAAGAAATTACTGAAGATCTGCACAGCACTCAATGGCTGTTGCCACCCCTGGCATTCTGATGATGTGAACACACACACACACACACACAGCCCAATTAAATTGGATGATGCTGGAAACCACATTAGAAATCTTCTGTCCTGGCTCTGGAAAAGGATGCTAGCCTTAATAATAAATCAGTTCCCTGGCTGCCGGTGCCTCTCCTCTTGTCAACACCATAGGCCACCAGCTGCCTTGCTCACATTCCTTCTATACTACTTCTCTCACCGACAGGCACTGTCCCTAAAAAGTGCTCACTTAACAAAAGCAGCAACAACTAACATTTGCCAAGAGCAAACAAACATGTAAAAATAAATGCAATAAATAAATAAATAAATACTAACAACAGCCAGACAGTTGGTGGGCCCCATACAATTGCATGGATGTTGCCAAAGATCCTATGGACACAATGAACTGGCACTTCCATGTGAGGCCCATACACACAGGCAAGATGATTTGAGCAATCACAGTGGTCTTTTTTTAAAAAAAAAATCACATCTTATCTGCACCAGTTACAGGTTCCAAAAGGAGCTACTGGTTTGTACAATGCCCCATAGGATTCTCACTCTGGGCATGATCCTGCCAGCAACCCTGCATATTCCCACAAACAATTGTGCAGGTATGAAGAATATGAAGAGTACTTATGGTATCAGAGAAGACCACAAACCAAAGCAAACAGTAAGCCAATAAACACCAGTTGCTGGGGAACGTGGGTGGGAGGGTGCTGTTGCACCATGCCCTGCTCGACAATTATTGCCACTGTGTGGGCAGAGCGCTGGACTAGATGGACTCTTGGTCTGATCCAGCATGGCTCCTCTTTTGTTCGTAAACATTTTTTAAAAACCATGTAGATCAGGGATAGGCACTTGGATCCAGACCCCAAGGCCCCACTATTTCAGTTGTGAGGTATTCTACACCAAGTGTGGGCAGAAAGTAGATCTCCAGATGTTTTGGACTTCAACTCTCAGCATTCCTGACTATTGGCCATGCTGGCAAGGGCTTCTGGGAACTAAAGTCCAAACCATCTGGAGATCTACCTTCTGCCCATCCCTTTTCTAAACATCAATGTTGCATTTGAAATGTATTAACTCAACTCTGTTTTTAAAAGACTGTTTTTCTGCTGCTATTAATTTTACTGTGTTATGTACTCTTTTTTTACATTGTTTAAGATTTTGAGTTGCGTCTCTCTCTCTCTCTCTCTCTCTCTCTGTGTGTGTGTGTGTACATACTTTCTAGGCTGAAAAATGACTCGAATAATTTTATTAATATAATAAATATTCCCCCCTTGGGGTTTAATATATAATTCTGCTAATATAGAAGGGTTTGGATTTGTAAATTATCCATGGATGACAGAAGGAGAAAAACAGCATCAGAAGCAATGGTAGAGGCCTCTTATAGAAGGAATTGGATTAAGAATAGGAGGAACCACAAGGGAGCCACCGTGGTGCAATGGTTAGAGTGCTGAAGTGGGACTCGGGAGATCCAGGGTCTAGACCCCTCACCCCCCTCAGCCAAGAGGCTCACTGGCTGCCTTCAGCTCAGTCATTGACACTCAGCCTAATCTACCACACAGGATTGTTGTGAGGAGAAAATGGAGGGGAGGCCGATCATGATGATTGCCTTTGGCTCTGTGGAGGAAAAAGTAAGATATAAATCTTACCAAAAAATAAATAAATAAACAACTTCTGAAACATAGGAACAGTAAGCGGTTGCAGATAGTCCTCCTTTAAACATTTACAAGAAAAGGTTGCTGAGGCATCAAATAAGGAGCTACAAAATAATTTAGGGTGCAATTCTATGCCTGTTTAGATAGAAAAGAGTCCTACAACTCCCATCATGGGTGACTGGGGCATGCTGGGAATTGAAGGACTTTTTTTCTGCCTAAACAGGCCTAGGACTGTGTCAGAAAGCTGAACTATGTGACACACGGAAATTCTTCCAATGATTTTATAATGAACTGTAAACACTCATTCCCCACTACTTTTTATGACAATGAAGTGTTTAGACATATTTGTTGTGTGTTGTGGTGTTTTTTTTTAAAGTATCACATTGTTTTCACCCAACAGGATGTTTACAACTGATTCTGTCACATACTTTTGGAGCGTTCGGGTAACTCAATTTTATGCATATCCACCCATACAGCTGACCTGAGTGCCATTTTTTGGTAGAAAGGCAGGCTAAAGTAAAGCCAAAAAATATGAAAGGATGTTAAATGTAACACTCTCTGTAAATAATTTGATTTAAATTCAATGCATTTCTATTTATTTATTTTCTTTTTATCCTTTTTTTTCTCTCTGTTGATTTTGTTTTGGAAACTAATAAAACCTTTTTTAAAAAGGAAAAAAAAATAAGTCAGGGTATTAATCAAATAAATAATTAAAGTGCCTTCAGAAAGGCATGTAAGTGGAGGGAAGTAGTATCTGAATCTACCCTAAGCTAGAAAATAAAGGGCATGAGCCAGTCACAGCTCAACACGTATAAATTTCACTGATTCTATGGGAGAAAGGGAAGCATGTGCTCAACCCCTCTAGCAAAATCAATGGGATTTTAATGTGCTTCAACTTTGGCAGGACTTTACCCATAGTTACTAAGAAATGAATTTTTCAAATAGACAAATTAGGAACAGACATCAAAATAGGTTGGGTTTTAGACTTGTCAAACTGGGTGATATCTTCGGGGGGGGGGGAGCCCATTCTGAATACAAGAAGTAGGAATCTGTTGGAATAACACACATCTTGCAACCCTTTGTAATAGATTAAAGGAGTTTCTCAAATGAACTCTTAAAACAACAGAAAGTCGACCAAGACACACCTTCACTAAAGGCAGGCTTAAACCTAATACCTTCTTTAAAAATTCCCTGAACTGAACACCTGAACACAGATTCCATGAAGAAAACTTGCATAGTACACGAACAAAATCAACAGCAACCCCCTTAAAGTTGTCCTGAAGCATTGTCCGATGATATCCAATCCAGCTATATTATTCTACATATCTCCTAAAGCAGAACATGATTCTTATGGAAATTCTCCACTTTTAGATACCTATTATTTAATAAAAAGGGTTTTATTCTCACAATTGTAGGTGTAAAAGCCAGTGTGGTTCCAGGGACAAACCATTTATGCATTCCTAGTTTCTAAACTTTGGCTGACATCAAAACAAATGAAAAGAAGATGGCAAATTACTTTACATATAGAAATGCCTTCTGCCCACGCGGGCACTAGGTGTGGGCGGCCTGTTGAGGGTGGGGGCGGAGGGACGAAGAGTGGAAGCCTCCCATTGGCAGCCTCAGAGTGGTGCCACTTGGTTGGGAGGGGAGAAGTGCGAGCATATACTGTAGTCTGGCTCGCCCCTCCCAGCCACCTCTTCAGCGTGAGTCTCCCTCCCGGTAAACAGTGTGGGCTTCCTGGTTGCCTTTTCGGGGGCCAAGTAGGAACTTTTTGCTCATAACCAATTTTTAGTTGTGGGTTTTTTCACCAACTTCATACTGTAAGACGAGGGAGTAATAAATAGGTGAATTGGCGTTATCTATTTGGTCACATTTGGTTAGGGAGGGCATGTGCAGGCATGGGGAGTGAGTATAGGGATGGTGAGCATTCTTAGGCACCGTTGTGGTGATTGGTAATGTCTGAGGCTCACAGCTGGGAGTCTTGCGGCACCAGCTGGTGAGATAAGGGTTACCTCAGAGGCCAACCTTTCTCACTCACTTGGAGTTTTGCAACACGGGGGTGGGGGGGAGCGACACCAGAAGGCATGCCTACCTCAATATGGGGAAGCCTGAGAGGTGGTGGTTTACACGCCCCACCTCTCAGGCTACGAATGTCTCGCCCAATCCAATTTACGGCCTTGATATTTGGCCAAGAGAGGATGCCCGCTTAGGCCTTCACACCCCTTGCAGATCCTAAATAAATGTGGCCCTATTTAAACCCATTTCTTGTGTCTTGTCTTGTTATTCCATCCTCCACTACCACAAGGTGATATTTGCGACACATTATACTCATGTTAATATTCAAATCAAGACCCACAACCGAGGCTTAATCTAAACCTTCCTGCACACCTGCAGGCCAAGTCAGACCCCATCCTTTGCTTTTGGAACTTTGGGCGTTAGTGAGTCAGGTGAAAGAAAACAACTGATCACACCCATACACACAAATTGACATGTTTCACTGATTCATGTGAAGTCATATTTGATTACAAAACCTGCATAGTGGATTTGCATGGGATTTTTCTACAGGCAATAAGACTCCTGAGTGTGAGTAAACAAACCACCAACAAATCTCCACATTACTCATCGTGTAGCAAAGACAAACTTTTCATACTTTTAAAATAATTATAACACTTCACAAATACATTTTGACGAATATCCTTAAGTTAGGAGTCCATGTAAGGCCATTGTTCCCAGTAATCTGAACAGCTAATGTCTTACATGAGTCAGCCACAGCAATAGCATGGATGTTCACAGCCTCTCCCATCTTCATGAAAGCAATACAAATAACACGCCTTTTCCATCACAAGATCCCTGTCATCCCCACTCCTAGGTCTGTTTTAGGCACAATCTGTCAGTTCAAATTTTTAATCCCTCTTTCAAAGAGGACTCAACTGAGGACAAACTTATCCCTAACTTTTCAAAAGGTGCTGAGCAGTCACGATTTGAAGTGGCTTCACCTTTGAGAATTAGGCTAAAGACCAAGCAGATGATCAGAAACAACTAGCTGCAGTGGTGGGGAGAGACGTTTTAAGCATGAGTTCTTAGTGGGGGAAATAGCATTTGCTAACTCTAACAAGAAAAGCCTCCATGCTTCCAGGGGGCAGAAGCACGTGCCAGGATGTACAGTTGCACTAGTGCCCTAAACAGCAGCACATCATGGCCAATAAATCTAACATATTAAAAAAAAATCATAGCTCAGACTTAGCAGTTGCTTTCTTTGCCAAAACGATGTGTCTGGGAAAACTTACCTTGGAATTCTTCTAATGTCTGTGACCTGCTCCACACAAGAAAGCCAACAGACAGCTATTATGGCTAGCTCTCATATCAGTTTTCCCTAATCTGGTGCCCTCCAGATGTTTTAGACGTCAACTCCCATCATAAACTGGCCACGTTGGCTGGGGCTGATTTATTTATTTATTTATTACATTTTTATACCGCCCAATAGCTGAAGCTCTTTGGGTGGTTCACAAAATGAGAATTGCAGGCCAAAAGAACTGTAGGGCGCCATGTTGGGGGAGACTGTGCCATAAGGAATGTTTGATTCTAGTTATGGCCGATTCATATTTTACCGAACCTAATGTGCTTGCTGGGTTTATACCGGTGTTCTTTGAGAGTTTCCAAACACACAGCACTCCTGGAAGGCAACCACAGCCAATCATAGTGCCTAACTTCTCCACTATGTGCCTCCCAGTGTTTGGAGATAAGAGTCTCCTGTCACATTACTTATTTATTGAACGTCTATGTAACACTTCTTTTAAAGAGCCTAGAACTGCTGGGAACATTCCTAATGAAATGGAGGAAACTCAACATCTATTTGATTTGATCAGTTATTTGTACCACCCAAGCACTGTTAAGATGAAATATTGACCTCCAACTACAGAATGTGCTAATATAAGAAGCAATACACAAAGCTCTTTCCCCCCCTCAATCTTTTAGTATTATATATTCTAAACACGTATATTTGACCTGAGAATGATGTAATTTTAAAAACCACTTTTCAAGCTATTACCACATTTTCCAACAAACACTGTGAAATGAACTCACCCAGACAGTGACTCAATGATTCAATAGGCCTATTCACACAAGAAACAAGACTAAGATTTCATGCCTTAAACATGTATAATTCAAAACAGCAATAGAGTTAAAAATGGAAAAGCCTATTAACCTGAGTCGAGAATTCCATTTTATTTGGTGCTGCTGTTTTATGCAATGATAGTCCAGAATTAAAGACAACAACCTGAAGGAAAGCCGGTTTCATGAGAAGAACAGGTATATTCTTCAATTTAAATGAAAGGCTCAATGGCTAAGCTAAGCAGAGATTGTTAGGAAGGGATCTGGAAAATCCCTACAAACTGCATTTCTTATGAGATTTATTGTAGCCTCATGTAAGTTTTAAACTGGTTCAAGTAATGCTTTCCATGATGTGTTCCCTTCTTTATTTCATGAGATCTGAATCAGGGCCACCTGATACTGTGCACATCAAGGAGCTTGTAATGAATGACATTATGGTTAGGCACAAGGACAGAGCTCGAGTGACTTGTGATGTCACCGGACTGCTGAGCTGACAACAGCAACAAAAGGAAGGAGTCTCTTTAGCTGAACACCGACTAAAGCTTCACATTTAAAAGCCCAATGGGTGCAGATGAGCTTACAACGTTTGCAAAGTGGTTTCTACAACTGAAAACTCCAAAGTGTGATTGTTACTGCATTATTATTATTCTTTATTTGGAAAGTTACTGTTCCTTTCATGGAACAAATATGTATGTAATATTGCTTTGGATCTGAGATAGGAGACTTCTAAGCTGATTATGCAACACGTTCAAGGCTCTGGAAATCCTACTGATAGCCCAATACTTAGGTGGGAGCCTTCTCCTTGCCTTGCTGAGCATCAAACTTGGAAAGTGTTATACTTGGCTGTATCTTCTCACACAATGCTTGGGAAAATGTGTTCCTTCCTCTTCCTCCCCATAAAATCTAATGGACTTTGCTCTGGTCATACATATTATGGCAGGTACTAATTCCAGCTAATTTTAGCAGTTTTGTCTTTCCAGTAGGAGGTATGCTGCTGTCCTTAAGGGTAGGCTGCACACTAGAAACACCAACATGACTATGGTACTATTTCAGGGAAGAGACGGAACAACTTTGCTTTACTTTTGATGTAACATAATGGGCTTCTTTTAATGAGCATTTTATAGCACACTCACGACTGGCCACCACAGATGTTTGTGGGTCATTTTGACAATGCTATGAGCATCCTGTGCATCTCCTGCTCTGCTTCCCAGTTTTAACAATAAAAAATAAGCCTCAGAAAACCTGACTCTTCTAAGATATGTTGGGATTTGTAGGAATTTCCTGTCGCATGAAGGCGAACTTGTGCTATAAACGCTCACTAAAGGGCACTGTCCCACTGAGCTGTACAAGACACGTCGTCCCTGCTCTCTTTCCCATGTCATTTCAGCTCATTTCAAATGCAGAAAAGAAGCAGGAAGCAGAGCCACAGTAAGAAAACGTGATTTCCCCTGTCTGAAAGTCCTCAATGACTTGGTTCACATGGTCAAATAATCCATGACAAACAAATCAAGGGTTGAGAGTGCATGGGAACGAACAACAACTTTTGTTGTTGTCATGACATGCAAACCCGGCATTCTTGATTGTTTGGGGTTAAACACTCCAGAGTTTTAACCCATGTTGTTGTTGATGAAAAGTGGAAGCAATGAGTGTGTGGGAGGCAGCATGCTCACTTTCTCCAGCACAGCCATGATGCACTATGGGATGAACTATACATTCATCACTAGCCACGAAGAGGCTGACCAATTACAGCTTGCAGAAGTTTATTACATTTCTATAGTATCCAATAGCCAAAGCTCTCTGGGTGGTTCACAAAAACAATGAGTAGCTCAGAGTAATACTGAGCTACTTGACCCCACGCATATTCTATCAAAATGCATTTGTATCTCCTTTCGGAAATACTACGTGTTTCGCAACCATGTGTGTGTAACTTATGATTTAGTAACTTCATTAATCAGCTGTGTGAACCGGTGCCGAGAGTTCAGAACATTCTATTAAATTTATATTATAACTGTTAATGATAGACTGGTAGAGTAAGTGACAAAGTTGTTGAGTTCTGAAAGCTTTTTCAGGAGAAAAAAAGTGGAAATTGCAATGATCCACAGCTTTCAACTTTTAAACGGCACTGTTGATACCTAATGAATTTTAAATTATATCCTTCAATTTTGCAGTAATAATCCACTATCAGCTGCTGCATTATTTTTCCATTATTTAAAACAGGTTTCAGATCACCACTGGGTGCATTGACTCTGACATATTCTCACATTGTAAGATTTCTTTTAACAGACATTCATCTTACACCATTGCGTGTCATGGTGATATGTCAACCTGGTTCTCCGTGGGGCCAAATAATTGCATAAGCCAAGCCATTATCTCCAGACCTCCCATCTGAAACCCTGGACAGCAACTGTCAACCAGTGTGTAAAACCAGCACTCCCCATCCTAGTAATCTCCAGATGTTTTCAACTACAGCTCCTGACCATTGGCCATGCTAGCTGGGGCTGATGGAAGCTGTACTCTAAAACATCTAGAGGACTCCGAGTTGAAGAAGGCTGATGTAAGTAATACTGAGCTAGATGGACCATGATGGATTTGGCCTTGCAATATAAATGATTATAAACTTTAACAATTAATTCCAAAGCTGTCAATTTATTTTCAGGAGTGCAATTATCTTCCTGCAAAACTAGGCATTGGCAGGTTTAATTTGAGACTGTTCTGAACTCAATAAGATAATACTTAGGGATTGAAACAAAGTGAACTAAAATGCATGCTCTTTACTGCTCTGGAAGAGGCTGTTCAATCGTCTGCATTTAATTATGTACTGAAAAAATGAAACAGGAAAACAAACAATAGGAAAGGAAGCAATTCTTAAACTATTGAGTTATTTCCAACTGCACCTAGAGTCAACATTACTAAGGAGACTTAATTATTTTGATTATTCACATTTGTGCCCCATCTGTTTCCTAATGAAATCTCAAAACAATATTACCTGCAACAATAATAAAATTACAGATTAGCTGGATCTTCTCCATTTTATTGGAGTTTGTGTTAAACGAACAATAATTATATGTTTTACATTCTGATCCTATGCATGTTTACTTAGGTTTAAGTATGAATGAATTCAATGGGACTTACTTCTAAGTAAACTGACATAAGACCCAAAATGTATTATTATTTATTAAATTTATGTTGCTTCCCACAACAACAAATACTTGAAGTAACTTACACACACAAATACAGAAATTCATAATACAACAGAAAGGGGGGGACAAAATATAAACCATAGTCAAAACAATACTACAAATACAAATAAACACTATAAAACATAACATTAAGAATACAATACAAATACCTGGCTGTATCTTCTTCTCACACAGTACACAGGATTGAAATCCAAAATTGAAACTATTGTGTATAACAATGCCATAGAAATTTGCAAACAGTGACATTCAAACCCAAATAGTGCTTTAAAAAGACACCTGACATCCTAACAAACAAAACCATTTTTTTGTTGAATCTACAACATATTAATTTCTTTTTTAAAAAAAAAAACCACCAGGATGATTGCTCCATTTTCATGAACAGGCTTGATGCATTTTCCTGATATCTGCATTCTCACAAACTTAACCAAATCTGCACATTTGGTAATTATTTAAATTCTTAAGCACAAGAAATCCTCTGTTGTTGGGGACTGTATAGACCCATAAAGGTTTCAGAATAGAACTGCCTATTTATAATATAAATCCAAAGATTTTATGTGTGTGTGGGGGGGGATTCTTTTCTTTATGGAATATGAGCAGTCAAGAAAAAGTGCAAGGAAAAGCAGAAGGGTGCTTCCACATGAGATTTTGATCATGACAACCCTGCTTCATTCATAGAATTTTATGAGTAGTACAGACAGCATCTTCAACTTCTAAGCCTCCCATGTTTTTCCACAGCGTCTTCCATATCTTTTCTTATTAGAGAAAATCCATTTAGAGAAAATCCATTTGGGAGAAAAAGACAGAATTGCTGCACAAAGCCTTCTAAGTAGTAGCACTTGGAGCCTTCTGTTTGGAAGGAACAGAACTTAGTTCTGAGAGCTATTTCTCCCTCAATCTACACAACCTTACTGTTTGTTGGTCATGTTGACTATAACCAAGACATGAACAACTTTCCAATCACCTTCCTCATGAACGCAATACAGTAAAGGTCTACTAGAGTATGAATATGCTGTATTGCCTAAAAAGTAAATGTATTTCGTATAAGTTCTTCAAAGTGTTTCATTTAAATCAGAATTACTCATTTTCATTAGCTATTTATATTATCTCCTAATGAAAACATACTTTACTGATCCAGAAAAGATGTGTTTGTGAAATTATGGAAGGATACGCAGACTGCTAGATTGAAAATAGAACTTTCATCTATTTAATCACGGGATTAGCGCATCACTCATACAAGTTGTGCTTCTGAAAAAGTTATCAGTGGAAAGTACTGAAGAAGCCTTGATTGACTATTTGGCTCTTTGGAAACAACATGGAGAAAAGAAATTTGGCCTTAAGCTTAACATTGCAACTTAAAATCTATTCTAGATACTAGTAAGTTAAATCAGGGCTGGGAAGTTGTGGCCCTCCAGATGATTTGGAATACAGTTCCTAGCAGCCCTCACTACGCTGATGAAGTATGATGGGAGTTGTAGGCCAAAACATTGGGTGGCAACAAGTTGTCCACCTCCGATTTAAAGCTTTCAAGGAAAAGTGGATGAGCAACCATCCCATCATGCTGCAACAATGTTCACAGAGATCCCGGTCTTACCATGAAGGAATGTTGTACTGGTACAGGCAGCACATTTGCTCACACTTAGCTCCTCCCACTAGCATGAGTGGCTAAACTAACCAGAAACATTATCTGCCCAGCGAGACAAACATTTGCCATCACAGAAAGATTTGCAATGACCTTCGGAAAGCAGCAAAGAAAGGAGGAGGCCAAATGAACCTCAAGAAGCAAGGTATTCCATAACTTGGGTGCCACCACTAAGAAAGCCCTCACTCTCTCTCATCTCAGCCATCCATGTCTCTACCATGGACAGGACACAGAGAAAGACCTCTCCACCAGATCTTAGGGAACTGTAAGGCATAGAAGGCAGTCCCCTTACGCAGGCTTCCCCAATGTTTCTCCATATGTTTTGGACTACAACTTCTAGCATTCCTGACCATTGGCCATGCTGGTTAGGACGGATGGGAGTTGCAGTCCAAAACATCTGGAGGACACCAGGTTGGGGAAAGCTGCCCTAAGGTATTCTATTCTTAAGCCATTTAAGGCTTTAAAGGTAAGCTCCAACACTTTGGTATATAGTGTTCTAATTACTTTTTATAAATTATAATAGTGGGCATAAAATTGCTTCCGTGCTTGCGTGGGACACCAGTTTGCATAAGCTTCCTGCAAGTTCTCCCTGAAGTGATAAATGCCGCCTTCTGTTTAGAAAAAAAAATGTAATAACTACTCCATTATAAAACTGCTCTTAACACTTCAGTAATTTTCTTTTAAAAGCCTCAGTTACTTCAACAATTCTCTATCAAAGGCTTTTATAAAGAACTAGGAAAATGCCCACCATGGCAAGTGGACTTATGAGAAGGGAGAGGCCTTTGGGCTGTAGTTCACCTCAGCATATTTTGCAGCTCCCTGAGGAAAACTTGTCAGCTAGAAACTGGTAACTTCATGACAAAAGTCAAGGGCAGGCTTCGTCTTCACAACAAGGTTATACCCAAATGCAGCATTTCACCCCCTACCCCCCATGAATGTATGGCAGCCATTTCTTATATTGGAGGGGGGGAATTAAGCAAAGCATTCAGACAGCCTCAAGCCACAGATTAAATCTTCATCTGCCTGGGTTCTATTCATAGCCCCACTATTCATAGCCCCTCTTGGACAGAACGCCGCAAACTTTATTTTACCTATATGGTGCTGCTCTTGAAGAACAATACCTCAGATATGTCTGTAGCTCAGATGTTTGCAAAACGTGTTCTACTGAGTTTAAGAACGTAAAAATTGCCTTATAGGAATTGTCCTCCAGTCCAGCCTTTCTGTTTCCACAGAGGCCTGCTAGAGTGCTAGATGCTTTTGAGAATTCACATTTGAAGGTAATAGCCATCTATGATTTTGTCCCTGACATCTGATATTTCCTGTTGGTTAATAGGGGAAAAAAGAAGAGAGCAAACATGCTGCTTTGATTGACTATGAAAATTATAGGACTTCAATATGATAAGGCTAATTTTATTGCAAAGTCTCATTTCAGGAAAGGAGACCAATCACAACGTTCAAGCACACGCGATGCAAATCATGTCAGGAAACCATGCTGGCCCACACCCCTTCGGCTGTGTCTCCATGACCACTTCCACGCATTGGAAAGGAAATGATTGCAATGGGGAACATGTTATAAGCATTATGCTCCCCAACATGATCCAGAACCCAGATATTCCAGGGTTCTAAATAACCCGGGCAGCCTACACATACACAGCAGACTCATTGCTGCAGGCATTCTTCAGTGCATGAAAGTAACATAGAATGCTGCCTTATCCTGTCAGACCCTTGGTCCATTTAACCCAGTACTGTCAACACTGGTGGGTAGCAGCTCGCTAGGGTTTCAGGCAGCAGTTTTTCCAGGCCTACCTGGTGAACCCATGAATTGAACCTTCTGCATGCAAAGCATGTGCCCTACCATGGAGCTGCAGTCCCTCCTGTAGAGGTGGGATGACAAAGACATGACAGAGGAGGTGGGCCTGTGAGAACAGCCCAGGTATCCTTCCTCACATGATTTGCATCATGTGTGCCTGAATATGGCTGTTCTGAGAGAAGTTGGAAGGAGATTAGAAGATTTAGTGAGGGCAGTTGAAAGCTGGGGTTAAAGAAAATGGGAGACGTCCTAAGATATTGAAGAAAGGAACACTCCCTTACCTTATGTTGGTTGAGAAAGAGAAAGTCTTTGTCTTGTAGCTTGGGGACAGGGAAATAACAGAAGTCAGCCAGCTACCATAAATCAGAGAACAGTGTTTTGTCTCTTATTTTGATTATCTACTTGGCTTGGTTGACTTTGTACAGACTGATATAAGGTTATTACTGTTATTTAAAAGGGAAATGACATACAGTACAGCTTATTATACATGGCTTCAACCAATTCAATTCCCATGTTGTTCTCAAGGATAACAGCTTCAAAAGCAATAACCAGTATAAGATAAAGCTGGGTGTCCAACCAGATTCCCCCCAGATATCTCTCTTGGCTTCCACCCCTCCTGATTTTTTTAATTTCTTAATTTTTTTTTTAAGACCCCCACCCCTTGAGAGAATAGCATGCTGCAAAATGAAGTGCTGGCCTCCAGCACCATCTTGATTTCAGTTCAAAAGAGTAATGTGACAAAACCATCTGCTTCTTTGGTTAATCTGTTTTATTATATTGATATGAATCTATTTAGGGGTTTTTTTCCAGAACAGGATATACAGGTAAGAAATGGTTAACTGAGGGTAGCAGGATGGGGCTTGTGTGTGATTGGTTGGTTTGGTTTTAACAGGGGGAGGGGGGAGTGATGTCATAGGAAGGCTTTTCTAGTTTTGTCAATTAGTTTTGAGGGTTTGGAATTTGGTGAAGCTCCATCTTAGTTTTGAGGGAGGATTTAGAGGGGTAGTGAGTCAGGGTAATTATTATTCATCTATGGCACTGAAACAACATCTTGTAAATATTAACCTTTTATTTTGAGTTAATGAGTTAAATCTGTGTGCCAGCTTGATCTTTGTTTATGCTTCCACATATATTATTAGCACTTACTTCCCCAAACTAGAAATTATAACAAAAGTGATAAATGTGACACACTTGACATTGATTGTGGCAGGGTAGAAGGTTAGCTAAGTTAATGTGTACAGCTGACTTGGCAGTGATGTCCAACTTCTTGGGCTTATCATCCTAGGCGTGAAGGCATAGTAGGGGAAAGCCTGGGGAAAGGAGGTACAGAACTCACAAGTGGCCTTGTGTTTTGAAGCTCAGACCCACCTCTGCCAGCTTAGGTTTTTGGGCAAGTTGCTTTTCTTTTAATCTCACCAGTTTGTGACTAGCCATGCCTAGCATGGCAGACATTTTATGAATTGGCAAGTTCCCCTGCCTGCCCTCCCCCACATGGCAGGAATTTTGAGAGAGCACCCACTGGCCAAAAAGGGTTGGGGGAACTCTGGACAATGGCCTTAGCTAGACGAAGGGTTATCCTGGGCTGATACCTGGGATCTCCCCTGTGTGTCCATTTGACGCACAGGGGATCTCGGGTTCAGGCAGGGATCAGCCCTCCCTTGCCCCAGGATAGTGGGCACCACTTTTGGCCCAGTTTTTCTCGTAGCCTCAGGTCGCGCCTGAGACCGCAAGCATGTGGCCCTTTGAAGCAATTACTCGCGCGTAGCCAGGAGCACTGCACCCATCGTTCGTTTGCATCCAGCCCTATTAAAAATAAACAAAAATGGTGGGTGCAACAGGTCTTTCCCTTAGTTCGTCACGCCTCGCTTGTAAATGAGGGCGAGATCCCGCAATAGTTGCATCGTGGGCTCTCCCCTCGTCAGTCCTGGATTTTCAGGTAGGTCTAGCAAAGGCCAAAGGAAAAAATGTCTCAAGTGGTGGCCACTGGAATTACCTCTCACAGAGTGAGGTATCATACATGGTGGGAGCGGTGGGATCCAATTAATTCACAGAGCCACTTAGTGGAATAAGGCAATGTGTATTGAAGAAAATTACAAATTCGTGCCAGAAACCCACAAAGCTGGCTGGATTTCAAGGGATTTTTTAAAAATAGAATCTTCAAAAGTAGTGGGTCAGACAAGAGTAGAGAAATAGCAACAAGAATTGTATAAATGATTAAAGCAGAGCTTGCTGGCGTATGCCAAGCCTTAGGACTCTTCTGTGAGAAGCGATGATAGTAAAAGTTCCAGAGGGATCCAGTCAGACAGGACCAAAATACACAACAGGTGCTAAGAAAGCAGAACCAGTTGAGAGAGGAAGAACTCAGTAAAAAGGCAAGGCAGAGCAATCTGGAAGAGCAGCTGTTGAAGATGGAGTTGGATGATACGTACATACACACACCTTGTTGATTTTTACCATGACAATCCCATTTCCCCACAGGCCTATCCTTAAATGATAAGTAAATGACAACTTGCAATTCCTGAAAAGCATCCATTTATATAGTAAAAGCCTGTTCCAGCATCAGAGATGCACGAATACCATATATTGCATTTATAATGTAATCCATTGACATTATCGTTGCATCATAGATGACCCATTGCGTTATATGTTTGCTCAAATGGGAGGCAGAAATTTAAATAAATTAAGTAAAAGTCATATTATGCTATTTCCTGAGAATACGCCCATCCATATGTATTCAATTATTTCAAAATACGCTTTGGGGACTCTTGAACATTTGTACTTGATGAAACTATTATGTAACTATTAAGATCCCCAAAGATTCTTCTTTCCCAATCCAAAAATACAAATCAGCAACATTTCTAGACAAATTGGGAGTTCTCTATCACAGTTTGAAAGAGCCACTATAGAGAACTTAAGCCATCAAGTTATACTGTAAGCCTTGGGCAAACTTGTTATCATAAACCCAAGCTAACACACAATATTGTCATAAGGGTATGCCAAGAATATTGACACTCTTTGTGCACTGAAATGAGCTGTGAAGTAAAAAATTGTATATTAATAAATAGTCATTTGCAAGTTAGCAAATCCTACCTTAAGGAAGGGTGTTAAGTCCTAAAAATCTTTAAGAACTGCAAAACCATGTTTCGAGGGCAATTTGTTGAGAACCTTAATTAGCAATTGGATCTTAAAGATACTGTGCAATCCTATGCATGTTTAAACAGAAAAAAGTCCTACCACTCCCAGCATTCCCCAGCCGGCTGGGGAATGCTGGGAGTTGTTGGACTTCACTGGGTAAGTGTTATGTAAACAACCTACTGTGCTCCCATCAGGTGATAAGGCAAACAAGCAACGCAGACCAGTTTATTTCACCCACACACTTTCCCCTCCTCCTCCTCCTGTATTCCTCTTGCCCAGGCAGGCAGGTATCCCAGCCTCCTTTGTGGCAGGAATAGAGATTGTCTGAGAAGAGTGGTTTTTGACTCCTCTTGCCAAGCAGCTCTGTAGCTGATCTCAGTTGCCCGCACTGTGTGACAGACAACAAGCTAATCCATCATAGGTAAAATAACCCTTACTGCAGACCGTGGGTTCTCAGGGTGGCTTATTTGGAGGAAATAACCCACCGTGGCGGGAGGACATCCTGCAAACAACACACTAGCCCATCATGGGTTGTTCCAGAAAACGAACCATTAAGTGTTAGTGAGTTGTGTGAATCCAGTCGATAACTCTGCCGGTCAGTGGTTCTCCAAGGTTTCAGCCAGATTTTCCCCGGTCGCTGCTACTTTTTATCTGGAAAAGCCAGCCACTGAACCTGAAACTTTCAGGGCTTTACAACTAGGCCCAGGTGCTCTCTTAAATGTCAATAAATGCACTGGATCTTCTCTGAGCAGGTTCTTATCAAGAATGGTTTATTTGTAGCTTACACAATGGTTTTAAAACTTCCCTCTGTGTTCCTTTTCACAGATTCATTGCTATGAAGTTATGAATACGGAGTCATTCATTCCCTTGTCCTCAGAACAATGTTCCTCGAAGAAAAGCATAGCTCTTACAGTCAAAGGAGACAACACCTCCCTTCTCATGTTCCTGACACTATCATTTCTCTGATGTAGACCAAAAAGCAGATTAAGAAGTATCAATGTAAATATTTTACCCTGTTCTTCGGAGTTAAAAGGGCAGAACAATGCAAGTGCACATACTTAGCTGAGGCACAGTTAGCTTAATAAAAGTTCCCAAAGAACTGTGGTTCATCTTGCTAGCAAGACTGGAAAATTATAGCAGACGGAGAGGGAGAACACCTGTTAGAACATGAGTTTGCAGATGCTGCCGCTGTAGCTCTTGGATAAGAACTCTCAGTACCATACCAGATATTACAAACTAATCACATATTTGACCTTTGCTGATAACAAATGACAAATACCCCCACTTCATGAAACCACACATGGGGCTAATCTATTTTGCAAATGACCAACCATGCACAGCGGTTGGATCATGTGGCTTGCATAATCTTTGAATAAGAGACCCGTGTCAATTTAACTTCTGCTAAATCAGAAGCAAACTTGAGAGTTTACAAAAGTAGATTATCTTGCATGTAAATATTTTATAAACATCCCTTTTCACCTGCTCCCACCACCATTTTGTCACTCTAGCATTTTTATTACTCCAGTGATGGGATTTCTCTTGTATCAACACCTCCTCCATATTTTGTTCTTTTAAAAAAAAATCGTACATAGAAATGTGCAGATAGACAAGCAGATCTTCAAGTATCTGATTCAAACCCACTCATGTTTAGACAGAAAAGCTCCTGCAATTCCCAGCCTGCTGGGATTGTACAATCTTTTCTCTGTCTATAAACATGCATAGGATTCCACTCTGGAATCCACACGGAGACTGCACCAATCCTGCACTAGCCACTGCTAGTCCAAACAGGAGGAATAGCGACCATGGCACAAAAACAGTGATGGCACCAGAATTGTTCTTTTCCCAACTAGTGCCAGTTCTCCAACAGCTCTCCTAGGGAGGTTGTGGGCTCTCCCACACTAGAGGCCTTCAAGAGGCAGCTGGACAACCATCTGTCAGGTATGCTTTAGGGTGGATTCCTGCATTGAGCAGGGGGTTGGACTCAATGGCCTTATAGGCCCCTTCCAACTCTGCTATTCTATGATTTTATGTCCTGCTTTGGACTTTCCCATAGGCATTCAGCTGGCCACTGTGGGAAACCAAGACTCAGAACTAGGTAGGCCTTTGATCTAATCCTGCAGGTCTCCATTTATGTCCTTCAAGCACATCTTGTCCCAAGTCATGGGTTTGTGCTTCTGCCCAGGGGCACGGAGAAGCTGCCTCCCAAAGGTGGCTGTTACTATTTATTTATTTTTTCAGAGTAATGTTTCCCTTGTTTGGTGTAACTATTGGACTAATAGATTGTTTGCAGGACATGGGCAGACCGAGGGCTTATCCCTTTCAGTGCTCAGACTCTGTGAACAATTCTTTCCCTCCCAAATTTCGGGTGCGACATGCAGAGTAATAAAGGAGCCTGAACACACACAGACTTTTACAATACATACTCAAAGTATTTCTCGTCTCCCTGTGTTTAGTTCACAACTGGTTTTACCTATTTAAATTTTATGTATGTTTTCGTCCTTGATGCAAGATGCCTTGAGACATTTTTCGAGAAAGATGATGAAGAAATTTGATCAATCATAAAAGGCTACTGGAAATTAAGCAATTTACTCTCTGCTACTGGAAATTAAGCAATTTACTTTTCAGCGCTCTTCCTCCCACCCCAGCCTGCTTGAAGACAACAATTGATCCCCCCTTTCTTACCTAGAAGCTAACATTGTGGTTCTTGATACTGGAATCGCGAAGGAGGGTGACCCGTGTAGGGCCTGGGGACACACAACTGCTCTTTATGGGAAACGAAGGAACGTATCCTGAACCTCCAAAGCTGGGAGATCATAGGAGGTATCAGTCGCCCCTCTCCCCAGATCTGTCCATCCAATTCTTCCCGCCCCCACCCCGGTTTCGCTTGAGAGTAGTGAAAAGGCACCTCCAAACGAACGAGGAAAAAGGGCGAGGAGGGGCGCGTGCGCACGGTACTAGAAAAAGCGTTCAAACAAGCCAAGGGCCCCAGCGACTCGCAGGGTTCGCCCTGCTCCGCTCTACACCCCTGGCGCCCAAACTCACTTGCAAGTCCTGCAAGCCGGAATCTCTCTGGCAAGCTGCGAAAGAGTCACGCCGGGCTTCCCCCGCTTACCGGAGGAGGAGGAGGAGAGAGAGTGTGTTTCCCCCCACTTGCGCTGGCAGACGCGGCTGCTGCTGCTGCTGCTTCTCCTCTCGCCCCTGAGCGACGGCCGGGCTCACCGGTGCTCCCGCGCCTCTCCGTTCACCCCACGCTGCTTCTCCTCCAAGCTCCGAGCCGCTGCTCTGGCTGCCGCTCGCGCTCTCTTGCAGACCGATCTGTTTGATTCGGTCTCCTTGCCCTCTGCAGCTCCCACTAGTGAGTGCACAGAGCCAAATGCTTTCGAGAGAAGGGATTAGGTCAGGCAGCGCTCTCGCCTCCCGCCCCGCCAGGCAATCCAATGGGGGCTGATTCGCACGTTCTAAGAGCGCTGCCGGTTTAATCACGCGCGGCGGTTTCAGGGCTGTTTGCTCCGCTTCTCCGGCTTTACAACCCGCGTTGGGTTTGTGTTGGAGGAAGGTGGTTAAGCAAGAGCAACAACGCACTGGTGAGGTCGACTTGCTTGTACATGCACACATTTCAAAATTAAAACATATAAATAGAAATATGCAAAAGTTAAAATATAATTAAACGTGTTGCACTATTAAAACATTTAAAATGCAAATAACAATTAAAAACAACAACCAATGCATAAACAGAAGTCCATATTCCCCAAATGCAGAACAAAAAAGTTTTTGCCTGCCTCCGGAAGCATAGCAAGGAGGGAGCCAGTCTAACTTCCCTGGGAAGGGAGTCCCAGTGCCCTGGAGCAGCCACCGAGAAGGCCCTCGTTCCCACCAGTCATGCCTGTGACTTAGTATAAAACAGCATGCTTTGTTCATGAGGCTTTTATTGCATGTTTGTGATTGGTCATTCATGGAAGTTTGTGGGTCCTTTACATAATGTCAGTCTCCAGAGTTTCTGCTGCACTTTTTGTGTTATATCCCGCTTCTAAAAAGATCAGACATAAGGTGATAAGAAACATTAATATGAGAATTGTCAGTGTGTGATGACAGTGTTGCTTAACAATACAGTCACTAGATGTTGATGGGTTAATGAAACTAAATAGAACTCAGCTAAGAAAGGAAGTTTTTAATTCAAACCATGTGTCCGCCATGTAAAGAAGCCCATCATTATCCTGCAAAGAAACTAGAAGTAGAATGACCCAGTAATTGTGTGTGGTCCTTGTTTTGTTTGTATTTATTCCTTTGTAAACCACTTTAGGATTTGTTTCAAATGAGAAGCAGTATATAAATTTTGCAAATAAATAAATAAAGTGTAGTAGTTGTAACCCGTCACCTGACTTTCACCAAAAGTTCCACTGTGCATTGCTCACAGGGTCAATAAAATTATTTCTTTGTCAACCCACAATCACCTTCCAAGTTGCACAGAACACCTCCTGAGCCTGGATGCTTAAAAAAATTCAAGGAAAACAGCAGTGAAGAGATATTTGTGGCTGAGGGTCTGGTGTTTCACCCTTGCCTGCAGCTTATATCTATTGCTCCCTGTGAGATGCTGCTGTTGTGTCAGTTCTAATCCCTCCCCCTCCCTTTTCCTGCCCATGGAAGAATCCCAACCATACACACATTGTACCAATTTTGTACGGTTTTTTAGTCTAATTCTAGCATACATAACGCTGTGACTACGTGCATATTGCTGTTTGTACACATTTAGAGTTTAGATACAAACAACTTCTTCAAACAGGGTCTAGGGATATGTATGTGTGTGTGTGTGTTTCTTTAAAGAATTTTCACCCTACTCTTCAGAAGGAAAGAAATAACTGCTAGGATACAATTAAGGGTGCCACAGCAGTACCACATTAAGGAGCAGGGGGAGAGGGGGAGGCAGAAAGGCAATGATTTAAAAAACAAACAAATAAACATCACTTAACAGATTTACTTTTACCATGCAGGATTTCTAGGCCTACATACATGTTTGAACATTATTTACAGTCTCTGCAGGGGCAGGCATCCACAGTTAGAATAGGGGTGCAAAAACCTCAGGCAGCGTACAAACCCCAGACATGTGTTGTGTTACCCCTGTGCCACCACCGCAAAGTACCTCCCTGCCCCCACCCCCAATTGGGCATCACCAGTTTCACGCTGCTAATGGTAGTGCATAAGCAGTGATACCCATCAAGGCTCCTGGGAAGGAGAGGAAACTAAAATGTCCACTGCCACCACCAGGGCCCCAGAAGCAGCCTTCCCCGCCGCCACCATTAGCAGCTTTCTGCATGGCCCTGTACATGCGTGTGTTAGTGTGTGTGTCCAGTGCCAACACCTAAGGGCCCAAAATGTTGTGAACCCCTCATTTAGAGCTTCTGGCCCTAGAACACAGGGGTGTCACCTGATGCCTGCTTAGGTTCTGACTAACTGGGCCTCATAGGTTGGCCGTTAAGAAAGCTCTTTCTTGAAGCACCCATTTCTCTCTCCTCTCTGCTCCCCACACCCAATCCAGTCTGGCTCAGGAGTTAAAGGCTGCTCCTGCCTCACAGTTCTTAGGTGATAGTCATATATATATGGACATCAGGAAAAACTTCCTAACTGTTAGAGCAGTGCGACGGTGGAATCAGTTACCTAGGGAGGTTGTGGGCTCTCCCACACTAGAGGCATTCAAGAGGCAGCTGGACAACCATCTGTCAGGGATGCTTTAGGGTGGATTCCTGCATTGAGCAGGGGGTTGGACTCGATGGCCTTGTAGGCCCCTTCCAACTCTGCTATTCTATGATTCTATGACTAACTATATTACATTTCTATAGCCAGAGTTCTCTGGGCAGCTCGCAACAATTTAACCCTTAGAATCCTCACAGGCTAAGTCTCTTTTACCTCACCAATATCTGAGCTAAAACAGACATTACTTTAAATCAGTCTCTAGCAGCTACATCTTTTTCTTTTTTTCTTTTTTCTTTTTTACTGTGTCGTCATGGAGGCCTCAACCGAGATTAGGACCCTGGCATGGGAACGGGGCTTTTAAGATCCAGATTGGGGGCCCTACTCCAGAGTAAAAATGTGGTTTGGGGAGCGACTAGCTGCTAGATATGGATTTAAAGTAAGGCTGGTTTTGGCCTTCAATAGCAGTTCTGGCAGCTTGGGTAATTGACAGTAGGTCAAAGAGCACCCCATCCTTGGAAACACACACACACCAAATAAGGTAGCAGAGGAAACAGTGTACACGTTAGGAGGTCAGAGCTGGTCCTCCTTCTTGCCTAACCAGTCTCCCCAAAGTAACAAACGAAATGTCTTCAGAAGGAGGAAGCAAAGCTATTTTTGAGTGCTGGATGGCTCTTATATATACAGTGCCAGAGTCCACCCACCCACACCCATCCCAGAAGTCAAGACACCTCAAGCTCCCTTGGGCTCCAGCTCCCTCATGATTACCACCTCACACATAGCGTGGACACTTCATCCAAGCCAAGCAGCCAGTTGGCAACTGCCACCATAGAATACACAAGTACAAGTAGAATTTGTACTTGTGTAGAATCAACCTGGCCTGCTTTCCAAAGACCACACTCTTTCAGAGGATTGCTCCTGCTCCTGTGTCTCCTTTCTACCTTGCATTTCCACCCCTCCTACATCCTTGAAATTTATTCTGCCTGCGGCTTGGACTTGTTCCCACTGTTAAAGCTGTCAAATCACTAAGGTATCAGTAGCCCCAAACGAGTCAGATGCTTTGTCGTGGGAAGCCTTGGCTTAAGCCATGCTCTAGGAACTCTGTTGATGTTCCTGTGGCATAAATAGAGAAGGCAGTAGTTGATACAAACAAGATACAACCAAATTAGTGCACAAGGTACACAACTACTATAGTATTGGCATCAAAGATAGGGTGAACAATTATAACAAACAGAAGGTTTGATAACATGAACAAAAATTCAACAATTTTATAACAAAAGCAATCTTAACAGATAACATGAAAATTATAAACAAATGCATGTTGTACAATAATAGTAATCTACAGTGTTGAGACACGAATAAGTCTCTGAAGTGTTATAACACCCCCCCAAATACAATGTAATATAGTTACAATAAGAATTCACAGTGTGAAGATGCAAAATGGTCTCTTAAGTGTTTTTAAAGTGTTTTGTGTTAAGTCACAAAATTGTCTCTTCAGTGTTTTTGAAACCTTTAAACAGGCTACCGGTTTAAAAATCCTATTTTCACAGATGCTTCATCAGAGACACACCATCTATAGGGCTAATGCTGTGGAGAAAAGGAGAGTTCAAACCTCTGTTCCATGTATAATCACTTGAAAACCCGGACAAATGCCTCAAGCAGAATATTCTTAATAGCAGCTGACCCCAAATGAGTCAGATGCTTTGTCGTGGGAAACCTTGGCTTAAGCCATGCTCTAGGAACTCTGTTGTTGTTCCTGTGGCACCATGGCCAAAACCTTTTTTTGCTTTGTGTTAGTGTGTGTGTGTGGGGGGGGGGGAAGCAGAGAAGCAAGGCAAAGAAGTTTTCTCAAGATTTGGGGATACTAAAACATACTGAGGAGCGTGCAAACCAGTTCAAAAGCAAACACGCAGAAACAAAATGTGCCTCCACCTGACCTGTCACCCATTTTGAGGACTAAATCTTTGATTAACTCCTTGACATGTTGGGTGAAAACTTGTTTGCCTTTTTCTTTTCATGCACCTTTGCACTTGTAGGCCTTGCCTGGGACTCACGCCAGAACTGCTCAAAGCATGCAAGAAAAGTTTAGGACTGAGTGAGCTTGGAAGCAGAAATACTGGACGCGTTACAAGAAAGCTCTCTGTTGTTTGATTTCTGCAGCCTGTGTTAGCAAAATGCATGTTCACAGATTATCCTCACACATTCAAAATCGCTGGCTTTTTTAGGCAATTTTCCTACCCACAGCACTCACAGCTCCCTTCATGGTAGCTTACAGATTCACGCTACCTATCACACATTTTGCTCCCTTTTGTTGAAATGTTCCTTTGAGTGTGTCTCTCCCCCCCTCCCACCATTTTCTACTTTTGTTGCACAAAAGAGCAGAATGATGCTCAGAAAGAGCACATGAAGGTACACCAACCATAAAATGGGAAGACCAGGAGAAAGCGAGGCAAACAAAAGATGTATGGACAAATAATAGCCATATTAAATTAGTTTGCTGAGTGATGGTGGGGATGAAATTGAAGCAAGGTGGAGATAAGCCATTACATGAAATTTTAAAGTGCAAATTATTACACTGACTGCAGCCAGGAAATCAGAAGACATTTACTTCTTGGGAGGAGGGCAATGACAAATCTTGATAAATTAGTTAAGAGCAGAGACACCACACTGACAACAAAGGTCCGCATAGTTAAAGCAATGGTATTCCCCGTAGTAACCTATGGCTGTGAGAGCTGGACCATAAGGAAAGCTGAGCGAAGGAAGATAGATGCTTTTGAACTGTGGTGTTGGAGGAAAATTCTGAGAGTGCCTTGGACTGCAAGAAGATCAAACCAGTCCATACTCCAGGAAATAAAGCCAGACTGCTCACTTGAGGGAATGGTATTAAAGGCAAAACTGAAGTACTTTGGCCACATAATGAGAAGACAGGATACCCTGGAGAAGAGGCTGATGCTAGGGAAAGTGGAAGGCAAAAGGAAGAGGGGCCGACCAAGGGCAAGATGGATGGATGATATTCTGGAGGTGACAGACTTGACCTTGGGGGAGCTAGGGGTGGCAACGGCCGACAGAAAGCTCTGGCGTGGGCTGGTCCATGAAGTCACGAAGAGTCGGAAGCGACTGAATGAATAAACAACAAAATTATTATTATTACTATTATTGTTATGTGGCTGTTCATCAACACATGTCCCCTGGCTTACAATGCAACAAAATATTAAAATACAGAAGAATAATGAATTACATTAAAAGGGAGGAATATGCAGCATAAAACTATCCTTTCTGGAAGAGAAAAGTAAAATGACTTAGTACAGGCAACTCATAGCCCCCTAAGGACATTTTTGTGTCCCAGCGCAGGAGCTCAAGGTACCCCCCCCCCAAATTCTCCCTCCTGCACTTATGTGTTGAGTTTTAGTCAGGTCCTAAATTTATTTTATGGTTGATAGCTTGAAGTTGTTTCTAGATATACGTTGTCTCTGTGTGTTCTGTCTGTTTCTGTGTTTTCATGTAAGTGGCTTTAAAACTTTGTTTACTGTATTTTTAATGATTTTCAATCTTTATATAAACATCCAGATAAGCTTTGGCTATGGGACAGTATAGAAACATAATAAATAAATAAATATGATGATGAAATAGGGGATCAGTCCAGCAACAGATTCATCATGTGGGCCCGTTGATCATATGTTTGAGTTCTAAGTATCACAAAAGTATAACAGCCAGTGGGGACCCCAAAGGGAGGAGGAGAGGAGAGAGGACAGCTGTCCACACAATGGACAGACCCAAAGGGATGCCCTACAACACCTACAGACAGCTTCATGGGGATGATCCCCTTCCCTATCAGCACACTGGGTGCCACTGGCCATGGCTAACAAGACCTGAAATAAAATGGTCCCAATGGTGTGTGCAGAGCTCTGCCTTCGAACAGCATGTCCACACTGTGATTGCTCAAAAGGAACAGCTATAGTAGGAATACTAGGAATGTGTGCAGGGAGTTGAACAATGCAAGTAGGCAAGTGTACATCCAGTGCACACCCTGCAGTCCACACGCGCTTGTGACTTCATCCAATGCTGATTGGCCTCCATGCATGAGTATGCATGAGTTGTGCTGTGCCCCCCCCCTTACAGGATTTGTGCTTCATGCCTGTATTTCAAATGTACCCAAGTTGCCCCGTACATGTTGCTTATGGGAAGAAGAACCAAAGTGAGAGCATGAAAAAAGCAGCTGACAGGATGTACTCCTGTGCTTTTCCATGCTCAGTATGTGCAGTGCTGAGTTGAGTTTGGGTTCTGGTTCTGCCAGGTCCAAGTCATCAATCAGGTTCTTTTGGTTATCAAATTGAAACAAGCCACTTGTGCAAAAAGATGACCATTTATTGATGGGAAAGGGATGTGGAATATATACATGCAAAAAAAGTTAGCACCCTCTTCCAGCTAATCAAGAAACACCAGAACCCAACTCAACAAAAGTGCATAATGTTCTGCTTGCAATTTCATCATCAAATAGGAAACCTCAGCTCACAGAGGATCCAGAATCATAGCAATCATACATGCACAAGTTTAAAAGCTGGCAATGATTCTTTCTGCCCTTCTGTTTTGTTTTATCTTTCCAAAGGGGACCACTTCATGCTTAATTCACTGGTTACCACTTACTCCAAGTTACACACTTTTTTAAAAAAAGAATGGCACTTATACAATGTCTTGGTTCCCAATAGTTATGTTTCAAAGAAGCAATAGATTTATCTGACAAGATGCTGCTTGGAGTTGTCAGCTGCAACACCAGTCAGTAAGTAATTGTCTAATTCTGATATTACTTCCAAAGCAAACAGACAAAACCCACAAAAATGTTCAAGCTCTTTGGCAAAGTTCTCCGCATGATTTCACCTTCCTGACCTCAGAGTGTTGAACGGCATACTGATCCTCCTTTAGATGCCCTGTATGTCAATGTACGACAAAGTCCTATGATCACAGGTGAATAAACTATCCAGAGGATGAAATCAAATAAAGTACTGTGCAATTTATCCCTTTTTCCAGCACTTGCAGAGGACAACATAACCCTCACAACTCTTTTTAAAAAAAGCTAAGATATAAATCTTTTCTAATCAATTTTGGTGTTTATTATAGCCCAATCTCACATGATTCTCTGAGCAATTTCCCCTCCTAGGAACTAACCAGGTCTACACCCACAGGACCAGGAGTTCCCAGGCTATTCACTGGGTCCAGAAATTTTACAAGGTTATCACCAGAAGGACAGATGAAAGGAAGTACTTCACACAACACATAGTTAAACTATGGAATTTGCTACCATAAGATGCAGTGATGGCCACCAATTTGGATGGCTTTAAAAGGGAGGAGGAGAAGACTATCAATGGCTACCACTCCTGATGGCTACGTGCGACCTCCAGTATCAGAAGCAATAAGCCTATGTATACAAGTACTATGTATACATGGGTGAGAGGGTGCTGTTGCACTGTGTCCTGCTTGTGGGTCCCTAGCTGACAGCTGATCAGGCACTGTGTGAACAGGACGCTGGACTAGATGGACCCTTGGTCTGATCCAGCAGGGCTCTTCTCATGTTCTTAGGTCTAAGTTGTCCTAAAATGTGTGCTCTATTTTCAGCGGCTGTAAACAACCTGAATAAAATCTATTTTTCATCCATTAGCCTTGATTTACACAAAGGGATGCTATTTCTCCAAAATAAATTTATTGCCTTCGTAATTTTTAACATTTTTATGGTAATGTTTACCTCACATTTCTACATAAGACATTAAAAGTGGATTACAAGGTCTCAAACCATCTGAAACATCCAGTAAGACAAGCAAAAGGGTGGCACATAAAAAAGCAACATCAGAAGTATCAACAGATTGCATTGAAATCAGTAGCAAAATGCCTGCTGAAATAAATGTTTGCTTGCTTGACAGGAAAGAGCCAGTGAGCATCTAGGCAATAGCTTCTACTATGCCCCTTCTCACCACCACCATTGCCTGGTCCAGAGCGAGAGGCAGGTGAACAAACAGGTTGCCACAGTAAAGAGGAAGAGCAGCTCCAGAGGTCTCTTGCCAATGGGCCCATGTTGGAGTGTGGGCCCTCAGCAGGTATCCAGTTATGCCTACTCTTGACGCCAGCCCTGGTGACAAAGGTGGGGATTGTTGGCCCATCTTTTCTACATGAGTATGAAGGAACAAGAGTCCTCTTTCTACTGCATCTGGTCCACAGACTGGTACTACTATCCCCCTTGCCTTGCAGAGTCCAGCACTAAAGCAAAGATAAAGCTGGTGGAAGCCCAAGGATTTGGGTTAACAGAAAATAAATGCTAGCTAGGGAAAGACGAGGTGGGGTGGAGAAGGGTAATGACAACCCCATAATTTCTGTTGAGATAGTAGTCTAAATTCTCCAAGTGATGTTTTTTATGTAGCTGTTTCGGCTACTTGAAGGATACACAAGAGGGAGATAACAGCTTTTCCTGGAGAATCCAGAGGTTTCCAGAAATAAAATATCTATAGGAAAAGGAAACCTAAGTACAAAAACAAAACACCATAAATCCAAAACAGTCTGGAACACTGACTGAATGTTTAGGGAAGGATGGAAAACCAGAATGGAAAATGGAACGGTCTGGCTGGAAGCTTGAAGAGAAGAATGCCACCCTACAATGTTCAGTGGTGGTGGTTGTTTTGGCAGGTTCCACTTGTAACTCTTTAATTATAAAGGTTTTTAACCTGCAGAACATGTTTTCTTCCTAAAGATGTGGCACCAACCTCTCTGATGCTTTCCACAAGAACTTCTAAACAGTTCTCCATCACTCAGGTCCCATTTGAGATCCAGACTTAGTCATGCTTAGAGTGTACCTACTGACATTAATGGAACTTAGTTTAGTCATGACTAAACTTGTCCCATTGATTTTAATGGGTCTGCCTGAAGCATGAGCTGTATGGATTGAACCCTATGATTCTGTAGTGATAAACATGGATTTCCTGTATCAAGAGTAGTTTGACTAGATTAACTTTGATTTCCCTTCCAACTCTTTTATTCTATGGTTCTAGATACTCAAATGTCTTCATATGTTTTGAATGTTATGATTATTTAAGTCTGAGTATATTTTTATATGCATAACAATAAACATCAAAGGATGGCCCAATATCCTTGAGGATATGGGGCTTCCATTTTCCTTCTAGGCTTCAGTAGATGACCCTCTTCTCTCCTGAATTGTTTCACGGAAGTGGTGCGAAAGATTGAAGGATTTTTAATTCTATTACCTCTGCTTCTGGAAGTCAAACCAATAATCTCTGTAGTCTTAATCATGCTACACTTGCAGGAGCCTTCAGGCAAGTTCAAAATAATACAAATAAAAGCAAAGAGTAGCTGCATCCATGGCAATAGACCTGCATACAAATAAAATGTCTTAGGATAAAAATAACCTCCTGGTGCTCCCAGCCTCCCCACTGGACAAGAAAACATCCTCCAATTAAATTTGTTCATCTTGCAAATACTTATGTCTACAAGCTGATTTACTAACAGAGTAGCACATCTGAGTTTAATGGCATTACTTCCATGAGTAAAGTTCTCCACATGTCCTAAATGTTTCAAAGACTGCTTGTCTCCTTCACATTTTTATTTCTTTTTGTTCTCTGAACCACTCATTACTTGAATAATGTAGACTAATCCCATTTTTAGCTTCATCTTCTATGGCCTCAATTAATTTAATCTAATGGTATTTATCCAGTAGTGCTGACTCTTTAATCAGGTTACACTACAGTGTAGTTTTCCTTTTCTAATGTATAAATTGGCCTATTGCGATCTAAGTCAAGAAAGGGTTGGGTTTTGTGTAATGCTGCACCTTTTGACAATCCCTGGATAATCCCCACAATACTGCTTTTAACAGACAAGATATACCAGCAGAGGCTGGTGGCTCTGAAGTCAGTGGGGCGGTGAATCTGCTCTGGGTTTCAGTCAGAACCAATTAGAACTCTAAAGGAGCTATCCAATGTGCAAAGAGCTAAAAGCATATGGGATTGCCTCCATATATTGAATGGTTCACTAATATGTCTCCATGATTACATACCTGCCCATAAGATCCCATATAGAAAATAGGATTCCTAAACATTATGTTAATCATATGTAGTTTTCCCCTTTTGTACCTTTTTTGTAATTAAATGCAGCTCCCTGGACTTTTGTCACCCGCATGAACCAAGCCCAGGGGGTAGCATGGGCAAATCAGTTTTGAGTTTCAGAGAGCTCTTGACTTTGGCAGTGAATATGAATTTCCCCTTCGATTTTGCATTTTAACCCAGAATGAGTTTAGGCAGAACCTTACGTTTCTATGCCTATGAACATGCCAGTTGTATTTCATTTGCACTGGCACATTAAAGCAGGAACTCACTACTTCCTTTCGCATTTCAAGACAGATCACCTTTGTATAGAATGCTCTCTCTCTCCCACACACACACACACACACACGCACACACACTTAAGTTCTAAGATTCTCCAGACTCCCCCCCAAACAAACAAACAAACAAAAACCTCCCAAAGTTCAGAACACATAAAGCACAACAAGGTTGTTCTCTTAATTGGCTTACTTTCATTCAAACTTTTAACACTTGTGTCATATCTTGGAAGTACGTATCAATGGGCTATCCTACTTAATGCATTTAAGATTGTGGTCGGTGAATATCCTTTTCTTCTTGAGAGCTGCAAAATTACCTTTTAAAATATTATTTATTTATTATTTATTTACGATATTTATATACTGCTCCATATGTAAAATAGATTCTGGAGCAGTGAACATAAGAATAAACCAGTAAAAAGATTAAAACAGAAAATTAAAATTGTTCAATTTAAAACAGAATACCAATAAAAATGATGGCTGGTCAGTTGAGGAATGCTTCCTGGAAAAGAGTTGTTTTCAGGAGGCGCTGGAAGCAGCACAGTGTTGATGCCTGCCTGACCTCCAGGGGCAGGGAGTTCCAAAGAGAAGGGGCACTACTCCTGGTGAACTCCATTCAGGCCATAGCTCTATGTGGAACTACCAGGAGCATGCCCTCTAATGACCTCAATGACCAGGCCAGTTGATAAGGGAGAAGGCACTGTCTCAGGTATCCTGGTCCCAAGTTGTTTAGGGTTTTGTAAAGTAGTACCAAAATCTTAAACCTGGTCCAGTAACCATTAGGCAGCCAGTACAGTTCCCTCAGCAAATATAAAAGCTGATACTCTATAAATCAGGGGTAGTCAACTCTCAGGGGTCGGGAACCACACTGCCCCCATGGAATGCACCAGGAGCAGTATTCCACCCCGACACCATTAACATTACCACTCTGGTAGGGACAGGGCCGGTGCTACAATTAGGCCAACTAGGCAGCCGCCTAGGGCACAGACCTCAGAGGGGCGCAGTACTGACCTTTAAGGGTCAAAGTTTTATACAGATTAGCTGTTTTAAGAAAAAACATAATAAGTTCAAGTCTTGTGCTTTCCATTTTTTCTACAAAACATCCGTTTTTAAAAATCAAAGTTGGCAATTTTGGTGTGTGTGTGTGTGTAAGTAGCTTACCTTGCCTAGGGCGCAAAATAGTCTGGCACCGCCCTGGGTAGGGAGTATCTCCAGGGAATGTGATTCTGCTTGCAAGCGGGACACTCTCTCCCCACACACCTTATTTCCTTTCCAAAATCACCATGATTTTTGCTGCCACTACAGCAAATTCATTGGAGACAGGAAGCTGCAAGAATGGCTATGGGGTATGTGTGTGCATGCAGGCCATATGCTGCAAACTCCTGTCATAAATCATGGTGACACCCTCTGCAGTATTGTCTACAAGTGGCTAATAAGTATTTAATAGCAACATAATAGTAGTATCTTTGACTTGTGGCTCCTATTATGCATTTTAGAAATAAAGTGTGCTGTTGGGTCAAGGGCTCTAAGCACTACCATTCAAAATGTATTCTGTCTTTTCCTCCTTTAAGTTTTTTCCCCCCTGGTAAGATAAAAGACAGAAAGAGCAGTGGGAAAACATGGAAGGTTACAAATTGATGACGATGATACGTGGACCTCCTGAATTAATAGAAGAATGCTCAAAAGAACCACCATTTGGTATAAATTAAAGGGGGAAACACAGAAAAAGAGCAAGGTAAATAAAAGTAAGATGTCAGGGAGGGCAGAGTTTGTCAGCGTGAACAAACAAGCGCTACACAGAGACAAGGGATTTTCATCATATGGCAGAAAAGACTAACAGTGTCCAGTGCTGTTTCACTGCATCTCCCAACATACACCATCATCTCATAGCTATCTGTCAATTAACCAGTTCTAAAAATAAGAGCCCAGTGTTATCACGGTTATGAAGTGCTCCCCAGTGCTTTTATATGTCACACTTTCAAAAACTGCCATGTTACACAATCGGTTGGGCCCATTCTTCTACTCTAGGGAGGCACAGAGGACTTACAGCATTGAACACCATCTATTTTAGTCCAATTAAGCTCCAAAGGAATCAGATTTCTTTTGATCCACTAAGCAAAAAAGCAACAACGAAACAAAACATGTTCCTAGTTCACAATTATTCTGGGTAGGTCCAAGGAAAGGCTCATGGTATGCAATTCATCCCTTCAAAGGAAAATCAGAGCCCCTCATGACTGTCCAATCTATCATTTGCAACCCACTTGGGAATCCATGATGGGAAGAAATATTTGCCATGAATTCGTCATAGGAAAGCATACCGAAATAGGAATTGTGTGAAAGCACACCTCTACTCTAGCATGCAAATTTCATTTCAGTTGAGCATGTGCAGGAGACGTTCATGGTGGATTAGCCACACTCTCTGCATCATGAATTCCAAATAGCTCAGATATGGTAGATGCTTTTAATTTGGGCTTGGGATTGGAACCAGCCAACATGTGGTTTCCAATTAAAGCTACACTTCTGGGACAGGTCTTTTAGTAAAACCAATTATCTGTATCTTTGTAGCTAAAACTATTTATTTTAGCTCAGGCACTGTTATCCAGAGACCTATTTATTTATATGCATTCTCCCGATTGCTAGCTATAGCAAAAGGAGCTCCAACAATACATGGATGTGCTTTTTCTGCCATTGCTACCAATGGGAGCATCACACTTGCACAGGCGGAGTTGCATTTATAGGTCATGGCTATGAGTTAAAAAACGTTATATGCCTGTGAACGTCAGACAAGCATTTTTGTGTGTGTACTTTTAATGTTTACTATTTTTAATTGTTGTAAACCGCCCAGAGAGCTTCGGCTGGGGGGGGCGGTATATAAATGTAATAAAATAAATAAATAAATAAATAAATTGCATAACCATCACAACAATAGAAGCATGGAAACCAAATAGCAAATAGTAACCATGGCCACTTAGTATCAAGTATCCGGCATTGTGCATGTATTAAACAGAAACCCACCAGCACCAGCACCACCACAGGATGACTCATGGAAAATAATTTCAAAAGCAGCTTGTATTATAGCATGAGAGTCTATATTTCAGGAAAAAAGTCCTCCAGGGCTCACACAACCAACGGGGCATAGTTTAAACACCTGTTCAATAACAATCCATATTTACACCTCACATCTCTTCTGTCATTGATGTATTACATTGTTACTGTATTTTAAATCTTTGTATTGCTGCTAGGTTTTATTTTGGTATTTACTTCTATTTCAATTCAAAACAGAATACTAATACTTTTAAACTTTTATAGTTTATTTTCAGTTGTATTTTATGGTTTTAATTGTTGTAAACCACCCAGAGAGCTTCAGTTATTAAGAGGTATAGAAATATAATTAAATAAATACAATATGCCACCCAGTCTTGAAATCCTCAAATGTGACATGGGCCCCCACCCTGCTGCCTTTCTCCTTACAACAACCCTCTGAGGTAAATTAAGCTGAGAGATAGTGACTGAATGTAAATGTTTTGTTTATTATTTTAGTTTTAAAACTCATACACTGCCTCTTTTGCACAGCATAAAAATATCCTACAATACATAAACACATATCCCCTTTAAAATGACCCCCAAAATCAAATATTACAAAACATAAATCATGGAGGAGGAATTTATGAAAGGTGATGGACCTTGCGGTACCTAGGTACCAAGCACCCTGAATTGAGCTTGGAAACAAAGAAGCAACCAGCGCGGATTAAACGAAGTGAGCATAATATGTTCTCAACACCTAGTCCCAGCTAACAATCTGGTGACAACATTTTGCACCAGTTTAAATTTCCCAAAAAATGGTGGTTGATTACAATACAATTATGTATTGTAATTGCATGTGGAAAAGAGGGTTGTACATTTGATTATGATTTAATCTCACAACTAAAATTCTATATGTGATCCAAAGTAGTTGGAAAAATTACTGTATAAAAGTAGGCAAGATGAACAGTGATTATATAAATACTTGCATTTCACACAAAAGAACCTCCCGGATCCACATATATTGAATATGGGAAAGTACAATAAAGGCAGTAACTACATGTATTTAACCACCAAGATTCTAACCAAACACACTTAAAATTAATATAGACATATGAATTGCATGTATGGAAAATACAGTTAAGGTGGTAACTAATGTAATGAATGGTTGACTGCTGACCCATCCTCCGATTGGAGTCCACCAGGGGGAAGAGCCTTCAGAGTGGTAGCCCCCCTCCTATGGAATTCTCTGCCTCTAGAGGTCAGGCAGGCGCCAACTTTGTAATCCTTTCGGCGCCTCCTGAAAACGTTATTGTTCCAGGAAGCCTTTCCTTAATGACCAGCCATGGTTCACTTTTCATTTTGCTTCTTTTAAAAACTATTTTAAGGTGTTTTATTCAGTTTTTATTTTATTTTACCTTGTACACTGATCCAGAATTTTGAATGGGGAACGGTGTATAAATATTGTAAATAAATAATAAATAAATTTTAGACTACAGCTGTAGTCCAACAACATCCAACAACGAACTGCCTATCCCTAATTTACCTAATAAAATGTATAAACCACTTTTCCACTCCAACCAGCCCTCAGGGCAGCTTCCAGAAAGCAATTAAAATACAATTAAATTCAGCAAAACAAACCAGTGAAGTTACTGGTGAAGTTACCAATACTCATGTGAAGCTTGAATTCCATAGTTAAGGTGCAACAGACAAAACAGGAAGGGCATGAAAATGTTGGAATGGAGAGGGTCAAGCATTCAGGTGAGTCAGAGCTGTGTCCTTGGAACTGTATTCGTAATTCCAAGGCTCAGCCTGGGAATATATGTTTAGCCTGCATGGTACTGGGGTGTGGCTGTCATCTTCTGCAAAGAGTCTTCCTTCACCAGAGAGTAATCATCACAATAATCCATAGCACATTTGGGATTAGAGGCAGGGCCTCCAAGGCAGGGCATACTGTATCGTAGCAGGCTTGGAGCCCAATTCCTCTCAGGTTAGACATATAACACTGGAAAGAACCTACAATGTATTGTGACAGCCTTTTAAATCCTGCAAATCCCTACCTGACAGGTGAACAGGAGGAGGTAGAATCTCTCTTCTTAGATTAAAGGTTCATTTTCTGCTGAGTAACGCTTAAGGAAAATAAACAGAAGTGATTGCTTATTTTTGAGAACTTGTATGGCTGTCTCAAAGTCAGGGCATAGACTTATATTCTAAACATACTGACAGCCATTTTCAAGACCAGTTCAACAAGGCCGTCATACCAGTGTAAAAAGAAAATTGGCTGGGGTTTTTTCTTTAAAAAAAAATAGGAGAGCTTACCTAACCAAACAAAGGAATACCTTAGTCTTTGACCTGGAGGACTGATACCCTCAGAAGGGCAGGGCTTTTATTGGGCTGAACAGAGCTCAGTTCTTCTAAGACAAGGCTGGGGGACATGTGGCCTTCAAGTTGTTTTTTGGACTACTGCTCCCATCATCCCTGACCATTGGCCAAACTGGCTGGGGCTGATGGAAGATGGAGTCCAACAACATCATGAGGACCACACGTTCCCCAACCCTGGGTTAGACTAATTCCTAGCCCCTCTATTTTCTCTTCTGTCTAGACCAAACATCTTGCCCCAATCCATACCACAGCAGCTTTCATAACTCTCCCTAACCCCGTCCCAGCCATTTACTCTCAGACTTCAAATTCTTCTGTTGATCCACCCCTTCAGAGTAGCATGCTGTACTGCTTTACCCTGAAAAACATGCTGCAGTTGTGGTGTTCCTCCCTTTCTCTTCTCATCCCACCCTACACTCGGTTAAGTTGCTTTTTTTCTCCATTCTGCAAGGGTCCCTAAAGCACTACCAATGGTGCCTGTGGTGAAGCAAGAATCTAGCTGGCCAGACTCAAATGAAGCTGGGCAAAAAGTAGCAAAGAAGTGACAAAACTGCTTAGTTCCATGGTACTCTGTAGCTTGTCCTACTCTGAGCAATGGAGCAGTACTCCTTCTAATACTGGGGTGGCAAGGAAACTAGGGTGATTTTCAGTAGTGTGGACCCAGATGGTATTGATCTAACAGCTATGAATAAAACTGATCTAATTAGCCAGTACTGCTGATTTCAAAGGAATCCCATACCTGGCATGACAAAAATACAAAAAGGAGAGGCAAAGGGATTGAGACAACTCCTCAAAAGTAAAAGAGAAGGCAATTGGTACTCAACAAAGATAGTAACGTGCCTGCTGCTATTCAAAGATTATGTTCTTCTGCAACATTGAAAAAGTTTCAGTCCATGCCTGGATATTCATAAAGCATCAAGAAATCACTTTGGTCTGGTATATTCAAACATTGTTAGTTTTAGAGTGATAGTGCTAGATTTGAGCTTGCATAGACACTGTCACTTTTTCCATCTTGGTTTCAACGAAGTAACCAACTTTCTCTGGTTGCCAACTCTTTTGGGAGCCTGCAGCACTTTCCCTACACTGAGCACCCTGCTAGTACGGGGATCTGGGATCCTATTCAACTGTATCATCAGAAGGCAGTCAGTTATAGCTAAGTCCTATAACACTTTAATAATAACCTCTCACATTCTTTTCGAATGAGGTGATATGCAATTGAGATTTATGCGTGTTATTTAAGTCCAATTGTTATTTTCCAAACAAGGTTTTTTTTTCCTTGACCATTTAACTCCAGACATATCAATTTAATTAAGTGCTTTTCAAAACCTGGAAACTCAATCTTCTTTCATGATGGAAAAGCAATTGTTTTCAGGGTCCCCACACCCTTTCTTTCCAGAATCACATGTCTTCAGGAACTCTCCCAAAAGCACTGATCTCCAGTGGTGGTAGAATCAATCTGTTTAGCAAACATACATGCCGTTTTCTTTTAAAGACTTCTGAGATGGTGTCTGCACAATTATGCAGTGCACTGAAGCAGTTTCTGCAGCTGAAACTCTCCCCACGGCCTGAGTTTGATCCCAGCGGAAGCTGGTTTCAGGTAGCCGGCTCGGGTCGACTCAGCCTTCCATCCTCCCGAGGTCGGTAAAATGAGTACCTAGTTAGCTGGGGGAAAGGTATTAACCGCCAGGGAAGGCAATGGCAAACCACCCAGCTATAAGGCCTGCCAAGAAAACGTCAGTGAAAGCTGGCATCCCTCCAAGAGTCAGTAATGACTCAGTGCTTGCAGGAGAGGTTCCTTTCCTTTTCTCTGAAATGAATGCATCCATAGCTTATCATTTTAAAAATCTTTAAAGCGTAGGGTTGTACCCAATTGGTGCCCCTCCGCTGGTGGCAAGCTGTTTGATTCTGCAGAGGTTTTCATCAGACGAATGGGGGGAGAAACATGTTCTGAACTGGGCCCCAAAGTTGCTGTTACATCATACAGGTTTTGCCTGCAACCATAATGTCACACCACTGTTCTTTTCCTCAGAGAGATGACTGACAATTCTTTTATTTAAGAGAAAATTCAAGGGGTGCACTTGGGGATAATGTGAGGGAGATGAACCTGTTCCCTGTCCCTGGTGGTGTCAGCCACTGAAGGCGTCATCAGACGAGTGTTTTATTGCATGATTGCTACTGTCCACTTACGGATGTTTGCATGTCCTTTAGACAATGACACTGTCCACCTCCAATGTTTTTCCATTGTAAAATTAACCCCTTTTAATCTAACCTTTTAAAAAATGGAATGTGCCATGATCTCCTGCTGTGTGTAGGAAAAGTGGCACTATAAAAAATGGGCCCTGAATGGGCCACGTGGTCTTTCTTTACTTCCTCTTTCCTCTCTGGGAAGAAAGAGGAAGTAATGAAGGACAGGATCAGGGGCAAAAAAAAAAAAGATGGTAAGGAAACACAATTTTCCAGGGTGTGATGAGAATCTGAGAATAAAAAGACTCAGTTACTTCTGAAGAGGAACATAAGAAGAGTCATGCTGGATCAGACCAAGGGTCCATGTAGTCCAGCATTCCGTTCACAGTGGCTGACCAGCTGTCCACAGGAAACCTATTATTCGGACATGAATGCAACACCACCATCCCACCCATGTTCGCTAGCTACTGATGTACATAGGCTTACTGCCTCTGATATTGGAGATAGCATACAGCCATCAGGACTAGTAGCCACTGATAGGCTTATCCTGCAGGAATTTATCTAACTCCCTTTTAGAGCCATCCAAATTAGTGGTTCACTACAACTTTTGGTAGCAAATTCCATAGTTTGACTATGCTCTGTATGAAGAAGTACTTCCTTTTGTCTGTCTTAAATCTCCCACCAATCAGCTTCAAGGGATGATCCTGGGTTCTAATATTATGAGAGAGGGGAACGTCTCCCTATTCACGTTCTCCACAACAGGGCTCATCATGAGTCCTATTTCCTGGTCTTGATACAGTGTCATTGAATGTTAGGAACTGGCTTTTATAGCATTGGATATTTTGCACTAGCAAAATGTCTGCCACTATCACAGGTGGGTTGTGTGCAAAGGGATGACTTCAATATTGCAAAAAAGTTTGAGGGGAGGTTCAATGCATCTCTGCATACAAAGACATCTGCATCCAAATGTAGAAGCCCCATCAATAGAGATAAGGCTATACAGAATCATGGAGACAGATGTCATTTTTATTGGAATTAGGGCAACCAAATACAATGCAATTCTTTAGGTTTTCCTAATTTCCTAATTCTCACACAGAGAACATTGGGCTGCCTGGGGGCCAATTTCCAACCTCCGGACTACCCCAGAGGGTGTGATTCTGCTGCTATACCAACTACAGTGGCAAAGAAATCAGCTGTTTGCTGTCAAAATTTGATGGCAAACTGCTACAGAGACTCAAAGGACAACACTTAACTTGAAAACTAGCTAAATTTGATGCTGTTGAGCTTCTGTAGCAGTTTGCTGCTGAATTTTAGTGACCAACTCCCAGTGTTTTTGCTGCTGCACCACCAAATTTCAGTGTGGCAGGGAGGGCCATGTGAGGCTCTCGGCACACACATTGCCCACCCCTGACTTACATGGAAGAAAGTAAAGGGTGCTTACAGTGACACTTTTTGAAGTGCAATGTTAAACCTGTTTGGCTAAAAAGAAAAGATGGAAACCTCAGAAGGTTGATCAAGTTAATTTGTTTATTTGCAGAAGTGTTCAAACTTATTTTCATGCCAAATACATTTTGAATAGATCAGAGTCAGTCAAAGGCAGCTAAAATAAAGTCACAATATAATTCAGACAATGGGTGCTTCCAGACCAACCTTTTATAGCACCATCACCTTGATTTATTCACACAATTTTACAAGGGTGTGTTTGTGTGCATGCATGTATGTTGACTTCCACTTATAACATCCCATGTTTTCCTACCACTTTTCCCATCTTTTTTTCTTAGCACCGAAAATCTGTTAAGAAAAACAGCGTGCTGTTTTTCAAAGTGCTGGTATTGACATTTAAAGCCCTAAATGGTTTGGGGCCAGGTTATTTGAAGGAACGCATCCTCCCATATGTACCTGCCTGGACCTTAAGATCATCTACAGGGGCCCTTCTCCATGAGCCCCTGCCAAAGGAAGTGAGGCAGGTGGCTACTAGGAGGACGGCTTTCTCCGCTGTGGCACCCCGGTTGTGGAATGAGCTCCCCAGAGAGGTCCGCCTGGCACCTACACTGTACCGCTTTCGTTGCCAGCTGAAGACCTTTTTATTCTCTCAGTATTTTAACACTTAATTTTAACTTAAATTTAAATTTTACTGTTTTAACTCTGTATTTTAACCTTATATCAATTTTGCTGCATGGTTTTATCCTGGTTGCGCTTTTTATACTGTATTTTGTAATTGTGCTTTTAACCTGTTGGTTGTTTTATTGTGGTTTTAATTTTTGTGAACCGCCCAGAGAGCTTTGGCTATTGGGCGGTATAAAAATGTAATAAATAAATAAATAAATAAATAAAGCACACTGCCTTCTGAGTGTTCGCACTAAGAGCCCTCCATATGGAAGCACCAAACATTGGAATGATATGCAACCATCTCATACCATTTTAAAATCCCACTATGCCATTTCCATGGGCCAACGCTGCTTCTCCTCTCAGCCCAGGGTCTATGTGTGACATCTTCAATCAGTTGTAGGGCCCATTGCCAACACCTGTCCTAAGCCCTCTTCGTCCTCTCGTGCTCAGCACTGTGTGACTAGCAGTAGCCATGTTCATTCTGACAATGCCCCAGAGTAACACTACATTGGAGGCATTGTGGTGAAATTAAAATGGCAGCTGGTTGGCAGTAATCAAGGGAGCACCTGCCAGAGGTACACTGATATTGGAAAGTGTTGAGGGCCCCTACAAGCATAGAGTAAGCCATGCTCCCCCAAGCCTTTTAAAACCAACCCAGCACTGACCTTCATAGCCCCATGTGGAATTCTGTTTCTTGTGCATCCCAAAGAATGGTTGAAACAGGTATATAGATTCAAAAGTGAAAGCAGTAAAGCTGTAGTGATTAGAGTTGTAGAATGGACTTAAACTGTTTTAACAAATTTGATGCCTCTATTTTCTCTCCTTTTGGATCTCAAAAATGTGTGTGTGTTTTTGCCATCTGTGCACGTTTGGAGCAAACAGGAGTTAATCAATCAGTGTCTCAAGATTTTATAGTCCCTTCCATGTATAATAGGAGGGTTAAGTTATGGCTGGATCAAGAACATTGCTTCTCAACCAGCAGATTAACAATGAATATCTTAAAGCATGCATGACTCATTCATGACCTTTTCTGACAAATTCCGTGACATTTTCCATATAGAACCACCCTGGATCAGAAAATGCACTTACTTGAAATAACATAATGTACCAGTATATTGCTGGCAACAACATAATGCCCCCAAGTCCAGATTTTAAAGCTTGAAAAACCTGGTATTTCCTTCTGTTTCCATATTCTTTGCTGCTGTTGCTATCTCAGTTAGAACAGTGAAGCAAGCACTGAGAACACGTGGCCATGAATGGGATTATCGTGTATGTGGCCAACATAGTATTAGCATACAAGAAACAGTAACATACATAATAAGCATTTTAGCAGACTACTTTCATTGTACAAAGCTATTCCTGTATGTTAAGGTGAGGGACCACAGCTCAGTGGAAGACTACATGCTTTGCATGCAGAAGGTCCTAGTTTCAATTGCTGGCCATCAATTTGCGAGCAAATTGTTGAAGCAAAAATTGAACTGGTAAGTAAGACTGTGTAGTACCTACCATTATTTCATTTTTTCAACTTTTAAAAGTGCGCTAGTACTAGCGATGGATAGTGAATGGTCTGGAAATCAGGTTCTGTGAGGAACAGTTGAAAGAATTGGGCATTGTTCAGCCTGGGGAAGAGAAAATTAAGGGCAGAAATGATAGCTGTCCTCCAAGGTTGTAATGCAGAAGATAGTGCAGATATGCTCTCTGTTGCTCCGGAGGGCAGGACTAGAATCAACGGATGGAAATTTCAGAGGGGCAGATTTTGGCAAAACTTTCTAATGGTAAGAGCTGTTTGAGTGGGAACAGACTACTTTGGGAAATGATGGACTATCTTTTGCTGGAGGTATTTAAGCAGAAACTGGATGGCCACCTGTCAGGGATGCTGTAGTTGAATCCTGCACTGCAGATCCTGCATTGAGCAGAGGGTTGCACTAGATGATCCCCAATGTCCCATCCAACTTTATGATTCTAAGGAGACAAGAAGACCCCCCACAACCCAAAAGGAGGCAAAGCCCCAAAGTGATGCTGAATTAACCACCATACTAAAGGGAATAGAAATCCATTCAGTCTTAAGAAGGCAAAAATACACTGGGCATATTGGGCAGTATCCGTTACTCCTACTTAGAATTGACCCATTGAAATGAATGGGATTGAAGTTAGTCATGACTAACTTTAGTTGCATTAATTTTAATGGATCTATTCCAAGTAAGACTAAAGTTGGATACTACCTATTGAATTCTCCAATAACCCCCTCCCAATTTTCATAATTATTTTGAGACTTTATCTCCTTTTCTGGTGGGCTTCCAGTTTCTTTGGTAATGACCCTACATTCTTTCTTTGTTCCTTTTCCCCCTTGCTAGTCAAGGAGACATCTTTTTAAAGGTATCTAAAAAGGCTCAGGCTGCTATGTTCCAGAAGACCTATTGCAAAAGATCCTGTAATCTAGTCACTGGGACCAATGGTAATTTTTCCTGCTAAGGCATTGCATCTGCAAGAAGAATATCAGTAGAGGAAAATTGAGTACTGTGATACCCACTGTCAGTATCAACACAGTCCTACCTTACAGATTCGAGAACACATTCTAACTGGGATACAAGACATATCAACAGTAGTTTCTCAAAGGAGTCTGGTGGTTCTCCCAAGACCCCAGACTTTCCTTAGTAAAAAGACATGCATGTAAAGGAGAAAAGGAATCAGGCACCAAGAGGAATACTGCCTATGTGTACAAGATTGACTTCAAATCTGAAGAATGGTGTGTATGTATGGGTGGGTGGGGGGAATGGCTGGTCCAACCATTAGGCAGTGTGAGGGTATCACCTCAGGTAGCAGATGGTTGGATGTCAAGCAGAGGCAGTAATGGCAGCCCCCTGGCTATTTCCTTTCTTTAGAGGACAGAGCTGTGTGTTTCAAGGAGCTTAACCTGCACCCCCTGAGATAGTCTGCTGCCCTCAGGTGTGGCGGAATATGCTCCCCTATCACCAATGTTGAAGAAAAAATGCCAGTCCCATCAACTTCTGTAACTGGAATGCAGTGTGGGGGATTAGAGTCATCTTGCCCTTCACCTCAGGCCACAAAATGTCTTGGAGGGGAAAGCAGGGTGACTTGGGAACCGCTGGGTGCAGACAGAAGAGGAGGCCAGCTTTTAGAACAGCGAACATGTATTGTTTGTGAACCTCCATTCCAAAAATCCTTGTTGACAGTACAACCAACCAATTTGGAACATAATCATGCTATACATTTGAGAAGGACCCATGATTTAGAATGCTAGAGATAAATAGGTTTTAAAATTAACATGTTTGACCTTGAAAAAAAGCACAGAATTTAGTTTCCCCCCTCTACTCCACCCCCAATCCAGAGATTTTAGCCATGAATGCTGCACCTGCTTTAATTAGTTCACCACTTGGAATCTGCCTTTTGTAAAACATGCACAAATAATCATGATGGTCCTCACTGTACATTCTGTTCTTTTTACTATTCCAGAATGATGCGTCTGCCTGCTTTCAAATTCTATCACTTCCACCCACAATATATCCAAAATACCAGCAATACGTTCATCCACACCTGTCTAACATAAACTTTTCCCGGCTCTAAAAGGCTGGTTTTAGCTGTGATGTTTTAACTCCTCCAAAAAGAACAATAGCCTTGTCCTTTTATCATTTGTCAACCTTTCACTGTCATGATTTCTTTGCAAAGAAAAAAAAAGGTGGGGGGAATCCCTCAGCCTATCCATGGGTTGTTCAAATGCTCAAAAAGCTTAATATGACTGTAAGAACTGTCTTAATATGGCCACTTACTTAGAACCGTTTCTCACACATATGTTTCAAACAATATATCTGAAAAGTTGGAATTGTAGAGACCAGTGGCAGTGAAATTTGCTGGCTGTATCCCACTTCATGAGCATCCATTTCATAACCAAACACTTTAATCCACTAAAACCTAACTAATCATCTCTGTTCCAATAGAGACACATGAAAATACTGTGCATCATTCTCATAGCCCTCTTTTGGATCTCTCTGCTCCTGTTGCCATGTCAACAGAGGAAGCTACCTTATACCATTGGTCCATCTATTTCAATGTTGTCTACATAGACTGACAGCAGTTCTTCAGGGTTTCAGGCAGTAGTCTTTCCTAGCCTTACCTGAAGTTGCCAGGTTATGAAACTGGAAACCAGGTTGTGTACAAAAGTGCTCAGTTCTACCACTGGTCTAACATACCATTGCTCTAGCACTGAGCAATGGCCCTTTCCCATCCAACTCCAACTCCATTTCCCTTCTCATCTTGCCCTCCCATTCTAAACTTAGGTGAACAATTTCAAAATACTTGGAACTGTATATATTTATTTTGCACAATGTATTCTGAATTTAGATATTGCATTGTCTTGGAGCAGAAAATGGAATTCATCTGGCCCAGAGAAAACATGGCTTAAACTTTATCACAAAACTCAGACCCGTCTGATCTTCCAAATTTTGCAAGTAGCATAATTGTTCATAAACTTAAAATGGGGAGAGTCAATATACATTCCTGTTCACTCTGCTGAACACTGTCCTGTTTACTGTTTCTGAATTGTTTGATATAACTGATTTATTAATTGATTTTAGTTGTTATCCTATAGTGGTTTCAATTAAAGTAGCTTAATACAATTAAGCTACTTTAATTGTATTTTCCCCTTTCCCCAGAAAATGAGATATAAATATTAAACTATAATTTTCTTGCTGTTGCTCATACAGGCTTCCATCTTTGGACATCTTGCAATCTCATACTGCACAGTACTTTCAAAAGCTGACTTTTCCATTTCCACAGCTTGGCTGTGGACCCCTGTTCCAAATGCAATTGGAAAAGCTTGTCCACATCCCGATCTTTTAATTTCTAGCCAGCAAGAAACCCTTTTAAAGGCTTAAGACACAATACAATGTTTCATTTTGCTAGGGTCTGAAACTTTCATGGAAGGGTTTTGCACCAGGAAACTGCTTTTGCCCAACAGTCAAGCTTTTACCATTTGTTCCAGTGTGTACAACTCAGAGGCAGTAATCCCCAAATTCCATCCCGCAACTTGAAGGGAAAAAAAGGGGTCTTGTGAACTCCAAATAGTCACCTGCTGAAGAGGCTCCCTGCCATACCTGCATGCTTAGGAATGTGCCATATGCCAGGTTAGGTGATCTCGTCCAGGATGGTCTATTCCAGTCTTCATAGCTGGATGGAGGATTCTGGGAGTTGTAGACTAACACATCTGGAGGGCACAAGGTTGAGGAAATCTGGTCTAGTTTGATGGGCAGCAGCAGTCCATGATCTCAAGCAGAGAAAGGTCTTCTTCTAACTTGATCCTTCAAGCTGAAACTGCTAGGGATTGAACCTAAGGTACCTTCTGGATGCAATGTACCAAGCAGTCCCTTCCTGCTGCAGTGTTGTTGTTATTATTATTTATTTATTTATATAGCGCCATCAATGTTCATGGTGCTGTACAGAACACTGATCTTGCTTCCTTCCAATGAGCCTTTGCTGGGGTAGATAATTTTGTCCCATTTCTGTATCAGGTGTGATTGGACTGTCCAGTAATTTTGAATGTAGAGATGCAACATGAGCTCACAAGTTGATATAGAGCTGGACTTTCCCCTATCAATAATTTAATTTTGCTTGTGCTGGGATGGATACTTGGGACAAGTATTGGGACAAATACTTGGGACTTGCCTTAGGACACATACCTGGTGTTATTTACCCTGAGGGGTATGGAATTTTTTTAAAAATATTATTATTATTATTATTATTATTATTATTATTATTATTATTATTATTATTTTATATAGCACCATCAATGTACATGGTGCTGTACAGAGTAAAACAGTAAATAGCAAGGCCCTGCCGCATAGGCTTACAATCTAATAAAATCATAGTAAAACAATAAGGAGGGGAAGAGAATGCAAACAGGCACAGGGTAGGGTAAGCAGGCACAGGGTAGGGTAAAACTAACAGTATAAAGTCAGAACAAAATCAAGTTTTAAAAGCTTTAGGAGAAAGAAAAGTTTTTAGTTGAGCTTTAAAAGCTGCGATTGAACTTGTAGTTCTCAAATGTTCTGGAAGAGCGTTCCAGGCGTAAGGGGCAGCAGAAGAAAATGGACGGAGCCGAGCAAGGGAAGTAGAGGCCCTTGGGCAGGCGAGAAACATGGCATCAGAGGAGCGAAGAGCACGAGCGGGGCAATAGTGTGAGATGAGAGAGGAGAGATAGGAAGGAGCTAGACCGTGAAAAGCTTTGAAGGTTAACAGGAGAAGTTTATATTGGATTCTGAAGTGAATTGGAAGCCAATGAAGAGATTTCAGAAGCAGAGTAACATGGTCAGAGCGGTGAGCCAAGAAGATGATCTTTGCGGCAGAGTGGTGAACAGAAACCAACGGACTGATGTGAGAAGAAGGAAGGCCAGAGAGAAGAAGGTTGCAGTAGTCCAACCGTGAAATAACCAGCGCATGAACAAGCGCATGAACAAGCTCAAATATTATTTGAGCTCCACTCTTGGTCAATAGAAATCTAGGAACAAGGTTGTCCTTAGGGTTCCAACCCCTAGAGAGCTTAGGGATCAGCCATTAGAGATAGTCATCACTGAGCACTTGCCAAGATTTCCACCATTGCAGGAAGCCCATTCTTAATACTGGAGCCTTCTGGCCCTACTGCTCATCCTCCTGGCTGTCGCTGCCCTCGCTAAACATGCAAGCAGTGAACAGAGTGAAGAGATGGAGTACCCTCCTCCACTTTTCTTGTGCTCTCCCTCTAGTTGATTGGACTGATTGGACCCAAACAGAGTAGACAATGGAACAGAAGCGAGGAGTAGGTGGTTCACTGAGGGAAGTGGCCCATCGATGGCATTTGCCCAAGGACCATTTAAAATCTAGAACCATGACAGATTAGCAATATAGGAAAGACACAAACAAAATCAACCAATCAGGGCATCTCTCCTGTTTATTGGCTCCATCAACAAGATTGTTTATTTTTCAGTAACACAGAAGACTTCCTCCATCATGAATTTTCATTACCAAACGGCATGGAAAGTGGGAGAAATAGCCTTATAAAATTACACCCGAAAGTAATTACAGCCACTTTTCAATGTTTAATATCCTGTCCATTTAAATTTTTTATGAGATGTTAATGGCAATGAAATCACACTATTTGCTAACTGATTGCCAGTTTGGGATTTATTTATTTTTTAAAAAGGTTTTTTTTTAGCTTCATCCCATGGTACTTATTCGGGCAATTCATTTGTGAAGTCAAGGGAAGTAACTCTAAAAACTCAAGATCAGATTCTTGTTTTATATAGGGATGTGATTAATTACAAGCATTCACAAGAGGACCTGGAAACTGTTGCCATCTTAATTTTTAAAAATTAGCTAAATTGCTCTTATAAAATTATTTTTGAAAATAACAATAAAACAGCAGTAATAAGGAGAGTGTATATGTCAAAATTCGGCTATATGCCCAGATCATAAAGCCCTAAAAACAAGAACTTATAATGGAAGTTTTGACACAGGCTCAACTACAGGGGACTATGACAGTGCCAAGGCCATAAAACCCAACACCACGGAGTTACAACTTCGTACCAAAAATAACTTTAAAAGAAACAAATAGGAACATATTAAGAAATTAGACACATACTCTGTTAAAGCTTTTAAAGGCTAATAAAACGCCTTAGACTATTTTGTGAATATAGGAGCCACCGCCAAATAGTATCAAGGATTTCAAAAGGCAAAATAAATTTTAACCTCTACAAGAGCGACCAGCCTAAGTGACAGTTGAAGGCCTATTCCCAGGACAATTTCAGACTCTGACAGTCACAGAGAAGCATTTCCTTGCTGAATTCCAGCATCACCCAGCATATGCCAAACCTGTTGTGTGTACCACCACCACTACCGCATACCAGATACTGCTTGCGTACAGCCTTCAATTCGTAGTAGTGAGGATGCACAAGGCCAGTTTCAGGCTTGAGGAGCCTCTGAGCAAAGTGCTTTCCTAAATAGGGGCCCTTCTTATTTTGGTGAGCCCTTGTGGGCTTATCTGGCAGCAGCTGTGGGCTGTAACCAGCACCCGATAGTAGGAAATTAAAAAGGCAGCTTTAAGCTAATCATCACTCGGGGCACTGTGGGTGCTTTAAATGGTGGCTCCTACACCCAGTTGCACTATGCAATTCGTCCGCTGTGGGCACCAGCACAGTAGTGGTCCCTGTTGTGCTGCTGGTAGCTGTGAAGTTGATGCCCAGCCTGAGCGCAGGAGACCCAAGCATGGACTGAATTCAGAACCGGCTGAACTTTTCCAGCTGCTGCTGCAAGCTAAAATGGTCATGTGATTCACCCCTGAGTAAGGTCAAAGTCATATGTGCCTGCCCCTGAAAGATGGCTTCTGTCCAATTGGAGTGCCTATTCCCAGCCTTTAACAGATGCAAATGATCACAGAATGGATTGCCTGGATCATATGATGAGTTCCTGTATTGGAACTAGCAGCCCTAAAGAATGCACCAGGCTATAAATCACTCACTTGGCATTTCTTAAAAGAATATATCATGCTCTTATTGTTGTTTTTCCTCCTGTTTCTAGCTTTATCATATTAAGGGGGAAAGCAAAATGTGATAGAATTAGTGCTGTGCCGAATTCTGCCGCCTATTTTTGGGAACTTTTCTCTCTCCATGTGAAACAGGCATTGCTTTTTCTGCCTCTTTCGCAGGGAGCGGAAGAATTCCGGAGAATTTTCTCCTTGGAGAGGGGATAGGGTTTCCACATACCTTTTAAAAGTGGAGCTGGTTGTTTAGGGTCTTCTTTCTTTTTTTAAAAAAACACACCCTAGGCAGGAGGAGCCTGGCAGTTCTTCATGAATGTCTATTAGAGAGCATGTGACCTCGTCCTCTGCAAAAGGCATTCAGGAAGAACACCTGGGCTCCTCCAAGTGCCAGGGGTGATTTATTAAAAAATAGAAAGACACCCCCCAAAGCTCCCTACACTTACAAAGATGTGTAGACAGCTTGTTCCCCCCACCCAGGAGAAAATTCTCCAAAATTCTCACCTCTCCCATCCTTTTTCACTGGTTTTGTTTCCCCTCCCACGAAATGCCAAAAATGGAATAATCGAAAGTTTTGACACAACGCTATATAGAATGCAGTTTTAATTTCCATCTTCTATACATTTAATGCATCCACTGTACAGGAATCTATTTGGGGGGAAAGCTTGTAGGCATCTCTTGGTGCTTGTCCTTGCCTGTGTTTGAGCAGGTCAAGGATAGGTTTGTGGGTAAAAGTCTTTTGCTTGCAGCTTGCAAATACCGTATCTTTGAATACCACTAACACGCATCTCCTGGGGCAAGGAACAAGCGTCAAGTGTGCATGACAGCATTCACAGCTGCACACAACCGGGATCTTTCAGCTTTTTGTAACTTTGGTGCCTGAGATTTTTTGATATATTTTTTAATGTTTGCGTAAAGTGCTGTTCCTGTAGACTAAACAAACGGAGTGGCTTGGAGACTAGGTTACAGGTAGAAGTGCCAAAGTATACAAGAGTGAGCTCTAGCAAGGCAGGAAGGTTAAGCCAATATTTTGGGGAAATCATATTGCCTATTTTCTGCTACAACACAAATACGTTTTAGTAGGGCTAAAATAGCGGCTTCCTGAGCACAATTCAAGGTGCTGGGGCTCACCTTTGAAGCCCTATACAGCTTGGGACAAGGGTGCCTCAATGACTGTCTGTTCCCATATGAACCTGCCCATATTTTAAGACCTTCTGTTCAGGGATGCAGATATGTATGGGCGTTGGGGCTAAAGTACAAAGCCCCCCATGTCCCCCGCCAACCAATGAATACATAGAGAGAAGCAGGCGATGAAAGCATCAGAAGAAAGATCCATTTTATACCTGTAGTCATGATGGTGCTGTAATATGAGTTTAAAATGCAAAACTGCACGCGGTCATTGTATTATTTTTTTAAACCAGGGTTGGCAAGTAGTTGTGTTGTTGTTGTTCTACCATATCAGGGATGTTGAAGCAGTTGTGAAGCATGGAATGGTGGTAGCGCGTATGTGTGTTGGGGACGGGTGGGTAGAGAAATATCAGCTGTGTACTTCACAAATGAATACATATGGCCGTTTAAAGTTCCCCCACCCCCATGACAGCCAGGGTCTCACACTTTCATAATTTGGATGTTCTCCTGGGCTCAGTATTAACTGGGGAAGCTCAGACGGCAGTGGTGGTCAGGAGTGCTTTTTACCACTTAGACTCAACTTCAATCCTATTTGAAGAGGATAGACTTTGCTTCAGCCATCCATGCTTTCGTGTCATCCAGGTTGACATGGTATGCTCTCTATGTGGGGCTGCCTTTAAAGATGGTTCAGAAACTTAAACTGGTACCAAATACGGCCACTTGAGTATCGTAGGTGCTGGGGAGTTGGATCATCTGACAGCTATATTGTACCAGCTGCCCATGAGATGCAATTTGTATTGGTCTTTAAAGTCCTAAATGGATTGGGTTCAGGTTATTTGAAGGACTGCTTTTACCCATACCTGCCTACACTCTGAGAGCAACACCAGAGGCCCTGTGTGTAGAACTCTCTTCCAATTTATGTCCACCGTTTCACAGAGAGCTGGCACCAGCCTCCAACGAGCCCTCAGGATAGTGCTGCTGATGGCCACACTTATGCACCATGCTGCGTGCCTCTGCCAGCCCCGCCCCCTTTCTCTCTCTTTTAACCTGGCAGCGGTGGTGGCTCCTTCTCCTTGCCTGGCCAGCCCCGCTTGCAAAGGAAAGCCCCTGTGGCAGCCGCCAGGGCAAGGCTGCAGGGCCCATGACACTCTTTTCAAAATCAAACCTCCCTCCTTTTTATTTGTCTTGAGTAGCAGCAATCAGAACTAATTAGACACCAACTTTGTATGTCGATGAGGACACAGGAGGCAAAAAGACCACTCCTTCACAGGCCTTCCAAGTGGGCCCACCACTTTACCTTGGTCTACTGTATAGATAAGTTAGAGCTTCTTTGGGTGCCTTTGTGTATATGGTGGTATATGGTTTTAATTGTTAATTTTGACTTTATTATCACTTTACTATCACTTTTGTCATTGTTTTATTATGTTTTGTGGTTTTACATTTTTTTTACACCACCTTGGGAGGGTTTCCCTAAAAAGTTGCTTACGTATCTTTTAAACAAATGAACAAAACAAACTGTATTTGATTTGATCACCTGTATGATTTAGTCTCAGAAGATTAAGAGGAGCCTACAGGGAATTCTTTAAATACTCCCTCACCCAGCATGGTATCCAGTGAAGAAGTTAGGCTAAGCACTGTGTCATTGTCACATAGTTCTAGTTATTCACAAATTTCCAAATATGTTTCCACTCTTTTATATATCCCCCCTCCCGCAAGACAGGCAGGAAACGGCATTCTCCAAGACAGTATAGACTTTATTAGAGCTAGTCTTTATTTAACTTGATATTTTCGTCAGTCTTTCCTTTCTTACTGAGTATTTGAATATTGTGGGCGACCAAAGAGGTCTTGTAAAACTACAGGAGACTTAACAGTATAATTTTCACAATGGATATTAAAATTTATAGCCAGATGTCCTACCTGAAGGCGGGCTGGCAGTTGTGATTACTTTCGCTCACTAAGTATTATAGCTTGACACTGTCTGTAACAGGATCTGTATTTTGACTGAAAACATTGCCGAGAGAGTGACTAGCTGCTCAACTGTGACCCAAAAGCTTCCCCTGGAAAACAGAGTTTACCAGAAAAAGTATAGTAATGAAGAAATGCAGACTTCTCAATACTAGTGAGAACTACTAGTTTCAAGCTTCACGTGGGGCAGCCATGTTAGGCTGGAACAGTTGAATCTATTACTATGGAAAGCAACAGATTCAGTCATAGGGAGCGGATATTGATCAATCTCAAGAAGAAACTGGCTCAGGTCAGGACAGCCATCACCTTCTAGCTAAATGCAAACAACAAGACATCATACCCAAGGGTCTGAAGTAAAAAATCCACAACAGTCCACCTACCACACGAACTATGGTGATAGACATTTCCAAAACCTATTACAGTTTCAAGCTTGCATCTAACATACTGGGACTGCTCAGGTACAACACCAAACCATGGTTTGCCATTAGGAACATCAGAATTGTCATGCTGGATCAGACCAAAGGCCTCTCCAGTCCATATCCTGTTTCTTACAATAGCCAGAGAGATACCTATAGGAAGCCCACGAGCAGGACATGAAGGCGATATCACCCTCTGGATCATGTTCCCCAACAACTCGATTCAAAGGATTACTGCAATGCACTCTACGTGGGATTGCCCTTAAAGCTCCTCCAGAAGCTGGAGCTAGTGCAGAATGCAGCAGCTTGGCTGTTGTCAGCAGCTGTCCCCTTTCAGCATGCAGCTCCTTTGCTGAGGGAACTGCAATAGCTGCCTATACATATAGCCGTACAAAGCCCTAAACAATTTGGGACCAGGATACCTGAGAGAGCACCTTCTGTTGGGTTATTGTGCCAGAACTTTTCTCTCTCTGGAACTCTGTTTGTGCTCAGAAACAAACACACATCACGCAGGTCTTACACAGCAGAGCTGGTTTATTTCCTTCAGGCTTCTGTGCAGTCCAAATCAGATCAGTTCAGATCAGCACACTGAGGCATGCACAGAGAGCAGTGATTAGAGAGCAATGATCAGTAAGCAGTGATCAGTTCCATTTTACACAAGTGAGAAACTATATACAGATCTACACAATTCTTATCTACATTACATACAGCTGTGATGAGGCTAACTTAGAATCTTGGCAAGGTTCCCAGAACAGCCTCTATCTCAAGGTAATTGCCCACAGATAGTCTTTCTATGTTTAACCCTGAGATAGCCATACACACACAATTTTAATGACTAAGCAAGTATTTCTTTTCATATACTTAACAGTCCTCCTCTTGCGCATGTTGTTTAAATTGTGTTACAATCTGAGACCCAGCTTTAAAAGCATCTCTTTGTGTTTTACCATTGAACGTTCCACCTGTCCTTCCTCATTTTGTTTTACTTTGAATACCCATTTACTGTTAATGGCTTTACGACCTTCAGGTAAAGGTACTAGCTCCCACGTTTCATTTTTTTCCATTGCTCTGATTTCCTCTGACATTGCTTCATGCCAGCCCTGAGCTTCTGTAGGTTCCATCTCCTGAATTCCTCAAATGAAGTAGGTTCATAGGCTATTAGTAAAGCTCTATGAGAAACCTGTTTGCTTTGGTATTCATCTGAATAACGAATTGGAGCTTTGCGTTCCCTTTCTGGTCGCTTTGGCATAGTTACAGGCACAGTTTCCTCCTTTACAGTTTCTTCCCCCTCCCTCTCTTGCTGAGATTGTTCAGGAATTTCTTCTGTTTCTACAGCTTTCTGTTCTACAGGCAAACTTACATACTGTTTTGTTTCCTGCATTTGTTCATGAAAAACTACATCTCTGCTCACAATTACACTTTTGTGATATGGAGACCACAAACGATAGCCTTTTGTTTGTGTATCATATCCCAACAGTTTACATTCCAAACCTCTCTGAGCTAGTTTTCCTGGTCTGTTTTCTTTCTGAATATGAGCAAAACATTTACTTCCAAAAACTCTTATATGTGACACTCTAGGTTTTCTGTTGTAAAACATTTCATATGGGGTTTTTTCATGTACAGAGTGGTAAAGCCTGTTTAACAAATAATTTGAGGTGGACAAAGCTTCTGCCCAGAACAGGTTAGACAATCCTGACTCTCTCAACAGAGCTCTTAACATGTTCTGCAAGGTTCTGTTTTTCCTTTCTGCAACTCCATTTTGAAATGGTGAATATGGAGCAGTAAGGTCATGTTGTATACCCTCATCACTGAGGAATTTTTTAAATTGGTTGCTAAGAAATTCACCTCCCCGGTCCGTTCTTAGATTAGCTATAGGTTCTTTAAATCTATTTTTACTCCACTTAACAAAGGCTTTAAACTTTCCAAAAGTTTCACTCTTCTGTTTTAACACATACACAAATCCAAATCTACTGTAATCATCAACAATAGACAAGAAAAATCTGTTTCCTCCTTGACTTGTCTCAAAAGGACCTGCAAGATCTGCATGAATTAATTCAAAAATTCTTTTTGTTGTTCTCTCACTATGTTTTGGAATGTTTGACTTATGACACTTGGTTTCACTGCATACATTACATTCTACATAGTTAGAACATGGTTTGATTTTCACCCCTTCACACAATTCTGGAATCTTAGAAATTGTTTTATAGTTAGCATGACCAAACCTTTTATGAGTTAAATGGATACACTCTTGGTGTGGTTTGCAATTGGCTATTGTTTTTGTTGTGACTTTGCTGGCTACAACTTCATTTTCTGTACAAGTATTAATCACATACAAAGATTCTTTCATTATTCCCTGCACACACACCTTGTTTCCCTGTTTTATAGTACAATTTTCTTCAGTAAAACAAACCTCATACCCCATTTCTGTTAACTGAAACACACTTAGAAGGTTTGTTTCTAATTCTGGTACATATAAAACACTTTGTAGTTCAACTCCCAGACAATCAAAATATACATTACCCACACCACAAATCTGGATTTTTATTCCATTTGCAAGGGTAACACACTTTTGCTCTGAAGTAGAAGTTTCCAAGGTTACAAATGAAAGTTTGTCTTTTGCCATACTTATTGAAGCCCCAGAGTCCAAAAACCAAGGATTCATTGTTTCTTTGACTCTTGCTAGAAGACCCTTCTTTGTTGATTCAGCTTCATTCATGTTGTTTTCTTCTCTCCACTTTGCTGTTGACTGCTTTTTCTTCTTGTTGTTGCAATCCCGCCTTAAGTGTCCTGTGGAACCACAGTTAAAGCATTTCCTTGCCTTTAATGCAGCCACCACGTCAGAAGATTTATGACTTTGTTGAAATTCAGCCACAGGATGTTTAAGGCTCTGTTGTTTTGAAGCTTGTCTTCTTTCATAGGTTTCCAGTAGTTTTCCAGCTACATACTCGAGGGTTAAATTTTTCTCCTCTTGACTTTCCATCATGGTGACTACCGCGTCGTACGATGAATCAAGACTTGACAAAATCACATAGACTTGGTGTATAGTTGTAAACTCCATCCCTCGTGCCCTGAGTTGATTGAAGATTTCTCTCATGCTTTTCAAATGGTTTGACATAGACTGCCCTGGTTTCAGCTTCATTCCATACAGCTTCCGGGTTAGAATTATTTTACTGCCCGCTGTTTCTCTTTGATATACAGCTTGTAGCGCATTCCAGCACTCTTTTGATGTATTCAAAAACTGAATGAAGGAAATTTGAGAGTCTTCCACAGCTAATGCAATAACTGCCATTGCTTTTGCATCGTCCTTAAACCATTTAGCATTCTGTGGATCTGCTCTATCTGGTGGATCCTCTGTGACTACATACCACAGTTCAGCCTGAATCAGATACATTTGCATTTTGTAAGACCATAATGCATAGTTAGAGTCATTCAGCTTTTCTAACAATTGATGCAAACCAGACATATTAGCTCCTGCCATTTCCTCTGCTTTAGGAATTTGTATCTCACCGTCCTCCTGCTCAGAGTCCTCCTCAGAGTCAGCCGACTGAGATTTTTCCTCACTTTGCAGCACTGGCTTTAGCTTGATGTCTTCCTCCATCAACAGTTTTCTGTTTTAGCAGACTCCTGGTTCTGATACTGCACCGTTCCCACCAAGTTCTGGTTCTTCTGCCTGGATTAGGCTGGCGTAGGCTGGTCTAGGCTAGACTGGGCCCATAACCTTTGTTGGGTTATTGTGCCAGAACTTTTCTCTCTCTGGAACTCTGTTTGTGCTCAGAAACAAACACACATCACGCAGGTCTTACACAGCAGAGCTGGTTTATTTCCTTCAGGCTTCTGTGCAGTCCAAATCAGATCAGTTCAGATCAGCACACTGAGGCATGCACAGAGAGCAGTGATTAGAGAGCAATGATCAGTAAGCAGTGATCAGTTCCATTTTACACAAGTGAGAAACTATATACAGATCTACACAATTCTTATCTACATTACATACAGCTGTGATGAGGCTAACTTAGAATCTTGGCAAGGTTCCCAGAACAGCCTCTATCTCAAGGTAATTGCCCACAGATAGTCTTTCTCTGTTTAACCCTGAGATAGCCATACACACACAATTTTAATGACTAAGCAAGTATTTCTTTTCATATACTTAACACCTTCTCCCTTCTCAACCTGCCTGGTCACCAAGGTCATCCGAGGGCATGTTTCTGGTGGTTCCACATAGATCTATGGTGTGATTGGAGTCCACCAGGAGAAGAGCCTTCAGTGTGGTGGCCCCCTTCCTATGGAATTCCCTGCTTTTGGAGGTCAGGCAGGCACCAACGCTGTATTGCTTCTGGTGCCTCCTAAAAAGATCCTTATTGTTTCAGGAATCTTTCCTTGAATGGTTTTATCAGAACTTTGTTCTTTTAAAAAATGTTTTTAAATATGGTATTGTTATTCTTTTATTCTATTTATAGTTCACTGCTCTGAAATCTTCTGGATGAAGAACAGTATATAAATATTATAAATAAATTAATACAGAGATGTTCAGCCTCCAGTAATGGTGGTAAGATATAGCTCTCATATCTACTAGCCATGGATAGCCTTATCCTCCATTAATTTGCCTAATCCCCTTTTACACCTATCTAGGTTGGTGACCATCATTAGATCTTGTGGTAGCAAATTCCATAGCTTAACTATGTCCTCTGTGAAAAGTATCTTTCACACCATACATAATTATGTACACCTCTATTATGTCCTCCCCTTACTCACTTTATTTCTAAGCTAAAATGCTCCAAATGATATCACTTTTCCACATAGGGGAATACTCCGGACCCTTGGTCCTTTGGGTGGCCCCTTTCTGCACCTATTCCAGAAGTGGAATCCTCTGAAGGAGCCCTGGGAACCTTCAAGCTCGTGCACTCCCCCTCCTGCCTCCTCTTGTGCAGTTCTGGTCCTTATTTGAAGTAAACTGTCACTCGTTGCTTTAACCATTTGGGAAAGGACTGTAGCTCAGCAACGGAGCAGAGGCTTGGCGGCATATCCCGTCACCAGTCCTTGCCACCTCCAATTAAGTAAAAGGGTCAGGTAGCAGGTGTTTGGAAAGCCCTCTGCCTCAAATCCCAGAGAACCACTACCAACCAGAACAGACAATGCTGAGCCAGATGAACAAACACTCTGGCCTGGTCTGAAGGCAACTTTCTATGTTTCTATGGGTGGGTTTGCATGATCACGGAGGGAAAATAAGCCACCGTGGCCTGTTCTCTCTCCCTGCGAACGCCAGTCATGATTCACTTCATTAGCATAACTACCTGGAATAATAACAATAATGATAATTTATTCCTTACCTGCCTCTCCAATTGGATCGAGGCAGGAACAACATCAAGCATAAAATACTGATTAAAAACATGGTATACACTGTTTAAAAACATCCTAAAAGCATCCTAAAAACATACTAAAAATATCTTAAAATTCTACTGGCAGAAAAGATCAGTCTTGATAGCTTTCTTGAATGCTAACAGACTGTCAAGCTGATGAGTCTCCTCCGGCAGGCCATTCCACAGTCTGGGAGCAGCAGAAGAGAAGGTCCTCTGGGTGATGGTTGTCAGCCTAGTCTTTGCTGACTGAAGTAGATTCTTCCCAGAGGACCTGAGTGTGTGGGGCGGATTGTATGGGAGGAGGCGATACCGCAGATAGCCTGTACCCAAACCATGTAGGGCTTTAAAGGTGATAACCAACACTTTATACTTCACCTGGTAACTAATTGGCAGCCAGTGAAGAGATTTTAGGACTGGTGTGATGTCATCACCCCTAGATGTTCCAGTGACCAACCTGGCTGTCATATATTTTGAAATAGTTGAAGTTTCTGGACTAGGCACAAAGGTAGCCCTATGTAGAGCGCCTTGCAGAAGTTGAGCCTCGAAGTTACCAGCGCGTGCACTACTATCTTTAGGTCTCCTAACTCTAGGAAGGGGTTTTGAGGTTATTGTTGTTGTTAACATTTCTATCTCACCTTTTTCCTTCAAGGAACCCCAAGGCAGTGTACACAATCCCCCTCCTCTCATTTTATCCTTACAACAACAACCCTGTGACGTAGGTTGGACTGAGAGTCTGTGACTGGCCCAAAGTCACCCAGTGAGCTTCCTTGGTTGAATGGGGACTAGAACCTGGATCTCCTGACTCCTAGTCCAACACTCTAGCCACTACACCACACTGGATGTAGGTTTGTAAACCACTCCAGCCACCCACCCTTGCCAGGTTTGGATATTATGGCAACCTGCATGCAGTGAGGGAAATTATGCTAATTACAGCTCGCAACCAGTATGTGCAGGGAGGGAAAAATAAGCCACTGTGCCTTATTTTCCCTCCATGCTTGTGCAAACCCAATCTATGTTTATGCATGCCCACAAACCACAGTTTAATCCTGAATTGCAGGCAAGCACAAGTCATCCTTTGCCTATTTGGACAAAATGGCAAATTATGGTTTACCACTAAACAAGAGTCAGAAGTTACAAGGAGCCAAATAGAAGCGGAGGAAAGCATACACATGAGCCCAAGGCTCATAATGCCAGACCACCGTTTGGCATTATGTCTGAATAGTCCCAGTTCTCCTTTTCTTCCTTCAGTTTTCCACTGGATACTAATACCTGTCTCCCTGGCTCAGACATTTGGTTTATCACTGGCAGACATGCTTTGGAGACCGAAATGAACCAAACCTTAGTTCAAATTCTTTAACAGGAAATTGGGATAGCACTTTGGGGCAACAGGAGCACAAGCCAACATCCATTTTTTTGTTCTTATATTTGTATGTTTGACTTTTCTGGCTTACCCAGGAAAATGCCTGGTATTAACTTTAGTCAAAATATACAATTACATGCCCTTTTAGCAATGCCTGTAGGAGCCTATAGGCCTTCCCAGCACTTCCAAATCTTACCAGTTTAAACCAGACAATTTAGCTGTGCATAGTAGAACCTACCATTTGCATTATGTTGCATGACACAAGCTAAATATGTAAGATAAAACTATAAGGAAGAGTAATCTTTGACTAATTCTGTGTCATGTGATAGCTGCCATTTAGACTCAGAGAAGAGATTACATGTTCAGTTATCTGTTTCCTACAGAACAATAACCTTATTTTTCATCATATGTAATGCAACATTTTTGATCACTTAGTTTTGTGAACATGATAGAGAATGAATTCCTGGATCAGCCAGTCTTTTCCAAAACAAAATCCCCAACATTTGAGTTTGAGATTTATTTGCTCTGAAGGAGTTTTGGAAGAAAACATGTAGGAAGGACAATTATGAGATGAGAAGTTTAAGGATTAATGGTTTATCCCCACTGATGTAATCTTGCTCCAAGGGCTATCACCCTTCCTCCCCCTTGCAATTACGCTGTGCATTCCATGAAACCAAAGGACCAGTGCAGTTCTCAAAGTTATATGCAAATGTGCATTTCTCTGAGGTTTAATTCAGCTGCTGCCAAAACAAATGTGCCCACAGGAAGACGTTAACACCACCATGGGGGATAGAGATAGAGAGAATACAGCAGAGAATATTGGCTGCCATCCATATTACAACACCATGCTGAGAACTATTCCAGATGGAGAGGAATTCCAAAGGAGTTCCGATCCTCTGTCAAATAACAAGGTCGTGTATCAAGCCAGAGATTAAAGCTGGAGAGATCCTGGAGCTGTTATTCCCCAGGGGAATGCCATAAAGCGGTCTACCAAATGTGTGCAGCGGAGTATCACCAGATGAAGCACATAATCCGCATACCAAAAACACACACAGCGGGGTTTGTTTAATGCGGCGAGCCATGGCAACTAACCTTTAGGATCATTCTATCTTCCAGAGCAGCTGCACCAAAAACATCCACTCATGAAGAGCTTAGAAGTTTACTCTTGTGCTTGCATTTCAAGTTTACCATGCAAAACTAATTGTTTTGTGCAGAAAAGGGGGGAAAAGCGGAAAAACGTTCTTGAAACAGTAAAAGGCAAAGAAGATTTCAGTTGAACATATACACAAGATTCCCATTTGTATTACAGGCTTTTTATAGGCACAGGGTTTTGAGCAACCCTAAAATGCATACATTTTGTTAGGGAACTTGTAGTTTTCAGAGTTTTTACAATGAATTCATGCAAACATGTTCTTTAGAGCTATTCTACATAGGGAAATTGGATTCTGGACCATACCACTTCAAACTGCATGGAAGGGGTGAGCGTTTAATAATAATAATAATAATAATAATTCACCACCAACTGACCATCAAATTCAATCTTATCAAACAACCTACACCGTATTATACTTTCTCGCCCGAAACAATCTTGGAAAATGCAGATCATAAAATATACTGGGACAGAACAATTCATACTGACAAAACAGTACCTTGCAACCGAGCATACATAATGGTCATAGACAAAAAAGAATGACACACATACCTCATCGACACAGCAATACTGGATGACAAAAATGTTGAAAATAGGAAAAGAGAGAAAAATACACACCACTGGCCATGGAAGTCAAAGAACTATGGCAACAGGAAAAGGTCACAATTATTCTGTTAGTCACATCAGTCACCGGCATCACATAAAAAAAAAACTATACAGAAAACCTTCAGAAACTGGGCCTACCAAAATACATCAACACCAACATCCAGAAAGCAGTCATAATTAAAGTATGCTCAATTTTCAGGAAATTCCTGAATCTGTAAAAGACAGCATGACTTGGCAAAGCCTGTCATGTTCATCTAGAAAAACCACCATGAGCAAGAAAGAGATGATGATGATGGTAATAATAATAATAATAATAGCTCTCCCATGTAAAGAGTCCATATATTTTATTTATTTAGCCCACTTTTAAATCCAAGACTTAAAATTATAAAGACTCCTAAAGCAGGGTCCAGTTAAAATTCAAGTCAGATAAAATAATAATAATAATAAAACCCACTAAAAACATAACTAAGACAAGATTAGAAGGGCCAGCCGAAAGGGTAGGCATGGTTGGGCTCCAGCCAAGGGCTCACAACCCAGAAGGTGCCCACTGACAAAAGCTTCCCGGACATCCTCCTCCTCCTCTTCTTCTTCTTCACCATTGTAACCTTCCTGTTCATTTGCATCTCATTCCGACCCATACAACAATGATGGTGAGAAGGACGAGCAGGTGCTGCCACTGCCTTATTTGCTGGCCCTTTAGGTGGCAGTGATAAGGAAGAGGGGGAGGGAGGAGGAACAGGAGCTGGTGACAATGGTGGTGAGAAGATAGATTAACTGAGGCAAGGGGCCAATTGAGGGTCTTTTGTTCAAGGAGCTTCAAAATCCTGAAGCCAGCACTGAAGGTAATACAGAACTAATCACAAAATGGCTAATCACACAAAGCATGCCTGAAAATGAAGGGTTAAAGCTCATTGCTAAAAAGGGGCAAAGCCCAAGTACTCTCATATTCTGTTAGGAAAGCTGGTTCCAAACTTCAGAGGAATTGACCCATCACACTGAAAAGGCATGTTGGGTGACCAGCAACAGCCTAATTTATGGCTGTACCAACCAAACGTTATAATTTCCAAATCTTGAAGGCCAGGAAGGGAAAAATATGTAGAATGATGTGCTGCCACAAGTACCTTGGGCCCAAGACTGAAATTGGCATCAGAACCTTGGATTTCATCTAGAAATGAATCAGCAACAGAAGAGTTAATAAAGAGCAGGTATACAGAGTTATAGACTTTCTGTGGCCAACACCAGCATTAATCTAACTGTCATGGATTGAACTAGCTGCAGTAACACATGTGTTAGGGAAAGGAATACACCACGGGGATGAACAGAAAGTACATTGGGATCTACTGGTAGGTCTCTGGGTGAACTGCAATGTATCAGCAAGGGATTCTGTATAGGGTGGCCATGTGTCCTCTTTTAAGGAGGACAGTCCTTTATCTGAAGAGCTGTCCTGTCCAATTCTGGTTTACAAAGAAAGAACCATCAGCAGTGTTCTCCATCAAGAGTTTGGACCTGAACAGTAGACTGTTAAAGACCCCCACAATTAGACTTCTGAAATAAAGAAAGCTTAAGAGAGAAGCCAGGATTGGAGTTGTATGCAAAAAGACTACACATTCATTTTGTATATTTAAAATATTTCTGTGCTAAGCACGTGCTCAGAGGCATCCTGTTCCTTAATTCTATGTTCTTTGAATGCAAGGATCCAAGTCACTAGTTTGCACCTGGTGGACCTTAAGGTTCTATTAACAACAAACCCAGCAGCTTAGAAAACCTAGCAAGCCTGAAGTCTGCCCACCACTGGGCTACACTAATCTCAATTCCCCCATGTGCTTCTAACATGGGAGAAGCATAAATAATGTGTATCATGGAGCATTAAACATGTAGCTCATCCATTAGCAATGATGTAGCTTTCTGTCCTTCTATACCACTTAATTCTAGATAACAGAAAGAACATCTCTTATTTAATATCTGCAGCCTCAGTGACTTCCTTATGTGAAACTGTTATTACAGATCAAATATCACATGTAGAGCATCTGCTCTTCCTTTTCATAAAATCAGCACAGGGGATGGGAAGGAGTTAGTGACCATTTCTAATAAGAACAATTTTTCATTCAAAACCAAAGTTTTAGAAGCATACAAGTTTAAATCAATTCATTAATTAATCAACTAAGTGTCCTGCATTGGCTGTAGCAGTCTCAGTGATAGGGCTGACCACAAGGCCAAGTAATAAACCAGGCTAGCAGACAGATTTCAGGAGTTCAAGCAAATGCAGCAATGATCCAGATAACAGACAATCAGTCCAAGATATGGAGTCAGGCAAAGCAGGAGTAATCAAACAGGCAAAGGATCAAAGCATGGTTAGGCAGTCTGATACATACACAATCCAGTGGCAGAGTCAAGCAGATGCCCAAGGGCTGTAGGACAGAGGTTCAAGCACAAGGCAAGGCCAGAAAAGCAGGTGAGACCTTGTTTCTAGCAGCTAGCAAGCTCTGATTGAAGGCTTTTAATTACAAAGTCTGCTGAACCCCACCCAGGCTCAGCTGCTGTCCATTAGAGCTATGGAGCCAGAACCCTAATGAAGAGGAGTCACTTTCTCCCAAGGAGACCATTTTTGTAAGCAAGCACTTCCTTCTTACAGGAGGCCTACTGGCTTGTTGCTTGAGGAGATGACGCTTCTGGGTGTCAGCAGGCTGCTCAGCATCTGCTCCAAACAGAAGGAACTGCAATGGTCTCCCACAAAGGCCCAGGCTCCTTCAGGTCTGGTGCCAGTGGCTGATCTAGTGTGCCCTGGTTTCTGGAGGCTCTAGTTCTTCCTCTCCGAGGAGGATTCATCCAGTGAGGGCATGGCACAAAGTTGTATTTAAACAAGTGATATTGAAATGGTATGTAAATGGAACTGCACTGTTGACGGTAAAATGTAATACAGATTAGAAAAGAGGGAATTAAGAATTCATTTATAAAAACAAATGATATCCATAACCTTTTTGGAATAGAAGTCACACACAAAATAACTGCAGGAGAATTGTTTCACTTATTATTTGAAGGCAGATCATAGAGGTGAGCAAGGGCCCAAGAACCAGGAAATGAAATCCAAGGGACCAGCTAGTGAGTCCAGGTCAAGGAACACACAGAAGCACATCAGAGCCAGGAAGACCTTGTTGCTCACCTTGGGCCCAGTACAAACAGGAAACCTTTTATAGCTTTTCCTCTCCAGGGGGGTACAATGGTTAGCTTGCATGGTGGTGGTGGGGGCAGTCCAGAGGCTGAAAGCACTTTACTGCCAGGAGGATAGTTCTACTAGCTGACCACATGGAGCAGCTCCATATAGAGTTAATGTTCCAAGTTCCATCTCTTGCAGTTTCTGACACCCGCCTATTATTTTCAAGGGAAGAATTGTGGAAACTGGTTCATGTCCCAATGCGCACATTGTATTGTACATCTGTAGCACTTGCAAACTGTTGTCCCACAACACATTTCATATTTCTAAATTGCTACCCATGTGAACCAACCCTGGAAACCAAGAGGGACCTCTATAATGTCTGTTGTAGCTTAGTAAGCCTGCTTGTTTGGTCCTAGACTAATTGTGTATGATAGGTGGTTGTTATGGGGTGTGACTAAATGTAACTCATTATAATGTAGGCAATGGAAACCAAAGATTCCGCCTGTGCAAGAACTTGAATAGCGAGCAATGTCAGACCAATGACAGCTCTTGGTATTAGCTGTCTTAGCTTTGCTTAACAAAATGCCTGAGAAGCCTATAATATACAATGCAATTTGGGTAGTGGGTATAGAAGCATAACCAATTACAATACAATGTTTCCTGGGCCAGAATTACCATTTTATTTTAATTTGTACTTCCCTCTGTACAATTAATGGACAGCAGTATGGTTTTGCTTATGTTCCACCATCTTATATGTATTTTCAAAAGATTTGGCCTGAACCACACATTGTTGCAACATGTGCCATGTAAAACATAGTCATTGGTCATTTAAATGAATGTGAAAACATGCAAGAAGGTTTTCCTCAATGCATTCCTTAATATAAACCTGGTTCATTTTTCCTTTTAGGTCCTTCCACCTTGGGATTTTAAAATCAAAAATGGATCACAATACAAAGTTACTTTTGAAAACAAGGTGTGTGTGTGTGTGTGTGTGTGTGTGTGTATGTATGTATGTATGTAATGGCTGCTCTAGATGGATAGAAAAAATTAGCATCACACAAGTATATAAATGTGCAGATAGTCTTTCCGCAAAAGAGGGGGAACACCTATTCTCTAATGCAGGTATAGGCCAGCACCTTTCTTGGTATCCACACTTTTCTTGGTGTCTGCCAATGTGCCCTAAACCTCTTGCTTAAAAACAAACATACAAACATATTTTCATACTGGCAGTTAGGATTGTTGTTAAATAGGTTTCTCTTGGTGCTGAAAACTGTTTCCAAAGGAGTTATTTAATGTTTTGGGCCTCAGACCACACCTCTGCCTTGTACTCAAGTCTCTTGGGCTGGTTACTTGTCCTTTGCCATGCCTTCCAGGGCAGCCATTTTGTGATGGTCCCATGGTTTCTCAAATACACCCAAAGGTCCAAATAGGCTGCTTACTCCTGCTCTGATGAACCTGGGATATTAACCATTTTATTTAGAATGGAATTATATCAACATTTTGGAAACTTTGGCTGGGTAGTTGTACGCCCGATTCTCCTGCTTTAAAATTTTAACTAGCACAGAGGAGCCAGTTGCCTTGGGGGGCTCCCATGATTAGGACCAAATTCTCCTCAGAGGAATTTTGACACCCTGTTAATTAGCTGGTTTTGAGTGGGAGCTGGGCTTTCAGTGACTCCTATTTTACCATCAGTAAAGTGTGATTTCCTAATAAATTTCCATCAAGCAAACTATTTCTGGTAACTCCCCCTAATTAACACCAGACTGCTAATAATAAATTAGGCTTGGTGTGTTTCTGATATAACCAAGATCTTGTCTGAGCACAAGATATTAACATCCCCAGAAAAGTATAACTCCAGCCTAAATTAAGCTTTTACTGGTTAAAGGGATTTATGTGAAGTTTTGTAAGAAAGGCTTTGAAGGTCTTTAACGTGGGACATTTCAACCAGCAAACTTTTTGACTGAAAGATTTGTTCTAGATTGAGCAGTGAAAGGGGATTTATTGTGAAAACACACTGCTGAGTTTTAAGACTATAACTATTACACTAGATTACAGTTTCTTAATGAATGAATGACAGATCTCTTATTTTTGTTTCTTGTTGCATTTTAATGTTAAATTATATTGTGGGTTGACAGAAACCAATCCTTTGCTGTTAAAATGTCAAACACAGCCTTGATGCCTTTAACAGTTTGGCTTCTGGAGTTTAATATACTGTTTGCAAATAGACTTGCATTTGTTTTTAATTGTAGCCTAAACACTTGAAGCAGAGGCTGGGTGCCTGTAAAGCTGCCTCTAGCTTTTTATAGTCATATACAATGTTCCCCTTTCGTTGTACAAACAAGGTAGAAAACAACAGCACATTATCCTAGCCAAAAGATACCCTGCTCATAAGAATCTTATGAGTCTACTCTTATCACGAAGTAATTGACCATGTTACTATAGATGGTTAAGTATCCTAAGGTGAAATCAGAGAATGCTTTGTGCCAAGGCTAAATACAGTATCAGATAAACCTAGTCGGGAGGAGATAGAATTGCAGTTCCTATTTACTGTCTCCAGTTTAGAAAGAGCATCAGATCATCTTTGCACACAACAACTCTGTCAAATATTCCATTTTCTGGCCATAATTTGGGTTGGTTTTTTTGGGGAAGAATGAGTAGAACAAAGATGAATAGAATATAGGGCATTTGTCTCAGAGACCACTTTGATAAGTTTGTATAAAAACACAGAGACGAGCATTAAAAAGGTAGGGAAACCCCCCCTTTGCAATTCCACAGACCTTTTTATTTATGTGTACATCATATCACGTTGCAGATTGTGTTTTTGTAATAATTGGATCCAGAGAAACTGACTACAGAAGCACAGCTATGTGTTTTGACAAGTGGTTCAAAAGGATAATTGTTTTTTTACAGAAGTAATACAATAAAAATAAAATAAAATAACAGGTATACAAATCACAAGAATTTAGTGAATGAATGAAAGCAAAGATCAACACCATGAATTCAAATCAATCTCCATTTCTCTTGTTTGTGAATGATATCCCACCATGCCTGATAAGTAGTAGAGAAAAGATCAAAGTGCAACAATTCTCAGGTTTTGTTTTAGTTCTTGAACCAATAGAACTTTAAATATTCTCTTTACAGATAATGATGTACTGGCTAATTACAATATGCAAAAAAAACCCTCTCAACCCAGCTTAATTTTACACCCTTAATGCCCGCTGCTCATAAGCAGTAGGAGATTCAACTTTGCCTTCTGAAACAAGCTACTTATTTTCTAAGCAAAGTGTTCCAAACATGCACACAAATGTTTCTTTCCCCTTAGGTATCTTACTTTCCATTTTTATCATAGCTGGTGGGGCATTTACAGTATACCAGATGGCAGAAGTGCTTAATATTGGGCATTGCCTGCTAAGGTCAAAATCACTTTGAATGTTATGTTGTAAGCTTCCTAGTGAACTCCTGGTTGGTGAATGTTTCTACATCTTTTCTGTGTAGGTAATGAAGAAAATGAGACATCTAAAAGTCTAGAAATATATGAGAAACACTTCCAAAATTAAATCAGATATATTGGGTTGGATCCTGACTTAGTCATACTTAGAGTAGACCCAGCAAAATCAATGGGGCTTATGTTAGTCAGGACTAAAATTCTTTGATTTTAATCAGTTTATTTCTAAATATGATTAAGTCAAGATCCAACCCACTATATTGATAGAGGAATGCTACCACCAAACATTCATTCAGTGAGAGGTAACATTATTGGTTGATGCGCCAGGCTAAAATCTTGGCTACCACTATGAAAAACATGGTATTAAATTTTAACTCTACTGTAAAATAAATAATACAATGTATTATAAATGCAGTGCTTAGTGTGTGTTAGTTTAAAACAGAAGTCAGGTGAATACAGAAAACCATTCCTCAAGTGGTGACTTGCATGTTGTGCATGCAGCTACTTGGATAGGTCAGCCATCTGCATCGTCCTGCCAAGTAACAAGGATTTAATCACAATTCTGTACCTGAACCAAAAATTAGAGTGGTAAAGCTCTTCCCTTACCAAGACGTTACATGTACATTATGGTACGTTGTGATATATGATCAACTGTATTCACACAATACAGCCATATATGAAGCAGCAGAATTACTCTATTAGAATGGGGCTTGTGCGTGTTTGTGTGTCCATCCAGATTTTATGCTGGAAAACAAAACCATAATTGTACTTATACCCATGACAGGATTCATCTCTCCATTTTACCTTGTTCTCAACAGCCACATACTCAGACAAATATAACTCTTCCAAAACACAATTTTCTTCTCAGAAGTGAGAACGGGCAAGTTATATGCTTCCAGAGCATAGGACAATGATCAGGGTTTGCCAATAGCAACAGAAAATGTAGCCTACCATACAGCTAAGAGTATCACCAGGCTCCATGTTTGACTAGGGCAGTGGAAGCCAAGTGTTCAAACATATACTGATGTATGGCCACTTGCAAGTCAATGGTGGCAAAGAACTGCTGTATTTTAAAAACATTGGGTTGGATCCAGACTTAGTTACATTTTGAGTAGATGCACTGAAATCAATGGGACTTAAGTTTGTCATGACTAATTTAAGTTCCACTTATTGCAATAGTATGACTAAATCTGGATCCACCCCATTTGTTCATGCTTCTGAAGTTTTAAAGCTAGAATATAGTTTTATATATGACTTCATAACGGGAAACTGATTATTTCACACCCCAGTCTAGGCTGTGAGGTCATCAGAAGATGACACAGCATTTAATCGCTCAAAACATCAGCCTTTTCCTTCGTAGACGTTCTTTAGAAGTCCTTGAGGCAAAAATGACTAAACTGTCTGCCCTGCTCTCATCTTAGAACAATCTTACCTAGAAATGATTACTTGTTTAAAACATTAGAAAAGCTAATATGATAACTTGGACCAGTGTAGATTCCTCTGAATCAAATTTGCTCTATCCGCAGTCCACGAAAAATACACACAGAGTTACCACTCTTGCTTAAAAGAGGCTTGGCTAACCATTGTCCAGAGATAGATTAACTGGTTGCCCATTTGGGAATTTCTCAGGTTATTTTAGGGTGGAATATGCTTTAATATATATATATATATATATATATATATATATATATATATATATGGGTGTGTGTGTTTTAAGAAGAAATGTAAGAGTAACTACTATTGTCCTTCTTTCCCCTGTGAAAGTGAGAAATGCTTTAATCCACAGTATCATTTTTCCATATCTGGAGAAATAGAGAGGCTGAGAGTCAAACTACATGTTATGTTAATCACATGATGTGCAGCTGATGGCTTTCTTTGTTTTTACGACAGAGTAAGTGTGTGTGTCCTAATATGAATTGGTACCACTGTGAACTGGTATGGGAGGTTTAAATGTTTCCCTCTCAGCCACTTGATTCTTGAAATTCTACTTCCGACGCCCAACTGGAATGTGTGTGTGTTTAATGCACGGTGGTTCCAACCTGAATGAAGGCAGCGCACACTTACTCTAGAATAAAAACAAAGACAGGGGTCAGCTGCATGCTAAGTGATTAATGTAATGTGTAGGAGCTATCTAGAAAGCTATCTAGAAAGCTATCTAGAAAGCTAGATAGGTCTCGGAGCTATCTAGAAAGAACTCCAGATAATTCAGATATACATATATATTTACAGATTACAGCAGGAAAGCAAGCATTGCGTATTAAAATGGCAAGTCAATGTAATTCACAATGTATTATATTTATATATAATAAAGGCAGCTAATGGTAAGACCAGAACAGAAAAAACAATAATCCCAGTATTATTTTTTGCTTTACTGTGCAGTACAGTGAAACTTGTGTCTAATCAGGAAAGCAGAAGTTGTTTTACCCTCACCCTTCTTCCCTTTTGTATTTCTTACACCAAAAGAAGCGCTATGTGCACACAGAAGTAGAAGTATATATAAAAATGTGTAAGAGATGATTTTTCATGTAATCTGCGTCAGACCCTCCTCCCTCAGACTTCTTATAGCAATATTTGTTACATTGTAAGAGCCACTAAGTTGCATGTTCGTCCCGAACACTCATAAAAGTTATTTTCTGCATGGCTGAGTATCTCATTACTTGGTGTATAACATTTTAGTTACTTTCTCTGCATCATTTAAGGAAAAAAATTGAATGCAAAAAGGTAAATGTTTATATCATGTGGGAGTTAAAAGAAGAGGATTTAACATTGCTCCGTTTTAAATTGCCTAATTATTTATAACACGAAAATGGTATTTCGCGCCAATAAGCAGGTTCATGTTGCTGGTTATATTTTTGGAAAACATACTACATTTGAGGTGGTTGAAAGATTTTCTCTGCTGAGTAAGGCTTTTGGCAGTGGCCTTGGGTGCATTTTTCAGTGATTCCTCTTCTTCCCTGCAGCACCTATAACACCCAACCTGCTCTGGAAACGTGGGGCATCCCTGGAGCAGATATTTTGGGCAGGGGGTGAAAGGCTGCAGGATCTCTGAAAATTACCCCCTTTTCTGTTCCGCTGACAGAAGCTTTCGGGCAGTGGAAGGAATTCTTTACCCAAACTATTTAGGTAAAGTTGAACCTTCCTTCTTTCTCCCTACCCGTGAAGCAACAACAAACCCAACTTGAAATTTGCCACGTGTCTACAAATCATTTTACCATTTGTTGCAATTAAACAGAAATGCAAATAGAGCTACAAAATGAGTGACTGAGACAAGATTACCTTTTGCAAAAAGAAAAAGGAAAAAAGGGGTTGGGAAGCATAATCCTGTATGTTTGCTCTCCTTAGAGAATGTCTATCTTCTTTTGTTTGATTTCACTATTGCAGGTCACTCTAAATACTCCCCATTGCAGTGCATGAAAAACCATAAAACCGACTCCTTCCCACATTTTCACTTCTACAATTAAAAAAGTCTACATAAATACTTTAGTAAGCCAATTGAAAACCAACACCCGGCATCTTTCTTTTCCTGTCATTTTGTTTTTAGCAACTTTTAATGTTTCAGATGTTCACAGAATGAGCATGTTTCTTGCACAGAGGCTTGTCCTTCTTGGAGAAGAAACTCTGGCCCTCCAAACTCTCACAGCACACCTGAAAAATAAGTAATAGTTTCTCACTCCAAAAATTAACACAGATCAATAGTATTATAGACATATTTTTCAAAGGCACGGATGCGAATAAGTATGTTAGGAATATATTGCTGTGACCCATGCCAAATAAATCTTTAAAGGACTCTTCCCTGCAAAAAACAAAACAACAAAACCTATACATGCTGTCCAAACTACCATGAAAAAGGCGCTTTCTATGCCAATTAAAGGTCATTAGTATACTCTAGGGATGTTAGAGGAATCCGGTTGGGGTGATGGATGGGATAGCACTCCTTCTGAAGGACCAGGTATGCACTTCAGGGGGATCTTGGACCCAGTGCTGCTCCTAGAAGGTCAGGTGGCAGCAGTGGCCAGGAGTGCCTTTGACCAGCTTTGGCTGGTGCATCAGCTGTGTCCCTTCCTGGGAAAGGCAAACTTGGCCACAATGACCTATGCCTTAATTGCCTCTTGTTTACATTACCATAACACAGTCTATGTGAGATTCCCCTTGAAAAGTGTTCGGAAACTACAGCTAGTGAAAAACGTGGTGTCGAGACTGTTATAAAGTTTGTATTTTTCAGACTTTACAACACTTGTCTTGGATCTGTTTCACTGGCATGCAGTTTGTTTCAGAGCTAAATTCAACTAAAAAATTGCCTCCTCTTGTAGGAACCTGCCCACAATCTGTGATCATCACTGGAAGCCCTATCTTATGTCCCATGATTTAGAGAGGTTAGGCTGATGGGGACTTGACAGGAACTTTTCTGTATCAGCACCTGATTATGGAGCTGCCTTCTTAGGGAGGCCAAATTAGCTCAATCTTTAGCATGATACACACAGGCAGTAAAAGCTGTATTATTCCATCAAGTTTTTAAAGGGTGTTAATGTGGCTATCTGGTGTTATCATGATGAAAAATTCTGCTCCTGATTTTATTTGATTGTTTTTGTTTATATTGTGTGATTATTGTTGTTTTTATTTGAATTCATAAGTTGCTCCTCCATTCAGAGACAACCGTCTCAGTGGTCGCCCCCCGATTATGGGACGATCTCCCCAGTGAGCCTTGCCTGGCACCCACATTGTCATCTTTATGGCACCAGGACCTTCCTCAACTCTCAGGCATTTAATAACATATGATAAGGTTTTATTCAAATCCTGGGATTTGCTGTTGGATTTTAGAAATTGTTTATAAAATACATGTGTGTGTGCTGTCTGTTTATATGTTTGTATGTAAATGGTTTTATATTATGTACAATATTGTATTTTTAAGGCTTTTATTTTTGCAAGCTGCTCAGAGGGCTTTGGTGATTGGATGGCACAGAAATGTAGAAAATGACTGGAATAAATATGTCAAATAAATAATGATATAGGAGAACTGCTATCTTAGATATATACCTAAAAAAATAAAGACACAAAGTAGTTTTTTTATACTTACTGAGCATACAAAGCAGGTATCATGCCAAGTGGAGCCCAAGGCTTCCAGAAACCTGTCCCCAGCTTCAATGGGGAATTCGCAACCATGGCACATGGTACCAAAGAGGGCATAATAATCTGTATAAAGTATTAATAATAACATGGGCATTTAACAAAATACTTTGACTTGTAACAAACTCCAAAGCAGAATAAATATTGTGAGCATATCGTGTTGGACTAACATACCAGGGTTGACACATGTCAAGATGCATCATGTAATAATAATAGTAAGGATAGGGATTAAAAGCATACTGGAGAAGTATTTTGCTGTTGAGCAACTCCGCTGGTGTTTTAGTATGCCTACAAACTTGCTGAATGGGTGAGGTGAAAGAAAAAATAAGAGACATAGGTAGGTGGAATATGAACGGTCATGATATTATCTTTGAATAATCCCTTTACACCAAATCATTTGATTCTATTAACGGGATCAAGGGATTCTATTAAAGGGATGTATGAACTACTTTGAAAAGAAGTTAACATTATTTACAAATGTTTCAGAAGCGAGATGATGACTTGGATCACGCTTTCACTATTTGAAGACAGCAATGTATTTACCTTGATCTGTCTATGCCCTCTGTGACTTCCATAAATCATCATGAGTATCCCTTTTTCACAGCCACTGACTCAGTGGATGAGTTCAGATGCCACTTTTAGCCAGGATGAGTTAATAAGCTATGCACAGTAGCTTATTTTGAAAATAAGCTACTGTTATCACCCACAGAACTGGACAACTAAGCTACTGTGCATAGTTTATTAAGCTACTATGTATAATCTGAGTCATCTCCTCGCCCTCTGTCCCGCTGCAGTCCTCCTGCATGAGTAGTGGCACTGTTTCGCCCATTTACAACATTGCAGCAGCCTGTTTGAACCTTCCACAATATCTCAATGAGAGGGGAGTGGTGCAGAGTAAAGTACAGGGGCTTAATTCAGCACTTCCAGCATCATCCTGAAAAGGGTGGTGGTGGTTCTAAAGCACTAGAGGTTTGCAGGATTGGGGAAAAAAACTTCATACTCAGCCACCCCTAGTCAGGAGGCACCCATGCAGCCTCAAACCCCTGCAGGGTTACACACAAAGGAGCAAAACCCCTGGGTGCACCAAAAAGGGGGCGGGGCGAGGGACAAAATCTCATATACAATTTTTTCTTGTAGGGAGGCATCTCACACACCCTCAAAACCCTGCAATCTCTTTTTCCCCCACCCATTTCTTGTGTTTCCCCTACTAACAGTAGCGTGCTTTGGAGTGCTGGAGCGCTCTTTTGCTAAAATTCTATCGTGCTTTTTCACTCATTTCGTTAAGCACTATAGTGCTAATCTGCAACTGTGCTAATCCCTTCATAGACATTGCTGGCATAGATGATTTAAGGTGTTCCCAATTGTGCATCCGCCCTACAGATACCACTGAAATAGACCATGTAAGCTATTCTATTACACAGAGAAGGCCTATGAGGAACAGAGCAGCAGTGATCTGAACCGCTCATGCCGCACAATTCTGTAGGCGACCAAAATAAGACACGGTGACCGCCAGATGACACAATAACCTATGATGGGTTAAATAACCCCCTACTGCAGGCAGTGGGTTATCAGAGTGGGTTATTTTGGCCAAATAAGCCATCATGGATTAAAAAATAGTCAGCAGATGACATGATAACCCACAATGGTTTAAATAAACTACTGTGGGTTATTTAACCCATCGTGGGTTTTCCTGTTGTCTGAACCAAGGCAGTGCCTGATTGTCAAATGGAAGCTATTTTCACAGTTCAAAGGGCTTACTAAACTTGCATGTTGTTAGCTTTGGTATGGCATATTACTCAAAAATACTTGTTTTAGATCTATCAAAGTCTTCTCTCCGTTTCACAGCATCATATTGAAAATGGGTGTTATGCCTATTTAACTTGCTTGCTATTTACAATTTCAAGAGTTTTACAAGCCTTTCTACAAAGGACAGAAAATAGTAGTCAGGGAAGACTGAAAAGCTTTTTTCTTTCCCTTTCAATCTCAGACACAGCCTAATTTTTTTCTCTTGTTACGTTAACCATGGTAACAGCAGCCTGAAGTAATCTGGGCACAGATTTTTTTTTTACTAAAGACAGTTCAGCGATGTGCAATTTTCAAGCTTGGACACTTAACTTGTAGTCTCTTATTCCAACAGAAATTTAACTGAAGTGGAACCTAGCACGAAGGCTCATAGGATGCAAGACTAGTGTCTTAGCTTAGACATCCAACTATTTTTCTATAGGGTAGCTTAACTACTTCCACTCAGTGCTATGAGGTTAGTTCCCAAGGTTTGTACTGCCTTTAAATTTGACCATCAACTCTTAACTACTGCCAGGTTTAAGGTATACTTTGGGTTACACAGCAATATGTTATTCTGTGCCAAAGACTCTCTTCTGGTTTTGCCAACTCAATCTGTCAAAGGCAGGGGAGGGGAGGGGGCAGGAAGAAGGTTGATTACTACAAACTGGCTAAGTTTTTGTTTTGTTTTTACAAGAAAGGATCCTATAATCCAAAACAAAGAAAAGAAAACATAATGGTAATTTTTGAATTCCACATTTTCTATTGTTTGGAATAAAAATAAAGGCACTATGACTAGATTAACTCAAATCAGAATAAGGAGATTTTTTAAAACACACATGATACTGTTCACCACTGAAGGAAAGTCTGTATGCAACACACACATTCCCATCTCAGACAGTTTAACTAACCAACCTCGATTTCAGCAATCTCACTTTCATACACAGTAGCTTAAAAGTCACTAATTGTGCCAGGATAATGAAGAACTGTTTTTAGTATACAACTAAATGCAAAATTAACTAACAGCCGCCGCCTATGGGTTGGATCTGGAAGGCTCCCTTTCTCCATCAGAAGAAAGCCCTATTCATTCATTTATTGTTTATTAGTAATACTTATATACTGCTTAATATAGTAAAACCTCAGCAGCTGCCCAGCCATCCCTACCCATGGGGGATTCCATAAAGGTCAGATGTGTAATCGTTGGGGGTCTGGAGGGATTCATCCATGTGGGTGAATGCATGCAGGCTTAAAAGTGGGTGGTGCTGGCTGGGAAGGATATGTAAGCCCCATTCGCAATGTACACCAGCTCTCTGAAAGGCTTTTCAAAATCCACAAGCATACAGTCAAGACCACCTCCAGGTTTTTGAGGGCACTTGCGTAACAGAACCTCAAGGAGCCCCCTCTCTCTGTGAGTTCATCTTCTCATCACCATTGTCACCAGCTGCAATTGCACCTCATCATCTTTCTCAGTAGTGCTATCCCTTCTTTGCTTGACAGCAAGTGAGCAAGTAGGCAGTGGCATCTACTGCTACTCCTTCTCACCACCACCGTTGTTTGGGCCAGAGTGAGAGGCGGGTGAACAAGCAGGCTGCAATGGTGAAGACGTGGATCAAGACAACAGGGCTCTGGTCAGTGGACTTCTGTTGGAGTGTGAGTAATGCCTGTCCCCTGCAGGCCCACACATGTCACCTGAATGGCTCATAACATCTTCCCTGGAAGAAGGGAAACTTTGGGTCTCTCCTCATAAAAAGAGTATCAGTAATGAAGTAAGTCCCAAGTTGTCTGCACTTTTTCTACTAAATGAGGAACATAACTCTTAATATATTTAATTGGGGGAACCTCCACCTTGTAAAGGCTCGAGCTGTTGCCAGCAGCATAAGACAGGACTTACTTGATAAAGTAAAAAAGATGACCTGTTTAATTAGCAGAAACAAATCAGGTCAATACACAAAACAAATAATCTACCAGTATTTTTTCACCATTCCCCCCCCTTTTCTATCTCCAACTTGGGTTCCCACGGTTAATGCTCACCTGTCTCACAATAAGGATCACCATCTTCCAAATGGAAAACATTATTGCGAATGGGCTTGTGACAGGCCACACACACAAAGCAGGAACCATGCCAGGTTTGTTTCAAGGCATTTATCACTTCCTAGAACAAGAGAGAGAAAAACATGTCAGACACTATAGGATTTGCATTTTGTATACTTCCATACATTCATGGAACAGGATACAAACGTTCATATTGGGGAATATAGGATATGAAACCTGGAAGAAATCAACTCTAGCATTACTGCTCTGTACAAGCTAAGAGTTGTAAAACAGGGAACAGGCTTGGATTAGTCCTAGGCAACCAATGGACTGAATGCCTACAAATTAAATGGTGGTGCTTAAGAATTTGAAGCAGTTTTTCAGCCCTGGACAAGCTTTACACCTAAACATTTGAGGCTTGCTTCTAAGAGTCTATGATTTATCCAGCCTTTTGGTTAGGATAACCATTCAGGGTTCATTACTATCACCAATTTCACTAATTACTACTTAAGGTTTGATACAGACATAATGAAATTATATCACCATTAAGCAACCAGAAAGCAGCCTGTTGGGTTATCACACACTCTCTCTGCCAGCCCATTCCCTCTTCAATTTATCATGACCCTTAAGCTAATCAGGGTCATGATAGAACTTTTGACTTCCAATTCTGGTTAGGCTTCTCCCACTGCCATGACTTACTCCAAGTATTTTCCTCTGGCATCGGGCACATTCAGGGGCAAAGAACTTCTCATAGCAGCCCTCACAGTAAAGGGCTCCTTTCTCTTCCACAAAGCCAATGTAAGCCATGGAGGTTTTGCAGTGGGCACAATTAAACTCCTCTGGGTGCCAAGATTTCCCTAAGGCCACCAGGAAAGGTCCCCTGTATTAAACAAAAACAAAGTTAGCAAATGCTATGCAATTAGTTGTTTAATGTTAACGAGTTTAGTTGTTTAGTATTAGTTATTTTATTGGGTCCTGGTAGTATATTTTAATCTTTTTTAGTAGTTTCAAACTGTTTAAAATTTTGATATGTTAAGGTTTTACATTATCTTTTATCATGCTATATTTTAGCATTTTAATTTTTGTGAACTGCCCAGAGAGCTTTGGCTATTGGGCAGTATAAAAATGTAATGAATAAATGAGAAGTGGGGAGAGGTGACTGGATTCATTACCATTGCTACAAAATTTCAAGTGCAGTGGGGTAAAGTTAAGTGGATACTGATAATGCTACTATGAAAGCAAAACAAATTGCAAACAATACATTGAAAAAATGAAAAGTTATACTGGAATTGATTTTTTGTGGTCAAGATTTCAAATAGATTTAATTCTATTATCAACTCCTGCCTTGATATAATCAGTTTTTAAACAGCAGGTATTCAGTAGATATTTGCATCTCTTAAAAGACAATCTGCTGAGGAAGTTAAACACTGAAGTTATTAGGAGTGCAGTTGTATACAACAGGCAAAGTATTACAGGCAGAAGAAATCAAAACCAATTTGTGAATGTAAGCTACTGAATATTCAAAAGTCATGTAAGCCATAATGGAGGATAACTACATTTTAACCCAATGCTTCACCTTGAAATAGAATACTCATTTGTAAAATGAAACAAAACATCTTATTTCAGAAAAAGTGTGTTGCAGATCAATATATAACCCCAATTTCAGACATTGTGATTTCAGGTTCCACTGCAATACGTAACTGCACAACGGCAGCTTCTTGAAACACTCATATATCATGTGTTAATTAACATTTTAGTCTACTTCAGCATCAAATTTATTTACACGTTTCTGGTCTAACCAGTTTTCTCTATCAAAGAACACCAGGCTGTTTTCCAGATTGGGCTATGAGCCTGATCTAGAAAATCTGATGCATCTTTGTGCAACTAGTTAAGAAAAAGGACATATGCTATTTCATATGTAAAACTGGTTTCTGTCTGTGTTTGAAACTGGTAAACATTCTAGGACATATTGCAAAGGGTTAATTTAAAAAAACACACCACACAATTCTGTCATGCATCTTTAAGAAATCAATCCAGCATTTTAGAGACACCCTTGCTGCCATGTAGTTACCTGAACAGTGAAAACACTGACCTAACCTGATACCCTCCAACCTCTGTACAAGCACCTTTTTACATCAATGCCCTTTCAGTTATGTAGTGATCAAACAATACAAGTCCTTATGTATAACAAAGTGCTCTCTTCTCACTGTGTCAGCACAGGCTAATTTACCAGACTCATTAGGAAAGAACCGACATTGAAGAGGTTCTTCTGGCCCTAGGTGGGATCAAGTTTCCAATTGTCTGCTCTAAAATGATAGAGTTGGATGTGAACAAAGTGCGGTGGGTGTGGGGGGAGGGAGGGAGGATTTTGACACCACCTGTTACATTTAGCAAGGAATTCTTATACTTGCTACGTTTACAGTTCCTGCAGTCATTTTAAAGTCCTGACATTTCAATGCAAAGTACTCAAAGCGTTACAAAATTAGCAATGTAGAGAAAATACATGATTTCCTTCCAATATTACACTATATTTAAAATGTATTCATGAATTCCGCAGTTAAAATGGCCACATTTAGGGTGTCATCCTATGCATGCTTTAGACAGAAAACAGTCTAAAACATTCTTAGTCTAAAGTCTAAAGCATCCCAGCATTCCCCAGCCAGCCATGACTTTTTTTTTGTCTAAACATGCATAGGATTGCGCTCTTAATGCATCGAACCACACCTAAGACTTCACTGATTTCAGAGATTTGGAATGTAATACTTGTGCTGTGTCCAAAGAAATGTGAATTGCAACATGGGCAAAGAAAACATAATTTCAGAACTGGCTGTCACTCAGTGCACTGAATTCCTTTAGGACCAACCATTAAGAAATTAACAGGTCTTCAGTACCTTTTGAAGTATTAATGGGACTCATGTCTGAGTATACCTGTTTAGGATCAGCAGTAAGTCTGCTTAGGCTGATATACCAACTATGATCCTATCTGAATAGAGATAGCTTAACTACAACTATCCACACTCTCGTAACCTCTCATTTGGATTACTGCAATGTGTTATACATGGGGCTGCCTTTGAAAATGGTCTGGAAACTTCAGGAAAGGGGAAAGGAACCTCTCGTGCAAGCACTGAGTCATTACTGACTCTCGGAGGGACGCCAGCTTTCGCAGACGTTTTCTTGGCAGGCCTTGTAGCGGGGTGGTTTGCCGTTGCCTTCCCCGGCCGTTATTATCTTTCCCCCAGCTAACTGGGTACTCATTTTACCAACCTCGGGAGGATGGAAGGCTGAGTCGACCCAAGCCGGCTGCCTGAAACCATCTTCCGCTGGGATCGAACTCAGGCCGTGGGGAGAGTTTCAGCTGCAGAAACTGCTGCTTTACCGCTCTGCACCACATGAGGCTATCTGGAAACTTCAACTGGTCCAAAATAGGGCAACAAGACTGTTAACAGGGACTGGCCAATATGATCTTATTATGCCAGTGCTTTATGTTCTGCACTCAATACCAGTACATTTCTGGGCCACAATGAAGTGCTGGTATTCTCTTACAAAGCCCTAAACAAGTTGGGGCCAGGTTACCTAAGGATCATCTCCTTCCATGTATGCCTGCCTAGATCCTAAGATCATCCTCAGAGGCCCTTTTCCAGCAGCTGTTGGCTTTTATCTTAGTTACTTCTTTGGTTTTAATCTGTTTTAAACCGTGGTTTTTTTAAAATGTTTTACTATGTTATTGTATGTAGTTTTAAGCTTTGTCTTGTAAACAAGACAAAATATACTGCTAATGGGCAGTATATTTCTATACTGCCCATTAGCTACAGCTAATGGGCAGTATAGAAATATAATAAATAAATAAGTCCTTTAAATATTTTACCAGGAGCAGAACTGTCATCAGGTATATGATGTTTCTTGTGATTTCTATTTACACATGAATGTAGTCTGCTTCAAGGATCACCTTCTTTCATACATTTCAATGGCTTTCTATTACTACAGCTGCTGGCAGATACTAAGGGCCAGTTTTAACAATGGAATTCTTAGATATGGATATGCCCCCCCCCCAATACATTCTGTGAGAACAGAACACTTTCTTGGACTTGTATTGTTTCAGCACTACAATAACTGAAAGGAAGAAGGTGCTTGTTGGAGGATATCAAGTTAGGCCAGTGTTTGCATTGTTGAAGTAGCTACAAGACTCTGTGTGTGTGTGTAGAACTCTGGTCTGATTTCTTACAGGTGCATGAAGAGATTATAAACTAAAGATCTTATCTTAAAGTTTTTATACTGCATTGCTTTTCCAATATCAGGTCAATTTTACCCTGTTAACTTCTTATTTATCTTGTGGGGGTGGGATGGATTTGATTTGTTGTTAAATGACAAACCCCACAATACACTTTTTAACACAAGAAAAGTGAAGAGACTTTGACCCTTCCCTCGCTTCTCTTACATGTAAGATATACAAAATAACAACAACTTAACAACAAAGGCCCTGGGAATAAAAATGTGGTTTTGAAAATGGCAGCTGATTTCGTTATTGTGACATTCAAAGACATACAAAGAGTCCTTGAATGAATTCAAGACTCCGTCAGATTTATATTACAGATATTTTATAGATACCTTATACTGGGAAAAATAGAGTTTGAGTTTTGATACCAAAAAAAAAAAAAAGAGAAAGAGAGAGAGAGAGAAAGAAGAAAAAATGTAATGAGACCCAGGAAAGTATCAAAGCCTTTAGATGATAAACATATCAATAATTAAAGATATAAATTAAAAAGTTATGAGATGGCCTCTTTTAAATTTTGGGAGCTTCCACATCATGGTTATTTTATGCCTTAGTGTAAAGTAACCAGGTCTGCGATGTGGTTTGGCTGCAAAACAGGTGTGCTGTGGAATGTCACTTGATCCAGCTCTTACCTTTACATAGGTAATACTACCTGAAAGGGCATGAACTGTAATTATGCTAAAACCTCAACCCTGAAGGCTACTGCGAGCTTCCCAAAGCACTGTAGTGAAAGCGTGTAAGGAGAACACGAGATATTGATTAAAGTACTGTCTTGAGGCCTCAGTGCATATCCTTATCATGAGGAACTGATGACACAACTGCAGGACCTCATAGACATTCATTCACAGGATTGCACAGAATTCTGAGTGTGATGAAGAAGAGTTGCTCATCACCTTTTTGTGATCTTCCTGGTGGAATCATGCACGTTCCCATCCTGTTTAACATGGATTGGCCTGCTTGGCTAAATCATATTATCATTTAATGCTTTTCATTTGATATGTTGTGAACTGCTTTCGGCACAACCATGCTCCAAGTCTAGATTTACTGTATCCCAACTGAGTATTTTCTTTTATGTATTAATGTTATACCATGCTGTATCATTTGTCTGTGTATATACTGTTTGTTTCTTATTTTGCATTACTTACAACATATGTTTGTATCGTTGGTTTTGTGGTCTGTAGACTAAAAAAAATTACTTGATTGAAATAACAGATGATAATGATGATGATGATAAAGGAGCAGTATTAGGTGTTTTATGTATGCCACAGGTGGGCTACTACATTTTACTTACACTGTGCTACTGTTTCGACACCTTCTCAGTGTCTGGCCACAGTTGGTGTTTTAGTGTAAGATGACTAACCCAGGCAGACTAAGGTAATGGTAGTCAGCAGGACTTTTAACTTGGTTTGGGGGATTTGAGATACCTGTTAATGACAAGGTTAGTTATAGCAATAACATAGCATAGGCTACAAAGGAGACTGCCTGAGAGCAGCCAATTCCCTTCCGCATGCGCCACCCACCACTTATGGAATGGAGATTTAGCACTTCCAGGGGAAACCCAAAATGAACGGGGCAGGCCACTGGAGCACCAGATCTCCATTCCACAAACAGTGGGGGCTGCGTGAGGAAGGGAACTGGAGGGCTGCCCACTCAAGGAAGAGAAGCGTCAGTGGACCCCGCTGGTGGATGGGCAGCATTGGATACTGCCCTAAGGGATTCTTTTACTAACTCTACTGGGTCAGAAGGCAGTGATCCTGTGTTGGATGCTAACCTGAAGACAGTCTATCATTGTCACCCCACATCTAGATTATTATAACACACACTACATGTGCTGCACTTGATGACTCTCCAAAAGCTTCAGCTTCAGAACACGGCGGCCAAGTTCCTAAGAGGCTTGTGTAAGCACAGGTCTAGCAACGGTTCAACTTTTATTTATCGCTATCTAAGGCTGATAAGGTTGGCATTGTTTTGTTCTCTTTTAATAGTTCTGACTTCTAAAGAAGTATTTGCTACTGCTTATTCCTTGTTTCATTTCTAGATCTCCTACTATTTGCCTTTCAACTTGTTTATCTTCTGGGTCTGGTTGCAATGAATACCGAACCCAGCAATATTTACTTATTTGCCTTAAGTTTCATTCCTGATGTCTTCCTTCACCATATCATTTTCATTGAAAAGAGTTTCAAAAATTATCTAAAGTTACTGGGAGTGTCTGGTGTGTGATTTATTTCATATAATATGGTTTGAATTTATATTTATGTAAGTCCTCTCCTCCTTGGATCCAGAGTATTGTTTAATACAACGCTGTTTCGTTGTTTTTCATTTCAACACACACAGAAACATACATTAAGGTGTGAAAGATGCACCAAATAAATAGTTTAAAATGGCATTCTGCAAACATCAGTCATTAAAGTGTACAATTCATAATGGTCTATTTCAAGCACAGTCTTAGTCTATGGGATAAGCATTCCCAGATGTAAGAACCTTGTGGATTAACAATAAGAAAGCCTTATTATCTGAAGGAAGGACCACCTTCCCTTGTACTGACTAACCTGACGTTTAAGATCAGCTGGGAAGGCTTTACTTGTGGTGCCCTTGAGCAAACTGGCCTGTGCTTATACCATGTGTCACAGAGTTTGCTCAGTGGTGGAATCCCAACTGGAAATCCCTTCTAGTATAGATTCCACTGCTCCCAATGCTGCTGTCATTCCAGTGCCAACTAAAGATGTATTTATTTGTATAGGCTAGTGTTTTGTCTGATTTCTGGTGTTGTGGTGGCGGTTTATTGCATTTTATTGTGTATTATTTTTAATTTTAGAGTTAAAAATAATAACAACATCATCATCATTATTATTATTATTATTATTATTATTATTATTATTATTATTATGTGTTGATGTATTGTATTGGTTCCATATGTATTGTTAGCTGCCCTGGGCTCCTTGGAGGAAGGGAAGGATATAAATCAAAATAAATAAAATAAAAATCTCATGTAAGACAAATGCATAAAGGAAAAAAGTACAAACCTGATTACTTGATTGCACTGAGCGCACATTGGAGTTCGCTTTCCTGCTGGAATATGCTCTGCCCTTTGGATCAAAGTGTCTTCATCTGTTAGAGGAGGTGTTGCTGCAGTTTTTTCACTTGGCATAATGGGTCTTGAACTATTGTTTGCTGTCCATCCAGTTCCAGTTGCTTTAAAATAAAATGGGAAGGAAAATTTAACTATGTTTGCAATGAGACACACTCTGAACAAAGATTTGTAGCAAGAAACTGGTTGCTATGTTTCTGAAGGCAGGCAAATAAATAAATAAATAAATAAATGTTCCAGTAGGCCTTTGGGAATAGTCTTGACCTCTGTTAATGTGCTGGATTTTGTATTGCCATTTTAATTTTTTAAAGTATTTTAATATTACAGCTAGATTAATTATATTTCTAACTTTTGTATACGTCTATTTATAAGTTTTAATTTTGTAAAGCCGCCTTGAGTCCCAGTATTGGGGAAAAGGTAAGATTGAAATAAATGTAACAACAACAAAAACAACAACAACTGATTAGTTTTTAGCCAAACAACTGGAGACTGAAATGGATGTGTACTGATACATTTATCTCCATCATTATAACTGCAGAGTAGATTATTCCAATTCATAGTATAGAGGCTTACTGGTTTCTTTGTGACAATATAACACCACAGGCTGAAAGCCCATATCCTTATGTGGGAGAAAGCTTAATTAAACTCAATGAGATTTTATTTATTTATTTATTACACTTATATACCGCTCCCATAGCCAGGGCTCTCTGGGCGGTTTACTTCTGAGTAGACATGTATAGGAGTGCACTGCTAAATGATCATATCCAAACTGGTATGAATATAATTACTTAATTTTCAGTTTACAGGTTTAAGAAAATTAAGTCTACCATACTTTTTTGGTTACAAATCAAATTATTTGATTCAAAGAACCAGGAGATGACAGAACCTGAAATATATCATGATCATAATACAGTAAAAAGCACAATCCTACAAAGAATATTCAATTTAAAATATGTTGGCACAATCCATCCCTTTCAATTGCAGATTTGTTACTGACTTCAATGAGATATGGATGGATAGTTATTGCTGCTATATGTCTAATATTAGAAACTGCAAGCTAGTTTTAGATTACTTATAATCTTGCTGTTGGCCAATATACATCTCTAAAAACAGACCTCTGGACAGTCTGTGAGCAACTGTACTCATATATCACTTGAATGTTAGCACAGCATGACTCAGTAGCAAAACCCTCACAAAAAATAAATAAATAAAACTTTAAGCAAATAAATGAGAAGTGAATGATATGCTACCTTCTGACACATTGCAAAGGCAGTACAGACAGAAACCCATGAACTATAAAAGACAAAAGCTTTCATGAAGCCCATCAAGGAGTGCTAGGATATTTCTGGCACTACAGTAAAAAAATAAATATGCAGGTTTCCTTCCTTTTGTTAGCCTTTGCCAATAAGAAAACCTTGTAAAATAGGTATTCCCCTCCCCAATTTGAGAATGGTGTCCTGAGGTGCACTGTGCAATAATGCACATTCATAATGAACTCAGAGCCCCAGTGCCAACAGAAGTGAAGCCAAAACAGAACCACTGAGAAACAAGAGGGGGCATTAGCATGCTTGGGGGAACCCCAAGGTTAAAAGAAGTCCAAAAATCAAAACTACAACAGGGGAAAATCCCACATAAAACAGCCCAATGAGCATAGAGCAGGAGCTATAGAAAATTGTCAGCTGGAAAAGAAAAACAGAAACCCAAGCTAGGAAAGAGAAAATGAATTGAGTCCCTTACAGGTTACAGTATCCCAGAGAAAGGCATGTCTGGCTGACTAGAACCCCGAAGGAGCCCTCCTGCTAGGAGTTGAGGATATATTGGAACACTCAGCTGCATTGCAAAATTCTCTTAGTAAAAACGACTGGCACAATTAACGTAAGAACTGCCATGCCAAAAGACCTATGTGGAACAAAAAGCCTATAGAATCGAAAAAGCCAACCGGATACCTATGGGAAGCCTATAAGCTGGGGTGACCATATGAAAAGGAGGACAGGGCTCCTGTATCTTTAACAGTTGCATAGAAAAGGGAATTTCAGCAGGTGTCATTTGTATATATGGGGAACCTGGTGAAATTCCCTCTTCATCACAATAGTTAAAGTGCAGGAGCTATACTAGAGTGACCAGATTTAAAAGAGGGCAGGGCACCTGCAGCTTTAACTGTTGTGATGAAGAGGGAATTTCACCAGGTTCCCCATATATACAAATGACACCTGCTGAAATTCCCTTTTCAATACAACTGTTAAAGATACAGGAGCCCTGTCCTCCTTTTCATATGGTCACCCTACATAAGCAGGGCATGAGCAATAACAGCCTCCTGCCTGTGTCCCCTAGCAACCGGTATTGGCATACTGACTCTGATACAGGAGATAATAGATAGCCATCCTGACTAGTAGTTTTCTATAGCTTTATCCTCCATGATGGCATTATGCCATACTAGGAAAAATGTGCCTTTTGCAAGTAAAGGTAATATAATGGGTCTGTTTGCATGACATGCTACAGCCCACCCTAGGTATGTAGTGCACCACCAGATGATCAGGCAACCCACCCACCATAGGTGGGTGGGTTGCCCCCTCGTCCCTCCTCCTTCCCCCTTCAGTCCTCTGCTGTGCATCCCAGGGGACCTGGCAGGAGACCCGTCTTGTCTGCCACTAAGTACCCCTTCCCAGCTTCAATCACAATCATGATAGGAGTTGGGTGCCCCCTTTTTTATCTCCCTGGCATGCTTTTTTGCGCAAAAAATGGGCTGGCAAAACAAAATAAAATAAAAAGTGCCCCTCTTGAAAAGCAGATGGAGGAATCCCCCCCCACACACCATGGGACACTGGGGGCACTTTTTAAAATTTTCCCCATCCCCAATTTTTGGCTGCATAAAATTTTCTCAACCCCCTTTTGTGCAAAGGGGGACTGGGGGAATTTTAACAAAGGGCTCCGACTGCAATGGAGATTGCGATTGGAACCAGGAAGGGGGAATTGGTGGGGGCGAAGGCATTGCCCATGACAGCCCCTCTATGGTGCCATTTTGGCATCACTGGAAGGGCTGTCACAGGTAAGGGGAAAGGGCACAGGCAGCAGTTCAGGAAGGAGCACCAGGAGTTTCTGTGGCGTCTTGCTATCTGATGCTATCTGACGACACGCCAACCCATCGTGGCTAAAACAACCCATTCTGCAGATCGTTTGGAAAAAGCAACCCAACCTGAGAAGAATGGTCCAGGTTCATATGACATGTTAACAAACAATGGTTTGTTCAGGAAAACAAACCATCATTGATTGGCGTGTCTTGTGAACCCAGTCACTGACTCCATATTTTAGAAATCTCATGAGGTGCACATGTATTCCTTGTAACCACCCAAGTCAGTAAAAAAAGCACAAACTTCAAAGGGAAATGTAAAGAATAGGTAATACGGGAGGAGGGGTCAACAAGGTCTGGGAAGATGAAGTGTTGATGTATAAATTCCACATATAAGATGACTGCAAAAGTAACAGAAGGAAGACACATTTCAAGTAAAGGCCATAGCTCAGTGGTAGCGTACATGCCTGGCATGCAAAATATTGCAGGTTCAGTCCCTGGTATCATCAAGTAGGTCTAGGAAAGACTCCTGTCAGAAACCCTAGCGAGTCACAGCCAATCAGAGAGTAGACAGAGAACTAGATGGACCAATGGCATGAGGCATAAGACTTGGCATGAAGCAGCTTCCAATACTTTTAGAGTCCATTACCCATGCCAAGTCTCATTTGCTTTTCAACATGATTGGGCAAGTAGGATTAAAGCATGACCACTTCTGAATAGGAAGCCAGCACAGTTAAAGGGCCTTTGGACACCTAGCACCTAAACCAGTCTTCACCCATTCTGATAATACTTATTTTGCATTTCTTTCTATAGAAGGAATACAACAGCTTCTTTTTCCTGTCATAGTAGCCTGCATGTTTTTATTCTGTCTGCAGTTCAAATTCATTAAAGTGTATTTATCCTTATCTACTTCTGTCTCGCTCATTCCATTGAAAGGCTGATTTAGTCGCACACATTTTCTGTCTAATTAAATCGCAAGTTTGACAAAGTAATGGAAGGTAAGTCAATTTAGTGATAAAGTTGACACCTTTTTGAAACATTTCCACTCCCTAAGGCAACAGGAAGCATATGAAGATCCCGTCCCTCCTCCCTGCCCCACAATCCAAGTATGACACTAGCTAGAGATATTTATGACTCACAACAGAACTCCCCCCAACCAGATTACAATAAGGGGTATTGGGGTGTATGTGTGTGTACGCAGAAGTGACCCAAAAATCTTAAATTCTTCATCATCAGGAAATATAGCACTGTTTACAAGCTGCTATCTCAGATCTCCAAAGCACTTTACCATGACCGAGTGATTACTCTATGGCAATTTATTTTGCATTATAAATGTGGCTCAAGTCTGCAAATAATTCCAGATAACAGAAGTGGGGGAGAGAGAAGTTTTGTCAGAGAAAAGGGTTGTGTGTGTTGCTGGCACTTTTGACAAATTACACTTTTGAGCCTACCTCTCAGAGTGTACAGCTTAGTTTTCAGATATCAGCTAATAGGAAAATTGTTAGATGTTATTTGAAGAGTGCTAAAGCAAATGTGTTTGTGTAGATTTGATCTACTTTTAACAGTCCTAATACTGGTTCAAATGTGTTTGCTAGCTATTTTACTGTGTTTCAAAAGTACCATTTCCAAATTTGTACTTGTCCTTAAGTATGTGTTCTTTTTTTTAAAAAAAGTGAAGAACTTATCACTTGGGTGATGTTTAATTTCTAGATAAACCTGCGAGGGCTCATATATTCCAGGTAAAACCCTTCAATGAAAAGACAGATTAAGGGATTGAGCTGCAGCACAAATTAAACTGTGCCTGGCTCAATATTTCTCCAAACTTGATTGATCCCTTGGCCCAACATGTTTAAAAGATGCACCTGAAATTAAAATGCATGAACTTCATTATGCAAATGGAAGTCTTTGGCTCCTGGGTCATTGCAAAAGACTGTAATCCCATGCAGAGAGTGATTTTCTTTTAATGTTTTTTTTTATCACTCAGCTCTATTGATTAAATACCTTTTCTTGTATTTCGGTTGTTTTAATATTCTTGTCAATGGTTGTGTTAACCCACAAGTGTCTTGAGTGTCACTCACCCCACGTCTACAGCCTAAACTCCATGTTATTGTGTAGGGAAAAGTAAAGGAAGGAAGATGGGACTCTTAAGGAGGCAAAAGATCCTGAAGGAGTTGCTCAGGATTTTCAGGTCATAGAAGGAACCCTGACAGTGGTAATTTCTATACACACACACACACCGTTTCCCAGGAAATATTCCTATTTTCTATGCCACTATTCTGAGCATGAAAATAGAAACATGGGAAGATTCAGGGCAGCATAAATTTTATTAACAGCACATCCTAATACTGTCCACAAATAATGAACTGAAATACAAGTGAAGTATTGCTACAAGGGAGTAAAACCTGCTGCATGAGCCAAACTTACTCCGACAGACATTCTCTTGACCATAGCAACAATACAGACAGAACAATTTAACACTCACTTAAACACAAGATCAGGCTTCATGTAATTTCTATAAATAACAAAGTTACTTCCAAAGCACGTAAGTGACAAAATTTCATTTTGAAGGGCTGTAATCAAGTGATTTGTATAATGCTGTACAACAAATGGAGAATATGAAGGTTCTCCAGCATAATTATATAATCACAATTCCTCCAGCTCTTTATTTCCAGCCCATGTGGATGCTGGAGGAATTTACCAGCCTATAATGCCTAAATAAAAAATAATTAAACTAAATGTATGAGATGGTTTAGTCCTTTAAGATCCCCTAAAAAGCATGGGCTTAGGCAAGGAACAGACAGAGGGCAAAGCCTTCAACAGCCTCATTTTTTAGTTTGCTGAATGTGTGGAATACAATTAAAGCTTTAAATCCTCCCATGATGAAAGACAGAACAGGAAGGATTATACTGTTATCATTTCTTAAAATGACTGGGAAAGCTAGAATGTGCACCATGAAAAATCAGAACAGGTGCATTAGAGGCCCGGTTACAACTTCAGAGGGTTAGTTTCCTGCTGTAGTAGCCAGCCTTTCATCTCTAAAGAGCTCAGATTAAATGGGCTGTGAAGTTTCTTAATTAAAATGAACATTCTGGGTTGGCTTAGGTCAGGTCATCTTTTCACTACAATAAATACCATGAGCCACTCAAAAGTTGGCATCATTGGATTGTTTGTGTTTGCCCTTCTACCTCCCCAGCACTGCCCAAATGGCAAAAGTAGATGTGAAAATAGGGTTGAAATTGGCAAGATGGAGTCCCATCCTATTCAGTTTACAACCACATATTGGTCCTAGTTAGGTTTGGCTTGCACCACATGGCATTACTTGATGCACACATATATCTGTGACTTGTAGAGGCAATGGAGTAGACAGTGTTTTGAAGAAGTGAAGTTAAAAGAGAGCATTACCAGATTGCATCCAAGCTCAACACAAACTAATTCATTTGTGGCATGGTATTCACAGTGGAGTTGTTCAAAGTGTTTGTGAGCAAGTGTAACGTCTGCTATATGCTTCTAACATTGCCATGGAAAAGGGCTAAAACTCAGTGGCAGAGCTCATGCTTTCTATTAGGAAGGACCTAGGTTCCATCCCCAGTTAAAAAAAGAACAGGGTAACAGCTGGTAGACCTCTGCTTGAAACTAGGGATAGGGGACAAATTAATTTGGTTCACATTCCAAAATAAACCAACCTAATTGGTTTACACTGCCATAACTAATATGTGAACCAGAATGCAATTAACCTTCAGTTTTTCTGTCATGCACTTCTCTGATTAAAATATGCCTACAAAAATGCATACATTGGTAGAAATGCATAGAAAATGTTTATCGATTATCATGTGGTTGAAATGTCGAACTGATGAGGAAATGGGACAGAACCAACTTGGGCTTCAAGAAGTTTCCAAATGGTCAAAACTAAAACAAATCAATCAATTCCTACTTGGAACTTTAGAGAGCCACTGCCACTTGGCCAAATGGACATGTGTTGTGATAAGCAGCAACTTCCTATGACCCCTTGGTTTCTAAAGTACTTCACCATCTCCAATACCATTTGGCACCCCCAGTAACCTTTCAAGGTGGAAACATCTGAAACAAAGTAAAGAGCAAAAACTAACCAACATTCTGAAGCAGGGATTCTGAAACTTTCTACCCACAGTACCCCTTTGAGAAAGAGCGGAAAATGACCGAGGCAGTCGCAAAATGGAAGTGCAGAGACAAAGCCAGTCACAGCAGATGGAGTCAGGGTTTGGCATGACCAGTTACTGATATAATTTTCTATTGATAGGTAATCCCTTGTTAGAAATTGCTAAATTATTTGCTATAGCAATTTCCTTGTGGCAGGGAATTCCATAGCTCAGTTTCTCTCTTCTGGAATCCAATGGAGACTTTTTCTTTTCTTTTCTAATCCCCCTCCCCCATGGGGTGTGTGTGGAATTTTGGGATGAATCTCCATTCTCCCAATCCGAATTAGGGCCATGTGCTCTTACACTTACACAAATTAATGTAATGTTTAGTCTGGCCCTTAGAATGGGGAGAATACCGCACAAAAGCCGGGAAAGCATTGGTGATTGGTGTTGAGTGAAAGGAGGTGGGGCTACAGGAAAAGCTTTGACCATCCTGCCATCCAGAAGGCTGGACTGGAATCCCAGGAGGGCCAGACATGACTCCTAGGCCTGAGGTTCTGCAGCCTTTCCTTATGGGAAGGTGTGCATACTAAAACAAACAAACAAACAAACCCTGAATAAACTACTGGTCATTTGATAAAGGGTTTTAGCTTGAGAAGATACTCATTAAGCAGAGAGCTGAATGGCAGAAAATGCTGCAATCTCTTCTGTAGAGTTTACAGACCTTTGAGGAAGGGAGGGGGGTTGGGAAATGTATACGACCGGGTTAGGAAGGAGAGCTTAGGAACTGGGAAAAATTGGAACCTTATAATTTTATGTTCATCTAACAACTCCCCCACCTGTATCTCCTTTTTCATCACCCTTTATACCCTTCTCTCCATTCTCTCTGTTCCACCCAAGTTCATTTGCTATTGGACCCCATTTGTCTCTTTCACCTGCACCTTTTCAAAGCACTGTAGCAACACCTGAGCTGATTTTGAACCGCCTGCACCTCGTCTAATCATAGCAACCCATGCAAAGTCGGTGTCAAATGCTACTGTTTTGATCTGATAGCACCCCCTTTGCAGAGGTATACATTACAGTGAAGAATCATTCCCATTAACTAATCAGTCCTTAACAGCTTTTTGCTATTACCCCTTGCCATGAGATGAGCTGGGGTATCTTGTTGTTTTTAAGATGGCTGTCCAAATTCTGGATTAATTACGTATGTTTCCATCATTAACCTCTCACGTATCTCTACCGCAGCACTGCAGTTGCTTTCTAGAAATCTTATTTTACCTATGTATTTTATTTTAAAATGTTATATGATGGCCTGACCTGTACCATCTGAGTGATGCTCTTTCTTGCCAGCTGCCCACAGCAGCAGGTGGGAGATAGCCTGACATACATCGTGGAGGGTCCAATGAACATGTCAGCCCCTTTAAAGAGCTAACAAGTGAGGCAGCAAGCTACATATCCATTCCTGAGGCAATGGGATGTGGGCCTGCCTAGCTACAGCACAAGGGGAGAGTCTACTGCTGTGGGACTGTACTGATTGCAGGATAGATTTCAAAAGGGGATCAGAGGCCATGGGGAGCCAGTGTTGGATAGGAGAAGGAAGAAGTCATGGGTGGATATTAATACCCCTTCTCTGTATTCGAAGCAGATGGGAGGAGATGGAGGATTGTGGAGGTGAACAGCACAAGAGTTCCAAGACACTAGATGTATTTTATTGTAGATTGTATTAACACCTAAGTTTAATCAGCTTCCAACATGCCTTTCTGTTGGTAAGAGAGTTACATATTTTAACTTATTTTAATTTATAATTGCATACGGCTAAAAAATATAAATGTATTCTCTTTCCACAGTGATTTCCAAAGTTTAACATTTCACATCACAAGTAAATAGCCCAGCTTAAACAGTTGACATTTATGAATAGCCTCTGCAGTGGTTTCACAATAGACTTTGCTTGGCTGCAGTGGAATTCACATTAGTTAACTTGCAAGAGCTTGTGGTATGCCGCCTCGTGACAGAAAAACAATTTAGAATTATTAATACCAGACAGTCCATTTGTCAGAATCAAACTGCTCTGAGGTTGCTACTGAACTCTCAAGTCTACACAATGCTTGCAGGCGACTAAAGATTCAGGCATTTATTTAAGTTTGTATCCCGCTCAGTTTCAAACCATTGCAGATAACATGTAAAAACTAAGTCAGTTAATTCTATGCTGGTTTAATCCCCAGGAATCAGCATGCAAAACACAAGGTCTGTTCACACTATGTTAGTTCATTGCAGGCTGTAGAGTCACACTGTTTCCACTTCTTCTGCTATGCATTTGGTCACAGGACATGGTCTGAAGGCACACGAAGCAGCAGCTTTGCTGAAGTTCAGCAGGTCTGGATCTGGACAGTGCCTGGATGTGAGACCTGCCTTGAGTCTCAACATGCAAGGGACACAAATACACATTTAACTAAAGCCCTATGCAAGCATTCGTCTGACTAAACTCGGAATTGGATGTGTGAGAGCATACATGCTCCACGCACCTAGAATTCTTTGCGTGTTGAGTGTGAAAGCCTGCAATGAGGCTTGGAAGTGCATTTGACTGAATGTGCTTAGACAGCTCCTGCAATCAGAAACCTTGATAAAGCGGTGTTCGCAAACATGGGACCTCTGAAAGTGTGTTCAGCTAAACGTGCTTACAAGCCCCTTTGCAGACCTTTGCGCTCAAATCTCTGAGCTTGCCAGTCATGCGGGACACATGGGCACATGTCCCGTCCCCAGTTTAGCCCTACACATGATGTAGGTGAACACCTGCATAGGGCTTAAGTGAGATGTATATACATAATAGATTCCTACATGAATGTTCTCAACACATGATTCTTAACATTCAAAATGGATGGGATCTCCATAAAAGAACCTCTCTCCATTTGCTGCAATTTCTAACAGTTGTGCTAAGTGGAGAAATATGGTCTACTTTTTGTGAAATGGTTTGAAACTTTGCCCACCTATTGACCAAAACGTGTTGTTAATTGAAATGTGTAATGGACAATTCCACTTGAAAGCTATTGCACAGAGCTGAAGCAGACACTACTTTTTTCATTTTTACTCTAGAGTAGGTGCAAGGGCCCAATCCAGATTGGGACCCCAGCATGGGGGATATGAAGTGCAGCAAAGGGCAACTAAAATTATCAAGGGGCTAGAGAATCTCCCCTAGGAGGGAAGGTTACAACAGCTGAAATTGTTTAAGGGGAGACATGATAAATGTGTACAAAATTATGCATGGTATGGAGAATGTGGATAGGGAGACATTTTTCTCCATCTCCCATAATACTAGAACCTGGGGTCATCCCATGAAGCTGACTGGTGGGAGATTCAGGACAGGCAAAAGGAAGTTCTTCTTTACAGAGTGCATAATTAAACTATGGCTTTAAAAAGCAGGTTGGATAAATTCCTGGAGGAGAAGGGTAAATGCAGGTTGCTTACCTGTAACCATAGTTCTTCGAGTGGTCATCTGTGCAGTCACACAACAGTGGGGGCTCTGCGCCTGCGCGGAGTCTCGTTCAGAAAAACTTCTATAGCTGAGGCGTTTTTGGCGGGAACCCCTCCCCCACGCTGTGCATGCGCAAAGAGGGAGTTCCCGCCCATTACCTCAGTTCCTGGAGACCGACATTGTGGCCTCGGAACCGAGAGAATTCTCGGTATCAATGGAGACATCGACACTGAGAGAATGTTTTCATGAGACTATTACCCTATCCATATACGGACATCTATTCCAATGAGGATGTCATTAAAGAGCAAATAAAAACATTTAGTTATAGATCTCATCGACACCGAAGAGGGGATGGTTGGGTGGGTTGTGTGACTGCACAGATGACCACTCAAAGAACTACGGTTACAGGTAAGCAACCTGCATTTCTTCTTCGTGGTCTCTGTGCATCACACAACAGTGGGAGATTAGCAAGCTGACTTACCAGAGGTGGATCGGTGTCCTATGTCAATATAGATGATAGAACAGCTCTTCCGAAAGAGCAGTCAGCTCTGGCTCTTGTATCCAAGCAGTAGTGCTTCACAAAAGTAGATGGCTTCGACCAAGTTGCCGCCCGACAAAGATCTGGAATAGGGACACCCTTTCCGAATGCTGTCGACGTTGCCATCGCTCTGGTGGAATGCGCCTGTATCGGTGTGTCCAGAGAGAGACCCGCTAGTTGATATGCCAGCGTGATGGTGTCGACTATCCAAGCTGAAAGTCTCTGTGATGAAATAGGCATGCCCTTGTGTTGTCCAGAGTAAGAGACAAATAAACGAGGTGATTTGCGAAAAGATTCTGTTCGTTGTTTATAAAAAGCTAAAGCTCTTCGGACATCCAATGTGTGAAGGGTAATTTCCAATTTTGAAGACGAGGAAGGAAAAAATGCAGGCAGGACAATGTCCTGATTTAGGTGGAACTCCGAAACTACCTTGGGGAGAAAAGTCACATCCGGACGTAACACAGCCTTATCTCTGTGAAAAGTTAGTTAAGGGGGATCGACCCAGAGAGCTGCAAGCTCACTAGCCCTTCGGGCGGTGGTGATGGCTATTAAAAACACTGTTTTAAAGGAAAGTAGTCGGAGGTCCGTCGTGGCTAGTGGTTCAAAGGGTTTTGAAGTTAAGGATTTCAATACCACTGAGATACTCCATGTCGGCATGCATGAGCGGATTGGAGGTGCTAGGTTATTAAGCCCTTTTAAAAAACGTTTGGAAAGGGGATGTGAAAATACAGTGGAATTGTTGATATTAGAACGAACCGATGGTATAGCTGACAAATAGACACGTATTGAGGATGTAGATAAGCCTCTTTCAGACGTTAGCAGAAACATTAAAATTTGTTGTATAGTGGAAGAAAAAGGATCAAAATTGTTGTCCTTGGCAAATGCCGTAAAGGAAGCCCACTTGCGGTTATACAATGTTCGAGTCGATGGCTTTCTAGCTGCATCGAGAATGACTTGTAGCCGGGTGGAAGTTTGATCTGAGGGGACAGTTGTATCCTCCAAGCTGTTAACCGCAGCGTTTGTAAGTCGGGATGTCTGATTTTGCCGTGCTGTTGCGTCAGCAATGTTGGCAGTAGCGGGAGCCGCAGGTATCGAGTTCTCGACAGCCGTAGAAGTGTGGAGAACCACGTTTGTCTCCGCCACCAAGGGGTGATCAAGATGCAGTTGGTCCTGTCGGCAAGAATTTTGGCGATTACCCTGGCTATGATGGGAAAAGGGGGAAATGCATAGAAAAGAGCGTTTGTCCATTGAAGTGCAAAGGCATCGCCCTGTGAGTGTTTGCCTACACCTGCACGATTGCAAAAAAGTGGAACAATCTTGTTTGCTTCTGTGGCAAATAAGTCTATGTCCGGGGTATCCCATGCATCGAATATTGTCCTGACAACTGTTATGTGTAGTTGCCATTCGTGTGCAAGATGGTGAGAACGGCGTAGGAAATCTGCTAATTTGTTTTCGGTGCCGGCAATATGGATGGCAGTAATCGTGATGTTTCTTAGGATGCACCAATTGAAGATGTTGAGTGTCAATTTTAGAAGCTGTTCTGATCTGGTACCACCTTGTTTGTTTAGATATGCGACCACTGTTGTATTGTCTGAGGTTATCTGGGTGAAGTGACCGGTAATTTCCGACTCGAAAGATCTGAGCGCTCGTTGAACCGCTCGAAGTTCTAAGAGATTTATGTGGTGTTTGGTCTCTTTCTTGGACCATCGACCCTGAACAGTTAGTGTGTCTAAATGTGCTCCCCAATCCTTCATTGACGCATCTGTGGTCAGTATCTTGGTTGGTTGTTTTTGAGTGAAAGGAATTCCTTGCGTCAGGTTTTGTATTACTGTCCACCATATAAGAGAGTCTTTGATATCGATAGGTGGGTAGAGTCGAAGATTCTTTGGGTCCCTTTGGGGGTTGAAGTGCCGTATGAACCACGACTGGAGCGGTCGCATTTTGAGGTGGGCATATTGAACTTCTGCTGTAGTCGAGGCCATAAGGCCTAACAGTTGTTGTGCTGCGAATGTCGATGTGTGAGGTTTGTGTCGAAACTTCTGTGCAAGGTAGATTATGCGTAGGCATCGACTGGTTGGCAGGAAAGCTCGAGCAGATATGGAATTGAGGGTTCCCCCGATAAACTGGATGACCTGTGAAGGTTGTAATTGGGATTTTTCATAGTTGATATAGAGTCCTAATTTGTGTAGCAAAGAGCAAGTAATTTGTACCGAATTTTGAAGTTGCTGCTTTGTCAGTGCTATGAGAAGCCAATCATCAAGATAGGGGTAGACTTCTACACCCATTAAGCGAAGGTGAGCACATACCACGGACATGCACTTAGAAAAAACTCTCAGGGCAGTGGAAAGGCCAAAAGGAAGAGTTTTATATTGATAGATGTTGTGCCCAACTATAAATCGCAGATATCTGCGGTATGTGCTCTCCACCGCGATGTGGAAATACGCATCGCGAAGATCGATCGACGCAAACCACTGTCCCCTGGATAATAATGGGATAATAGGAGGCAATGATACCATTCTAAATTTTTTGGTTTTAATATGTGTATTTAACAATCTTAGATCTAAAATTGGGTGAAGCCCTCCGTCTTTCTTCGGTACGGTAAAGTAACTTGAGTAGAAACCTCTCAAGAGACGACTCCAGGGCACACTTTCGATGACACCCTTTTCTAATAGCATGTCGACTTCCTGGAGTAGAGGTGATGTAGGTGTTGTGATCTTTACATTACCGAGGGAAGGGAGGGTTTCGAATTCTATACGGTATCCTCTTTGGATTATCGAGAGGACCCATGTGTCAGTAGTGATAGCCTTCCATTGGTGGTAATAGTAGGAAAGTCTATCGTTATTATTATTATTATTATTATTATTATTATTATTATTATTTATTTATATAGCACCATCAATGTACATGGTGCTGTACAGAGTAAAACGGTGGGGATGGTGTATTGAGCTGGCGTATAAAGGAAATCAAAGACGCCACCTAAGAGAGCCATCGAACTTACGAGAGGAAGCTCTGCCTCTGAAATTTGTGAATTGCTTACGTGGCTGGAAAGCCTGTTGTTGTTGTTGCTGTTGTCGAGGTTGAATTTCCTGGTACTGTTGTCTATTGGAATAGTATGAGGAATGTGGTCGAGACCAACATCGTTGGAATTGTTGTTGCGGTTGGTTGAAGCCCATCCGGCGAGCTGTTGCTCTTGCTTTCTGCACGGTATCAAGGGAATTGTCCGTGTTCGCATTAAATAAACCGAGCCCATAGAAAGGTAAGTCTTCTATTCTAGAACGTGCCTCCTGGGAGAGGCCCGCGGATCATAGCCAGGCATGGCGACGAAGCGCTATAGTTCCTGTTAAGGTCTTTGCTATACAGTCGACCTGGTGCCTTGAGGTATGTATTTGCTGATGGGAAAGCTGTGACGCTTCGGAATGGAAGAGTCTAGCCAAATGCTTCTTATCCTCAGGTAAGTGTTCCATTAACTTTCCCATTTTGTCCCAAAGAAGTAGTTGATAACCAGACATAGCTGCCTGGTAATTTGTAACCTTTAGTGCTAAGGAAGAGGAAGTACACAATCTACGAGCGAGAAGATCTAAACGACGTCCTTCTTTATCCATGGGAAGAATGTTGATGTCTACTCTTGCCCTGGGCAGCTTCAACGACTATCGAATTCGGTGGCGGATGCTGGAACAAGAACTCGACATCAGACTGCTGGATCTTATACATACCCTCCAACCTTTTGGAAGTTGGTGGGTTTGTTGAAGGTGATTTCCATTACTGTTTTATAGTTTCAAGTAAAGCCGGTAACATAGGTATGGCTACAGGTTTTGTTGTGTCTGAAACAATAGAGTCGAAAACTGGGTCTTGTATAGTAGATGTGCATTGTTCCACCTGCAGACCCAAAGCCTGTGCCATTCTGATGACCTGATCCGAAAAGTGTCCAAGGTCTTCTGATGGAGAAATACCCCCTTGTGGGGCGACCTCTATATCAGGAGACGCCAACGAAGGTCGTGCCGAGGATGATGAAGATGAATCGGAGCTGTATTCATCCTAGCCTGATGTTGGGGAGTCCACTGGAGTGGTTGGGACTTGTATGAGTGGCGCTGATTGAGGTTGCATTAGCGCTAGAGCACCGGAGGCTAGTGCTGTGGGCGGTTCAAGTTGTATTGGTTGTATACGTGCAGTCGAGTTGACGGGTCGGTCGATGTGAAGTGGAGGATTAGAAATTGTGGCTGATGGTCTGGCCAAAGATTGCATGGGTGGTTGTTCTCGGAAAGGCCGTTCTCGACTATAGTGGTCTTGAGGAAAATTTTCCCATTGACCTTCGTAAGGTCGTCGGTAATAGGAATCGCAATCCCAATATTGATATCCATGGGGACTTCGTTCCCACCTATCTATACGGCGTGGTGAACGGGATCTATCCCTTGATCGAGCTGAGCGATCGTAATAAAAGTATCCTCTCCTGGAATGAGTGGAGAACATCGAGTCCGGGGAGTCATGCCTATAACGCCTGTCCTGAGGTTGTACCTGCCTAGGTGGTATAGGAGCCGGCGATAGATCTCTGATCTCACCTTCTGATGTCGACGTTAGCCTCTGTTCACGCGCTGAAGGTAAGCGTACTGTCGGTATAGGAGACAGTAATAAAGGTGGTGGTGGAGGAGGCGGCAACGGCTGTGCTGATGTCGGTATCGAAGACGTGGCTTCGGTCGACGAAATTTGCGGCAAAGGGTCATTTGTCGGTACCGATTGAGGCTGTACGGTATCCACCGTCGGTATCGGTCTATTAGGAGTCAGAGGAGGAACAGACGGCCGAGTAGGGTTCGGCACACTCTTTTTAAGAGATTTTTTCTTTCTCTTTTTATTTTGCTCCTCCGAGCTCGTGGCAGTATGTTTTGCCTTTTTTGCTTTCTTTGTTAACTTTCTAGCAATCGAAAGCGTAACGCCTCTTCCTGGCGTAGCAGGCAATTCAGGTTGTTGTGCTTCAGCAAGCAATGGCGAGCTTGGAGAGGTTTGAACAGGCTCCATGGTACTAGATTTCGACGTCGATGGCTTGTCTACTGCCTGTAAGGCCTTGCTCCACAGTAGAGCTTTAAGTCTGTCTGACCTATGTCGCCGTGTTTGTTTAGAAAAGGCTTGACAAAAATGGCAGGTATCAACAATGTGGGCCTCACCTAGACACAAAAGGCAGAGGGAGTGCCCGTCGGATGGGGGAAGCTTACTCCCGCAATTTTTGCATTTTCTGAACGGCACCTTGAGGGCCATTCGCCCTTTCGGGCGGTCGCTTTTCGCGAAAAGAAAAACCCAATAATGAAATTAGCCCTAATAAGAATAAAGAAGAAATATAAGATTGATAGAAAGAGAAGAGAAGAAAAAAACGCCTCTAATAGTAGTTTTGTTTTTATTTTCTACAGAGAATTTCACAAACGATGTCACCACAATGGCGGTCGAAAGAGAACTGAGGTAATGGGCGGGAACCCCCTCTTTGCGCATGCGCACGCACAGGGTGGGGGAGGGGTTCCCGCCAAAAACGCCTCAGCTATAGAAGTTTTTCCCGAACGAGACTCCACGCAGGCGCAGAGCCCCCACTGTTGTGTGATGCACAGAGACCACGAAGAAGAACAATGGCTATGTGTTACTTCCAGTATCAGAGGTAGTATATCAATGTTCTCTAGTTGCTGGGGAACATGGGCAGGAGGTGCTGTTGCACCTGTGTCCTGCTTGTGGGGTTTCTGGTCAACAGCTGGCTGGCCACTGTATGAAAAGAATGCTGGACTAGATGGACCCTTGGTCTGATCTAGCATGGCTTTCCTTATGTTCTTACATTCTTCGGCTTTAACTTTTCTGCCTGCCTTTGGCTTGATCTGGATTGGAACCCTTGTGCCTGCAATTTCTATTGCAATATAATGATCCATAAGGTAAATGGATCAGGTTCCCATGCGTCTACTCTAAAGAGAAAAAAAGCATAGCTGCTAGCTACGTCTTTCAAGTAATGTCTGTTTTGGTTCACATACATTGCTTAGATGTTTCATCTGCTGCATGGAATTGATACCTACTGACACCTACTGAATAGAAGTCACAATAAACTATGAAAGGTCTATGAAAGCACATGGGATTTAAGTTATAACATGACATATTATGTGATTAATGAGTCATACCAGTAGCATACTGAATTCAAGCTTACCTTCATAACTTTTTAGACTTAAGTAGAGAGTTTATGTTGGCATGCATCTAGGACATTTTTAGAAAATAAAAATAAAAATGAAAAGCCGCTGACCAAAGTGAACTATTAACCAGTATGAGAATTGTTTGCTTGGGTTTTGTGTTCATAGCCTTTGGAGAGGATGCAGAAATTGGCGAGTTTTTGCTAGCTAAGCAGGGTCATGGCAATTCAGTTTATGGATGAAATATCTCCAAGAAAAACTCAAAGTACTTCAGGAAGTGGTAATTCTGTGGATGGTGGTCTTCCGTAAAAATAAAAACTGAACCAAGGGATCTAAACATTGTGGGTGCGTCAACAAGCTCTCTTTTGTCCAGCTAAAGTTGTAATTTAATCCAGAATGCATCACATTTACAATCTGCAAGATGGATAGTATGTTCTACTTGTACTGTGAAGATACGTCCCCCTTTTAAAACTTTTATCTAATAAATCAAACCACTAGCTTTTATCTTTTTATGTCCAATTGAAATACAACAGTAATAACAACACTTAGGGCTCATCTACACCAAGCAGGATATCCCACTATGAAAGTGGTATATAAAAAGCAGGAGCCACACTACTGCTTTATAGTGATATTGAAGTTCACTGCAGGATCTACACTACTGCTTTACAGTGGTACTGAAGTGCACTGAGAACTGTTAGGGTCCATGACACATCTACACCAAGCAGGATATAACACTACAAAAGTGGTATGAAAGCGGTATATGGTATGTGTCAATGGGACCCAACAGTTGTCAGTGCCCTTCAATACCACTATAAAGCAGTAGTGTGGCTCCTGCATTTTATATATCGCTTTCATACCACTTTTATAGTGGGATATCTACTTGGTGTAGATGAGCCCATAGCATGTAGCTTTAGAGTGTTTGGAGTAGTTAAAATACTATGGTCTGGTTCAGATACAACACTACACCATGGTTTACCATTACATAACGTGAACCTGAAACTTGTCATGGTGTAACAAGCTCCCACCTCCATCCGTGATTAAAATTTTTGACTTTTGAGTTTTTAATACCACATTCTCCTGTGATGTTTGAACTCAGGAAACTAAGTTCATGGGGAACTTTGGTTTATTCAAAACATAAAGTGGAAGCTTTCAATTCTCTCCCTTCTTGCATGGAGGAGACAGGAGGCCAGAGTCTGAGGCTTGTCATGGCTTGTCCTTGTAGGAAGCTACCTTTTACAGAATCAGTTCCAACTAGCTCAGTCTACTGACAATAGCTCTCAGAGTAGTTCACTTTATCCAACCCTACCTGGGGATGTCAGGGACTCAATCTGAAACTTCTACATGAAAAGCATGTGCTCCGCCCCTGAGCTTCCTCTAAAAGGAAAACGGTGCAGCTCCGCTTTCCCCTGGAGCAAGTGGTTCTGTCACTAGACAAGCAAAGCAGTTTAAATAAGCAATGCGCTACATAGATAATTTAGTTGATAGTGATTCTTCTGCAGAAATGTAGCTTTGTAGAAACATGTAGCAGATTTCTTAAATCAAACAGATTTAGTTGTTTTTCTTGTTACTGATATGTTTTATTTTGTTACTGATTTATTTTATTTATTATATTCACACTCTCATCATGGAATTAATGCAGCATCCATGGGATCTCCAATTCAGGAAATAACTAGATCGGCTTACCTTCAGGAAGGCTGCTGCCTTGTGTGCCTTCTGAACATGCTCCCTGAGAAGTTTGGAATAAATCAAAAAGTGCAATTTCTGGTGGGATTTGTAGCACTGGTGAACAATGCTTCAGTGGACAAAGCTTAAGACCCACTGAATGGAATTAGAAAGCGGAACCAGTATTTGAATACAAACATATGTCTTGAATACACTCCTAGGCCTTTTGTTTAGTTCTGAAGTGCCAGGTTTACTTTGATCCATGCACTGACCCGCTGAGCAGTTTCCACTGGCACAGGAGGATGGCTGCTTTGAATTCAGTCTCAGGAGAAAGGAAATGTGAATGTTTCCATGGAATATGTGCTTATTTCATTAATGGTTTTAGGTATGTTGTAACCCATCTTGGGCATCTTAGGGACAGGATAGAGAAGAAGTATAAGCAAGAATATTGTGGAGTGGGGAGAACTATCTTGACTCTTCTGCTGTGGTAATCATTGCAATGGATATATACAAATGTATGTACGTATATTTTTAAAAAAACTTTAAAAGAGAAATGCTTAGATGTTTTTCTTAACTGCTGGATTTGTGTCTTCTTGCTTTTCCATAGACTTCTGGAGGAAATGCATGCTGCATAGATGGTTACAATTTATCTTACAATTTATCTTACAAACCTACCGCTGATCTGTGGCTCTCACTATTTTAATTAAATGCTCCAAATGCATATTTGGTCGATAAAATAACCATAGTGGTTCCAGTAAAAGGCATACATTGCAGCCAGATGCTACATAATGTGCAAAGTCATCCTTGCACAAGGTATCTGTCAAGACCATCCATATCACTGTGCCACCAGAATTGCATGCTTGTGCAAATTCCCTCATTCATTCAGTGTTTCATTTTAACCATGGTGCCGTGCTTTGTACAAAGATCAAACTAGGTGTTACAATAAATGTGTAGCTAGCACTATTTCAGGGGTTGTTAACAATTTTAATACTCAGCATGGACAATTATTATTGGGATCTGCAACGTTTAACCTTCTCACCCCAGAATCGATTCCAACAGGAACATTCCTTTTCAAGATGTAATTAGCTTTAGGGAAAAAGCTCGTTGGTGCCCACGAGAGCTTTTTCCTCTTACTAATTGCAATATGTGGTGGGGGTTCATTGGGATAGTGGTTGGGTGTGCTGCGTGCTGTAGTCCTGATGGAAAATCACCCTATGTCTAGGATTACATTTTAAAATTGCTCCAGGCAGTTTCTAGTTATGAATCTAGTAGCTAGTTTCACCCTTAAGGACATGCAAACCTGCTCTGCTCTAGTCATGCCTGAGCCACTAATTACAATCTCTCTCTGAATTACTAAAAGAGATATGGCTCTTTTCAATCTGCATTTTCACAAAGCATCTTGGGAACTACTGTGCAGAAGCAGACAGACAGTGCATTGACTCTGCTTCGGTTCATCATGTGTCTTGATGCTCTGGCCCAATGGAAGAGGCAACATCAGCAACAATCTTGCCTGCAAGACGGCAGAGGGGTGTCAGTGCCGGGCACCAGTGCTAGTTATGTGAATTATCCCAGTTGTCCTTCCCAGTTGGAAGAGGAGCCTGGTATCAGAAAGTGGACGCATGGGTACTAGTAGAAGTGGGAACTGCAGGGGCAGACTTGGATTGGAAAGTCATTTGCCACCCACTAACGAGAATTCTAAGGCAGAACTTTTTAATACAGCTATTAAAAAGAATGGACAATTACTCATTATACCAAGCAAGTTCTTAACATGTACCCACAGCAGCTATTGGACTTGCCAGCCTGCTCTGATGAATACTGACCATCTAGACATCAGTTCAAAATATCTTTCGATAATTATAAATGCAGTAAGGATGTCAGTGTTATAGTGCAAGACCAAAATGAAAAAAATCTTATTATGAACCTAACTTCACCAGCTTCAAATTACACATGCATCAGGACCAGTTATGCTCAGTATTAACCAGATTCTTAGACTCTGATTTCAAGCTCCAGTTAAGAGGGAAAACCTGGCTAATAGTTAGTATCAATGCAGAGACAACACTACTACAGCACAGTTAAAGCAAGCCATAGAAGGGAGGGGATACAGAATGTGGGACAGGAAAGGAGAAGGAACCTAAATTTTGTAGGACATTCCTTATCTCCAACCCAAGAGCATTGTGACGGCACCAGACAGAGTTAATAATTCTTTCTCATTTTATTGTTGCAAATAACTCTTGGCTGAGATTCAGAACAAAACGCTCAAATCACTCATCAGATATGACAGAATTATTTAACTTGAACTGATTGTATCAGCACCATTGTGGAAGGGCTGTAGCTCAGTGGTAGAGCACATGGTTGCAAGCGGAAGGTCCCCCAGTTCAACCTTTGACATCTCCAGGTAAGGATAGGGAGGAATCCTGACTGAAACCCTGGAAAACTGCTGCAAAGTCAGAGTCAACAAGATTGGCCTGGATGGATCAATAGTCTGGTTCAGTAAAAGACACTCAAGCAGCTTTCTCTGTTCTGTATCAGGCATAGGGAACTTGTGTTCCTCCATGCATTTTAACTTAAACTCCCATCAGCCCTACCCAACACAGCCAATGGTGAGGGATGATGGGGTTGTAGGATAAAACATCTGGAGGTCCACAACTGTTCTATATCAAGGAAAGGGTAAAGAAATTCAGCAACTTGAATACCAAAAACCACAGCCTGTTCTCTTTCATCCAAGATGGTAGGGCTGAAATTACAGGAAGCCAGATTCCGGCTGGACATCAGGAAAAACTTCCTGACAGTCAGAGCAGTACGACAATGGAACCAATTACCTAGGGAGGTCGTGGGCTCTCCCACACTAGAGGCATTCAAGAGGCAGCTGGACAGCCATCTGTCAGGTATGCTTTAAGGTAGATTCCTGCAATGAGTAGGGGGTTGGACTTGATGGCCTTATAGGCCCCTTCCAACTCCACTATTCTATGATTCTATGAAATCATGTAGATAGGAAGGCAGTTTTTGTTGAACTTCAGGAAAAACTTCCTAACATTAAGAGCAGTCAGACAATGGAACCAACTGCCTAGGATTCAATCCTATCAGGATGCCAGTCAGCCTCTGAACTTGGAGATTGGCGGGAGACTGACGCTGTCTAGGGGGCCAAAGGATTGCTCTCCCCATGATTTACTAAACACACTTACCACATTTTACTATCATTAAATAGTTTACGCTGGGTACAAAAATACGCAGATGATACAAACAGAACAGATGTTACAAACAAGCACCATGTATGTTATATTTCTGTAATAGTTAACTGGACAAAGTATTTTACAAAGTAGCTGCAAATACATGAGGAGCAATGTACCTGATAGGACATTCCACCAGCTAAGACAAGGGTGGACAACTGCTGGCCATCCAGATGTTGTTGAACTGCAACTTCCACCATTGGCTATGCTGGCTAGGATGGATGGGAGTTGCAGCCCATCAATATTTGGACGACAAGAAGGTCCTAGAAGGAACTGAAATGAATACGAGAACCTTCGGTACCTCCTCTATGCACGCATATGGTTCAGTTTTTCATAAAAATTCAGATCATCTAGCTCTTAATATCCAAGTCCAACATTTCCAGATGTGCTCAGCTGTCATTATATAATCTCTTCCATTCTTCATAGGCAACATTCATCATCAGGAAATTTGTCGTGTTATGAAAACAAAACAAGTTTATGAATGCACATTTATAACTAAATATGCTGGAATAACAATGCATTTTTAAATGCAAATGGATTTCTTTCACCTTGTTTTTCATGGAAAATGTTCTCCCTTGCATGAATGCCTTTAGATATAAAAGTAACATCGCACCTTGCTATGGCTGTTATTTTCATTTAAATAGAAAAGTCACATTACATTCTCCAACACTTAAAAAAACCCTACAACCACACAGTTATAAAAAATGTGTTCTACTCCCTCTTGTCACTCATCTCCCACCTTCAGACAATTAATGGTATCTCTGTTAAAATTATATTTCTCCCACTATTGCAGATGACATTCTTGTGTTATCTTCTGCACTAGCCCATCTTTCTTTCTACACCAACACAAACCTCTGAAATCGAAATTTGAAGTTCCACCAACCTCAGACTCCTCTGCTTGTTCAACTACAAGTGATTCCAAGAGTAATACTACACGCAAGTTTGTAGACGTAACTAGCAGCTACATCTTTTCCCCTTCCTTAATCAAAAGAAAGCATGGGGGACCCAATTTGGATCAGGGCCCTAGTGTATGGTCACAGAGAACTTTAACCCTCTGTCCTGTACTGTTGCCCCGATCCAGATAGGGGCCTTGACATCTGCAATTTTCATTGCCAAAAATGAAGAAAAGATTCATTCATTTCATTGCACCCGTTTTGGTCAATGAAAACTGCAAGGCGTGGCTTCCCGATCCTGATCAGGACCCAGTAGGCAGCAAAATGTCAAAGCCCCTCCCTCTAAGTCCCCAGGCTAGGGTCCTGATCTAGATCAGCTCCCTTTGTTTACTTTTGAGCAAGGAAAAAAAGTTGGAACTGTTAGCCACATCTTTAAAGTAACATGCAGTTTGACCCCTTATTTATGCCAAGCGAGGCTGTTTATAAATATGCAAGAACAATACCTTTCTTTGCATCTTTTGGATTATTATTATTATTATTATTATTATTATTATTATTATTATTATTATTATTATTATTGGATTTGAATCCTATCATTCAGCTTAAAGAGTTCTTAAGGCAGCCTCATGAAATAAAGCCAAAGATATCCATAGAACAAGCAAACAAACAACTGGATGAACACTTTCTGCTGCTCTACCTTCTCCCTTTACATGTGCCTTATTAAAGGCTAGCCTTCTCTGTGATTTCTTTTGGTATTCATTTATATCCTGCCCTTCCACAGCAAAAAGAGGCCTGAATTCCGCTTACTTCATTTAAAAACAAAACAACAGATCATAAAACAAATTAAACAATAGAGACAACTACAACAGATAAAAAAAGTGAAGTGTAGTTAAGTCAGCCATTAATCATGCTAGTTTTCTAGGGGAAATGCTTTTTTGTTGTTGCTTCTTTGATTTTCTTTTAATGTGGGAAAACATCCAAACTTTGGGCAGTATCCAACACTGCACTACAATTAATGTAAATGACATTACACTGACGTAAATTATCTCTACTGCAATGCCAAGAGCGCTTGCTAGCGTGATGGGTTTCCCCAGAAAACCCATAGTACCAGCAAGCACTGTAGGCATCATGCAAGCGATCGTTTATGCTTGTACAGCATCATTGACATTAGCATAGGGTGATGTTGGATACTACCAATTCAAACCTGTACCTGTTGTACTGAGTGGCACAGCCCAGAAAAACAGACACATCGGGTCTGTTCATACGACACTTCAGGCTCTGGGGTTAGCAGTAACCACAAGCTGTGCTGTCGCACACCGTTAGAGCCGCTAACCCTGCTGCAGACGTTCTGACTGTGCTTAATGAGTGAGCAGGGTTTAGCAAAATGCATCACACAAGACACCTTAAACCCTGCTGCTTAACCAAAAGCCTTAACCAGCAAGGTTTAAGGTGTCTTCTGAAGAGGGCCATCATTTACTTCTGCTAACAGCATAGGTACGCTGTCACTAACTGCAAGGTCTTTCGGGCCGGGACCATGTAACTTGACTCTTTGGTGCGGTGCATAACACAATTCTGACACTTAATGTCAAACACTGCAGAGCAGTAGTGACGATATCAAAGCTACGGAATTCTGAAATGAGATTCTGAAAATAAAGAGTAAGAACCTCTGGAGAATTGTACAATAGTATTTTAAACAACACATTCACTTTTAGCCACCACACAGAATACCCTGTAGGTTAAACATTCAAGGTCATTTTGGTTAACTGCAGTGTATCTGCAAAAGAACACAGTACACTAAAAAATGTAAGCTGTGGTCAAAGATCTACACTAACTTCATCTCACAATGTGCAGCAATAAAAGCCAACACAGCAAGCTCCTGATGTGATGATTTATCGCCACCTTGAGGATACTCTGAAGTTCCACATGTCCAAAGCCCAAAGAGTTATTTATTTTATTAAACAGTTGAAATGTAACCATATGCTCCCAAGGACACATGATTAAAAATGCATGCCACGTTAACGCCATATGCGCTCTCTTTTACTTTGGGATGATTTAGATTCCCTGCCCCCCAGCTTGTAAGCACATTTTTCAGAATGGGAAAATCCCGTTATAGTATGCTTGAACAAACTGGTTTACAACTTGCACACTTCCAAAAACAGGTGAAGGGGAAACTATCTTGTAAGAAAACTGGAGGATAGAACTCGCTAATGAACTCTGAAGCTTGGGGCTATTCCTTGTTAAAAGGCCAGTTTCAGATGGCAACTCTCGAGAAATTAAAAGGCTCTAAAATGTAAGGTGTTTCAACCTCTATTGGATAAGAACATCGTGTAGAAGAAGCAGCTGAAATTATCAGATAGATACAGCAGCGGGTGGGGCAAAGGAACAAATTGCGCAGGTAACAGAAAAAGAATTTTGGCAGTTGTTGTGGAGAGGAAAGGAGAGAAGGAAGAGCTGGAATGAGGGAGTCATGGCTGACTGAGAAGGAAGCTAAAGAAAGTCATCATGAGAACAAGAAGGAAATAGATGAAGTCGAGAATAAGCACCTGAGATGGCAGAAGATCAAGAGTAAAAGATTCAACAGAGAAAGAAGCAGTTACTGTTATCAGAAGAAGTGTTTGTTCCTGATAGAACCAGAGATCTGTGCTGTGTGTCAGGCCTGACTGAAGCTGAAGAGGTGACTTTTAGGGGTTCATGTTTTCTGAAGGGATACCTCCGGAGGTTGGCAGAAGGAGAGACAGAACCACAACAGACTCACTGTGGTAGTGTTACAGCATGTTGAAACTGTATTTATTTAAAAACTGGAAGCATTTGTTTATTCTGGCATCATAGTTATATATATTGACTTCTGTTTCTTTATTAACTGAATTCTGAACTTAACCTTTATTTTATAAATTTGTGTTTATCTTGTCCTGTTGTTTAGATCTAATTTATATTTCTAGGAATCTGAGGTGCGGTACAATAGGAAGCTGCTTTAGATTGAGTCAGTCTCTTGGTCCATCTAGCCCAGTATTGTCTACACAGACTGGCAGCAGTTCTCCAGGGTTGCAGGCAGCAGTTTGGAGAAACTGGGGATCGAACCTGGGATCTTTTGCAGGCAAAACATGTGGTCTTCCACAACTACTGGATACTGGAGTGCTGAGATGTTAAGCCATTAGGCACAGAACAAGCACACTGAGAAAACTCAGCTGCAAAGATTCCATAGTTCATCTTGGGCCTTCAACTTTCCTGGACACATAGAAGAGTGGGATATCTACTATCAATCTAAGTATGAACTACAGCAAATACCTGGATGGGCTCTATATAGCGATAGATATTTTCTGGAAAAAGAATTCTAATTCCCTAAATCGATAGAGACCAGGTTTAGTATAGACTGACATTTAGTAAACAAAAAAATCTGCAAGTATGTCATACTAATGTCATGTACATTATCTGAAATATGCTTTTTTCCATTAGCCAAAAGCAGATGAACTGAAATATTTGATGGTGAGTGTCTGAATTCAATGAAGTCCACTTAGGGTGGTTTAAATATTCAAACAAATTAGAAGCTTCACTTGGAAATTATTTTTATTGGACTATCTAGTTATAATAACAAAAGATGATACATGTCTGTCAGCCAGTGTCACAGCACCAAGATCATGAAACCTAGACACCTGAAACTTAGGATGCATACTAAGGGGACCCTAGAGCAGTGGTTCCCAAAGTGGGCGGGTACCGCCCCCTTGGGGGCAGTGGGTTTGCATAGAGGGGCATTAAGAGGCAAGGGGGCAGCAGGGGGGCGCTCAAGGTGGTCTTTTTCAAGAAGTGCCTCTCCAGAAGGTCTTAAAACCCAGGGACATTTTTATCGGAGAAGGTAGTTTGGTCCCAAGCCATATACGGGAAGAATCCACACATGTATTAATACCGTTTAAGAAGAGTCCTTTTAACGGTGAATTGAAATGTTTCAAAAGCACCAAAATGCTAATGAAGAGACATACGCTGCTTGGTGTGCTCTGCCACGCTGGCTGCAAAACAGAGGCATTCGCTCTCTTTTCCCTTCCTCCCTCGGCAAGCCTGCAGTGGGTGCTTCGGATTTTGAATAAATATTCAATTAATTGTTACTGTTTTGAATTTTATTATTATTATCTTCCTTAGTGGATCGTTGAAAACCGCTATTCTGAATAATGATTTTTATAGTGTAGGGTAGGGGGCACTGGGCATGAGTTTGTGGAACCAAGGGGGCGGTTACCTGAAAAAGTTTGGGAACCACTGCCCTAGAGGTATGCACCTCAGCATTATTTGTTTTTTAAAAACCTGTGTTTGAAGTCTGTAGTACCATCTTCAATCACTAGGTGGCACTCCATCGCTGTTTTTGACTAGACAAAGCATAGCTTTGCAGTAAACACAGTTAAAAGCCAGAGAGGAGGAGTCTGAGGGACAGAATCATATGGTTCCTCTCCCCACTGCTGTGAGGCAGTCATCCTCAGCAAAATGGAGTAGGCAGACCTCTCCCTCAAGAAGTTATAAGGGTCACCATGGTAGGAACTATATCTAGGAGTGCCAGCAGATGTGGCTTCACTCAGGTGGAGTGCGCACTATGTATTCAACTCTGCCAGCTGCATAACTTTGCTTGAATGAACTGCTGTATGGGCTATTCCAGCCTGTGCCAAGCCATTTCTGTTTGCTAGTTTGTTAATATTTTAAGATGACAACTCATTAGTACACGGTTCTCTTACTCTGTTTGGATTCTAAGAACATAATATTATAGACGTTTACTCAGAAAAATGTCCCAATGAGGTCAATCGGATTTACCCCCAAATAAGTCTGTTTAGTTAGTGTGTTATTGTAGCCCAAGGGGAGTGGGAGTGCAGATAAACTAAAAACTGTTAATGTACTGATTTTAGCATGTCTTAAGAACTGTACATAGAACAGTGCTTCTGCAGGTGTAGAGCCTGTGTGTGTGATGCACAAAGTCCATGAAGAAGAAATATTGATACTTGATTTCAGATTTGAGTAGTACTGGACCCATTCCAGTCCCCCAATTTAACATGTGTTCATTAATTATTTTGCTAATTAATTTGACAATACAATGCATTTATCAAAGTTGAAAATTTTAATCCTGGAAAAATTCACACACACACACACACACACACACACACACTTTTTATTTTTAAAGAGAAAATCTTCACATGATCTATGTTCCCTCAAACACACACTGATGGATTAATTCCTTCATTTATTATATTTCTATACTGCACCCTAACCAAAGCTCTCCAGCAGGTTCATAAAAATTAATCTCATTGTTTTGCATCATAAGAATGAATCCGTAGAATCTGAAAACATTTGCTATAAGTAAGCATATGTCATCTCTGAAGGAAAATAAAAGTATTAATTTATCAAATAGTTCTTGGAGAAGTTGTTTAAGATAGGTGGCATGAAAGCTTTACGCTGCGAGGCCATTTTTTCACAAGAGAAAGTAAGAAGAAAGGCCACAATAACTCTACACCCTTGATTAATAACTTTCAAAACACATAAAACCCAGCTGAGATGACAGCTTGGAAATGAAGTAGAGCCACAAGTGCATTTGTGAACAATACAGATATAAGGAATGATGGCACAATAATATCCATATTTCTGTGAAGAAAGAAAATTATAACCATGTGCAATATATACTTTAAAGTAGTTAAAATTTTGATTATGGTGTTATGGAAAGATTAAAATGTTCTGGTGGGGCCCTGACTAGGGAAATGTTGGCACTTGACAATTACGGAAAAAATCACCAGTTTCACTTGATTAAAGGTCGGCATACACATGTAGATCAGGCAAATGGATTCTCCATGTGTTAGAATGCTGGAGTGAGCCTATTTATCATTTTTTAATATATACGACAGTTTCATCCCACTTTTCTTTCGTCATGGAACTCAAGGCACCATACATGGGATTCCCTCGTGGTCTCTCATCCAGTCACTGAGCACACCCAAACCTGCTTAGCTTCATCAATGCACTGAACTGTGTGCCTTCAAACCATACCCTCAATCTACAAATATTTAGTAAAATTGGGTAGGTGGGTAAGTATGCTGAAGTTTTGGCACAACAGTTGCTAGGCTTCATTGCCCCACACCTATCGGGCATCCTCACATAAATCCTCCATCCCTAGTTCATGAGACCTAAATTTCCCCGTTCACATTAAAAATATATATGCAATGGAGTGTACAGCACATATTGGCTTAGTTCAGACAACACATTTCTCAATGTTGGTTTTAGAAGTCCACAGTTGTCTGGAGGGAAAACTCCACCCCACAGTGGAGGTTTTTTATATATATATAACCCCCCTCCACCCTGAATATCCATGCTGTGCAGAACAGAGTTCCTGCACTACTGTTGTGTTTTGTGCTGTCTGGAGGGCTCCGTGGAGTTTCTTGCTGCATTGAGTAGAGTTTCCCCACAGGCTACAGAGTTCCCTGGCTAGAGCGGCCAAAGTGCCACTCTAGGAGAGCTGCTGGGATTGTTTTTTCGCAGCAATGGCTGATGGGATAGCATCAGGAGGACTGGGGGAGGAAAGAGGACGGAGAAACTGTCAATCAAATGTTGTGTTGAGTTTTACTCTACTCCATAGGAGCCCACAGTCACACAATGGCGGAGCTCAAAATTTTTGTGTGGGGAGTACCTCCTAAAAACTCCACCGTTGAGTGGAGTTTTCACACTGCCTAGAGAAAAGTGTTGTGTGAACTGAGACATTATCTGAACACTCAGGCAACATGTGAACAGGTTCCTAGAGAGGCAAAAATAAAATAAAATTCTTCTAATCTAAGAAGACATTATTTTATGCTTTTGGAAGCAATACTGGTCATGAATGTGCCTCTACTTGCCTCAAACCAAGGTGTGGGATGCGTTTTTACTCTGATATGCTGCTTATTTTGTATTTACTTTCAAATCTGTATTACTTTTATTACATGCTTTTCTTAAACACACAAGCAAAGAAAGACTACTGATACAAACATGAACTTAAAAACATATAAAAGCTTTTGCATTCGTTAATGAGCAAATAAAAGCAATTGTTGGTAAATTTACCTGGCTGATTAGAAGATTGCCAGCCTGAGGTTTTGACAGCATATTGAGGACCTGTTGGCTTGAAGGCTGGTACAGATGCTGTACTGGCAGAAACTGCTCTATTTGCACCATTTTCTGGGTTTTCAGGCATGTTCCTTACTGTGGCAGCGGAATACGCAGCAAATTGTGCTGGCTCCTGAGAATCACTATTCGGAGACAAAATATTAGTTTAGGGGCTGTTACAAAACAAGAGTAGACAAGGTTAAACGAGAACATTCTTGTTTATGTGAAACACGAAGAATAATTTTAGCTAGAACTACTAAACCCTATTCTGAAGGAACAATCCCTCATTGTTCTCCACACACACTCTCTCCCACACACCTATCTACCTGCAAATCTCACTGACTGTGTCAACTGGAAGTATTGTGGCATTCCTCCAACACTTAGAAAACTGATGATTTGTGAAGTCTAAAAGTCATAAAATGGGGGCATTTATGTTTGTCATAATGTGCAATGCGAAGTCTTCCTTATAATAGTGAGCAACGCTTCAGAAAATAAATGAAGCCTAACCTATAATGGCATTCAGGAGCACTAGTGTTTGCCCTTCACAAACTTCAACGCAGATCAGAGGAAGAACATTCAGTGGCAGCCAAGAAGATAGAGAGAATCTACACTTGAATGGTCTAACATCCTAGCCATCGCCCCGGGGAAGTAGGTGTAGCTCCGTCAGACGCTCACCAAGCAGCCGCTGTTCGCAGTGCTGCACGAGTTTCTTCGTGGCCTAGTGAGCATCCGTAAACCACCATTTATGCCAAATGAAAGGCGTTTATAGCCACCATTTATGTGACATGGGAAATACGCAATTTCCGGAGCCACTATTGTTGGGCATAATGGAGGCTCTGGACGAGGGCGGACAGTTGCCAGCTGTGAGGCACTCAAAGATCAGGTCTGTGAGCTCGCCACAGCCCAATGAGCTGGGTCCGGGGGGGGGGGGGGGAAGCAGGGGAGTCCGCCAGATTCCTGAACCCAGTCAGGTGATAGCGACATCCATACTTCACAGTATGGTAACCTAGCCTGGCTGCTTTGGGCTGGGTGGGAGCCTGGACTTCTGCCCGCAATCCTGCCCTGATGGCATCACTGGTGGCAGGCAAAAATAGAGTCCAATGCATATCTGCTACTTGCCCTGTGACATTTCAGTCATGGTACACGAAACCTCTCACTGCCAAAACTTTAAAGGTTAAGCATACACTGAGATGGCAAAATACGGAAAGGCATATCAATTACACATTTGGTAAATACTGCTAAAGTTTAGTGTTTCAGAAAATCTTAAGAATGAAAAAAAAATCAGAAAAATATTTCAAAAGGACAAAGTTTTCACTTTAGGAAATAACAAACCTATTTTTGATTTACTTCTAAATTTCCACTGTGGTTGAAGTCACTCTCGGAAATCCAGTGCTTTCAGTATTAAAACATTGGCCAGATACACCAAAATTCTTTTGTTTGAAGGCATTGCAGTAGAGCCAGCTCTATGCACTACAAGATGTAGGGATGGCCACAAATTTGCACAGGTTTAAAACGGGTTTGGATAAATTCCTGGAGGCTACTAGTCCTGGTGGCTCTGTGCTACCTCCAGTGTCAGAGGCAGTAAGCTTATATACACCAGTTGCTGTGGAACATAAGTGGGAGGGTGCTCTTGCACCATGTCCTGCTTATGGGTCCCTGGTTGACAACTGGTAGGCCACTGTGTGAACAGAGTCCTGGAATAGATGGGCCCTTGATCTGATCCAGCATGGCTGTTCATATATGTGTATAGCTGTCTCCAACAATGAAATAAATGGGAAGGCAAAGAATAAAGCTTTAGATTCTTTACACATTACTTAATGACCCAGTTCACATGCAACAGCAGCAAATTGTGGATTTTGAAGTTTACTGTGGGTTATTTAACCCACAATGAATCTATCATGTTCAGGTTTGGATATCATGTTCCAATTGCCAATCAACCTGATCAGAGCCTGAAAATTAAAAAAAAAAATACCCATGGAACACACCACAGCAAATCATAAATTACTTAAGTAACCTACAATTAATTATTATTATTATTATTATTATTATTATTATTATTATTATTTATATAGCACCATCAATGTACATGGTGCTGTACAGAGTAAAACAGTAAATAGCAAGACCCTGCCGCATAGGCTTACAATCTAATAAAATCATAGTAAAACAATAAGGAGGGGAAGAGAATGCAAACAGGTACAGGGAAGGGTAAGCAGGCACAGGGTTAATTGATTAATCCACGATTTGCCACTTTTACACATGAATGTGCAAAAGTGACCTGGCAAAAACTACTCCATGGCTGCTATTACACAGCTCTAATTATATATATATATATATATATATATATATATATATATATCCAGCCACATTATTAAGGCAGATTGTATAGTTATATACAACAACAATAGTTAGATCTGTTCTAAAGAATACATCTGGTATAAGTTCCAAATTTCAGAATACTGCTGCAGAAAACTTTTTTATTATGCTATTAAATTATATACTATCAAAGATATGATCATTTGCAATGGTTAGATGATTTACTCAAGCAGTGGGAGGTAGCTGAGAAGGGAAAGAAAAAAGGTGCTCTCTTCAGAATTACTACAAAAAGCAAATCCCCATTATGAACATTAGCTGCCTTATACCAAGTCAGATCATCTAGTTAGTGGGGCTATTCACACATAACAATGAAAAATCGTGTGTTATTTTTTTACTTTTATCTTATTTTAAAATGGCTGCCATTGGGTCATATCTCTTATATATTGGTCTGAGTCCTCCTGAATGGGGAGGGGGTCCATAGTAGGCCAGTGGTACAGCACATGTGTTTATGCAAAAAGGCTGCAAGATCAATACCCTGCACCTTCAGGCAGGCCTGGGAAAGACTCTTGTCAAGCCATGGAGAGCTGGTCCAATCAGTGTAGCGTGTATATAATAACGAGTGGTCTATGTTCTGACAGCTGCTCAGGGTTCCTGCTCAATAATGTATTCCAATGCTGGCTGTTTTTGGCATGTCTTGCCTTCTCACTTTTGCTGGTGCCCTGCTTAGCGGGTTTCATTCCCAGTGCCCATGGCCCAACTTACACCAATGGACTGAGGTCATGATACTCTGGGAGAAACCATTAACTTATAAACTAACTATGACAGGGAAAGTAAATGTACACAGAATGGCATATTTTAAGTGGGATGAATCATGCTAATAAAAATGAAAGCACGTAGCTACAGTGCAAAGAACTGTGGGTGTTTTAAGGGGAGGAAAAGCTACAGTCTAAGTGAAAAGTAGGCTTCATGTGGAACCTTTGATTTATGGCTCACTCCAATGCCCACTGAGCTTAGCAGGAGGCTCTCTGTCAACATTTGAGGCAGACCTCACACACCAATAATATCGGAATTGTTTTTGTTAAGATTTACTCCACAGAATCAGGGAACATTTTTGTTTCCTGCTGTTGCATTCCCCCTGGGCTTCCTTCCAGCGGTAATCTTTACACCACATTCAAGTAATCATGGAAATGCTGTCAATATGCAATGTACTGACTTGAAAAGTGCTAATTTCCATAGCAATCGGCTTTCTAACGCAATTCCGTGTATCAGTCAGAGATTGATTAATGGGGCAGTGTTTTGAGGGAAGAAAATCCCACATTAATATTGAGAAACACTAACGCAGGAGTTGTTCATCTGTCAAGTTCATTTTAACGTTTCCAGTAAAGAAGCTCGAAAATGAGCCCCGGGGCAACTGAATAGTTCCTCAAGGGAGTCAGTTTTCCACCATTAAAAGAAGTTAAGAAACAGCAAACAACAACAAAGTCCATCTTCTCTGTTGCCTTTTAAAGGTCTCTTGGTACCAGACCGGCTTTCTTTGATTTCCCTGATTTGCTATTTCAAGAAAACTGTTCACGTTTCTTTCTAAAAACCCTACAGAGTTCTAGTGGCTCTTTTGTCTTTTTTTTATAAAACAAACAAACAAACACAAAACCATAAAGCAGCCAAGCCAGAACATGTTCATTAATACATTTTAATGCAATTTTCGTTTTCTTAGCCGTAACAGGTTGAATATGATTACATTAGGAACTAGGTTTAAAACTTCACTTCTGACTTCGCATCTAGGCTGAATAACTAGCAACTGAAATCAGTAAACCTTTAATTGAAAGGACTAGTGAGAGGCCTGTGAAATTTCAGAGATAGGAGGGAAGGTGCAAGAACACAATTCCCTTCCCTAAATCAGTTCTCTCCTCTCTGGCTGGCTGCCCCCCCCCCACCTCTGGCACATGCTCTCCCTCCTCAACCCCAGTTCTTCCTTCCCCCTAGATTCCTTCATCTCTTCCTTTCTCTTTATTACCTACAGGAGCCAAACTACATACAATGGAGAATCATCTTTGTTGTTCATATGTCTGCTGTATTTGCACATAAAGTGGAGAATTAGGGGATTTAAAAAGGCATCACAGAGAGCGGAGCATAATCTTTCCCCATTGAATTCCTTGAGCTCTACTGCTTCAGATACTTTCTTTTGCAGCTCAGCTCATTTCCAATATTGGAGGCGGACTGGAAGAAAAGTGCCAGAAGTGCTGAAGGGCTCCTCTACAGTAGAGCAGGAGGGAAGGGTTCAGCACCTCACACACACCCAGCAATCTCAATCCTAGTTGGATTTAAATCTCAATATCCACACCTTCCACATTATATGTGAATGGGACAGACAGATGAGTAACCATGACTGCCTGCTGCATCCAGTTTGGTCTAAGGGTGATGCTTTCCTTTTCCTTTTAAGGAATGAATAACAGCAACTCTCTTACATAATACGGCTGTTCACATAACATGAGGCTGCAGCGCGTACAGGGCATTTTAATATGCAACCGGTTTATTGTGGCATGTAAACCGGGTGAGTGTGGTTTATGCGAGCATCATTTTACGGTTATGTGAGCACTGTTTAACCCATGCATAACCCACGCTTACTGGATTTGCACAACATGACAACCACCAAGCAGGGGCTGCATTGGCAACACGGTGCACATGGGCACTGTGGCACACCATGGATTAAATAACCTATGATGAGCTGTGGCTTGTCATCCAAACCCAGTCAATGTGATTCAGGGGTAAGTTACTAAACATGGTCCTTCTCATTGATGTCCTCACCCATTTAAAATCAAACTTGCTCCTGTCTGTCTAGCTACATCCTGGGTTGTTTCTTGGTTAACATAAACCATTCTTCCCCAAGCCGGGCATCCTCCAAATGTTTTGGACCTCAACTGACAGGGTTCCTGACCATTGGCCATGGTAGCTATGGCTGATGGGAGTTAAATTCCAAAACACCTGGAGGGTACCAGACGGCTGTGATGGAATGACCTCAGCCTGCTAAAAGATTAGTACAGGAGGTACTAGCATCCTGTGCCCAAAAACCAGGAGAGGGCCACTACTGCCACCTACCCAGGCTCCCAGCTCTAGGTCCCCCTTCTGTATCAGTTTGCAGCTGTTGCTGTTCTATTTTTCTGCTTGATACAGTTTCTTGTACCATGGCAGGCGGAATAGGGCTAGAGCCTTCCTCCCACCTCCCTACACACTGCTATACTGTTCATCCTTTCCCCCTCCTTCCAGTTAGCTAACAGGAAGGAGCGAGGTACTGCTTTCTGGTGGCAACCAGAAAAGGAGGCAGCTGAGTTGTTTGCAGGCCATGACAGTGTGGCATGGCTGCTTGTTCACTTGCTCCACTTATTTGCCAGCCCACTAGCAGTAGCAGCAGCAACAGCAGAAGCGGCACTGATGGGGGAGCATTGGGAAGGCCACTGACAACAGGGCCCTGAACCTGTAGCAGCAGGTAAGAAGGGAGAGGAGAGGGAAGACAGAAGGGAACAGGTTTATCCCTCCCTAGGCATAGGGACAGAAAAGATTTGTGTTAGCATTAAGGGAACGACTTTCTTGTCTCATTTCAATTCACAGTAGAAAGCCATGTCGACAATTTGCCTGAAATCAGATACTTAGTTTCCGCGTCAGACTTCTGAAGTTACATACGAGGACATTTTGCTTGCAGTCTTAAGATTTAGAAACCTGCTTCAAGTCCTCTGAGATCAAATCAAACTTTTCAGTGGAAGAGACAGAAAATAGCATTAATGAAATTTAGCAGAAGTTAAATTAGCTGCAGTGACTAATGAATAATTACAGCAATAGAGCCACTTAAATAAAAGTTAATGAGATATACATGAGCTGAACTAGGCAGAGCATTTGCCTAACCCATGTCTTGAATTTCCCCAAGACAGTATTAATTCCGTAAAGCAGATCTGTACATATAAATTTTATACCATAAATTTTGCTCCACTCCATCTACCTAATTTACTGACTTATTTCTGAAGAACAAGGAAATCTCTCTCGGGGATTTTTATGGGTTGAAAGACAGGAAAATGTAACATGAGCAGATTTGCTTTTGGGCCTGTTTTAGGATTGCAGGCTATGATATGTGAGTACCAAAAAGTGTGGAGGCCATTTTCAGTGCAGGCTATGCAGGTCCAGACATTTGGCTGGAGCTGTAAGATCAGAGAAGGAGTCCACAGGGCCAATATTTTTTACTTTGTATTGAGCAGTCAAGAAGAAAGGCAGTCAACATATTCTACAGTGGATGCTCTTTAGACATCCAGCCACACAGGAACTGTTTACCTGTCAACAAGTACTGCACAGCTGGGAGAATGTTTAAATGATACAACCATGTGGGGTACACATACCTTCCTTCACAGAATTTGTATCAGCTGCTCATGGTTAGGTGGCTTGTATGAACCTAGGAGAACATCTAAAAAGGGTGTCTTACTGCTTTCATCATGCATCAGTTATATCCACAAATGCTGTCATTTGTTTAGCCTGCATGACAGAGATTGGTTTTAGAAGGTCTTTCTTCCTGCACTTGCTATCTCTTTCTATCTTGCTACTGTTCAACTTTTTTACCCTGCTTTACTCCATGCCATTAAAGTTCCCACCTGTAGCCAAGGCCATCAATTCAATACATTATCTTGACTTAGGACTGTACATTTTTAACCAGGCCAAACTCTAAAATTGACAATAGTTGCTATACTTTCTCTGGGTAGGCAGGTGGAGAACGTGTTTATATGGTACACAATTTGACAAAGATAATTTCATTAATTCCAGGGAAGAATGAAGAGATAAAGAAATCATTTGGAGAAGTGAGGATGAAAGTACAAGAGCTATTCAGTCATGCTGGTGTATCATCCCACTGGCTACACTAATAACCTGCCAGTATAAAGGGCCAAATTGTGTGTTATGTCAGTGCAACTGAAAATTTGGAAGGTGTGAAATGGAGACATGCACCTACAGCCAATCACACATCTCATATACCTAGTTCCCACAGGAAACACCTGTATAAAATACATCTACCTCCATAAAGTGTGAATTGGCCCTATGTGATTCTTAACACTACCACCACATTGAGCCTACTCCAATGTCTTCCCACTGGGGATGACAGGATGGGTCGACATTGAAAAGGGCCTGTATATTTTGTTTTGTTTTTAACCTAAAATTACCCTAAGTAGTTTGAAATGTACAGGTGTGGCTGAGTTCCAAAACTTCATAAGCCTCAGATGCAAACAGAAAAATACACACACACACACACACACACACACACACACACACACTATATAAAATTCATTATTATTTTTTAGCAGATTATAAAAAGGTCTCAGCACAGCATGTAAAATGATTTTGGCTCATTTGATGATTTTTTTAAAAAGCCTGAGCAAGTAAAAAGGGTTTCGCTTGGTTTTAAAAAGAGAGATTGGGTCCAGGTAAGCCTCCCTTGGGAGAGTATTCCAAAGCCAGGCCACAAACAAAAAATGGCCTATTCCCAGTTACCACCTTGCTTACAAAAGTAGTTAGTGATGGTGGAAATTCAGAAAAGGACCACGGATGCAAGATCTTAATATTTACATAAGTTCATGTAAGAAAAAGTGGTCCATTTATCACTGCTGCCGGCACATTGAATATTCTTAAATACTTGAGAATGAGGTAGCCCTGCTCGTATGCAGTTCTTTATGTACACTAGTGTAGCTGAGCTGAATTAATTCCATGTGATAATCTTTCCTTTAGGAGGCAAATTCAAATTGTACTTGCTTTTCACTTTGCTAAATGATTAATAGTGCAATTCTATAAGTGTTTACCCAGAAGCAAGTCCCATTGACTTCCACGTAAATGCTTACAGGATTGCAGCCTAACCGCCCTCCCCGCCCCCAGCCCAGAAAAAAAACCACCAAGTCATTTTTCTACTGTACAAACTCTAATTTATTGCTAGGATTTGAAATTTTCTTTTGTTACAAATTGCCTTAAATATATGTTTCTTTAAGGGAGTCAAAGGCGATGTAGTATAATTAGAATGAACAGATCACATCCATGTATTACTTCTTGCTATATTTACAATACTGTGCATGTTTACTGAGCAATAAATCCGACTGAGTTCAACAAGACTTACTCCCAAGTAACTGGGCCAAAAATGCAGCTTTACCAAAGTTTCTCCCAATTTCAGGAATTAATCTACAGCAAGTTTTTAAATTAAAATTAATTATTTGCTCTGTTTAAGAACATCTGATTTTTTAAAAAAACATATCCTTTAAATTGATTCCATTTTTCAACAATACTAAAAATATGTACTCTAATTTGTAGCTGTTGGAATGTTAAACACAGAAAATCAACAGGTGTAAAAATAAAGCTGCTATTTCATGATGTTTGCAGGCGTAAGAGAAATATTTAGGAAAAAATGCCTTCATAATGGCAACATAAAAAATGTTTGGTGCCAGGATCACAAGACACACAAAGGGAGACGTTTTATAGGACAAATTCTTACTTTCCTCCTAACAATTCTATTATGTTTTTTAAAAAAACGTTCTACTGTAAAATTACAAATATAAATGTTTATGTTGCCAAAGGTAACAGTGCTCCAATGGTTCATAAGGGGGGAAAAGGAACTGCGAGGTTTAAAAAAGAGGTATGTGTGTGTTTGTGTGTGGGGGAGAACAAACAGGGCAATGTTACTGAAGCTCTTTTTTGCCTCAGATTCAGTTAAAAGGGCACACACGAAAGTGATGTGAGAATCCACGTTGTATCAAGCTCAAAGGCCTCTTTTCAAGAAGTAACATACATCTATTTCCTCAACACATACACACACCATAGTTTCTCCCATAACCCTAAATCATTTACACATTTCTATGAAATTAAATCCTAAAAAGGTGCCAACTGTGTGCTAATCAGGTGCGCTGGTAATGTCAGAAGCTTAAAAGACCCATTTGTTCCAAATTAATCTTGCTTATGGTCTGCTGTGCTGCTGTTGATTTGGTACACTTTTAACAATGAGCATTTGATGTCTTATTTTTCTGGGCTTTTGTTGATGTGTTGTTATTCCTGGTTTGTGGATACTTTGTTGTTCATTTTTTATGATGATTTGTATGCTGGAAGCCATCTTGATTGACATGGAAAGGCAGCTCAGAAATATCTTAAATAAAATAAAAGTTTCAAAGACAACCAGTATCTAGTACAAGCAGCAGAAAAGTGAGCTGCACCACCATGTCCTACATGCCACTTCGCTGCACCAACTTATCTGTCTGCTGTGGGATCTCAAAGTTCCTGGGGAAACCCAGCACACCACTAGGACAGATGAATGTGAAGTTCTCAATTCTTCTGGCATTAACTGGCCAACAGAGCTTTACAACTAGAAGACTGAGTTTTAGTGCCAATGCAGTGCTGGCACCCTGTAAAGCATAATTTGCAAAATGGCAGCCTAGGTAAACATGTGTTTCTTTCTCACTCTGAATTCCCCCATTCCCTTTAGCAGTGTCATAGGAACATAGGAAGCTGCCTTATACTGAGTTAGACTATTGGTCCATCTAGTCCAGTATTGTTGACACTGACTGGCAGCGGTTCTCCAGGGTTTTAGGCAGGATTCTTTCCTAGCCCCACCTGGAGATGCCGGGGATTGAACCTAGGCCTTTCTACATGCAAAACAGATGCTCTATCACTGAGTGACGGCCCCTCCCCAAGCTACAGTCCCTCCCCATGGACACTTACCATGGTTTATATTAACCAAGTCCAATCAGAACCATGGCTTGCAACTCCATTTTAAACCATTGATCCAGTTCACAGGTACTGCAAGGAAATCGTGGGTTAATTAAGCCATGATTTCCCATGGTGTGTGCCTGGTATTCTGCAGCTATTTTGAAGAGGAAAAGGGGGAAGCAGCATGTATTCCTGAGGAAACTTCCCCATCTGAAAACCATAGTTTGCAGAGAATCAGTGTTACATCTGCATTGGAACAGACTGCGAGAACCACATTGTGGTGGTAAATCAACAAATAGATGGGCCATAACTGTCTACTCCTGCCCTATTCTAAAAGGCACGTCTAGTCATTTATCCTGGTGCTCCTGCAACAAAATTCAGGAGCAGGAGGTGGGTAAACTTCTGATGTCATTGCTTCTGCAATTCTGCACAGACTAGATCAGTTCCTTGATGCCCCACAGGCAAGGGACACATGACTACCGAGCATATTACAGCTGTCATAGATGTGTGGAAGCACATTAGGAGAGTGTGCAGTTGTTTAATTTTAAAAACAGCCTGTAAAGACTAACTGCTTTCAATTAACTTTTGCTGCTGAAATGTGAAAATATATGCTTTTGTAGTTTCATAATATTTTCTCATAAGCCTATGATTTTTGAAAAAAAGTTCTATTTTCCAACCTTTTCTGCACTTCAGTATTGTGAAAGACATATGGTAATACTTTCATATATTACAAAATTGGCCCAGAACTGGCATAACAACTCAGACTTGGGAAGGGGCAAACACAGTTTCATGAAGTACAGAAAAAGAAAGAAAGGCATAAAAAAGGGTCAGTCATTTGTTCATGGAACAGGCATTCATAGCTCTTAAGAAACGTGTGATGCAACAGAACAAACTCCTTCCTATAATAGTGACATTTGGATATTCTGAATTATGCTTACTCCTGAGACACATTAATAGTAAAACGGACCATGTGTGCCGAGCTTGAGGAAACTAGTTTGCTAGACACAATAAATGAGCTAGTTGCATCTAAATCATCAAAAACACAGACGTCTGGTTTGAAGGTTAAATAAAGCTTCCAAGGAAAGTTGGGTCTAATATTACCATAGTTGTGGTCAGGAAGTATGACACAGAACAAAACGTCCCACCCGACCAGGAAACACAAAGCACTTTATGGAGTAGCTGGCAAATGTGTGTAAAATCATTCATCTGCTGCGCCATTTACCAACAGTAAGAGCCTCACAATACTAAGTCAGTGAATATCTGAGGAATAGAAGCTCTCTGTTCCAACAATACACCTTTGGAACAACATGTGGTTTCCTCACTGATGGAGACGTTGCCAGTACCTCATGCAAAACTATTGATTCCACTCTGGTAATATTTTCCCACCTTGGAGTTAACTGAAAGGTCACACCTCTTTAAATAAAGGAAAATGGTTCAGTGCCATGAACCACATCATAAACTCAAATTGCAATTCAGGGCCACCATCATCTCGGGTATTTTAAATTAACATAATGTGCATACTATGACTGGTACCGGTGGTGGACATGACCCATTTTTATAAGGTTGTCCCGCTGAAATGTTTCAGAATGGCAAACAGGAAAGAGCTCTCCCGCATCCCACCAGATCCCTCCCCACTAGAGATAGTGAGTGATCAGTATTAGCCCAAATAAAACACTAAAAGCCCTCCATATATTTACAAAGTTGATCATCATGGGGTGGGGAACAGTGAGTATGTAGTAGTGTGTGTGTGATTTAATTCAAGACAGTTTGTAAGGCACACGAGTTAGAAGACGTGAAAGGTGTGCCCAACAAGCATGTCATGCTGGGATCATTTCTATCACAGTCTTACTATGTCCAGTTCCTTTGCATCTCCAAAATACTTGTAGATTTCCTTGATGGCCTACTTTCCATCGGCGGTGGCTTAATAATAGGAGTAATGAGAAGAGCATCCAAGAGAGAACGATAGGTACTATGATCGGAGAGTCTAGTAAGCATTTAGAGAGAATATGTAAGCAAACCATTTACCAAAATAAAGTAGAAAGTTGAGCATACATGTTATAGTACTGACAGGCAAATTCCTCAGTTCGATTCAGAAATGGGTCAACAATTATGAGCTGGCTTTTTTTAAAAAAATCTCTGAAGCAAGAACATCCTCCCTGAGCAATTTAAAATGATTTGTAATGTTGGTTGCACTATATGATGCTCTTAAGTCTTGGAGGGAAAGAAGCTGTGCAGCCCCAGAGCTCAACTGAAACAAACTCTGGGAAGCTCCCTAATCCCAGCAGCTAAAACATCTTCAAAGGCGTTTGTTATAGGCTCTACTAGCTATCCCCCTAGCCTAAGTTTTCTTGACAGATATAGCAACCCAAAAGAAAGAGTTCTTCCCAGATATCTCTTCAATGCAGATATTTCTTGGAAAGAAATACAGTTGCTTTTGAGAATTGTGAGCTAGGCAAAATTGTAAGTTGAACCAGATAATTCCAAGTTTTTAGCAATACCGCTATATCAAAATTATAAGGTTGGGTTGAACAGTTGTTAAAATTTCAAACATAGAAGCTGCTAAATCACCTTCTATGGATTCATTTAAATAATCAGAATGACACACCTTGGTTTTGAATCCGTTACAAAGCCCCAAGTTAATGGATTATGTTTGTCTCAAGTGTGATCAATTCAAGACATGAGCAGAATTACCATACAACTCATTAGTCATGCCATTGCAACTTACACTGTACGTATCTGAAAGAGGTTACATAAGCGGAGACAATTTTCCCTGTGCTGTAGGTCCAGATAATTAATTCACCCTATGAGAAAATAGTGTTTTGACACAATCCAGGCTCTGTAGCTGAATTTTGATTGCATTATAAAATACAAGCCTATACTGACTGTGTTAAAATTAGCCACGTTAAGTCTCATGTATATGTAAGTGAACATATTCCCACCCCCCTCATGAAATTCACAGATAGCTACGGGATCCAACTCAATGTCTACCTGGCCCGTATAGCAACAGCAGCAGACACAGCAGCAGCAGCACTACTCCTAACTTGTGATGATGCCACCTTTGGAACTGAAGTAGAAGGGATGGGAGCAAGGGTACTTCCCAATGGATTTTCCAGTGGTAATTTTCTGCCGTAGAAAGTTCAATTCAAACGATGAGGAAAAAACCAATGAAAGTGAAAAGATGGGAAAAGTGAGAAAATTATACGAAACATCTCCTATGTAAGTAATTTCAAAGAATACTTGAAAAAAGTGAAGCCTAATCTAGTATACAACATTAATATTAGTATCAGTTGCTTCAGAGACTTTGAAACTCTCTTCCTTAATGAGAGAAGTGCCTTATCCCTAAGAGTTTGACCATCTTACTGCACAGGTTAGAACCTAATACCCTGACTTTAGATAAATAGCACAAGTGAAGTGTTGCCTTCATATCTTGTTTTCAGGCTTCCCAGAGGCATCTAATTGGCCAGCGTAGAAAATAGGATGCTGGACTATGGCCTGGTTCAGACAACATGCTAAACCACGCTGCTTAACCACAAAATGGTTAATGGAATGCATGCATTCCGTTAACCATTTTGTGGTTAAGCAGCATGGTTTAGCATGCTGTCTAAACGGGGCCTATATGGATACTTATGTCCAATACAGCAGGACTCTTACATTCCTAGATGCCTGTATTCAGAAATCGGTCCTATTCATTCAATGTTATTTACTTCCAGGTAAATATGCTTAAGATTGTAACCTTATAGTTTGCTCAGGACTGTCCAGCAAACACAAACAATAATGTAGCACTGCTCTTTTTTATCCAAAATGACGAAGGCATTACACCTGAAATGCATCACCAAACCAAACACATTGGGCTGGTGAATAGAAAGGCATGGCTTTCCCAGTATGCAAGATCATCTTCCATCAATCTGCAATTATTGGAATAATAACTATTCACAGAAGTGCATGATTCCAATCTCCACTAAGATAGTATGGCAGAGATGGGTTCCATGTGGCCACTAGCCTAATATCATGCATCCCTCTCCCTAATTTCAAAAGTCCTCTCAAAACAACTAGTTCAGGTCTCTTCCAAGAGCGATCTGCCACTTCCCTGGCAGCCCATTGGACAGGAAAGGAGAGAGGGGTTCACTGTCAGAAAGAGAGAGGGAAAGAAAAGGGGGTGGTAGAAAGAGAGAGAAAAAGGGGTAGTCCTGACCACTTTTTGCTCTGTTGCCACCTACAACTGGCTTCCACCCCATCCACTGCCAACATGGGGCCTGAGAGATTACCCCACTCCCCAAGGGAACGCAGACCTTCACAGAGAAAAGATTCCCTATCCCTGCAGTATGGGAAGGCCACATGATCTGGCAGCTTGGGTTTCATCGATTTTCCATCTGCTCCTCCATAATAATATTATTGGGTCTGAAGAGATCTTGGCCATCCACGGTGGATTGGAATAACAGCTACACATTTCCTTTTTGTCTTTTAAAAATAAATTACAGCAGAGTAGCGTTCTCTAAGGTAATTAGGAAGAAAATGAAATACAGGAATACTACGGATAGTCTCTGATTGTCTTCGATGAGTTTAGCAAAGACTATCTTATTTCAGATCAACTACACTTAAGACCTAAAACGTTTTTAATGAATAACTCAATTCAGCCGTTAAAAAAGTAGCTGCTCCCTCGTAAAAAGAGTAATAGAAGAAAAATGCATGAGGTTATTTTTGTGCAAGAGTGGTATAAGGAAGCTGCTAGGCTAAATATACTTTGAAAGTTACTGGTGTCACAGGAAAATCATTACATGTGAGGCAGAGTCACTATTATTTCTTAGCATTAAACTTCAAAGAGCTTTGTTATGGCCAATTTACCAGACTTACTGCCCTTGAAAAAGTAACTATCCTTATTTACTAATATTTTATTATGATTTCGTTGTTGAGAAGCGTGTGTGTACATGTGCTATTTTGACTTCTGTTTTCAGAGAACTGTTTGCTTTCTTTGATGGATATCTAATATTCTCTTTTGTCATAACTGTGTACAAGTATAACATATATCGGAAGCTAGAATTTGAGTACCTGCCAGAAAGTGGGGGCACCAAAGTGGACTTTGCAGGCTGGACAGCCAAAGTAGATTCCAATGGAGCAATTGGGAACACAAGCGGCTCGGAGGTCTGAGTTGCCACTGTGCTCATCATGGACAGGCTCCTTTTATTATCAGCTTCATTTGCTCCCAATCCTACAGGAGCTAGGGCATTCAACTCCGGAGAACCAGTTCTTATTTTAGTTGACCTTAATTCAACAAGAATTACTAGATATTAAACACAAACACTGTATTTATTTGTTTTTGTTTTTAATTTATTGACATGTTGCATAATCAGTAGTAACAAACTGATTTAGCACTGGGAAGATCTTTTTGTTTTGTTTATATAAACTACAGTTGCTGAAATGACTTATGGTAGAGAAGGATCTAGTGCAGGGTTGCAGAATTTCTTCCAGCCTGAGAGCTGAATTCCATTTTGAGAAGCTTTCAGGGGGCACATTCCAGGAATGACTGGGGATGAGGGCAAAAGGGGCAGGGTGAAAATTACCAGTATATGGCCCCATTCAGACAACTTGCTAAACCATGCTGCTTAGCCACAAAATGGTTGATGGAATGCATTATGCATTTCATTAATCATTTTGTGGTTAAGCAGCATGGTTTAGCATGTTGTCTGAACGGGGCCTATGTTAACTTAATGCTGTTATGGCCTGTAACTAAGCCTTAGGAGAGGCATTTCAACCTTTCAGAATGGGGTGGGTGGGAACTGCACGAAAGCTGGGAAACCATTAAAGAGTCGGTGCTTGGGGGAAATGCTGTGTGGCCTCCTGTAAAATTCTAGAGGGCTCAGACTGAGATCCCAGCCTGAGGTTTTGCACTCCTGATCTAGTGTTTAGGGTTGCCAAACGTGCTATTTTTTCCTTCTTGGGATAACTCAGAAATCACCTTTGTCTAAGGTAATCTAAGAGAATCACAGCTTCCTTCCATGGAGATGGCATTCTCTTAGCTCAGGACTGACCCAAAAAATCTATGTCCAGCTTCATTCCCTAAAACCAGATGTTACCATCCCTAAACAGAATTTAACTGGTAGTCAGAAGGGAGTACTATAGATTACTGAGAGACGGCATCATTTGACACCCTTTAGAAAGATCACTCTCATTGTAGATGTGGTGGTGGTGTAGGGAGAAGTGTGAGCTGTAACGTTTCCAATGTGGTGCCAGCATTTTCCCACCAGGGATATACCAACCAGGCTGCTAATGTCTGCTACCCAATCAGTGTCCCTCCAATGAACATTTTTTTTCCTATATAGGGATTGATACCGATGAAATAAATTGTAATGAAGCAGCACAACTGAAGATTAGCTTTCTGTATAGGAGCTAGAATTTTTATTTGGGTCTCTAACCAAATACACATGCAAACAGACATCCACCCTTCACACTGATGCCCCAAGGGAACTATAATATATCTGTAGTTTCTGCTGTTACTGGATGCTGCTGCCATCTTGTGGACTACAGTATACCTCGTAGAAGGAACGTACATTTGCACTCCTACCTACATTCAAGGCAGAGTTCTCAAGCTAGCCAAATGCAGACAGCTATAATGCCATCACAGTTAACACTTCTGGACAGCTAAAAGGCTTGTGATCAGCTTCAGAATAGTTTCTTGGCTTGCTTGGATATCAGGCTTTTTAAAACGAAGAATCAAAGAAAGCATCAGCTGTGAAATTAATGTGGCACTTGCTTTTGGTTCTTGCCACAAACCGAGGTGGATTGTATATAAGGAGCACTTAATACTTCCATCTCTTGCTCTAACTCAGGGGTAGGAAACCTGAGGCCTGTGAGCTGTGGGTGGCTCCCGCTGCTCCTTAAAAAGAAGTTTTTAAAAAATATTTAGCTTAAAAAATGGTGTCCGTTTCACTACAGAGCATAAAAAAGTCAAATTTAGCTTGTTTTCAAGCTAGATTTGACCCTTTTAGGGCTCCATTTAGCTTGCAAACAAGCTAAATTTGATCTTTTTGGTGCTCCTTAGTACTACAGATGCCATTTTATTCCTAACCAAGGATGGAAACTTTTTGCATCACCCGACAAACTGGCCTATGGGGATGGTGTGTGTCTGGGGTCAAAAAGGCCACGGACTTCCTGAAGTTGCCAAACCCTGGTCTAATGTGTCTTCTGGTGGAGTGAAATATCCTTCTCTGTCCATCCTCACCCATTCTGGTGAGAGAATGTCATGCCAAGCAGAGCTACAGACCAGGCCCAAAGATGTAAGAGGAGAAGTTGATATATGGTAAAAGGAAAACTTGAGAAGAACAGATAGCAGGAAAGAAACTTGTCTCAGTTCTCACTCCCCACTGCCCCATTCAACAGGGTTCTAGTTAGGTTTGAAGAACAAGTAATAATCTGTTGTTTATATTTATGATGCAATATAAACAGAATATAATCAGTAAGTCTGAAACTACCTAGTATAAGCTTTTGTTGTTTTGGACACAATGGCTACTTGGCTGCTAACGCTTAAAATATGAACAGCTGCAGGTGGATGAGGTGCACACTTGGGTAAGGCCGCCAGTGGATTATTGTAGAAAAGTTCTCTGAAGAAGAAAATTTATAAAATGAATTCACAACATAACACTTCTGACATAAGCAATTCTTTTAAGATTCCTTCTCACAGTTCAAATGCATATGGAGTTGGTTTAGCATTAAACGTTAACATTAATATCGTAGTTTTGTTTAACACTAAAGTGTCTCTTTCATTGTTCAATAAATTAGATGATGCTAAGGGGTTACTCTGACAAACTTTAAAAGAAAATTGTTCCTCTATTACAGGCATGGCTATTTTGATCCACACTCTGTTTATGGAACTTTACAAATAACTGTATGGGCTATTACAGTTATTTGTAAATAACTGGGCTAGATTGTCCTTTGATTTTCTATAAATCCAATTGATTTTAATGGGTCTACTCTAAGAATGGTGAATTCTGGATTGAACCCACCAAATCTTTATTTTCTATCCAAATGTAATATTGGATGCCCCTTGGTAGTGCTGGTGATTTATTTGCTGACAAAACCACTATTCGTAGTAAAGGATCCGAAGGGCCCTACACTCACTGGATGGAAAGGGAAAGTGTGGGATATAGCCTGCTCTGAAAAATTAACCTACCACCGCAGAGTCTCGTCGGGCCAACTTAGCTATGACCCATTCAATGAAATATGGTCTCCTTTTCTCAATTACATCAATGGTATAGATGTGGCATCCAACTCTGGTTTAACAGATCTTCCTCTGACCACAGTAAATTGAAGGAAACAAGCTCGGTTCGGCAACTACAGAAATCGTGTTTGTGTATTTATTAGAAACGCTGTCTGACTTGTAAGTTTTTATATATATTTTTAACTTTTTTAAAAACTGCTTTGTTAAATGGAGTTTATTTAAAAAAAAAGAAAAAACAAACAAAAAAAACCATTATTCGTAGTACTGATCATTTGCAAGTTTAGGATAAGACAGACATTTTGAATATTAGTACTAAGAAAATAATAAATAGTTCTAAAATATGAAACAGGCTTTTGAAATGTAATTTAGAGTGTTAGTACAAAATATGTTGCTTGTCCCAATTATCCTAAAAGTTCATCATGAATTCTTTGATTGTTTCCCAGCCACAGCTAGCTATTATATATCTGTATACTGAATACTATATGTCTTTATTCATTGAAATTGCACAGAAGCAAGTGGAGCAATTATTGCATAGTCCAAGTGGAGTAACTATTTCCCCGCTCCTGAGGTTTTCTACCATAAGGCCCATAACACAAGTGAAGAGAGCTGAATGGGGAAAAGAGATACAGCCTCCTAGAATATAAAGGTGTGGCAGTAGGTTGCTCCTTCTAAATACATCATCACCTCCTACACTAAATTCATAATTTTAAATACTAAGCATTAAGAAATGTGCAGCCTATGAACTGGCAAAGTTCCTCACTGAATAAGATCATGTTTGAGAAACTTTGGTTTGGCGCTCTTGCTTGGTGGAGAGCACGCAATGAAACTGAGTCCTATATGCATACATACAGCAGTTGCTCCTGTTATTATTATTATTATTATTATTATTATTATTATTAATAATAATAATAATAATTTATATAGCACCATCAATGGTGATTTCTTAGATTATCTATGTGAAACTGTTATTCAAACTGGGCTAACCCGTTTTCCACTAATAGCAAGTAACAGAAAAATAAATGAGGCAAATGAAGAGGGTTTTTTTTTAAAAAAAAAAAATCAACAATGATAAAGTAACAATAAACAAATATTTTACCTCTTAAGAGATGTAGTAGAGAGATTAGGTCCAGAAAGTTTAGGAGGAGAAATAGTTGTAGGAGCTGGGTCTTTTACCACGAAACTATCTGAGTTTGCTTCTGCCCTGATAGATAGCAGTTTGTTTCAATTCCATTATGGAAGTCAGAAAATAAGTCAAGTTCACAAAGATAATTTTAAAACTGACATCTTAATTCAATCTGATAACAAAATATTAATCCTTTGGGTCAACAGAGACAACAGGAGTCTGGCATGGTAAAACACTGGCTGGTACCTATACCAAAGCAGAAGGTTGCTGCATTTTGTAGATTTTCTACCACTAATTTGAAACAGGCAAAGCTGAATATACTCAACACAATTAGACCTTGCAAACATTCTAAATTTCATTCCCTAACAGAGATATTTATTTATTACATTTATATACCGCCCCACAGCCGAAGTTCTCTGGGCAGTTCACAAAAGATCCTAAAGATGACTCAGCTTACCCTTAGTTCTAAATGCATTTCAGAAAATGGCCTAACATTCAGACCTAATTATAGCTCAGTATGAAAATCATTTCTTTCCTTTTGGCTAATGGAACACATATTGCTATGATACATATGTTGTGTTTTTGCATTATTATTTTTTTGTAGTAAAAAAGGAAAGGTAATCCAGTCCCCCACCACATCCTCCTCTTCCCTTGGTGCATTGCTCTGCGGAGACATGTCCTCAGTGCATAACATTCCATTTTCCCTCTTAGTAGCTTCCAAAGTGCAAAACATTGTTCCCACAGCAGGGTTGTGCATGCCTAATATTAAGCAGAGGGCAGCAAATGATACAGCCCTTAATCTCTTTCTATATGAGGGAAAAACAGATGTCAAAATTTCAACTCCCTCCATCCCCAATTCCACAGGCCAGCAATAAGCAGTGTGGTTAGGTGGTGGATGCTATGACCAAGGTAATACTTTATCTTTCAAATGAGCATCAGTTATAATTAACTACTTAAGGATAAGGATGACTTCTTAAAGTATTACCAATGTGTGTGATTAATGGATAGCAAAAATCAGTTTCCACATTACAGATTAGTCATGCCAGTGACCTGTGAACTGATGGAATAAGTATGGAGAAGCAGACCTTTGAGCTGGTAACAGTAATGTTGGTTCTTCTGATACATCAGGTATCTCACAGGTCTGGGTAGCTACTGAATGGAAATGCTGCACCTCTATTCCATTAGTTAGATCTGTAGAAATGCTTTACACATAATGATAATACAGCACACACATTGGTTTATGCTACTAGGCATGTGTTCCGATGGTTACATTTCCATTTGGACAGAAATTTGCTAAACTGAAATCTAAAGCAATCTGAAAGTGCTCAAAAGTGCTTTAAGAAATGCACTAATCTGACTAACAGAACAGACAGATTGGCTTTTTAAAGGTCTTATTTTTTGAGTAAGCCATATATATATATATATATATATATATATATATATAAAACCACAAACGGTTATTCATTTCTATTAACATATTTTAGCATTCAAGGTTTCTGAATGCATTAGTGATAGAAAGGAAGTAATTAAATATTCATGCTTGCTTAAATGGTTTTGGGTTTTTTTGGCCTTTTTTTAATTATATGTGTTAATTCAACTTTATTTTTTAAATTCTCTATCTGGAGATTTCAAAGTTATCTATAAGCCCACATCAACCAAAAATGTTACTATTCACATTTTTTTCTACATTACTGCAGTGACCCAAGAAAATGCACCATATACCTGCAGTCTAATGCTAGTATTTAAAATAAATGGCCTTAAGCATGCTTCCCTCTACATAAGCCTAGTGTAAAGCCCATATCGCCACAGGCGCTACTAGTCCTGCTCTACTAGTCTTACATGGATGCAACTAGTCCTGGTCTACAGTAGTCTTAAATTACTGCATTCTTACATACGATTGCAACCTTGAAGTGCTGTAGGCTTCCTTTCTAGTTTGCCTGATGAAGAATTCTGTATAATCTGTGTAAAGCTTGCACCAATGGTGTTCTTATTGATATTATATTTCTTACTTTATGGGATCTATAATCATTTTCTATATCTGTAAATAAAGTGACAAGCTGATTGTGCTCCCCTTCATGCCGATTTGTGACCCCCTAGGTTAATGAGAAATAGCCACTGTATGGCGCTGATATGTACCACCTCGCTATGGCGTAGGATGCTATTCAGTATTAATAACTCATTATACCCAAGGTCTCCTCAAGCAGTGCTGTTTGACATATTCCCCTTGCTGGGCTGGGAGCACACTTTATCTCTCTAAATCTGGACAAAGTAAGAAGGATAAGGCCTCATGGGGAAGGTCTGCAAGGAATAAATCTCTGAAATCACATCACAGGATTATTATAATCATCATCATTATCATCCAAAAGGCAGGGTATACAGATGGAAATCAACACAGAAAACATATACTCAAGAGCAAAAGAAACTTGAGACAATTCCTTACTTCACTAACTCTATTTAAATAGTACAACTATGTACAAGTGGAACAAGGACAGGTTTGGGAAGGCCTTACAGAAAAAAGGGGGATCGATGAGTGAAATTAAAAGTCTTGAGGGGGAGAGGGAAATGGCTGAGAGATGGCAGGTAGAAAGATCTATGACGTGGGGAAAACAGAAAAGAGGGCAATATTAATAGCTAAATACCATGTTTGCAATAAAATTGATTTATGCATCTTCCGCGGGGGGGGGGGGGGGCAAGAGCTAACAGACTGGAATTTGTAGGTTGAAGAGATAACTAATGGATAACAGCTGAGAGTAAAATAGAATCTGGTAGCTATTAAGAACTTCCAAGTTTTCTAGCAGATGGGAGACAGGCATGCAGGTAAACAGAATAGTTATTGTAGCAGGAAAAGGGTTTTCCTTGAACTACCCAAAAATGATGACATAATGTAATGAGCATGGAAGCAACTGAACGACTTTCCATCCCTTCAAAGCAGTCAAAATAGTGACACATAGTGATCGGGAGAGGCTTAGTTGCATCACACACACTACCCAATGCCGCAAATATTCATGTTCAATGAGAACTGATGTGGCATGTTGATTCTATGGGTTGCAGAGAGAAGAAAAAGAAGCAACTGAGAAATGGGGTTGCAGTAAGGCCTGTAGGTGGGAAAATATCAGGAAAAGAGGTATATTGCTGACAGATGGGCAGAGAGAGAAATGACGTGCTATGGAAGAGAGTGAAAAGGCAGCAAGTGGGCTTTAGAGCAACCTGTAGTGGAGCAGGAAATAGAGAATATGTACTACAGGGTTAATAAAACTGGTGAGTATCAAAGGAATAGAGAATAGTTAGGGAGAAGGCCTCCCAGTGAGGCAGAGAAGAGATTTGAACCAACTTTCTGATTTGTAGCTTATGGAGCAATCCTATGGGCCCTGGAAGAGTGTCCCAGGGACCATAAGACTTCTCAGAAAAACCCTCCCAGGTCAGAGACAATGCTCTGACTTCGGAAAGGGGGATCAAAGATCCACCCCTCCTTTGCTCCTTCGCAGCCATCTGCCCTTTAAAAAAGCGACCTCAGAGAAGGAGGAGGAGGAGGAAAGGGGGCACTGTGGTGGGCAGGCAGAGTAGAAGACTGAAGAGGCCAAGATACGAGATATCCTGAGCCTCCTCCAGCCTTCTTCCCTTTCCCTGCAAAGCACCATCACTAGACAGGCTAAATAGCTTGTCTAGCAACAGTCGCCAAAGCTAGAAGACAGGAAGGAGACAATCACCTCCACTGCTTCTCTCGCCTTGCCAGCTTCACCCAGAAGGCATAGGAATCTCGGAAACACTGAGGGTGCAATTAATAGGATTGCATCCTTAATCGCTCTATTTTGATTTTGAACCTAGCTAGTATTCTAGAGATACTAATATGAAATTAAAGTTATGGTTGTGTTATTACAAATAAAAAGAGTGTATACAATCTATAGCATAAAGTCAAAATGGATATAAACCCACTCTCAAAAATAGATACAACATTCCATAGTAAGAAAAAAATCACTGTAAGTACTGAATAAAGGGCAAATAATTTTCACATGGTGAAAGTGGGCTTCCATTTAAATCAAAAACTTTAACACCTTAGTTTAAAGAATACACTAGACAACTGGAAAACACAGCACAACAATATTTTTGAACAATCAATGTACATATCACAGATTACTCTCTATATTGAGGTGTACATGCATTAAACAGAGATGTGATGTTTTACAACATTTAGAAATGTGACAACTTGGGGGGAAATATTCAAACAAATCTGAGATTTCCCCTCAAATGTAAGTTCTTGAATCTGTGAAAGATTTCATTGTATGTATTTAGACAGTAGGTTAAGAATTCCCTCTTTAAGCAGGCATGTAATCTTTCATCCTTTGCTTGATTATTAATTTTACTGCTGTCTGCTCAATATTTTTAATATTTTAAAAATGTTTTAAATTTTTAATATTGTATTCTTATTTTTTGTTACTGTTATTGTTGTAATTTGGTTTTATGATTGTAAACTGCCCCAAGGGCACTTGCCAATTTGGCAGTATACAAATCTAATAAATAAAAATAGAATTCGATCACAAATAACCAACATACAGCATTCATGAAGAATCCACTATGGTTCGGTGTTTTTAATTCTACCATGTAACAAGAAAGCACAAGCATACTTTAGTAGTTTTATTGTTCGCCATAGTATATTTAAATTGTTCTGCACACGTGGCTGTTAATGTCAAACAAGTGAAGCGTTACCTCAAATCTCCATTTCCTGTTTGACTTTCCCTAGAGATAAGTCAAGTCAACAAACAGTGAGCTGCAAATATTGTTGGAGACACAAGATGCAAGTCTAGAGGATATGCACTGCCATGAAGTAAATACCACAGACAAAAACTTTGAAACTTGGGGCAGTTAATGTAACTTTTATTTACTATATGTAGAAGTATTGTTCTTTTTCCCCGAAGTAATTTCTCTGCAAGGAGGATTATCTCTCTGTAATGGGTGAATTTTCCTGAGGGGCTTCTCATTGTGGTGATGGACGCCATATTGAAAACTCAACCTGCGGTGGGGTGGTGGTACTGAAGCTTGTTCTTATATATGAACCTTTGTGAGGGTGAATTGTTGTGGTGCGTAACAAGCCACCCACAACCCTAAAACAGGCCATGGGTTCTGGGTGGCTTATTAACCACCCCAAGAATCCACCCTCATCAGATTCATATGTAATGACGAACAATGGTGCGCCCCCACCAATTTTTTTAATACAAAATGACAATCCCTGCAGGGAAATTCATGCATGGTGGCTTGCTATTATGTGTTAACCAGGTCTCAATCTTTGGGTCTGGGTTTGCACAACACACTAACCCACATTCAGTGGTTGAGTGTGAGCCGCTGTTGAACCATGGGTTAGCATGTCAGCATGTTGTTTGAACCCAGCACATTTTTCACAGAATGGCTTGTTAACCATGCAGTGTAGCTTATTTTTCTTGAACAAGCCACCTTCAGAACCCATGGTTTGTTGTTGGGTTGTTCAGGGTGCTTAACCAGCCACACTGCATGGTAAGTAAACCAATTTGTAGAAAATGCCCTAGGTTCATACAACATGCTAACTCGTGGTTTAACTAGCTACACGTGGTTCAAAACAACTCATACTCAACCACTAAGTGTGGTTAGTGTGTTTTATTAACAGCTCCTCTGTGTATGTATGCCCAGACTGTATATAGAATAGAACTGCAGGTAAGCCTTCTTCAGAAATACTGTCAAGGCAATATATGAGTAGAACACCTATGCGCAGAGTTCAAAAGATCTTAAAGAAAGGCAAGAGAAAAACTTAAAGGCAGCATTTATTAAGTACTCTTCAAACATCACAAAGCATAAATTAAATGAATGCGAATTTGCTATAATACATTATATTACAGAGTAATATGCATCATCAAAATTGCTAATAGCATCCAAAAAATTCCACCCCAAAATAAATAAAACCTACATTCACTACCTCATACTATTTTCATTTGTTGTTTTACATGGCTCTGATATAACATTCTTTTGTGACCAGCGAGAGTTCAGAAACGTCTTCACGTATACACAGTGATATTTCTCTCAAGTAGACGGGCCTATTATGCTAATATTGCTAAATTCCCTTTAACTGGGACCAAAAAAGCCCCTTTCTCTCTTTATGCTTTTAAAACATTTACATCCTGCTCTAAAATACATCCACTATTGAATTCAAACAGATTTATATAGGAACCCCCAGCCCCCAAAATGATTTTACTGAATTCAAACAGAGCTATATAACAACGGCTGTTAAATAAGGGCTTACTATGCCTATTTCCCAAGGTAAGTATTTCTGCAGCCTATTCTTTCTCTGTGCATTAGCACAATGGACTCAAGTTCTGCTGCTGAGAGCTAGTCAGAAGAGGCATTCTAATTGTTTTCCAAGCCATTATGAACATTTTATGCCACGTGTTTTGGTTGTCTGTTTAGATACAGATTTTAAAACAAAACATGTTCATCTCATTCTTTACACATTGGTAGGAAACTGTTAGAAAAGTATAGAAAAGGCTAGAATTTCTCATGTAGTTAAAGCTAATGTTTGTTTCATTGCATTCTTTGCAAAGCATTTGGAAGAGGAAGAAAAGGGCACATGGTTTGTGTACATGTGTGTGTTTTTAGAGCTTGGCAAGTCACTGGACGTTAAGGACACGTGCTGAGACGCCATGGTGCCAGTCACGTAATTTTGTGTATCTGGGACCTATGATGTGGAGGGGAACCTTTTCCCTGCGGAAAGAAGTGACAGAAGAGACAGATGAGAAGAAAGAGGTTTGCATCTTAACTCACTTCATGCACGAACCAAAACATGCAGAATTCATGCATTCTTGGCAATCCTGGGGTTTTTCTCTGACTGTTCCTTGCGCTCTGAGGCAAGCTTCATTAAAATTAGAGTCTAAAGAGAAAGCAAGTTCCTAGCCCTTATGCTGTGAAAGTGTATGTTCAATACTTGCTGAAATCTCAGAAGCCAGAATGGAAGCGTGGTTGTCAGGTAGCTCACAAGTGCGCAAAACAAATTATGCAAATTTGCTCAAATTGTATACATTAATTACTGATCACTGAATTTAGCATTTCTTGATGCAGAATCTTTTAAAATGCTTAGTCCAAGTAGTTGGTTCTAGCACTGTTTAGCATTCACATAATCTGTGCCAGCATATTTGCCTGCAACTACAGCATTAACGGCATGGCAAGTATATTACAACATATCATCTCCCTTTGTGAGGCAATGCTAGAACAACAAACTGCAAATATTCTGCACATCCCCAGCACTTATATTCCAAAGCACATTGTAGAACATCTGCTCTGTGCCCACCACATCCGATTCAGAACTGATTCAATAAACATAGATTCAGAGAAAAATATGTAGGATATAATAAGACCTTTATTCTCTTGAACACTCCCATTTGGTAGTTCAACAGGGACTTGAGGCTTTCCTGCACCTCCTTCTCTACCCACCCATCCTAGATAACACTTATCCCACTATTACCAATTTGGATTGCTTAGAAGAGGTGGTGAAGGGTGAATATCTGTAGAAAAGATTCCATTCAGGCAAGGAAGGTTCCTAGGCTACAAAGAAACTTCAAACATTCCCACACATGCATATATGTTCAAAAAATATGAGCATTTGGGGAATTACAGCAGCCTGCCTCGTTGGTAATGTAATCTACTTTTCAAAGCAAGCATTCAACAGCATTCTTATTCTTGCTATCATGCTTTCTAGGCTGCCTTTAAGGTTAGAACCCTCTCAATGCTCCTAACAGTTTTTTGTTGTTGTTATTGTTGAAATGTGGCCACAATTTTAACAGCACAGAACCTTGAGACATTTATCATTCATTTAATAAAAGGAAAATACCAAATACAGTTAAAAGGGCAATTTAAAGACGAATAGGCAATTTCCCTCTAAGTTTCTGGTTAGGGTTGCAAATATTCTGGGGGAAATTCATTTCCCTTTAGCACAAATGCCATTTCCTACTATCTTGCTCCTGCTTGTATTTTTACGCATGCACTGAAACATTCTGCAAATTGTCCATGTTTTACAATAAAAATCCATCCTCACCAAAGAGACTGAGATTTTTAAAGGACAATTCTGAGCCCTATCCTGATGCCTACAACATGCAAACAAGGAAACCAAAACGTTAAAATATCATCCGTTTTGCAGACACAGATCTTTTCACACCATCAATTACGAATTAACCATGCAACACATCAATGGATATTTTAAATAATTAACTTACTTTGACTTTTTTGCATTCTCAGGTTCGGGTTCTTTCACTGCAAAGAAATGAATCACTAGTTAAATTTCCTCTTTCTTACTATCATTTTGAATCAATGAAAAACCAAACACAAAACGCATAACATTTTCCACAGCTAATTTTAAATAGGGAGGCAGTCCTATGAGAATAGTAGGTAGTCTCCAAACTTGGAGGGTGCTGAGTATCCAATGCAGGGCAAACGGAGGGGTGGAGGCAATCCTTGTAGCTGCTCTCCAGCCACCCTGCATTTTTTGCTAGACAGATGATTTTGCTAGTATAGCAGCGGCACTTCGGAGCAGGAGGAAAGGAGGCTGGAGCAGCCATGGGAAAAGTCATATGGCTTCAGCCCCAGTATACTCTCCTCCCCGCTGCTGGGAATGCCCCCTTTCCACATCTCCATGCTCCATTTCTGAGCGTGGAGATGTAACCAGAACTTCTCCTGTTAACCTTCAAAGCTTTTCACGGTCTAGCTCCTTCCTATCTCTCCTCTCTCATCTCACACTATTGCCCCGCTTGTGCTCTTCGCTCCTCTGATGCCATGTTTCTCGCCTGCCCAAGGGCCTCTACTTCCCTTGCTCGGCTCCGTCCATTTTCTTCTGCTGCCCCTTACGCCTGGAACGCTCTTCCAGAACATTTGAGAACTACAACTTCAATCGCAGCTTTTAAAGCTCAACTAAAAACTTTTCTTTTTCCTAAAGCTTTTAAAACTTGATGTTGTGCAGACTTTATACTGTTAGTTTTACCCTACCCTGTGCCTGCTTACCCTACCCTGTGCCTGTTTGCATTCTCTTCCCCTCCGTATTGTTTTACTATGATTTTATTAGATTGTAAGCCTATGCGGCAGAGTCTTGCTATTTACTGTTTTACTCTGTACAGCACCATGTACATTGATGGTGCTATATAAATAAATAAATAAATAATAATAATAATAATAACTGCAGAAGGGGGGTTTCTGGACTCTGAGGTCAGGGACAGACAGACATATGATTGGCTCCCTAAAAATAACTGTAAAGACAAAAACACTAAATAAGCTGCACTGGTCCATAAGAAAACAACAACAAAAACAACAGGATCCACACAGAGTCAACAGCTTTACTGGGACCAACTAAATATGCACCATTATTGCATGTTGGTGGAGTTTACAAAAAAGAAAAAAAAAGACTACATCAGAAGGATTAAAACACACAGTAGGTAGCACTCATTATAGTAGTATTCACAGTAGAAAACCTACTAAGGTTTCCCAGTATCAATCTCAAAAACAAAAACAACCTGTGATTATATATCCACAATCATATATTGGATGGTATATTATGGAAAAGAAAGAGCTTTATTCCTGGTTCTAGAATCCCCTCCCAAATGAGGCTGCAAAAGTGTTTTTATTCACCCAAGTATTTTACTTTCTTGTATTTTAAAAAAATTGTTTAGAATTTTATCTGCTGTTTTATTGTTTTGTGATATTGTTTTGTGATATCGGGATGGCATATAGTGTCTATATGCCATCCCGAAATCATGATAGGATAAAAGGTGGTATATAAATGTTTTAACTAAATAATTTAATCAAAAAAACCTTCTTGCATACTGAGGTTCAAATTCTATGGCAAAAGTAATCCATTGAACAAATTCTCTTGTAGGCCAAGATTCCATGCCTAAGCTCACACAAGGCACTGGTTCTATCCCAAAGGAAATTTTTATTGACCTGATTCACTTGACACAACGTGAAGTAAATAATCCATGGGCTGTTATGTACGAGCTGGAGACAGCAGACGTACTTCCTGCAGTGTGCCTACCACTTTTGCTTTTCCTTAGCAACCCATGATTGGCTCCATCAGAAGGTTGCTTAGTGTGTTGTCTGAACCCAAATCTGGTTGCACCCTGCTAGATGGAAGCCACTGATCTTGGAGGGTTCCGAGGGCAGAATCTAATGAGGTTCTTCCACCCTCGCCAATTCCCTTCTGCTCCACTGATTCCCTTCTGCAAGTGGTGGGTCCTGCCAATTCCACTGTGCAAGTGGGACCCATTGCTTAAGCAAAGGTTTACCACTTCCTAGAGGAAGCCCCAAAACAAGTGGCAATGCTCATTTCTGGAAAGAGACCGGTCGGTGGAGGTCCCTTATGTGAGCTCTGCTGACCTGCCACCTTTCAGAAAGAAGCGTTTCCATTCATTTCAGTTTGCCCCAGAAGTGCTAAATCAGTGTTGTGCAAAGAGTTGGGTCCACTTGTGGAATGGGATTGGCAGGGTGTCAGAGAATCAGCGGGCGTCATCCCAAGATTCCTATCCCATGCAGAGCAGGAGTGCTGGAGGCATTTATTTATTTTTGCCTCTGTCTCCCTTTTAATTTTTTCCATTAGATGGGTTTCTGAACCCATCTGCTGGAATTGTGCTGGTGAGGAGGGGCTTGAGAAGCCATAGGATAGAACATATCCTGGCCTCTCCTCCCTCCCAGTGGAATATCTGCTTTTCCCTCTTCCTAAAGTTGCATTTGAAACCTTAGGAAGCAGCCACTACAATTCTTTCCACAAGGGGATCAGAACACAGAGTCCCCCTCCCTATGTCACAGCAATGTCTATGGCCTTGAGAGGGGGGACTCCCAAAAATTATATGGACCCTGGGACCATACGATTAAGACCTAATTAATTTTTTGTTATAGGCCCAAGCGGTTACTCACTGTGTTCAGTGCCAGTAATCTGTGCAAGGATGCGGAAAGAACGTGACTGGGTAGTTCCTGTCCTTGGGTGCCAATCCTCTGTATCCTCAATCAGTCGTTTCTTGCTGTTGTTGCTGTGAAGGGGTGGATGATAGAACTCCGTATTTGTATACACAACATGCTTCCGTGGTGGACTAATGTAATGAAGGAAAGATAAGAAACCAGTAAGCAAAACAGTATTTGAACAGCAGTATTACTTTTTCTGTCACATTAAGTAAAGATGAGATGCTAAACAACTGCATTGAAATAAACTTTGCTGGAATGTATGGCTCATCATTTCAAGGTAAACGGGTTTAAAATTAAGGCATAAAAGCACTCAAGGTTCAGCCCTACACTTTTTATGTATTTATGTGATTAATTTATATCCCACCTTTTGGCCAGCAATAAAATACAGTTTAAGACATACCCCACCAAAAAAAGTTTTTAAAACAATTAACAACAGAATAAAACTACCCAAACAATTAATACCCCTACAACAATAGATCATTTAATGTGCCAAAGGACCTGCCTGAATAAAAATATATCTGTCTGCTGGTGGGAAAACAACAGAGAGGGAGGCAATGCAACAGCGATTGCAAAGCCAGGAGCTCCTTCCCAGGTTCTCCAGGCTAGCACTGGGAGATCAGGAGTTTTTTTTACCAACGTGAATTGAGCCATTATCTATTACAGAAGCTGGTTATGTATATGCAGAACAGTTTCAAGCAATTGTAAATTATATGTTTGACACACACATTACAAGGTCTCCACTGGAAAACTGTGCACACTGTTGAACTACACACAGGTGTGATTTTTGTAATTACCGTTTAGGTGGGTTTTTCCTTTTATGTATTTGAAATGCAGAAGAATAAAGCGAGTCCAGTATAAGCAGAAGGGAGGAGGAGGAGGAGGAAGAAAAGAAATACAAAAGAATTAAGAGCAAGAAGTTAAAACGCTCTTAGACACCAAATATACTTATTACATATTAAGTTGTTTTAAGTTTTATTTTCCCTCAATCCAGATTCTTTCTATGTATCACCCTATTGCTTGTGTTCCCCAACTCATCCAGTACTGTTTGAGGATGTGATGCTTACTGTTCAGAAGAACTAAATATAGAAACCCCTTCCCTGTTACATCTAAGTACAGGGGCGTTCAGGCTCATAGCCCCCAGTTACAGTGAAAGGAAGTGTAATCAAGTCTGTTGAAGCAATCCTTCACTCAAAAGTAAATTGTTCCTGAAAAAAGGCATCCTATTTGAACCATGTTGGGCCTTTCAAGGCTTCTTCTCCAATGTTGATTGTATAACTCAGACCACAAAGATGACCAGTAGGGCACAGTCAAGTTTTTAAAAAAAACTGCTCTAAATTCTCAAGTTCTGAGATATCTATACTGGCAGAATTGGAAGGACCTTGGAGGTCATCTAATCTAGTCCAATACCCTGGACAACAGCTCAGTGCCAGAACACGTTTTGCATGCAGAAGGTCCCAGGTTCAACCCCCACCATCTCCAGGTAGGGCTAAAAAAAATCATGCCTGAAATCTTGGAAAGTCACTACCAGTCGTTGTCAACAATACTGGGTGAGATGGACCGATGGTCTCACTCATTGTAGGACAGCATAATGAGTGAGGATGTAACTCTAGCATCTTTGACTGATGGCCTTTCAGCTTCTGCTTAAATACCGCCAGCATAGGGTATTTAAGCAGCATAATATTGAGTTGAAATCTGCTTCCTCAAAATTCCTACCCTCTAGCCCTCATTGAACAACTGATTTAGTGCACATTTAGTGCACATAATTTAGTCTACAATGAAATTCCATGTAGACAAATACTATAAAATTGGAAGGGTGCGTAAAGCATCATCCTCCAAAATAGATGGACAATAAAACTAAAATTAATTTTTTTGGAGCATGATTTCTATGTACCCTATTGTGACACAACTGCATGATTTTACATTTAAAAACCATTATTTAAAAAGCAAGGCACTGAGATAAACTGATTTGAGGGAGACTAGGAATTAATTGACAAAGGCTAACTACAGAATACAGCATTATTTCATGTATTGTTGCAAGGCAATAGTAGCTTAAATATTAAGAGGCAAATTATATTAGTGAAGTACTTACACCTCATCAGGGTTACTGAAGGAAGGAGGGACAGAACATAAGACAGACAACGGAGAAGATTCCAGGGTGATGGAGTACAGATAGGAAATCATACATAAAAGTGAAGCAAGAAAAAGTTAATAGAAAATTAATTATGAAATTAAAGCCATGTAGAAAAGGAAGAAATCTAAATGAATAAGATGAACAAACGTATTAGTTAAAAGCTAACAGAACTATGGTTGGTAAGGATGGCATAATTTCTTGTTGGCTCTTCCTAGCAGTTACAAAGACTGGTAGCAAGATGGTGCCACAGGCAAAGGTAAAGTTGCAGCTCAACTTTTCCTCCAGAAGTCAATTTTATACGATAATGCTTGTAGTTCAGTCAAGCCAGAGGAGTACCTGAACGGCAGTGGATTGGAGGATAATGGGTGCTAAAGAAATCTTTGTTTACCTTAATTTAATTGGAACATGTTTACAGTTTTGACATATTTAGCCACACAGCTGTCTCAACTAGTACTGTTTTGGACATTTTAATAACCATGTTCAGATGACACGCTAAGCCACAATGGTTAAGCACTCTGAGCTAAACATGATGGCTTAGCGCGTCATGTCAACCTTTCCTAAACATGGTGGCACACTCACTAACCGTTTGCTGCAAAAGGGTTAGTGGCCTAACCCTGGCTTAGCATGTTGCCTGAACAAGCCCACTAAGTCTAAATGGTATGTATTAGACATTAAAACAACATAATTCAACATTGTTATTATCTTTGCTATTTGTTATTCAGAAAACCACACAGATGTAAAACACACCCACACCATATCCATTGTAAATTCAAATAAGTCAGATTACTTTATTTTTAAAAAGCCAGAACTGTTTTGCAAAAGTTTAATTCTGAAATGCAACAGCGTTAATCAAAACCGTAAAAACACAACTCCACTCAAATGCCATTGATACTAACTTTGTTGTTGTTGTTACCTGTAAAGGGAAAAAAGCATTTTATACATTTATTGAAGTATCTTCCCTACTATTCTATCCATTTTGATCTGAAATGTGGCAGCAACCTTATAAGAAAATGTTCCGTCCAGTGAGGAGCCAAGTGATCAGGTCTTATGCAAAAGAACAATTTCCATGCATGGGTTGACAAGACATAAAAACGCTGCCACTTAAAAAGGAAACCAGCTGTCACTTAGCCCATGCTAAATTGAACATGGTCCTTTCGGGATAGTAGCACAGACACAAGGACACATCTTGACTCGCAAGAGCTCTTCCCTGCACTTCCCCTGGAAGCTAGGGAAATTGACAAAACTCTGTGACACATTTCACGAATGTAAGGCAGGTTTGTAGTACTGATCAGATCCTTTGCTTTAATTGTTAACTAGAAATTGATGCAGTGAAAGTGACTGCTTGTATCTCTGTAACTAAACATACCAAGGCAGGAGTTACACTACTGCTTTATAGTGGTATTGAAGTGCACTGACAACTGTTGGGGCCCATAACACATCTACACCAAACAGGATATAACACTATGAAAGCATTATGAAAGCAGTATATGGCATATGTCAAGGGCTCCAACAGTTGTCAGTGCACTTCAATACTGCTATAAGGCAGTAGTGTAGATCCTGCTTCCATATACCACTTTCATAGTGCTATATCCTGCTTGGTGAAGATCTGGTCTGTGTCTAAAATGGTTAAATGCAAAACACAGTTAAATGCAAATCCTGCTGAAGGAAATGAGTTTTAAAAGGCCGCTAAGAAATGCATAAAATAAAAGGGCACAGTCATGCATCTGTAGGTTTATTTTACACATCTTTAGTGGGACTTACTTTCAAGTCAATATGCATAGGAGTAAGTCTAGTTTAGGCGCATTTAGTTTTAATGATTTGAAGCCATTTCATTTTCAGAGAAATGGAATTATACTGAAACTTGGAGTTAAGATATGTTGGCATTGATGAACCATTATGACATATTGTTAATCAGAGCTGATGTAGCATGGTGATTAAGAGCAGGAACTGGAAGTCCCCAGTTCTAATTTGAATTTTCCCAGAGTGATCCTAAGCAAGCCAAATTGTAGGAATTAGTTTTGAGCACACAGGAAAGAAGTTCCATGAATATTAAACACATACACTTATATGTGTCTACTCAGAAGTAAGTCCTGTTGTTACAATGGAGCCTATGTCCAGGTAGATGAGGATAGGATTGCAAGCTTAATGAATATAAATTGTGGCTAATAATTCATATGTAATTTCAAAAGCTTGCTTATATAAACATACTTCATATTAAAAGCTTTCACGTTTTGATTTAGAATTAAGAGTTTCAGTTTTAAATGTATGGGAGCAATACACATGCAAGGTACATCCTTGCTTACATTTTATACATTGAAAATTTGTCCTATCATTTCCCTGGATTTAACTTCTGAACTAATTTCTGTAAATAATGGTACTCAAACTATACCCTCAAGGCACAAAAGTAAGAACTACTAATTGCTTGTGCTTAATCTCAAAGTACACTGCATGCATAGATGTGACTTGCTACTGACTATGAAGACCTCCAGTAAACAGATTGTATTACTGAGGTCTAAATATATTTGTAAAAAGGGCAGTGCAACGTCTTGATGTTTAATCGGCACTAGATCTCTCATGTGTAAGCAAATTCTTTTCACACTAATAATTGCTCGAGCATCATTTGAAACCATAATATTTTCAGTACAGCTAAGCCCAACAAGTCTACAGCTTCTTTTACTTTGCCAGATAACATCACTGAATATATGTAAACAGAAAGTAGGCTTCAGATGGATTTTGAATAATGTAAAATTGCTTAGCTGCATGAGCATCCAAATTGCAGTAGTACTTCTGGCATATTTCTGTTGCACAAAACTTAACTTGGTGATGTGTACAGTTAAGAAAAACTACACTTACTATATAGCACTATATCAAGAAAAGCAAAGAAGGAAACAAGATGTAATTAATGAGATAACCTGGATTTCATGTACTAGTTATTTAATTCCATCTCGTTTCTAGTAAATTATAACAACCTATGGTTATATGCCATAAAATTGACTGACTGGCTGACTAATATAAAATAAAACTTGGAAACTGCTGTAGTTTAGGGGCCTTGAATATGAGAGTTCCTGATTAAAGCCTCTCTATAAACTCACTAGGCAAGCCAACTGCCTCCAACTTCATATGTATAATATAAGTTCTTAGTGATCTACCTTATGGGGCTCTTGTGCATATTCCTGGAGAAAATGTATATGAAACAATTTTAACATTAGCCTACACAATCAGATCCCAACTGTTGAGAAAGATAGTTTGAATCTTAGCAGCAGAAATTCATTTTATAATAATAAATTGTAGTTATAAATTGAGTTGTTTTTTTAATGCTGATTACTGCAGCTAAATGGCAAGTCCAGACTTTATATTTGCAAAAGCCAGCTTTCCCGGAAGACTACAAAGTGTTTGCCAAGATGTATTTATAAGCTTTTCTCTTTGCTGAGAGTTGTCAGGAACTCTTCCCATCTATTTTTGAGGGTGTGGACCCATCCCATCATCTGTTCATAAGAGCAGTAACAATTGCTATGCCATATGTGCAACATAAAATGCATAAGGGTTGCATTGTAAGGATTCTGCTGAAGCAAATGAGCTGTCAGAAAGAAAAATAAATTCTATACACTTCTCCCAAGCATTTATGAACTCAGAATTATGCACATTGATTCTGTGGACAGATTTCTGAGAAAACATGCAAGATTTGGGTTGTAGGGGCTTATTTTAGATGCACATTTTGTTGGCCCTGTCTGTGAAACACATTTTATGTGAAACACTAGGTATGTATCTCATTGTTTCTGGAAGTTCTTTAAAAAAACAAACACTGTCTATAGTAACTTTGAAAATGCATGTTACAGTGCAAAGAATAAATACATCGATGTTAGTAGCCTCAAACTTTTCCCATAACTTGCCTCTGGGAATTGAGTCGAAGGCTGATTTAAAGTCTGAGTTCCATTAAAATAAAAAAAGATAACTTAATTTCGAGTGCAGTCATTTGGAGTTTTGGACTGTGTTGCCATCAGTATGCTGATGACATGCAGCTCTACTTCTCCTTTCCACCTTTATCAGGTGAGGCTGTAGATGTGCTAAATCGATGCCTGTCTATGAAAACTGACTGAATAAGAGCTAATAAACTTAAACATAATCCAGAGAAGACTAAGATGATTTAATGTGTGGTTTTTTTGACTGAATGGAGAGTGCTTAATCTGTTCTGGAAGGGGTTCCACCCCCTGAAGGAGCAGGTTTGTAGCTTGGGGTTCCTCTTGGAACCATCTTTGTCACTTGAGTCTCAGGTTGGCCTCAGTGGCACGGAGTGCATTCTACCAACTTCAGTTGGTGGCCCAGCTAAGCCCCTATCTGGACAGGGATAACCTGGCTTCAGTTGTCTATGCTCTTATAACCTTCAAGTTAGATTACTGCAATACACTCTACATGGGTCTGCCTTTGAAGATACTTCAGAATCTGCAGCTCATGCAAAATGTGGCATCCAGATACATACCAGGGACAAGAAGTTCCAAACATATAAAACTACTTTTATATGTAGTTTTAAATGGCCCATTTATACTGGTGGCTTGTATGTTTCCATGCCTGATTCAAGGTGCTGGTTTTAACTTATAAGGCCTTACATGGCTTGGAACAGCAATACCTGATGGAGTGATTCTCCCAACATGAACCTATACATGTATTATGTTCGAGGGAGGCTTGTAAGGCAGCACCAATGGAGAGGGCCTTCTCAGTGATAGCCCCCAATTAGGGAATGATCTTGCTGATGAGGTGCCAACATTGTTATATTTTTGGCACTGGGTTAAGACTTTCCTCTTCTCACAGGCACTTCGCAGCATATGATGAGTTTTTAATCAAATTCTGGATTTTCCTTACTATTGATGGTTTAAAATTGTTTAGATATATGTGCAACTATGTGTAATGACTACATGTTTGTATGTAATTTTTTATACTATGTATAATGTACTTGTAGGGAGCAATCCTATGGCTCCTAGATAATTTCTATGGGGCCACAGGATACTTCAGATTCCCAGCTCCAAGGTCAGAGACAGCACTTCAATCTCAGAGGAGAGAATTGGAGCTCCAACCCCTCTCCCCCTAGCAGTCAGGGTGGAAAGAGCTGTATCAGCTACTCTCCAAGGTTAGGAACTGACCTCGGAAAGTGGGGACAGAGGGAGTTTCAGTGGGTGGGGAGGGGAAGAGATTGGAGAGGCCAGGATATGAGCTCTCCTGAGGCCTCAACAACCTCCTTCCCTCCCCCTCTGAAACACCAACGCTAGATAGGTAAAAAAGAAAGCCCACCTAGTGAAAAATGCAAGGCGGGAGGACTGGGAGGTGAAGATCACTTCTGCTGAGTTCGGAGGTTTAAGATCAACCCAACAGGATTGTGCCCTTAATGGGGTTTTTTATCTTTGAAAAACACACAGAGAACTTTGGCTATTGGGTGGTATAGATATAGTACATTAATGAAAATGGATGTGAAAGGTTTAAGGCAGCATCCAATTAAAAGGCATAATGTTCACAGGCCCCCATATTCAGATTATTATTATTATTAAAAAAATCGGCTTTAAAAAATTAAAACTGTCTAGCATAAATATCAAGTTCTTTCTTTGCAAACTGTTCATTTCAGAAATATTTTCAGCAAAGTTGAATTGTTTTCTCTGTAAGATATAGAAGCCTCCAAATGCACAAGCATGCTCCTCACTCTCTTTCTAACCCTTGGTGCCAGCCCTGCATACAGTTTTCCCGTTAAGGCAATATCTATCCAGCACAACTGGATCCTTCTGCCCTTGAAGAAGGTCTGTACTGAAATACAGACATAATTGGTTCAGATCTCTCATACTAGTTATGTCCTGTACCATTTCCTGTTGACCCCCCACCCCACCCATTCCATGTCGCAGGTGCATGATCTTGCAAAGATTTTGGGGACTCACACTTGACAATCAAGCATGTAAAGTGAATTTAATAAATATCAGCAACCAAATGAGCATGATATAATTGCTTTAAAATAATTTGGCAGTTCATATTTATCAAATACACTGTACCTGCTTGACTGGCAAATGTAACTGATATATGATATGATGGTGTTTATAGGAAAATAGGGTTATTTTTAAAGCTTTTATCTGAATCTATGTATCATGGAGCTTCCCAGAAAAAAGGATAAACCAAGGCAAGCTCAAACATGATTCTCTACAGAACAAGCTCTCCATCTGCCATTTCTCCGTTCCTTAGGATGAATTTTAGAACTCTCAGTATGTAACTGCCCACGTTCAAAATTATTTCCTCTTCGGTATCCTGTTACTGGCTAAATGAGTTTTCACAATTACAAAGGAACCTTTAACAAAGCATCTTCCATTATTCAATGCCTACTTCTCTCCTTACAAAACTGAGCTTCACTCCATACTACACAGTACATGGAATGCTGCTGGGTTTCAAAGCCCAGTACAACCAACTATCAAGACCTCTTTGCCTGAGAAAGAAGAAGCCCCAATGTGATTACAATTCCAATGCAACATATGGTGATGATGTAATAGAGCATTTAAGGGGTGGGGAAGAACCTCCAAAGCATTCCCTGAGTTAAGAAATGAGTTCCACTGTTTACTTAGCCAAAACGGCACTATCCACACACAAGAACTCAGCACGCTCGGGGAAACCTTAAGGTTTCCAGAAGTGCAAAACATCTCTAGGGGGAAAAAATTAAGGGTGAAACACCCCAGAACAGTGCAATTGGGCCATTCCATAGCCATGGAATGATGACTGTTTGGGGCAGGGGACGGAAAACTCGTTTCGGGGGAGGAAACAGAATGGAGCATAGCTGACTGACTGAAAACACTAACAGCAGTACTGTACAGTACATCTTTCTGTTGCAGGTTCCACATTGTATTTAAAATCAAATATAAGTTGTCATAAAAGGACACATTTTTGCAAGACATTTAAAACTTGTTTAATAATCATTCCATCTCTTCAGGGATGCTTGGAAACTTAGGTATCTTTAACACAGAATCCTCAGCAGTCTCGTTGAACTAGATTCCCTAGTTTCTTTGGGAGAAGTCATGAGATTTAATGTGATATAAAACCAAATATGTTTGTTAGAGAGAGGGGGAGTATTTCATAGACCCCAGAACTGCCCCTAGAAGATTTATTGTTGTTCCTCAAAGTAGAAAGACCAATCAATAAATTGCCTAGGAAAATGTTTCAAAAACCTCAAAATGGAAAAAAAAGTGCCCTGAAACTACCTACCCATTTTGCTGCTTATTGTCACCCTGGTTCTCTTTGAATCCTCTTCGCTGCCCCTCTGGCACTTCCGGGGCATTTTCGTTGGAAGGGGTGTTCAAGGATGCAGTGTGTGTGGGCTGCCATGGGATATTAACTGCCGGTTTAGCAGCGCTCTGCATAGGTGAACGCTGGTCAGCATTAGCTTTGGCATTAGCATGCAGTCCAGAGGCAGTGAATGGGGGAGGCGTGACAGTGGCCTGTGGTGTAGGGGAAGCACGTGATGAAAAGCCCGCATGGGCTGGAGTGAAGGCAGACGATGGCGATGGAATGGAAGTGACCTTGGAGGATGATACAGCCCCAAATGGCCTTGGGGCTTTATTGAAGGCCACGTTGGCTGTGGATGAAACTTTGGGTACGACTGCGGATGCAATGGGCACAGGCTTAACTAGTTCCTTAGGCTCTACCTAGGTGAAATAAAAACACAAAAATACACAAGGAAGCCACACGAGCGCACACATACACATCATGCAAAATATCACAGTCATCTGTAGCAGTTTCATCTTGAAATGCAAACCGATGACTAATGATGGGTTACAATAACATCACTTTACCCGTGAAGCACTAGCACCAATTACACACATGGCATGCATTATTGAGGAGAAAAAGTGGAACATGCATCAGTTGGGAACCCTCATATTTTAGGATTATCTTGGGGGAAATGTTTTACTCTCAATTGGTCTTGATAGTTAAGACAAAAAGGAGACTCAGCCAGTGCAAGGAGGACTATATATAAATAGAAGAAGGCACAAATCCTGTAATAAATCTTACTTTTTTGGCCAGGATTGAAGAACCACTTGACTAGTTCCGTGTGCTCAAGGGAACTTTGGACTTTATTTGTTAAGCAATGCCCCCACCCCCACCCCATGACACATGGCTAACCTCTTCCAGAACTGAAATGAATTTCAAAAGCAGTTAGATATATTTCATGGAGCTTTGCTGCCCAAATGGGGTGTGGAGGGAAGTTTAAAAATTCTACTGGACACACCCAAGCTCTTGGCTTCACCTAAAGTAGCTCTTTGTAACTTGGACCTTCATTTCCCATATAAAACCCTGCTAGCAGTAAGCCAGAAATTCCTGGCTTCGTAGCATTACTCCTTAGCACTTTAACTAAAAGACAGATTTACATATTCTTGTTTTGAAAGGGAACAGCTCGACATTTTAATTATTTATTTATTTTATTTATTTATATCCCAGCTTTCTGCCAAAAAATGGCACTCAAGGTGGCAAACAATAAAATCCAGATTAAGGAAAATTAGATATTAAAAAGCTATTCTCACATAGTTTCTCTTTTGTTTACTAGATCATAAGATTCTGGTCTAAGGGTATTATACTGGAACGGCATGCAGAAAAACAACTCCAGTGGTTAGAAGGGATAAATACATAGTTGGGTCATATATTACAAGCATGCCCCTATGGAGGAGAAATGCCATTGTATTAACTATGACTTAACATCTAGGGCTATTATACCTAGGAGATTGCACTGTTCACCATATCCTACTGTGGCTACAAATATCCAGCAAGAATGCCTTCAATTAAACCAACTGGCACGAAGTTCTTCTCACAAGAGCTCACAAATGACATTATTTTTCAGGAGGTTTTGAGTGACACACAGTTGAATTCTAGAGGAAAGGGAGTGAGGGACTAGATAGCACATGCTTTGGGCACTAATTGAACAGATATGTCCTAAGTATTTTGGCTTTTGAAATCAACCTTGAACTCTTGTATTATGCTTGTTATGGCCAGGATGGTACACTGAGTAAACCACAAAATAGGAACAAGGAAGAAGCCCAATTCAGGTATTGGGGGGCTCATCTCAGGTGTGTCAGGGCAAAAGCTGGGTAGGCCTTGACAGCTCAAGGCAAATATCTTGACAAGCCAAATTTAGGGGAGAGGGCACCATGTTGCACTGGAAGAGCTTTTCAAACAATAGCTCATGTCAATAGACACATATCAGTGATGTGCAGAAGCTAACTGCCTAAACTCCCCTAGATTTAAAGAAGGAAAAAACTTACCTGCTGCACAGGTATAGGATCAGGTTTTGGTGCTGCAGGTGCTCTAAAAGAAGGAAAGAAACACATCATATGAATTCAAAGGGGAAATATCCTCTCTGTAGTACCAACAGTCCTATAACTCACAATGTAGCCTTTAACAGAAAAATGTTAAGCACTTTGGGATCCCATTAAGTACATGCTTAATTCGCCTATTTAAATCAGTGGGATTTGTCAATGAAGCCACAGAGCTTTACAGGGACTATTAGTTTCCTTAGGTTCCAATATCTTAGTTCACACTTCAAGAAACCAGAATCTTTATTTAGTATTTAAAAACCAATCATCTGCATCTGAAAATTGAACAAGAACTGTTTCAGATTATGTTGAATGGATTTGTAACTGAATTGTCCCATGCATAAATTATAACACAACACTGCACTCCAACAGATTAACTAACAAAAACCACACCATTTGCCATTTATAGGAGGGTGATAGCAGACATAGGAAATATTTGTGTATCATCTCATCTAACCAATAGGTTTTCCTCACCACTGGATATTAGTGTTACATGCATTTTGGCCACAACTAGACCTAAGGTTTATCCTGGGATCATCCAGGGTTCGCCCCTGCCTGAGCACTGGATCCCCTGTGTGTCACCTAGATGAACAGGTTTGACCCCTGGACGATCCAGGGATAAACCTTAGGTCTAGCTATGGCCATAGTTGCCACTGAATTACACCTATTCATAGGTGCAAAATCCATAGAGAATTTTGAGGTTCCGCTATGGGAAAAACGTTGATACATTTGGATGCTACACTAAACCACAGTTTAGCATTACAAGAATGAGCCCAGCATCCATTCAGACTTGTGCACTCTCCACTACTCTAACACAGCTGCAAGGAGATGAGAAGTTTCCAGCTTCCTTTAGAAGAACTGCAGTTTAGCATGTTATCTGAACCCTAAAGGTGGGATATACATGTTAATCATCATCATCATCATCATCATCATCATCATCATCATCATCTGTGGTTAATCGTAACTATGGTTAGTGAAAACAAGCCTGGTTCAGATGATATGACAAAACTGTGCTTATTCAAAACCAGAAGTGAAAGCTCTTCAACTCCTCCCCATAGCTTTGCTTAAGGGGTAAAGTATGTGCAAGCCTCTGTGTGTGTGTGTGTGTGTGTGTGTGTGTGTGTGTGTGTGTATGCTTGTTCTCTTAATGCCAATCTAGGCATGCATTGGGCTGGCTCACACCTTCACCGCAGCCCATCATGGCTTATTTAAGCCACAGTTAGCTATTTTGAATGTACAACCCCCAGTAGGATTGTAAATCTGGATTCAGTTAAAGAGATGAGCTGTTAAAAGCTGCTGGTGTGGGAAGGAATTTCCTCTCATCAGATTCCATGCTGCTGAGGAAAGAGTCTGCATACAAGAGCTCAAGGGTGGGGCTAGTCACAGGAGTTCTCTTCTCACCTTTTCATTTGTCCCAACTTCTGGCTGGGATATGATGCGGTAGCAAGGACCTACATGATTCCCCCTTCTCCCCTCTTCTCTTTCCAGAACTAAGTGTGGTGCAGTATTATGCCTGTACCGATGTTAATAAATACTAAATAACTTTAACCAGAGTATCCAAGCTATTTCAAAGTCTGCAAAAACTCTGATCTGAAGCAACCATAGTTAATGTTAACGTAGGTGCAGTTGTAATTATGCACCATGGAAAAAGGGAAGCAACAGGTGAATTTGCAAGCAAGGGTAGAGGAGGAAGGGAATGTGCAAAGTCACTGAGTTCCCTTAACCTCCATTAAGAAATCGTGAACGTTATGTCTGTGTCAAAATCAAGTACCCTTATGTATTTTTGGAAAAGAAAACCACCACCACCAGTGTGATATTTTTCAGAATGTTTTATTATGTTTAGCTAGCGGCACTGGCAGTCAACTAGAATAGAGGACAAGTTACAGAGGAGTTGCTGGGTAGATCCCATCCAGGTACTGTCCAGACCAAAACCATGTGCCTTCAGATGAAAGTTCAGTGGAGGCTGATGGCTCAGGTTTCAGAGGGGTGGTGATTCCATTCTGGGGTTTAATTAGAACGAGCCAGACCTCTAAAAGTGCTATCCAAGGTGCAACACCCTATCCCAAGGGTCAACATTTTGGATAGCACCTTAAGAGGTCTAGCTGTTTCTAACTGAAACCCAAAATGGAATCACTGTCCCTCTAAAACTGGAGACACTGGCCTCTACTGCCGAAGTACTGACAAATTTGTGAAATCTGTTTCTGGCAAGGAGGGATAACCCATGAAGAAATGTTGGATTATTGGTGGGACCACTCATAACACTAATGCTCCTGGCACAACAACACACTCCTTACTATTCTGTACCTGTGCAATGGGCAGAGAAGGTGACACAATAAAACCTCTTCAGATCATGTCAGTATTCAGCACAGCCATATCAGAAAATGAAATAATTATCTGTTTTACACAATTGCCACAGCCCACCATGGGTTATCTAACCCATGGTGGATTATGGCATGTGCTGGCAGCCAGTTGCTGTGGCTTATTGTGTCATCTGAACCTAGCGAGGGTGGCTTGTTAGCATGGTTAACAAACCATCCACAACCCTGAAAGAGCCCATATGCTGCCACCCACTGTGGCTTAAATAAGCAAAAACAATGTGCTCTTTGCTACAGGAAATTCAGAATAGTAAATATCTTTGTTCCTTAAATTTTTGTTTTATTCACCTTTTCCTGCTTATTTCAAACATGGAAATAGGTTAACACAATACGAGGAGCTCTGATGTTACTCAGCAATCTGGAAAATTTCATGTCATGCCAAAATTGCATTATTTCATAATATAGCAACAACTTATATTGTAAAATACAAAGCAAAAATAAAAACAGGAAGTGCGAAGAAAGAGAGGAAGTTTGGCACAGTGGCTATAAAGTTGTATTTTGGCCAAGGAGATCTGGGTTCAACTCTCCACTCAGGCATCCAGCTTAATAAGGCTGAGGGATCTTGGGCCAGCCAAATATCTTAACCTACCTTACACAGCCTGGTTATGAACATTAAATTCTACATTCTCAAGTACACTAACCCACATTTTAAAATGTTGTCATTTATTTCAGTGATTAGAAGTTGCCCTATCAATAGGAAGGAACAATACCAATTTTACTTTGGGGGGGTGGGGTGACGGGACTGGTTGATTTTTAAAAAAAATATAAACAGCTGGTAATTTTTTTCAGGAATATGGTGTCACATCACATCTGAATAAATCCCACCATACAATGAGCCCTAGCATGCAATATCAGTGACTTTATAAGCTGCAGTTATAAGTTCCTGTCTCCTCTCCTAACCCTAAAATACTATTCCAGAAATACAAGATCAAAAAAATGCAGCATATTAATGGTTCTTTGAAACAAAGGCTGATTCTTTTATTCTCTAGCACAGAAGTTTGATTTGCAACATCCACACAGATCTGGGGATATCTGCTGTGGCATTTGTGAATCTATCATTCCAAATTTTGTCTTAAGAGGCACCACCACATAAAAATGCAGTTTCAAATAGTGCACATGACATTCCTCCAGGTAAATACTGCTCTTTTCCTACCTACATTGGCTGTTCACATCACGTTGGGGTTTATGTTTCTTTCTCATTTTTCCATTGTTCTCAGAATTACACAACCATGTATACAACATACACATTAATATATTCACAATTACAGGTAGTTATCCATCACCACACAGAAGTATTATTAATGTGATAGGATAAAAGATATTGTGGCAGGATTAATAAATCTGTATTATTGGTGGAGGAAAACTGTCAGCAATAGAATTTTTGCAACAATCCCCTTCCATAAGTTAATATGAAAGGTCAGTTTGACTGGAGAAACCCCCCCATCACCCATGCCCTAGTGTGCAACACAAAGCTGTTTGGGAAAGAAAGCAAAAATAGAAATCACCAGCAGGAGAGATTGCAGGAAGTTGGGAACTAAAGGAAATGATGCCAAGATACTGGGTAGCTGGGAAGGGAAATAGAGCAACACTGGATTGAAAAAAATAAATTAAGAGTTTGAAGGAAGAGGAGGTGAAGAAAATATGCCTGAGGGGAAGGTCAGAAGGAAGTTGAGGAAAGAATAGCCTAATGAAAGAGTAAGCTGTGGAAAAGCTTAGCAGGACCTAAAGACAGGACTGGAAGGTATTGACAGGATGGTAAGTAGACATACAAGAGTGCAAGCATACAGAGAAGCTAGGAAAGGTAGTGAAATGGGGTAGAAGGATCACACATTGGAAAGAAGTTATCTGAGGAATCAGGGGATGATGGAGGCATAGAAATTAAAAAAAGAGGGACCAAGGGAAAAGAAGTGGGTCTGGGGCGGATTGCACAGTTCTTAGGGATAGAAAAAAGCTGTGAGTTAATAGCAGAAGAAGCCAGTGGGAAAATGGAGTGACCAAGACAGCAAAATGGGACACATTTCATAGAATGGAAAGTTAAAACAAGTGTAGATTTTGCAGTCTTCACAGCACTGCAACAGGGGCAATAAAATATGGAGAGATAACTATGCAACTATTAGGAGGTGTATAGTCTCAACACAGAAATCCTAATGGGGCAGTAAGTTCAAAGTGACTGTGTGGGATGTCTGACTTCTACAACTAGCCATTGTGAAGCATGGGATGAGAGACAAACCCTGGGATGAATCAGGCACCTTCAGTTGAGCATAAAAAATGAGAAAATATGGATGTGCTAGTAGCACTGGACTCCTCTCTCCCATCATGGCACTTGCACGTTTACCTGGGGAGAGGGAACTAAACAGAGCAGACTAGGTAGAAGATTGATTTAGGTCCCCCTTTTTAGATTATGTGCTTTCAACCCAGGCACTTTAATTTTTCCATGTCAAATAGATAACTGCATTAAATAAAATTAAACAGAAAATGGTAGTTGGCTTATATCTCAATAGTAGTTAGGGTATAGAACCTTTGTATAAATTATCGAGAGATAAATCTAATGCAATTCTAGCACAAAGTTTGGATAAATACATTATAAGTATATTGCTTTCAAACAGACATCAGATCCAATAGAACATAATGCCATTAGACATTAAAATTAAAAGCCAGGTGTCCAATCTGCCAAATGGAGTTCAACCAAAAAGATCCTCTTCAGCAGCTTAAAATGATGAATTCCTTAAAAGAACTGATCTCCAGCTTCCAGATCTGGATGGACAGGACCAGGCTTTCCCTGTAATGAACTCTCTCCATTTTCACAATTCCTAAAAGAAGGTATATCACTTTAAAAACTATACAAATTAATCCTTTTTCTGTCTTTGTTTTGTTTTATAGAACCAATATGGCACATAAACATTAGAAAATGAGAATGATTAGGGATGTTCTTTACCAAAACTGATATATCAAAAAACCCGAAAGATTTAATAGACAACTGAATTAGGTAAGACTAAACAGAAAAATCATTATTACCGATCTCGGTTGAGCATGGCAGTCTGCCAGTCAAAAAGTTATTCTCTGGCAACATTAAAGATAGACTTAGTGCTACTACCCCATTCATATGCCCAACAGTACAGCAATATGTTTATCAAAAATCCTCCCATCTTACTCATCCCCATGTTTTATTTTGTCTATTAACAATGCAGTACCTAATAACTGAAAATTAGTGGTTAGAATCAAATGCAATTCCTGACCCATTAAGTGCCAAAACTATCCATAGTGTTAAGAGGGGAGGGATTCTAATAAATGGATTCTGACCATCAGCGGGTGTTTCATTAGAAAAGGTGCAACAATAACATGTACCAGAACCAAAACACTGACGACAGTTTTATTCCAGCAAATGAACAGTTATTCCAATATAAAAATTAGTACAGTAGAAGGATTTTAGTCACTGAGCCGAAATAAACTACCGGACAATAAATATTAGTATGCCATGCTAAAACATAAAGCTCCAATAAAGCATATTTTGACTCAGTTTATAACATCTATTTTTAAATAACCCCAATATGCTCTCTACATAATTATTACTTATATAGCAAACTTGTATTGTATAGGCCTTTACCGATGCACTAAATGGAGAATTTGTAGAAATCACAGCTATTAAGTGGAGACCAGCTTTGCCCTTTCATATTTATTAACTTTATTTTTTTTTCTCCCACTCTACTTATTAACTTTATTAAAATAAATTTCTCTAGGCTTTTTACAATAATGATAAAAATACAAATATAATCACAATAAAACCAATAACATAAAATGAATAAACGTGCCCCCCCAAAAAAGCATAAAATACAATATCACATTGCAGGCTTGTCATTTTCCAGCACTCAGAACAAAATGCCAATCACAGCTTTTAATTACAGTGGCATAAAAGACATCCAGGTATACTAAATATAATCCACAGATTTCCCACGGAGGATTAAAATAATCTTGACTAATTTATGCTTCCTCTCAGCTAATAAAACATTTTTCCCTTCCCACATTCATTCTGCATCAAATTATATTGCTGCCTCTAGTGTTCTTGAAATACTTGTGGAATAAAACTCATGGCAAAGCATTAAAGGCAATTTACTGCTCCAGGGAATGGTTATCCCTTAAGGTAAGACATCGGGCATGTCTACACCAGCTGTATATCCCAAGGTAGTCCTTGGATTGTCCTTGTGTGTTTACATGATGCACAGGAGAACCCAGGGACAATCCAGGACAAGCAAGGGCCTTTGCCGGCATAGGGAACCACGGAAAACCCAACTTTTCTGTGGTCCCAGGACCATCCGGCAGAGTGCGGGCCATGTGGCTGCTGCTCCTGGGTGATCCCATCCTGCCCACAAGTAGCAGGGTGCTTGAAATGGGCACAGAGCTGCACAGCGGCAATCCATGCCCATTGGGGGTGGGGAGTGGGGTCAGGGTTTTTTTGTTTGTTTGTTTGTTTGAACTTGCTTTTGCATTGGAGCGCAAGTGCACTCCTCTCCCTTTTTATTGGTTTGTGGGTTTTTTTTAAAAAAAGGCGACTGGGACGCCATGCAGCCATCTAGATGCTGGGGGAGGATCACAGAAGCTGGTAAGTCTGCGATCCTCCCTCTCCCTCCCTCTACACCCTATGGTGTAGACATGCCCATTGAATCAGGATTGGGGAACCTCTTTCAGTTCAAAGGCTGAATTCCATTTCAGAGAAACTATCAGGAGTCACATTCCAGTGGTGGGAGGGATTGAAGGCAAAAGAGACCAAAGGTTAAAGGGCTGGAAACCAAAATACTAGCATATTGTAGGTTAAAGCTTACTGCCTTTGGAGAGGCATTTCAACATTTTAGAATGGTGAAAAAATGCACGAAGCTGGGAAACCAGCAAACAAGTCATGGTTGGGGGAGGGGAACCCCAGAAAGCCAGATTGGGACTCCTGTCAGGGAGGGCAAATATGGCCGCTGGGTGCCATCACTCCAAAGGCTTAGAAAATAAGAGCACTCTCTATCAAAACGATGATATAAAAATAGTTTTAGCAGAAATTTAAAATAGCCTTATTTGCTTCATGTTTCTAATTCAGGCACCCTAAATATATTCTGGGACATAATGTTTATAACCTAGCCAGTGGATATTATTTTTCATTATTTTTATTATTTTTCATTATTTTTTCATTATTTTCACAGAAAATAGCTTCGGCTATTGGGCGGTATAGAAATGTAATAAATAAATAAATAAATTTCTATACCAAGGGGATATTTTCCAACCACTGTGTCAATTCCTTACACCTGACAATTAATACAATCATATTAAGCTTCCAGGAAACTTTCAAAATTTGCTTTGCAATTGTAATAGTTTATTTTGGTTCACTATCTAGTTTACTGCTGCTCTGAGGTATTTGGAATTAGATTTTATTTTTACTGGCCTTCTTTTAAATTGTTTAAATTAAGGTGTTTTTTAAATTGCATACAGAACTTTACTATTTTACATTTCAAGCCTTCTTGGGAAGACCATGGTCTTGAATGGTGACTAAGAAATATATAAAATAAATAAATGAATGAATGTTTAGGAACATAAGAAGAGCCACGCTGGATTGGACCAAGGATCCAACTAGACCAGCATTTTGTTCACACATGGCCAACCAACTGCCCACGGAAAACCCACAATCAGGACATGAGTGCAACAGCACTCTCCTGCCCATGTTCCCAAGCAACTGGTGTACACAGGTATACTTACTCTACTACTCGAGGCAGCATACAGCCATCAGGACTAGTAGCCACTGATAGCTTTCTCCTCCAGGAGTTTGTCCAATACCCTTTTAAAGCCATCCAAACTGGTGGCCATCACTACATGTTGTGGTAGCGAATTCTACAATTCACTGTGTGAAGAAGTGCTTCCTTTGGTCCATCTTAAATCTCCGACCAATCAGCTACATGGGACAACCTCAGGTTCTAGTATTATCAATACCAAAATTAACGATATGTGTAGAACAGCCCTCTCCAATCTGGTGCCCTCCAAATGATTTGGGCTGTAACTCCCAGGATCCCTGACTACTGGCCATGGTGGCTGGGGCTGATGGGGATTTAAGTCCAAAAGATCTGAAGTACACCAGGTTGGGGTAGGTTTTTGTGGGGCATTCGGGTCCAAGGCCTGGCAGTAGAGTAACTGGCAGGCAGGCAAGAGGTCATATAATCTGGGCAAGCCTGGAAGGTAGAAAAGAAAAGGAACCAGTAGCTGCTCCACAGTTCATTCACTGGCCTGTGCCTGGTCAATGAATTGTCACTCCATATGTACAGATCAGAATTGTCACTAAGATTGGTGACTAAAAATATGATTTCCTACACAGTCATCACTTCCATATATCACATACCATAATGCATGACCATTTTTCACATATATATTTTGCCTGATATACCTGCCATTCATGCAGCAAACTGCTGTATTCAGGGACATTTTCTGCCCAAGATATTTTCCTGCCTGAAGCTAAGGACAATATTATTTATTTATTTATTTATTTATTTATTTACTACATTTTTATACCAACCAATAGCCGAAGCTCTCTGGGCGGTTCACAAAAATATGGCATCTCCATGTACAGATATTGACCAGTCTGGCAGTTTAATCTTACTTCAACATTGGCAGTGGGATTGCATCTTCCAGTGGACTCAAGCACAGCAGACTAGCTTGTGGGGAGTAGAGCAGACCATGCAGCACACACAATTCTATCCTCCAACAACTCACCGCAGCCTCTACCATCTGAGGTGGCCGCCTCAGTCTACCTAGGGCTGACCCTGGTACACACTATAAAAGACAATACAGCTTTGCACCAGATGTCATGGCGGCTATGTGGTTTTGCTTCATGGAAGTGATAGCCATCGAGGACAATAGCTTTTTGTAAGAAAAGATTGAAGAAGTTTGGATTTAGCATCTTTCCTGTCTTTAGAAATGGTTATCTATTAAACTATGCAATGTATATACACTGTAAACTCAGTCTTCTTTGGTGAGTAACCTGAATTATTGATTTATTTTTCCTTATTAAGACTAGGATAGCATCTGGTACAATGTACTCCAATGGGCCACCATGTAAATGTATAAGATATACATGTAATGTATAAGACATACTGTAATGGTTATTCATTCTACTTGGATTACTCTAAAAGGATAATGACTATTTGTAAAACAAGAAACCTCTTTGAAATCTGTTGAAAAAGACTACATCTATGGCAAAATGTTATGTTCTGATCTAAGGGATGCCTGCAAGTTAGCAACAGAAAATCTGTCATTAGTGGTTGCAAGGTTCAGTATAAACACACAGCAGGTGTGGTCACAGCTATTTAATGTAAGACGTAAAGAAGGGTGAAATAAAGCCTTAAAAGTAGTAATTCAGGGCACTGTATGGAAAACTCAGAATTAATGTTTAGAAGTGTATATTACTAGTGAAGGGCAATACATGAGTATGACAGGCTATAATAGTCACCAAACCTCCTTCCTAAAGTACCTCTGCTTCCTTCCTCATCCTGTTCACTCTTGCAGTCTCCTCCTTGCTCCCTAACCTCTGCTTCTCCATCTCTCTTGAAACCACTGACTGAGGTGCTATGATGTCATTTTGAGGACAGGCAGCCAAGGTACATGGAACTGAGTGTTTAAGAGGTTATTGGAGAACTTAGAACATGGATTCCATAGTCCTCAAGAGCCATTTTTAGTAAGCTAAACCCCATAGTCACTGGCAGCACACCATGGCCTTTGGAATGACCCTGTTGATGCAGAGCGGTTGAGCAGTTTTTGAGCTGTTGACCAGCAAGATAGGAGAGAGCACAAAACTCCTGGGTTAGCTACATTTGTATACACAAAGAATTAGGACTAGTTCAGGGAGCATTATTTTAGCCAAGCCAGGAAACAAACTCTTGTAAAAATGAAAGATCAATCATCTAACATTACCCGCTTTCACACAATAAATTCTGCTTCTGTCAAGGCAGGAAATGCAATGGCTCCACTAGTTAATCGACCAATGCCCCTCATCTTTTGCACTCTACTTAAATGAGCACTCTGTTCACACTGATCCTTATGGCCAGGGAACCAATGTGGCCGTTTCCATCAATATACCATTAGCCGTACTTCATATTACCACTGATGGTATTGCTGTTTCAGTAGACAGACTCTATATCTGACTGTTGCTTAAACACCTTAACACAACCGGTGAACAAGGTAACCAATAACTACAACAAAATTCAACAGACAACCAAATATGGCAGAATGAAGCAACTTCCCTGATGGAAGGGGGAATATTTCAGATACCTAACAGCTAATTTTGTACTGAACATACAAAAATATTAAGTCCCGAGATACCACTATGAAATTCTTCAAGCCCTGGCAGTTTAAAATTGATTTTCTTTCTGACTTGTTTAAAGTCAGTGCAGCCTATGGGAGGGCACATTATAGTGCCAGAATTCAGCTGAATTTCTCCGGTTACCCTGGAATTGGCATTTCATTCAGATCCACAAAAGTTCAATCATGCACACCAATGAACCCATTATTGTATATCCTTTTGGGTGTGAAGCAGGAGTTGTCTCACAAACTTTAGAATAGAAAAAGCAAAGGTGTGTAAGATTCCACAGGTGGGGTAGATGCTTTGAGACATAGAGGTGGCTTTTTTCCAGTTCTTACCCCATCCCAGCTCTATTGACTGCACAAGTAGGGAGGAGATCAGAAACACACTGACCCTCCCATTCCCCTCCCCAGGCTACAATACTCTGTTTCTCTCCCTCTCTTTCTCCCCGCCCCCCCCCCCACACATTCCAAGAGTCCATGTCTCACAATGCTCAGTGGGTCAGTTAGGGTTCTGAACATAACTTTTCAGTTTAAGTGGACAAGAGATACCCATAAAACAAAGTAAACCTGCTGAAGTTTTAGATCTATGTTATGAAACATTGTCACCAATAGGTCACTGTGAAATTCCTGGTTCAGTACTAAGCTTGATATAGATATTAACACCTCTTCCCCACTTAAAGAGATTTCTGTGGATACTAGATCACCTGACTATGCAAAGTAATAGATTTGTGGACTGCTTGAAGCAAGCAAACAATGATAATATGGATTACAATCACCCAAATTTGAGAAGTGCTCTCATATTTTCAGGGACATGATAGTTCTTTTGATAAACTAATTCCCTTCCATTTTCAGGCACATTTGTAACCTACTTAACATGCCACTTGCAAAGGTTTATGTTACTGGGTCTGGGGAGACATGCCAACACATTCCCTTGGGCAGTATGCATGAGGTAATGTATCCGGAGAGGTCTTCTTCATAGCCTTTCTGTACTATTCTTGCCAGCTCCTATGTGTTTCAGTGTAGAACCTGTTACTACAGTTTGGATCGTCTTAAAAATGAAAAAACAACACCACTGCAATTCTATGTATGTTTGCTCAGAAAGAAGTCCTGCCGTGTTTCATGGGGCTTACCATCTAGTAAATAGGTTCAAACAGGTAGTAGTAAGGGGAAGACCATGGCCTGGCCTTATCTATCGAGCAGAGGAGCAGCTGCATGGAGTTGGGTTCCCCCCGCAAGAAAGAACATTCTGCTCCAGCTGCCAGGTATGCTAGGACAGGAGAGCAGAGGAGAAGTACGCTCTGCCCTCTGCCCCTGGCCAGGGAACAAGGGTCACTAGGAGGTTGCCCACCCTTGCCAGAAAGAACACTTTGCTCCACCTGCCAGTTACCCTGGGACTGTAGGGAAGCAAGCTTTGACGCCACTCATCAGTCAGAGGGCTAAGGGCTGATGAGAGCATCTGTCTATGTATGCTTACGGTGTTTCGTATTATACCCCAGGTGGGAATTGCTCTGAGTGTATTAAGCTATTTTTGTCCATGATACCAAAAGCACCACACAGGAACTATCCCAAAATTGTTTCTCAGACTCTACCAAAGCATAATTTAAAGCAAGGATGTCAGATCTTGCATTTAAACTGCTATACCCTGCTATTAGAAACTACAAATTATCTAAGAAAGAGCCAAATGCAAGGTCCAGGTAGTCATGAAGCTTACAGAAGACAGCACATGGAAGATACTTGTTTGGAAGCATTTCCACATCCCTATTTCCAACCACGTAGAATGTTCTTAATTTGTTTGTCTCAAATATTTTAGGCTACCTTTCTGAGTTCAAAATCTTTTTCACAAGATAAATATAATACAATAATATTGAGATTAATAAAAGCTAGTGATAGTAACCAAACAGACATCTCACCTCCAAAATGCTAACACACACACACACACACACACACACACACACACACAAACAAAGCCCAAAACAATTGCAGTCAAATCCATCAGCAGTCTCACTGAAAACACAACTCAGAAAGCCAAGGAAAATTAGTGAGGCTTGAGGGTTTTCCTGAAGGCCCGTAAAGATAGGGATCGATGAATTTTAGTTGGTTGCACATTCCAGAGACATAGAGCTACTACAGAAAACGCCTCCTCCCTCATATCCACCAACCAGACTGCTCTCTAGAAGTGGGCAATTGAAAAGGGTCTCTGTTGCCAATCATAAAGTGTGGGGAAGCTATTATGGGTGAAAGTTGCCCTTCAAGTAACTTGTTCCCGAGCTGTTTAAAAGCTTTAAAGATTAAAACCAGTACTTTAAATTGGGCTCCGAAACGTACTGGCACTATAAAGGTGTCATATGAACCAATGGTCTAGCCTTCAGCAGTACTCAGGCAGTCACATTCTGCACCAGCTGAAGTGTCCAAGCCATCTTTAAAGGCAGCCCCACATAGTGTGCATTACAGTAGTCTTGCCTGGGGGTAGATTAAACATGCACACCCCATGCTTATCCTTAGGTGGTGCAACCATAGGGAATGTTCACACAACAATAACTGAGTGTGAGTTGCTGTTGAACCATGGGTTATTTGTTGAAGCGTGAGTTATTGTGTTGTCTGAACCTAGGACATTTTCCAGAGGGTGGCTTGTTAACCATGCAGTGTGGTATGTTAACCACCCTGAACAACGCAACAACAAACCATGCTGCAGAAAATGTCCTGGGTTCAGACAACACACTAACCCATGGTTCAACAAACAACCCACAGTTCAACAACAACCCACATTCAACTACTGAGTGTGGGTTAACATGTTGTGCAAACCCGGTCATAGAAGAGAACTGTACCAAACAAATGCCTCTATATCTGCATTTCTTCCCAGAGGAAAAAAATCAAGGAAGGAAGTGACAGCACTAGTCTTAAAGTAATGGCACCCTTGTTTGCCATTCCTTAAATATTTATAAAGAAAAGAAGATTTTATGTTCTCCTTATGGTTGGTAAAACTGTACTCCTGATCACAATAATCAAGGAAAACCTGGGCTATCTACTGAGGGCTCCCCACTCCTTTAAGATCCACAATCTCAGCAGCTTGCTTCATTGATGAATTGTTTATAGCTATGTGACTCTTCCTCAAGTCTTCTAGCCTGATGCCATCACATTGCATTTCCCACACCAGAACTTTATTTGGGCTTAGGTTGCTTTATCATTGGTTCATGGGCAGAATCTGGACTCATGGGGGGAATCCACACGTACAGCTATTTCGCAAAGGAATCATCAAGATACCCATTTTTCCCATTTGCGTATTCCTTATCCATAGGGCACATGTAACAGACCTTTTGGCATTTTCACGAGTTTTCATTTTGGCAGCTCATGTCACAACCAGGACTTGTGCCCACATTCACACCCCAATTATGACAGTACAGGTAAGCTTCTATTGTATACAGTGTATTCAGAGGCAAGTATTGCCTATACCCAGTGATTAAATGCAATCTTGGACACAAAATACATTTAATTAGGATTAGAGCATATTGTTTCATAGCTTGACAACAGCCTTCACTTTAACTACAATGTTTTGAGTGGTGCCAAGCAGCTATTTTTTTAAGGAGTGCCAACAAGACTAAATGTCACCAGAGACCATGCCATCGCCCAAAGCATCTGTATTATTTTAAGAAGTTATGATAAATGCTGGCCAAACTGACATTGTTTCCTTTTGTCATCTTCTCCATATCCAAATGGCCAGAGCTTAAAATAAATATACAAGGACAATAGTGCCATGTTCTGAATGCTTCCTAGCAAAGCCAAAGGCCAACTGAACATCTATGTTGTGCTAAAGGAGCGATGTGCTAGGTAGGCAATCTAAGTAATCTCTTCCAAGTGAATGCTAAGTGGTGAAGAGAATGGCAGCAGATTTGGTATGGTTTATTTGCACCCAGTACCTCCATTCCAGCCAATTAAAGTGATGCGTTCAACACTGGATAGGATTCTTTCCCTTCCCGTGTGTGCTTACAAAAACTTTTCACCCATATTAGTAATAGAAACTGGACATGTAGGCTTTTGGATTGCTATACATATACATAGCAGGAGAAGCACATGTGGAACTTGGTTGTAGGAGTGAAGAGAACCTTCATGCATGAGAGCAAAAAGGTAGGAGCTATCTAATTTAAACTGGGCCTTTGGAAATGCGACTTTTTACTTACCCCAAAAATCCAATCAACCTTTCTCAATCCACTACTAGAGGCAGTAAGCCTATATACAACACTTACTGGGGAACATGAGGGGAGGGTGCTGCTGCACTATGTCCTGCTCCTGAGTCCATGGTCGACAGCTGGATGGCCACAGAATACTAGACTAGATGGACTGATCCAGCATGGCTCTTCTTATGTCCTTATGGTACCTTCCAGATGTATTGAACAGCAAATTCCAGCATTTCCAGGTTGGGAGCTGCAGTCCAGCACATCTGGAGGGCACCAGATTGAGGAAGGCTGGTTTAAGTACGTAATATCAACAAAAAATAAAGATGAACTGTAGGCCACAGACTGATTCATACCTCTCTTGTAGCATGCTATACAGAAAGACTTTCACTTAGGTTTAGGATAGTAGATAATGGTTGTAATTGGCTTGATAAAAATGCACTTGTAAAATCAGTGTGAAAAACTGTGCTCTGCTTAAATATCACTGCAGCAAAGAGAGAAAAAGGAGGTCTCTCTGAAATATCCTATTTATTTATTTATTTATTTATTTATTTATTTATTTATTTATTTATAACCTTCCTTGGCAGTCTTTCAGGGCAGAAGCCCTCACAAGGAGGCTTACAACAATACCTTATGTGTTTCAAACTTTTGTTTCTCTTCAGGGGCAATTTCTATACAACCCAATCCATGTAGGCAAAAGGTCCATCTTCTTGCAGTACACAACAGATTAACAAAACATCTTTTCACTCCAGTGTAATCTGGATTAATTGGTTTTAACCATGAAGAATTTCACTAGAGAAAATTTGTAAGTACTAACGCCTCACTTTCAAACTAGATTCTCCAAACTGCTTTGTTAGCAAAATGTTCTAAAAGTAAATTAAAACCACATTTGAGAAAGTACATGGTGGGCTGTAATGAAAATAGGCACACTACTCCTTCAAAACTGGCATGAAACCTCTCATATACTTCTCAGACTTGCTATTCACAGAGTACAGTTATAACAGGATACCCCCTTTCCCGTCCCCCAAGTCAAAGTGCATAGTAATCAAGGACGATCAAGTTATTTTGGCACCTGAGACAGAAAATCCCACAACTGCCTCTCCCCATTCCTGGCAGTAAAAATACAATAATACCACCACATTAAGTTAACTAACAATTTGCTGCCCTTTCATAACACTTAAAATCAGCTGCCTGAGGCGTCTGCCTCACTCTTCCCAATGGTAGGGCTGGCTCTCTAATCATCACCTTGGATCCCTAAATAAGTTGATTAGGAAAGAATGCCAAATAGACTCCTCATTTCTGTTATAACTGAATTAATTGAGTGGCATATATTTCATAAGTTTGATCTATCTCTCTTTAAAAAAAAAATACAGACTGAAAGCCATAACCTATGATTTCTGCAAGACTACACAGAATATCAGGTGACAGGGGGTCTGGTGGAAAAGACAAAAACAGCCCCTATTTTATTAAATAAAATGGCTGCACTGTAAAGTAAGGACAAGTGTCTTTGTGTGGTGGTGGTGGTGGTGGTAATGATACACATTTTAGTAATTCATTGATGGAGAAGGTATCAATATTGTGAAGATAACAACATCTATCCACAACTGATAAAGCCAAACTTTGTTCCACAGTGAGCAGTTTTGCACCATGGGTTGTCAGGGCCGCATGGGAGTGAATGAGTGCACTCCTTCACTACTGTTCGTCGCTTCACAAAACAACTTAGGGATGCCCCCTTCCTGGGTTGTTTGCTGTGACATTGAAACCCAGCATTCTTGGCTATTGAAGGAGAAACAACTCAGATTTCTGGGTTCGGACATTGCAGAAAACCATCTGGAAATAAAGTGGAAGAGGCTAGTAGTCACAAGGCAGTGTGCTCACTCACTCCAAGGCAGCCCCAACAACCCCTGGGTTGTAATGATGTTTAAACCAGGTCACATAGTTCAAGCTATCATGTTTACTCATTCATTTCATTCACTCATTTATTATATTTCTATATTGGCCATTCGCCAAAGCTGTCTGGATGGTTTTCAGAGGCTAAAAACTTTTAAAATACAATTTTGGAAAATACTATATAAAGTTTACATACTAACATATAAACCGAGAACAGACAGACACACACACACACACACACACACACACACACACACACACACAATGTCTGGATATAGACATAGATAAAACTATAGCTATAATAATCTTTTACTACCAATTTCGGAAAATATCACAATGTGCCATTTTAAAACCTGTACAATGAACACCAGATACACTGAACATCCTGCAGAGCTTGAAGTATCTCTGCTACATGTATATGTCAAACTTGTATCTGACCTTTTAGTAAATGTAACGTCAACAACAATCTTTAGAATGTAATCCAACTGGAATCCTAAGACCTCAAGTTAAAAACAATAGAGCTTGCCAGTGAAAGGGTGGGGCAGAAACTAATATGAACTCCACCAACTATTCTGCCAACATATAAAGGAGAATTTACATCCTGGTTTTGATTTCCCACTGAATTAGAACTAAACCAGTTTGATACAGCAGGTGTACTCCAGCATAGCAGGGGTACTTTCAGTAGTAATAATAATAAATCCACTAAAATATGCTAGTCATAGTTATAGCAGTCATAGTTATAGCAGTTGTGATTGCTAGATTGGTGTAAGAATGTCTAATCTTGCAGTGTTGTAGAGGTTGAGCAGGTGTGGACCTGATCAGTAATCTAGGCAGAATATCCCTTTGAACACCACAGGAGGAAGCATCGCTCAGCGTGTTAGAGCACACGCATGCATGAGATCCCAGTTTCGATCCCCAGCTCCTTCAGGTAGAGCAAGAAAAGGAATCCTGCCTGAAACCCTGGAGAGCCGCTGCTAGTCAGTGTCAACAGTACTGGGCAAGATGGGCCAATGCTTTTCACTCAGTTTAAGGCAGCTTCCTATGTTTCCTTATTTATTTATTTATTTATTTATTTATTTATTTATTTATTACACTTATATACCGCTCCCATAGCCAGGGCTCTCTGGGCGGTTTACAGAAATTCTAAAATTGAGGTAAAAACAAGTATACAAAATTTAAAACTCTAAAACACAGAACATACACACATAAAGCATTAAAAGCTGATTAAAAACTAAACATGTGGGTAATTAGGATGTGCCACCATATGCCTGGGCAAAGAGGAAAGTCTTAACCTGGCACCGGAAAGATAGCAGCGTTGGTGCCAGGCGAGCCTCATCAGGGAGATCATTCCACAGTCTGGGGGCCACCACTGAAAAACCCCTATCCCTCGTTGCCACACTCTGAGCATCTCTCGGAGTAGGCACCCGGAGGAGGACCTTAGATGTTACTTAGAAAGATTACTTAGAAAGAACATATTAATTCTTTGTATAGTTTACTTAGGTCTTAATTACTTTTAATAATAAAAGGTCTTAATAAATACATGAGGGCGCTGTGTGCGTGCGTATGTGCATGCGTGGGAGTGTGTGTGTGTGTGTATATATATTTATATTTCTAATGCTTGATCCAGTTGCTGCAATCTAGCGATCAGTTCAGAGGTCAAGATCCACTCCTGGTTTCATATCCTGTTTAGTAAAACCAAAATTAAACCATCACAAAATGTGTTTTAAACTGAACTCATTAGAAGTGCTGAAGCCAATACATGAGGTAGGAGCAAATAGGAAAGGGGAGAGGCCCACTTGTTCTCAGCTTAATCTAGTGTGGTTCATTGCATCAAACCTAGATGTCTTTTGATGAAGTTTTTGAATGTTCAACTCCACGCTGCAAATCAATTGTGCCCTTTTCCAGCACCAAATTAACACAATCTGTGTATATACAATAAAATGATCATTTTCAGATATTGGGCAACAATCAAAATATATTTCTATTTGAGCATGATTCAACATTCAGTGACTCACATATGAACACCGTTCTTAACATCACTGAAGCACCAGGACAGCTGAACAATCACACAATTGTAAGGTTCAGTTTGGACAACACATTAGTCAATGGTGGTTTTAGAACCACACCGTGGAGTTTTTACACCACCATTGAGAAACATGTTGTCTGGAGGCAAAACTCCATGCAATGGCGGAGGATTTTTGGAAAACACTCCACACAGAATATCCATGCTGTGCAGAGGAGAATTTCTGCACAACCATTGTGTTGCATGTTGTGTGGCGGGCTCCGTGGAGTTTTCTGTTGCATTGAGTTGACTTTTACCACTGGCTACAGAGCTCACTAGCAAGAGTGGTGAAAGGAGCAAGTGTGGCCCTAGGACAGCCGCAGGGATTGGGTTTTTTTGCAGCAATGGCTGATGGGATATCATTGAGAGGACTGGGGGTGGAGAGAGGGAGGAGGATCAATCAAACATTGCAATAGATTTTACTCAACGCCACGGTAGCCCACAGTCACACAATGGTGGAGTTGGAATATGTTTTGTGGGGAGTACCCAATAAAAACTCAACTGTTGAGTGGCGTTTTCACATTGCGTTGACTAATGTGTTGTCCGAACTGAGCCTAAGTCTTAGAAATGTTGATCATAATACACAAATTAAAAGCTCTATTCCTCACAGGCCCTTAATCTTGATTTCCATTACGTTATGCATTTATTAGAAGAGATAAAAAATAATTGGAATCACAATAATTTTCATCATCTGAAAATGTACAAAGGACTTGAAGAATATAATCTCCCTTTTTGTTATTTTCCACCACGATCTTGCTGACACTGTAAATTAAGGGACAGAGAGTGGGGCGGGGCGAGAATAATAATAAAAGCCTTATGACAGCAATACACACACCACTTCAGCTGCTATGAGTCTTTTAAAAAGTGCATTCCAGATGAATGAACGTCAATCGTCGGGGAAATAAAGGCAGCTACTGTATTAGGATGTCAGGTGAATTGGCCTTTACGTCATTACAGCAAGTCTGGTGGCTAAATACGGGAACAGCGTGGCTTTGGAATGGCTAATCCAGCATTCCACAGTTACTCGAGAAGAGATACTTTCACTTCATAATAGGAAGTCGTCTCGCCTGACAGTGAAAGAGAATTGGGACATTGCTGCATGGTTGCCATGGGTCAGCAGTTTCAATTCTAAAGAGCTTAATAAGGAAGCTACATATTGAGAGGTTTGTTTGGGGACAGCAGTTTGGCATTTGGGAAATAAGACTGCTTTGTGTGCACTCATTGGTACACTTAGCATGTTAACCCTTGAATGTTGACTGAATGGTGCAACTCTGCGGGGCTATCATAAAAATGCCAAGGATTTTTTTAATGAGTATTTGATACTATTCAATGTCAAATTGGTGTTTTTTTTTAAAGTTTCCAAACCATATCTTAACAAAAGCTAACATGTGAAACAAAAGACTACATTCAGTTAGAAACAAGTGAGCTTTGGTTGCAGAGTTAATGAATAAATGCCTCAAATTTATGGGAGTTTATATCAGGTCTTTCTTTTAAGCACCCTTCCCCCCAAATTATGAGGAATTTTACCAGATTATTCTCAATTGCCCATCCTACCATGTTCCCAATACTGTCATTTAAAACCAAACACACAAGCCTCTCTACTACCCAGCATTATGGCACTATGTTTTGCGATGATGCAGCAAACATAAAAGGATACAGGTAGAGCAAATCCAAGGAGTGTTTCTTTGTCAAGGTGCTCTGAACAGCCCATGTTCTGCAGGAGGAGCCATGAAGGTGATTTTTTGCCTGTGTGCCCTCCTTTCTGTTGCTTTTCCAGTAGATGCACCTGTGGCTCTTCAGCACCTTTTCTCCCTGGCTCGTTCCCTTTGATTTGTGTGCTCACCTGAGACCGGAGCTCCAACCTCCGATAAGGAAACCCCCATGGTGCTTTCTGCAGTGGTTGTGAGGGGAGGGGGATTTCCCTTCCTGAAGTCATAGCAGTGTCTACCGTCTTGGAGAGGGAACTCCACAATATCCGATGGTCAGTGGGATGCTCACCCACGGATCATAGGATTGCTCTCTAAGACTTTTAAAGTTGATTTAGTTTTTCAGAAGGTTTGCCAAAGGCCTTAAAAGGTGGTCGTTTGTGCTCAAAGAGTGATGAACACATTTAAAAAATACATAGGTATGCTACAAGTATAACACAATCAGGGGGTACTATCCTTAGTCACCCCCTCATTCAACTGCCATGCTATTTCAGAGCACCCAGAACTTCACAACTGCATTCTGCTCAGCATTTTAGCAGCTTCCCAAATGACATGAACAAATACTGAAGTAGAAATGGATTTGATTACCAGTAAAAGAAAAAGTATGATGTCAAGAGACTGGAAACCATGATTCCAAAACAAATCAAATTTTAACTGCCAATTTGGATTTTGAAAGGTAGTTTAAATTCCAGTCTTTTCTATGCACAAAATCTCTCAGTGAAAAGCCAAATAGTTTCTACAATATGTAGGGAAATGTCCTGTGAAACTTACTGATATTAATTATTCCATCCTCTACTAAATTATAGTTTTCAAAGATTACTAATTTTGTTATGTTGAATTCCTCTTTGCTTCCACCTGATGATTTGTTGCCATAAACTATTAAAATTGGTGACTTTTCCAGCTCCCTTCTAACTTTCAGCATCTTCCACCTTTATCTAACTCACCTGTTTTTGAACACCACTGCAGGTCTTAATTATGCTAAATAAAAAGCATATTTACAGGTTTTGAAAATTTCTAGTGTTGGGCAAAAACACTATCTGCCAAAGGCGAGAAAGTTGGAACCAAGAACTCTGCCCCTTGCATTTATTTAATATATCAGGCATTCTACAGGATAGCAAATTCCACAAAATTGCATTCAGCTGGGAAACGAATTTGCATCAACTTTAGCCAGCACCCTAAGGGAACTGCAATATTCAACAATATAGCCACTGTCAAGAAAAGAAAGAAATATAGCTAGATTGTTGCATGAATGCAGTGCTAACCAATGTTTTAATCCAAATCAGGCAAAATAGAAAAGAGCTGAATGTGTTTTGATGTAAAATAAATCCTGTTTCTGAACCAAATGACAGAAACAAAACCCAACAGCATTAGTAATACAGAATACACAAGGAAAAAGAGTCCTTTCAAAGAAACACAATGCTAGAAACTCTGCAACTTATCATATCATGAGTACAAGCACTTCAAAGCAAATTCCTCTGACATCAATGGTACTTGCTTCCAAAAACAGGATTAATGCATCCCTTCATTTGGCAAGTCAAGGAATTTAACGTAACTGGAGAATTGTTATTATCTGAATTTTAGATATCCAGAAGGCATAAATCACTATGATCTTGCCCAGTATAGGCTGCTCGTGTGCTGCTACATTCTGTTGGATGACTGTTAATTATTATCATTTTTAGTTGAATGAATTATATGGCTTGAAGATGATACTACTGAATCCAGGTTTTTCTTTCCTACTGACCCCCCTCCCCCCAAATCCCCCAGTCACCTTCCAAATAGGGGATAAAACACACAAAGCTGGATTCAAACCAAGAAATAGGAGCATTTAATAGTTTAAATGGCATTCATCTCCAAGAGCTTCTTTCCTAAGTACATCCTTTGTTCATTTCCCCCATCTTTACTCTGTTTAGTCTTCGCATAGCAGGAATATTATTTTCAGACACAAACTCCCAAGACTTTTCAGAGGATTGGATCTAGACTTGCCCTTCTCCTGCCTACTGATGCTCTGATCAAATTCCCCCCCACCAGAGCTGTTTTGCTATCAAAAAAGCTTTCTATTGGTACTTTGTTACACATGTTACATACAAGTAGGTCACAGAAGCAACCAGGCTAGAGAAACAACTCTGTAGTCCAGAATCCTGTTTCCCACGGTGATCAACCAGATGCCCATGGAAAGCGCAAAGCAAGGTGCAAGGGCAATAGTTCTTTCCCACTATTGTTCTCTAGCAACTGTTATACAGAAACATATAGCCAACATGACTAGTAGCCATTTATAGCTTCTATGAATTTTCCTAAGCTCCTTGTAAGGCCATCTAAGCTGGTAGCGGTCACCACACCTTGCAGAAGCGAATTCAATAGTTTACCGATATGCTGTGTGAAAAAGGACTTCCTTTTGTCTGCCCTGAATCTCCAACCGTTCGGATTCATTGGATGGTCCTTGTTTGTAGATTTATGAGACTTTGCTCTATCTACATTCCCCGCACCTCTATCACTTTGATTGCATGGAATTGAAAATGGAGTGGGTGATGTTACAGTTACAGTTTTCAGTTCTTTCAGTTACTGATCTCTACAGAAGAAATGGTTGTAGTGGAGCATCCTCATTCAATCCAATTTGAAATAGATATTGCTCAGTGGTAGAGTGCATGGTTTGCATGCAGAAGGTCCAGATTCTCCAGGTAGAGCTAGGAAAATATTCTGCCTGAAATTGGAGAGCTGCTGCCAGTCAGTGCTGACAATATTGAGTGAGATGGACCAAGGGTCTCACCCACTATAAGGGCAACTTCCTATGTTCTATTTTAAGTAGCTTATAAAAAAATGTTTTTTTTTTAAATGAATGGAATTGAAGTCTGTCCAAAGAGAAGCATCTGGTTTCCATCTGTTCTCATGGGAAACAAGAGAGTTCTGTGGCTGAAAAAGAAAAAAATCAAAGACTAGGAAGCAAAAGTCTTCCAGAGCCATTGGGAAGGTTGGATTGCTCTGAAAGATGCTTACCATCATAGATTACATATGTTCAATGATATGAACAAACCAAACTATACCAGACACAAAAGTAATTTAAAGTGGAATTTGCAAGAGATTGAGTATAAAGCTATCAAAAGAAGAATGGTACCACTCACTACCAGTTATCTATCACCCGAATCCTCTTCCTAAGTCATTGCAACCCTGATTTCTCTGTTAAATTCTCATTTTGTCAGCCTGATACATGCAAGGCCTCTGGGCAGGGGATATGTCAATGCTGTGTTCTGTTCAATACCCAACACACCCTTGATACTAATAAAGACAGTATTAGTAGCTATAGCAGCAGCTGAGAACACGGTCAGCATATTCCATCACTCTTAAAGTGCCATTCTTATAAGAACAAAACGTTAACGGCAATGTTCAAGAACTTGTGTTTTTAAATAGTTAAGTGATAAAACATATATACCATATTTCTTCAATTCTAAGACGCACTTCCCCCCCATATAAACATTTCTAAAAACGGGGTGCGTCTTAGAATCACGGGTGCGTTTATTATTTCTTAGAATCAAAGCTTTTTTTCTGTTGGTGGTACTGAAATTAGTGAACGTCTTACAATCGATGGCGTCTTACAATCGAAGAAATATGGTAATGAACAGAGAGAGCCACTTAAGAGTGTTAATACAGATACACCCTTTGGTTGGATAGACTCTCCCTAATGGCAATTTCTTCTCCTGTGAGTTTTCAGGCATACATTGTGCAATTACTCAACTGTTTTATCAGTAGAACAGGATAGTGCCTGTGGGTGCTGTGGCTCATCAAAGTATAAATAAGTCACACTGAGCCGCAATGATCATGCAAACCCGGTCAATGTAAGCGATGTGGAGAGCAGCAAAACTGATGTTCCTCTGAGTGTACCTTTTGTGTTAAATAGTCTCTGTCTCTGTCTCTGTCTCTCTCTCTCACACACACACACACTAGAAGAGGACAAAAGGGAGATTTGTTTTAAGTAACTAAAGCCGATAATAAAATTGGGCTGATATGATGACTGTATTGCAAAATCCTGCTGTATCCTGTTTTTAATTTCATATATCATATCTGCTTTTTTGTTTTTTTACTTGAACACAAATTTTGAAATGCTAAGTGAGACTTCCTACTAACCATTACTTAAGGGGTAGCTTGTGGCACCTTAAAGACTAACACATCTTTATAAGTTTTTGTGGACTAGAATAGACTTCATCAGACACATGAAGCATTGTCCTCTGTTGGCAGGTATATAACATATAAGTGAAACAAAAGGGAAAAAAGAAGAAGTAAGCTGTGGGGATGCGAAGGAAATTAAATGCAACCAAAATCAAAAAGTATTCTAATAATTACAGCAAGATTTAAGCATATATAAGATAATTATAGTGACCATTCACAAAAGAGAGTTGATAGTAAAACCATCCCAGCACTGGATAACACTTCATGCATACTGATGAAGTGGACTCTAGTCCATAAAAGCTTATTAGTCTTTGAGGCAGTGCTCTATGGATCATGAAAATTGTAGTCCAGCACAACTGGATGGTACTGGGTTGGAGAAACGTGCTTTAAGGTATCATAAAACTGCTGCTAACCATGCCAGTAGGAAAATGTTTCATAGGCACTGCTACTGAAAGAGCACTGTCTGATGCTTCCAGGATCCAAAGAGGATTAAAAACAGATGGGAGAATATAGAACTGGAAACTGGCACAAACCCATAAGACAACATTCCCTCTTAAACAATGCTAAGATGCCAGGCCTGGAACCAGAGGACAATTTATTTGATCTTTGCTTTCCTAATCCTGTGATAAGCTGACTCTGTCTCCAGCTGTCAGGTAGCAGACAGTAGTGACTCATATCCTGTATGGGGGGTGACTCATTTGCTATCAGAATAATTTAGTGGAAAGCTCCAAGGATCTTTCAAGCTGGGCACCAAATAAAAGCTAAAAACCAGGACTGTCGCCACTTCTTTCCCTATATAAGTTGTCACTGTGCTATGGAACCTCCTTAGAAAGCAGGCTTTGATGAGAAAACCCATTGCTCTTGCAAATCTCAATGGAAGACATGCACAAAAAAGGGGGGAAGAAAGAGAAGTGAAATCTGCTTCTTTAGGATTGACAAGCTCATTTTTAAAAGACTACATAAATACTCATAACTGATAACAGGGATAAAAAAGAAAGATGAACATATAAAAATCTCATCCACAAAGCCAAATAGTCACAATAATCTGTTTGTCAGTAAAAGGTGTTATAGAGGAAGACATGCATAAACAGAGAAAGGAGGGTGACATTCATTAGCAACTGCTGATCAGACATATGCTAACCACATTAATTAATAGTAGTTGCTCTGATTATATCTCCTATTAACTCATATAAAGAAAAGTTAACCATTCTTTTTAGTTAACTATTATTGAACTCTGTAAGGCTTTATGCTAACACTATCTATTGGCTGTATATTCAGAGGATCAGTCAGGTACAGTATTTGTATCCATTGTTGAAAACACTCAACACCTTGTCTTGAAAGTAGAATTTAAAGCATATCAGGACGTCTGGAAAACTATGATCTTCTTAATGGGTAGGTGGGGTAGCATACTAGTAAAAGTTCTGCTCAAACTTTTGAGTTAGCTGCACCAGTGGTGAGAGTATTGGAACATAATCCTGCCAGAATGATGCACCCTCCTACACAGATTACCTGATCTACAGGTGTGTGGGATGAACTGAAGTCAGTTTTGTGGTGAGGATAGATATATTCAACCTCATTTATTGCTCCTTTCCATGTTCCAAGGCTGAAACCTCATGTTGAGAACTAGTTCCTGGGGTGAGCTCTCACCTGAACTCTGGCTTCATAGTATGTATTCCACCACCCTCACCTTTCTTTCCAGAACCAAAACACTGGCTAGAAAACACACATATACTAAGCTTTTAAGCAACAGGTAATGCAATTCTACCCAAACATTTTCCATTTTCCACACACAGACACAGACACAGAAGCCGAAGGGGGTTTGATTATACTAGTCTCATTTCCTATAGGATGTAAAAAAGAGAGGTGGGAAATGCAATTTAAGTTCTAAGGAGGAGAAGTTACAAATAGCACTAAGTTAGGTGACATTTTAGATCTGTATTAAAAAACGAAGAGATTAGGAATTATTTCTATACATGGATGCTTGGCAGTTTTGGATTACACAACTGCTCAACCATTTTACTAAAAGAATAAATACACTGATGGTGTCTTTTTGTCCTACACAAGTCTCATTACCCTTACATCACAAAGGGTGCTATCAGGCATAGAAAGTATTTACAAACACTGCAACATACAAAGAAGTAGTCATTTTCCGCCCGTTAAAGGCTGAGGGTTTTTTTTTAAAAGATTTTTTTTTACCTCTGCAGATTCATAGTCAGGTTGCCTGAACAGGTCTTGATCTTGTTTTGTGCTTCCAGGTGAGTCATGCCATCTGCACTTATCCCATCAATACTGAGCACCACGTCACCTATTCCAACGTTTGCATTAGCTGCTTTGCCTCCGTCGCTCAACTGCAAGATCAAACGCAAGCATTATTGTAAGCATTATTCATTTTAGATCAATATCCTGAGATTCAACAACAGAACTTAATCAAGTTTCAAGATGAACTAAGTTCTCATGTGAGGCCAAGGGTTCTAAACTTCCTTACCAGAACTTTTCCAAAAGACCAAGTCACAGCACCCCATCAAGCTATGGTAGCTACTGGAAAATATTCAGTTCACATTTCATTCCAGCTCCAGCAGCATGTGATGAAATGGAGCAACTTATGTGACTACAGGCACCATTTGCTGAGCTCTACACAAGTTGGCTTTTAGAATTCCACTGCTACTCAATTTATCTGTGGTTGGTGTGCTACAGCAACACAAAAAGACCTTGGCCCTGTTCAGACATAACTTGGGGAAGAGTGGTTTGGCTAAACTGGTGCATGGAGGTTAGCACTAACCATGCTGAGTGCTCCCGTCACATGTACATTAACCACCCTGCCTAACCACCTTCCACCATAACCACCCTTCTGGAGTATGTGTAGCTTCTCTTTGCACTGCTTTGAAGTGTGGGAGTAGCTGCTTTTCGGTAACTGCTTGGAGAACCATGGGAAAAGGTTTTAGTGACTCTTGGCCACCAGCTGGGTCAGTTTTAACTTACGTGGTGGCTACAGGTGTTTGCGCCTGGGAGCTGGAGTTCTCAAAATCACAGTGCTGATAACAGTGGCATAAAATCAAACCCATCTTTGTTCCCCACTAGGGTTGTTGTGGGCATCCAATACAAGGGTGGAGTCTGATGGACTCCCCCCACCCCCGCTTGACCTGCCAGACTAGGGTCCGTGAATCCTCACCTCCCCCTGTGATGGATGTATAACTCTTAATGTAGTGTGGCACTATTATTCATCAGCTACAACAGAATGCAATAAAAACACACAGATAAAAATGGATGCAGAAATGTGATGAAAATTGTAGCTGTATCAGCACAAGGTGTAGGTATATCAGTGCACATGTCTGCAAGATTGGTATGTTAACTATGTAAATGGAAGTTGCACACAGAATATTAATTGTGTATTAGATAAGCACACAGAATATTAATTGTATATAAGATCAGCTATAGGAAAAAGCATCCGTCAGGCAATACATATTGAGGTATTTACAAACAGGTCCTTGAATGCCATATATCTTAAGGAGGAAAAGCTCAACACACACAGAGGCTTGGTTCCTAAGTTAAGGAAGTTTGTGGAAATAAAGCTTTCCTTTCCCATCCTTCCCCATGTAGCCACCTGCAGGCACACCATAAAAGCCTGTCTGCAGCATCTGGGAGCCCTCTGGGCAGAAAGTACATCCACAGTGGGGTGGAGGGAACCATCAACTTATTGTAGGATCCAAACTAGATTTTGGGCAATTCTCTCTTCCTGCAACCCCCTCCCCCCACTCCCACTGTTTAGGAGGGTCACCCAACTCTCCAGAGAGCATTTTCAGAGGGCACTAGAGTTGCAGGAGAGGGACCTGAAACTTTCCTTTCATACTTTTTCTTAAATTAACTTATTTTAGGATCCAAGCCAGAGAAGTTTTGATTTCAGTGCATGCATAATTTTCATGCAGGCTGTACTGAATAACAAAGCTATCTGATTCAAACTGAAGTTATGCGCCAGGAAGAACAAATCAAATGAATGTTCAAATATAACTATTTTCCTTTCTTCAGTAATGAATTATTAAACTTGCAGCTTTATTTATATTATAAGCAAAAGCTCCTACTCAACCATACCTGTATCATATTTTTTGACAATAGTTAACTACAGAAAGGATCTGAAAAATAACGTATAGTTCTCCCATTATATAACCCTTACAATTTCAGACATCCTTAAAAAACTCATTTTAGTAGATGGAAAGACAACAGCATTAAAAAGTACACCAGTCTTTCACATATGCCACTATGTTCCACTTGGCATCTTTTTTCTTGGGCATCTGGACTGACTTTTAAGTACAGATCATTGATGTACTTAAATCATTTTAATGCAAGGTAGGAAACTTTAATATAGATGATTCCATCTCCAAAAGCTTACATTTAACCCTTATTTTAGAACTAACCCAACCTAAAAAGTTACTTGTTAGTAATATGCCAGTATAACACAAACAACAACAAAGCCGCCCTTGTATGACGTAGAGAGCCTGCCCCATAGCTTTTAACTGAGCTGTTTGACATTTAAAAAACTAGAGAAAATTTGCAAGCAATGTCTGCATTAATGTCTCTTGCCTAAAATGCTGGTCTCTAATATCTCTTGCCTGGAGAGAATGAAAATAGTGCAACAGTTATTCGGCAGCAAGTGAATGAATGGCACAAGCACTGGGAATATGTATAAAATCTTAAAAGAACATAGAGATGGAAAGAACAAGTTATCCTTTCCATTCAGCTTGCCAATGTGGGATTATTCCCTACCGTATGTTCATGTATGCTTCTGTTCTGTTTAGTTTCAAGTGTCTCACAGCACGGGGCTTCCATAGCTTTCTCTAAGAATTTATTACATTGCCGCACTGTTACATAGACCTCACTGTTGAAAAATTAATTACCCCCGACTCGTTCCCATAAAGATCATTCAGTCTCGGATAGGGGAAAATTCCATTGCTCACATTTCCATCTATTACTTCTCGTTAGTAACTATAATTCACTCATCAATGATAAGTTATGCTTGATTCTAGGTTTCTATTCTCGCCAGTGCACATTAATTCCTATAACATTTTTACTTAGCATTGCTATATTTAAATTCCCTTAATTTTATTTCTTTATTTAGCCCTGTGGATAAATGACGGTCATTTCTCTTCTCTTCCTACTGCATTTCAGTATTCTTACTGATTCTTTGAGAATTTAAGACAGTTTGATTAACTGGACAGCCCCAAAGCACAGACTTACATTTAATTTGTACAGGATGTTGGCCACAAACATTACACATATGCCTGGTTACATATAAATGCATTTAGGGTGCAATCTTAACAGGACGGCTGTAAGCCTCTGAACCCAGAGGATTACGGCCATCCAATGCAAAGCAGACGGAGCATCAGGGCCTTTTTCGCCTCTGCGCTCCTCCCACTCTACATTTTGGCTAGATGGGCTTTTTCACCCATCTTGGTGGAGCTCTGCGGAGCCGGAGGGTAACAGGTTGGAGAGGCCTGGGGATATGGCATAAGACACCCAGCATGCCCACTTTTCCCCCCTCTCCGAGATTGCTTTTGTGACCTCAGAGAGGCAACTAGCATGGTTTTTTTATTTTCCCTACCCCTCAATCTGATTCATTTCCTCTTTCAGAGCATTTTTTGGGGGGTGGGAGGGAGAGCACAGAAACACCATATTTTAAACTGTTTGGGGGCGGGGGGGCAAGATGGCCAGCAATCAACACATCAATCACCTCCTTCAGTCCACTGAGTCTCCCAGTCTCCCCTCATGCTTTATTAACCCATGAAGTATATATTTTACTGGAAATGGATCCCATTAATTTATGTGTAATAGTTCCTGTTCCTTCTAAGAAAGCCAATCTTAAGAGTCATTTTCTTTAAAGTGTGAAGATATTGAAAAGGACATATTCAAGCTTCTACTTGTACCAAATTTCTAAAAAAGCAGCAGATGCAAGAGCCAGTGGTACTGTTGAACTGTGACTATGAAACAGTATTCATCTGCTGCTATCATTGCTTGCTCCTTTTGGTGAACACATGTTGTTTTTGGCACAGTTAATGCTAGATGGCTGATTTGGAATGGTTCATGGAAGAAACCACAAACTCAGTCAAATGCTATTTATAGAGATCCTCCTATTTATTCCTGTTGTAACTTCTAACCTGAGAGCAGAGAGGTAGCTGGTGCAATTTGGTCTGTGATTCCTCCTCCTCAAATACAAGCAAAGTTCTGCTTCTACAAATAGTTTGGACTATTGCCTAATACAGGACACCCAAGATTTCTGTATATGTATGTATGACACAACTGGAGTAATATATAAAGCTTAATAGTTATGTGGGTATTCAGGCTTTATTCCTTGCATCATTCAATTAAGATTGACTTTGTGCCATGGGGCATGGCTAGACGAGAGGGGTGGAGGGTGACAATCTTGCGATTTTATGATCGCGAGATTGTTGCCCTTGTCTAAACGTGGCGCGCAACATCGCAGGGAGAAGAGGACGTCGCGCCCACCATTGTTGTTGTTTTAATCGGAGAGGAGCGCTCCTGCGCAAAATGTGAGCTTTTTAAGAAATCCCCCCTCTTGCTCCCCCCACTCCACCCTCGTGTTTACTTGCAAGGAGCCAGGACATACCAGCAATGGTGGGCCACATGGGAAAATTGGGGGGAAATGGTAGGACGATATCCCGGGGTAAGGGAGGGATCATCCCTCCCTGCTCCCAGGATCCCCTGTGCATCATGTGGACGCACAGGGATGATCCCAGGGCGATCCCCAGGATAAGCCCTCGTCTAGCTATGCCCCTAGTTAAGTCAAACAATGTTTTTCTGTCTAATTTGAAGCATAATGAAACCTACCTATCAAGCATCTGAATAAAAAAAGAATCACTTGTTTATGAAAATTTAAAATACTTGCAAGGAAGTTTTAACAAGTAATAGTCGTCCAATCAGATTTAAGTTTCATGTGATATTGATATTGTGCCTAACTATATTTTCTCTAAATTAAGTGGCATAAGCTTCCTGATTTGTGGCAAAGAACATTCACTTCACACCTCAAAGATGCCTAATGTGTCATGAGTGAGCAAGCATTTGGGAAAAGCATTTGGCTATTCCGATGGATGAAAGATGTTGCAGAAATGGAGTGCTGTTGGTTTTGGCATTCAACAGCTTGTGTTTTGCATCAGTGCAGTATATTTAGTGCTGCACAAGAGCCCAAAGCCCAGCATGAAAACGTACATGACATTTGCTGGTACTGTAAATGTCATTAGACACATACCATGCCATGATATGTCACCCCTCAATAATAAGGATTCCAGAATACTCTTCATGCATTCTGCTTGCCTGACTGCATAAGAACATAAATGATCTTGCCTAGAAAATTTAGCTTCCTGTTGGGTTTATCTGAGAGTTCACATTAGAGGACTTCCTGTCACTATGAGTCTGCAGTAAAATTAAAGTGGTTCCATACAGTGAATCATATACACAGCAAAGGCTGATTCAAAAGTTCATAAGCAGTGCATGGTACAGTCTGATGGGGCCGTACCAGTTTAGGATACAAATGGGAAGAAGATGTATTTATTTATTTCATTTTCATCCTACCTTGCCTCCAATTCAAAGGAAATCTACATAGAAATTCTGAGATGGTCTCCCAGCCAGAGTCCATAGTTGGTTGTCTTATTGAGCCTTCAGACCATGTCCTGGAGCCAATGAATGATCATTTTGGAGCAGAATTCCAACTTCCTACCTGAGAAAACCTAAACTAACCATGAGAAAGTTCTAGCCTCACCTTGTTAATGTGCTACTATTCTAGGTCTTTTTGTTATTGTTCCTTTACAAGGGGGACCATTCAAATATACAATTCCACATCAGCATTGTGTGTGGGTAAATCCTAGGAGCATTTTACCACATGCTTTCTGTTAATTTGTAGAGCAGCTTTCAGTCAGCTGTCTATCATATGGCTGCAGCCACTGAATTCTAGCAACTTCTTCTAGATATGCATTTAGCAGCTTGTCAAATTACTAGAAAAAGCCTTTCCCAACTTGATGCCTTCCTGATGATGTGGACTCCAGCTCCCATCAGCCCCAACCAGAAAGGGCAACTTTGGCAGCTGTAGTCCCAAATTGACCTATACTTCAAGCCAACCTGGGACAATCTTATACCGGCAGACTATTCAAATTATTTTTATTGGCAAACCTGTTAAGGATAGTTGATGGGAGAGGAGAATTGGAAATACAATAGAAAAGTTGTTTTTAAAAGGAAGGAGTCATAGTTGTGCACATCACATTTCATTAGAGTGTGCACCCAGGGATTTTTTTTTTTTAAAGGTGATCATTTATTGAATACTCAGTCATAAGTATCATAAGCTCCAGCACCGGCCTAGTGGTTGAGGGGGTGCAGCTCCCAGCAGAGAGATTCCTTTTCGGTCCTTCTGCCATGGGCAACGATGCTCTCTCAGGGGCAGCAGTTCTTCAGTGCAGTGGCAGAGCCGTCAGAGAGCAGCCAGAGAACCATTCCCACTGTGTCTGGATCACCCTCTGGATCCCTACTCAATGCCCCCTTAATTCAGTGCTTATTGCTCAAGACATTCGGGTGTGCCTGGTGTTCCTCCCTATGCAAGGAGTAAGATGCAAGTTTGAAAAAGAACTGACGGCATTTGTTTATTTATTTTAGGAGCTAGGCCTACAGAGAACTGACGAGAAATGTTTCTAGACACGGGCATTTGTGTGTGTGAGTGCGTGTAACTGGGTAAGGAGGCACCCTTGTATTTTCCAGCTCTACAGAGTGGGGTTTTAAAGCAAAAGGGCCACTAAAGTAGGAAATCAAAACAGTGGACATTCCAGACCCAAGTTTATTTAAGGAAATATACGACTTTGTTTTATGATACTAAAGATTTTCAGTAAGAACACATTTTGTTACATATGTGGCACTATGAAACCTTTTCTTATTTCCTACTGAATTAATACCAGCTACCAGGGATGTAATTGGTCTGAATTAATTAATATATCTTGATACTCTGGCATGGTTTAGGTTTGTTTGTTGAAGGTGTCCCACAAAATCTACTTTGCCCCATTTAACTGAAACCCTCTAAGGAAGGCAGTATATCAAAATAAATACAAGGCCATTTGGGGTGTTTTAAAGGAACATTTTTTGAGCAATAAAAGCCAGAAATGTTGTCTATAGAGGTTTTGGAAGGAATGTTTCAATGTCAGCAGTGTTAAAGGAAATTTCCTTTCTTTCTTGATTTGATCTAACTACTGGGATATGCAATAGTCAAAAAAGTTCTCATTTAGTTATTTTCCACTCCATTTACAGAGGATGAGTTGAGCTTTTATAGAAATGCCATCAACAGAATGCCATACATTGATTTTCTATTGGAAATATTTAAAAGGGCGGGGGGGCTGTGCTCAATTTCCAATTGTGTGAAATATTACACCAGCCCAAAATAACTCCTTGCCATTCCATACTATACAGTACCTTGAGAGTACTGAATGACCACCCTCCTCAGCATGATGGCTTGTAGGTAGAATATGGATTCTCGCCCACTGCTATAAAAGGGGAAATGAGTCCCTCAGCCTGGAAATTATGCATGCTCCTTTTACATTGCGTCTCCCTATATTTTGTTATTAAAGTTATAGTTAATCCTTGCCTGTTTGCCATGGATGATCAGGAACTCCACGCAGGCCAGTGCATGGAATTTTATCCAGGCAAGGCAGCTTATTCAAGCTTCTGAGATAGTCGTGGAGGAAATGAAGCCCTTTCCTCCCCAGTAAGCATAGAAATGTAATTGGCTGGTGGAAGAGACACACAGAGATCCATTCCTCTACCACCAGTCCACTGTGCTTCCATGCCAGAGGCACAAGAGGTGAGGCAGAGGAGGAGTGCAACATTTCTAGGCTGCATTCCTAGATTGCAGGATGTTTTAATAGCCTGCTTTTCACTCACAAAAGGGGCTGGCAAAAGAGAGGGAAAGTGCTCTATCCATCCCTTATCCCTTTACTCTTAGGAGTAAAAAGGTTAGTAAAATAATAATAGATTGCAGGCTAGTAAATTTGGGGGCTTATTAACAAGGTTGTTACAATATTTATTATTATTTAATACATTTATATCCCATTTTTTTTCTACAAGGCATTCCAGATGGTATAAATGGATCTGCACTCCCTGTTTTATCCTAACAGCAATTCCAGGAGCACGTGACTGGATCAAGGTCATCCTGAGAGCTTGGTGGCTCATCCTCGTGTTTCCAAGTTTTCACTTCTCGTCCTCTAAAACAGGCTTGTGAACAGGCAGTTTACCTGGTATTCTGCAGCAAGAGAAAATCAACTCAAAACCACCATTGTTTTGTTTAAAATGGAAGGAAGTTAGGAGGGGTTTATGCACTATAAATGTGTATTATAGGACTTAGTGGCAAGGTAGGCTTCTAAATGCTGGGTGGGCTAGTAATGTGGATCCTTGAACTGTCTTGCAAATATGTCACAAGAAAAAACACAAAAGGAATCCTCTGGCACACCTTAAAAAGGCAAATTTATTATGACACAATTCACGAAAGCATATGTTTGATGAAAATATACATTTCCTGGCCATTAAAGCACAAGAGTTTACAATCAGAAACAAATGGGCTATGGGAAACAAGCCAAAATCGTACAAGATATTAACAGGAAACACTACAGTGCACTACTACGGAGATTTGCAGGATAATCCTCCCATGTTAAATGATTATAGGATTGCCCCCTAATGCGGGTGTTTTATTGCTCACTTATATAGTGGATTATTAAAATAGAGGGAATTACCACTGTAGAAATCATGACCCCCCAAAAGCTTGTGCAATAAAATTACCGAAGACTAATAGTTATTCAAAAGATACAAAAGCCACCTGTTTATACGAGTTTACACAAAGTAGCTTGATGCCAATGCTTGTATATGGAAAAGAAATGCTCAGACAACCATCAGTTCTACTTATGCTTCAAAGTGAACACAATTATGCAAAATGTTAACTCACATTCTGTAGTCTGCATAATTTATGTTTTCCTCAGTCATACAGAATTGGCAAGGAATTATGAAGAACACTAAAGCTTTCTCCTGAACACTACTCCCATTCTTTACAAGATTATACAAGTGACTGTTGGTACACAGGGTTGGTCCACGGCATTTGGGGCGAAGGACAAGATGGCACCCACTCCCATTCCATGTAATTTCTCTAAACCGCCCAGAGAGCTTCGGCTATGGGGCGGTATATAAATGTAAGAAAATAAATAAATGTACAAAAACTGACTGGACAAGAGGTTGAATCTTTCTTTGGCAGTTGGCAGTGGGACAGCATCCTCCTCCACCACAACTGAAGGCTGCAGGGTAGGTTAAGGGGGTGCAGAGCAGGCTTCATGCCCCACAGCTCTCTCATTCAACATCTTGCGGCTGCCTCCCAACATCTGCTGCCTAAGGTGATTGTTTCACTCTAATGTCAGGGCTGCCCTGTTTGCACAAATTCAGTGCTAATTCCTTCAGCCATAAGGGCCAAGAAAGTTCTTTAATTTTTAAAAAATAAATAAATAAAAGCTGTAATTTGCAATATCAAGTCCTTAACATATGTTCTTAACTCAAATATACTCAGCCCTGCATATACTTCCTTTGAGAGCAGTGGCCTTCATTTATTCTAATGGGTATTTCCCAAGAACAAGTTGCAAAAAAGGAGGAGGGGAAGAGAGGTTGTTTCAGACCACAGATATTTTCTAAGTTTAGTGCTGGGAAACATGACCAACAAAGGCTCTTCCAGAAGAATGTGTTTCTTCCCCTCTCACAGCCACTGTTTCAAAGAAGGAACAAAAAGAGAATTTTTGCATTCTTTCTGGGTTGGGATGAAAACTTCAATGGCTTTTATCTGTAAGGTCATTGTTTAAACATTACTGTAAAGCGCTTCGAGAGGTTCCTTCCACATGAAAAGTAATATATAAATATTTGAAGTAAACGTTTCTATTACAACAGTTGAAGCATGCTCTGCTGGGGGAGCAGATCTCAAATTTAGTCACAATCTAATGACGACACTGATGAAAAAAAGGAAGTTTCCCTGAATCTTCGCTTTCACTCAAAAAATAAACAAAAAAAAAGACATTCCTTCCACTTTAAGTAGATGACTCTTTTTTTTTACAAGTATCTTTTGGTGGACCCACCCTAGTTCTGAAAGGGTTTCAACACACATTCCAACCACAGTTCAAGACATGGGAGCTACCTTGATGGTGCCAGCTTGCCCTCACTTCTAAAGAAACCCTGTGCTTTTGCTGCAGCAGGGTGGCGTTGGATAATCCTGAGGCAGGAGGCAGCAGGAGCTTTCCGGCAGCCATTCAGCTCACCAGGCTTGCCCCCTGTCTCTTACCATGCTTCCAGTGACCAATTGTAAGTCACCTTGTGTCCGGGAACACCCCCGGTGCAACGCCAGAGTGAGAACAGACATCAGAAGAGCCATAGACAACTCACTTCAGTAGGAAAAATTGGGGTAAGTCCCCAACGTTTGCCTAAAGCCACTGAACTGCCCAAAGCCAATTTTTCCTACTGAAGTGAGTTGTCTATGGCTCTTCTGATGTCTGTTCTCTGGCGTTGCGCCGGGGGTGTTCCAATAGCCATTGAACTGCCAAAAGTCATATATCTATCTGCCTAAACCCATTGAACTGCACTATCCTGCTTTTAAAATGTGAGTTTAATCAGACTGCTGCAGATGGGAGTGGCTGTGGGGAAAGAAATTCAGTGCACATAGAGCTTGCAACAGTGCCCCATGATTTAAAGGTAAAAATCTATGATACCATAAAAGCTGAAATACCATGAGATCAATCAAATATATGCACATTAAAAAGAATTCCACCTCTACTGTGATAGTCACCAAGGGGGGTGGGTATACCTCAAATTATACAGACTACAATAAAGCCAAAGGACAACCAGGTACATGTACCGATAGGAGGTTTATGGCTGTACTTCCAAGAAAAGGAAAAGGAAAAACAGTGCCCAAATAAGGAAGAGATGAGCAACTATGAAAACAGAGCCTCTCAGAAATTTCAATCAGAGTTACTTTCTTGTTTCTCAAAACTCCTGCCTTCTTGAGAGACAATAAAGAGGCCTGCTAAGTAATCCACAAAACTTTATTCAAGCAATAAACATCTCTTCCCACCAGAAGAGAGTCTAATCTCTAGGAACTTTCCCCTAGGCAAACCTATGCAAACTAAGCGAGACAATTGTCCTTTCAAGGAGAATGGAAAGCCCAGTTGCATTTTCTACAGACCTTGTACAGCCCACTCCTAGTCATGGTTAATCAGATGCCAGTCCTGCTTAATAAAAGGGCTTGGACTCTTAAGGTGATACAAGAGCAAAGGACCTTAAAAGCTATACATTTGCCATTCTAATTCTCAAAACAGTCCTAGGGCATGTCTACATCAGGGGACGGGGAGGATCTTGCGATATGCTGATCGCGAGATCTTCCCCCTCAGTCCACACGCGGCGCACAATGTCCCGGGAGGAAGGAGGACATCGTGCCTGCCATTTTTTTTTAAAAAAAGAGAGGACCTGGAGCGACCTGCACAAAAGGTTTTTTGTTCGTTTTTTTAAAAAAGCCCAGACCCCGCTCCCCTCCCCACCCTCAATGGGCATGGAGCACTTGAAGAGCTCCGTGCCCTGTGCCTGGTTCCCAGCTCCTCGCATTTACTCACGAGGAGCCAGGACAAAACCGGGGCAACTGCCCACACCTCTTGCAGTCTCGGGACGATTCCGAGACCGCGGGGAAAATCGGGCTAAAAGCCGTCCCGGTTATCCGGGGAAATGGAGTGATCATCTCTTCCTGCCCCCGGGATCCCCTGTGCATCATGCGGATGCACAGGGATGATCATGAGGCAATCCCCAGGATAAGGCTTCGTCTAGACATGCACCTAGTGAAGGAGATCAGCAGCATCCTCATTTCACAATCAGGGAATAGACAGCTAGAATCTAGATCTAGCAGCTAATCTTCATTTTCACAAGACTACTCACTAAGTTCACAGCTAAGCAGTAATTTGAAGTGAGGTGTACCAGACCCAAGCCCAAAACTGCACTCAACAAAGCATATTAAACAACACTAAATTGCTATAATTTCATTTTTAATCACAAAAAATATACATATAAAACTGAACAGAAATAGTTGCACATTTCAAGAACATGTTCAGTGACAGAGACAGGCATGTTGTAGTGGTGAAGTTTTAAATTTGTGTTTTAACTAAAAGCTACAAGTTTTAGGACATGGGGTAAAGATCACTTGAAAAACAAGATTAGCTACAGGAAAGTATCAAAGAGACAAAGAACAGGACATGGTGGTGATAAAACACAGTAGCTCAGACATTTGCTTTCAGTGTCAATGTCCAAAATGACTACTGTGTCCTTGAACTGCTTTTGGCCTTTATGTTCCTTGCCTCATTTTGAACAAGCATAATGCATCATCATTTATTTCAGTTCTAATCAACAATAAAAAACCTCCCACCACATTGCAGTTAGCTTCAAAAAAGGACGCAGACGTTACTTTTGGGTACTACAGAGTAGAGTGGCAATTTTAAAACCTTCAAGGCAATAAAAATATTTTTAAAAGCAAGGCTCCTTCCTTGGAAAACTGAGAAGAATTATCCATTTAATATAGCTGAAGTGACAATAGCAAGTCAAGGAGCAGAGGATACAGAGGGAGTAAGAGGAAGGTGTAATGGGTGATCTCATGAAGATGCGATTTTTTAAAAAATAGAACAAAGGAGCAGAGATAGATATATCTTTGGAAATGATACAGTAGAAGAAAGTCAAGTATGGACAAATGTATAAACATATAACAGAGAAGGAAAATATTAGGTTCTCCTATGGTGAGAAGAATCTACAGACATGTTTTTTAATACAAGGTGGGATACCTAAAATGATGTAGCCAGTTACTAACCCAGATGAAGACTCCCCTCCTTAATTTATGGACTACCTTTGTCTGAGCAAAATAACTCAGATATCTCTGCAAACCCTCATTTGTTATCAGCACTGATCATAAGAGGACCAAGAGGACACATACCCATTGGGACCAACCCTGGAGAGTCTAAAAGGACAAAGCCGGCCTACATGGCTATGTTGTTGTTTATTCGTTCAGTCGCTTCCGACTCTTCGTGACTTCATGGACCAGCCCACTCCAGAGCTTTCTGTCGGCCGTTGCCACCCCCAAGGTCAAGTCTGTCACCTCCAGAATATCATCCATCCATCTTGCCCTTGGTCGGCCCCTCTTCCTCTTGCCTTCCACTTTCCCTAGCATCAGCATCTTCTCCAGGGTATCCTGTCTTCTCATTATGTGGCCAAAATACTTCAGTTTTGCCTTTAATACCATTCCCTCAAGTGAGCAGTCTGGCTTTATTTCCTGGAGTATGGACTGGTTTGATCTTCTTGCAGTCCAAGGCACTCTCACTTTTTTACCTCCTTTAAGGCAATGAACTGGAAAATCACTGCTCAAGCACACTAAAGGATATCTTCTGGAAAATCCACACAAGGAAAACTAGCAATAGTTACAAAACACTTCAAAAAGTGTGTGGAAATAGATAATCTCAGGTTTCTATAATTAGGATGTGGCGAGGCAGACTGGAATCACCCCAGAGAAAAACAACTAAACATATAACTGTGTTTACTTTTAGAATTTTCTGTAAATAATAATATTAATAAAGTAGAAAATAGAATTATATAAACCAAATAATGAACTCCTCTAGCTTTCAACTACAATTCATTGCAAAGCAGAGTGTAACTGTTGATAGACCAGCAACAATTGCTTTCCCAAGTCCTTCAGTCTGTTCTTGCAGGCTTCTCTTGTGGAGCTCCACTCTTCTTCTCTGGTTCTAAACGACTCTTGCTCTTCACCACACTGCTGCCTTGCATGAACTTCCTTCTCAGCGGCTCCACTTCACTCCGCTGCTGCTGCCTCCAACTCTTCTTCTTCTCCAGCTGTTTCATCCCACTCCCTATTCTCTCAATTCTGTACACACACACACACATACAACTGTATGTATACAGCTCACATTCCAAGGCCCTTGAGTTAAGGAGCAGGTACTACATGTGTGGTGTCCAGGATCCAACAAACTACTTCAGGTGCACTCAAGTGCTTTGGTACCCTAGTGGGATTTCAGTTTAAATAATCATTTGAATTGCAGTGTGTGGGTGTGCGTGGGAGAGAGAGAGATGGTTTACTGTTACCCTTCAGAGTTTACTATTAGATTATTTATTTAGTTACGCACTGATGATTAAAATCTTGCTTCCTTGTGCAGTATCTGTCTCACCAACTAAGAATGAAAGAAGCCTTAGCTATGATGGTCAGTTAAGGTTTTTTGGCGGGGTGTGTGTCTTTTATTAACAGAGGAAGAGATTCTGCAGAGACAGACAATCCTTAAAAACTTCTGTACTAAGCAATGAGCTCTAATTTCAGTAATAAGTTATAAGACAACGTTAATGCTCTGGGGAGGGCAAAAGTTATTTAGAGCCCTGGCACACTACACTGGCATGCCACTTTTACACACTGCCTGGCATATTAAGTTTCAGCTCTTCAACCCTTAGATTCATCTCTAACCCCTAGAATACAGAGACCCCACACCAGAATTTTATATTATACATTTTCCTAAAGAACTGTATCAAGCTTTTGGTAAAAGATTCTGCTATGTCCCGATGTGCAAATAAAATTACAAGGAATGGAAATACACAACAGATGTTTGGAAGAAAGAAGACTCTGTATGGCAGTAAAATGTACACTGTACATCAACGTTTCTTTTAAAAGTTCCTGGTGTTTCCAAACAATCACTCAGACATATTCAGAAGCACTTTTGAAGCAAACTTTTCAATGAAGTATCTGAAGACCGAGTATTATTCCAACCTTGTTTTTTAATCCCTTAAACAAGTTTAAAATGCAGCTTTCCCTAGGAACACCAATTCCTATTGCTATACTTGATGAACAAGCATGCAGTAGAATCATAGAATCATAGAATAGCAGAGTTGGAAGGGGCCAACAAGGCCATCGAGTCCAACCCCCTGCTCAATGCAGGAAAAACTCATGACCAGCGGGGCTTAAATGGGGCTGCTGCTAAAACTTTTCAATTTGGTCTCCCATCCAAACTCTGACCAGACCAGGCCCTGCTTAGCTTCAGCAAAGCGGCTGGCTCCTATGCATTCAGGCAATTCCCTGGGACTTTAGTGCTAAGAGAAACCAGTACTTCAGTGCTAAGAGAAACCACAGTACTTCAGTGTTAAGAGAAACCAGACACAAACAGTAGCATATTCAGATTCCACATATGACTGATTGCAGCATTCCTAAGCAGACTTTAGAATCTAGATTCCAATGCAATGTACATCGGAGGTCGTACATGTCATACATGGACACTCCTGGAATTGGGGACATGGTGTTCTGATGTAGACCAATGTGCATACCCAACATGAATTTGTGGAGTTAAAGCAGCAATACATCACCTAACTCAACTTACAAAACAACCTCTGCTCATTCCAAAGCTTAACGATACTGTGTGAAAGAAAACAGTGGCATGAAGTCATGCATGCATTCCTCTGCACAAAGAAAACCTGCACATTTTGAAAGTTATAGCTATGCCCACAGAACACTGCCTAAAATTGTTCACAGTCAGAACAGGTGATTATCTTCTCTCTTTTTAAGAATAATTAATATTAAGGGGGCAAAGCTTTGAGCCTTGAAAGTGCATGAGCCCTGTTGAACTTAAGATGGTCTGAATCTAGTCAGTGCCTGGAAGGGAGAGCGCCTGGGAACCTACCTACACAGTGTTGAGTTCTGGCCAAGAAAGATGGAATACAAATGAAATAGCAATAGGGAAGTGACTATTTTGGTACTACAATTACATGTTAAAATCATTATATTTATATGCAGTACAGTTTATTATTGTTTCATATAGCAAGTATATCATGTTTTATAGAGTCTATATATGGAAAAACGCACACACAAAATTATTAGATTTCTGCCCTACAATGCTGATTCACTCTATAACTTACAGGGATCCACAATTTCACTCACAAAGCTTACTGTGGTATATGCTCAGAGAGCCTCCAGTGAAAGGGATGAACCAAGGGTTTTATCCTAATTCTGGAGCTGCAATGGGAGGGATGATTCCCTATAGCTTCAGTAAGTTTTCTAAGCTCAATATTGGAGTTTTTGAAGATTATGAATTTATTTATTTGACAAGAACACAGTGAAGAAAAGCAGAAGTATCAAAACTAACCAATGCTGCAAAGAGATGACCTCAATGCCCCCCAGCCCAAACCACACACATAATATGCTGGAATCTTATACAAAACAGTCAGCATGCTTTCAATAAGAAAAACTATCTGGATGGAACAGACCAGCTGCAGCATGCAGGAGATAGTTACTTTCTCTTAGAGCACCTTCCTATGTTTCTCCCACCACTATTTAGCATTCTGATGCATCTCCTTTACAGATGATCCATATATTAAAATCTGTTTCTATGCATGCACATCACTGATGTTGGATCAGACCTGTGCTTTTCCATACATACAAAGTAATATTAGTCTTCCCAACTTTAGGCAGCTTAGATCTACCCTTTCTAAAACTGTCTTATATTTTGACCTATTCCAATTGTTCAGTTCATGTGAAGTCATTTCCGTCTCCGAGGTAAGTTAAGAGCTTCTTAAATGAAAGGAAAAAAAGCAGCAAGGACTCAGTGTCTTCCATGTCTGAAGTTCTTTATGTACATATCCAAAACGGAAACATAATCTTGGTTTGCAATGGATATTTCATGGGAACAGCCTGGAGTTAGTTAGCATCTGGATGGATTATTGCAATAAAAAGATGTGGAGCACATCATTAGCTTGGCATATGGGTACAAATATACAGAATGTGCTATAGTAGGTTACACACTGGGGAAGCCAAAGGGTGGGGGAAGTGCTAAAAATACAGTAAAAAAAAAAATCAAGCTATTAAAAAAAGACAGGCAAAAAAACAGACACATTTTGGAAGGTTCATACATATGCAACTGCATAATAGCTAACTTGCAATTTTGGAGCAGTAGCAGCATAGAGCCATTTACCAGGTAGGTATTGTAGCCATACTTAACACAATGCCAACCAAACTATGTTTAAAAAAATCCACAGCTATTATGTTCATAGACTTCAGAGTATCTAAGGGAGCACCTTCTCCCATATCAACTTACATGTTCACGGAGATCCACAGAGCAAGGCCTCTTGGTAATTCTAGTGCCTGCAAAGGTACATTCCAATGGTAACCAGGGGGAATGTCCTCTCTGTTCTGGCATCTTGCCTTTGGAACTCCCCCCCCCTCCAGTTTAACAGGCCCATCTTTGATAATGTTTAGTCACCTGTTGAAAATCTGTATACCTAGGTATGTGATCATCTTAATATCTACCCTGCTGGACTTATTTTGCTGTTGTTTTTATCTTTATATGTTATTGTTATTTTAATGTATTTTGTGATTAACTATTAACTATATTTTAAATAAATAAATACATTTAATCTACATGCAACTGACCACAGCTGTAGGAAGCTAAAATATTTTCACAATGCATTGCCTAAACTTTCCAATAACTACAGAATAAGTGAAACTCTCAAAAATGGATCATTGAAATAATGGGTCATAACTAACTGGTCCCATTGATTTCAAGCATAACCAAATCTGAATCCAACCATTTATACATTCTTTATCAAAAACATCTTTATTGAACTGTAAGGAGACTAATATCCTAGCATCTTCACACTCTTAAAAGGTTTGGACACATTACACCTAATGTCTGCTCAAAGTTATTTCACACATTATACTTCCGCCGAAGTGAGCTTTGCTGTTAAAATATTAACTTTGGAAATTTCTGACATTGTGATAGTGTACTATGAAGACATAAAAGTTAAAAAAGATCCAACATGCTAAGGATAAATCACCATGGTAAATCTACAGAGCCCTCTAAGCTGCTTTAATTGTTGCTTACAGCCTCATCCACCTTCTAGCACATACAAAGGTGTTTGTTCAGAAAGACAAAAAAACAAAATAAGTTAGGAAACAGCACTGATACTCTTCCAGCTACACTCTAGTATTTGTCCCTCTTACACACACAGAAGTTGAACTCTAATGGATATTTAAAAGCAAGCTAAAGTTATGTGCAAGCGAGTGGCAAGAAAAGGTTTCCTTGGAAGCTATATCTAATGCAAGGGAATTTAGTTGCAATGGCTGTGAATGGAGAGTAGTTTAACTACAACGAAGTCAAACTTGTGGACACAACGAACAGCACTCAAACCCACATTTGTCATATGTACAGTATATTGTTCTCTCTTTTGATTCTTCCTATATTCTAGCCATGGGAAAGTGAAAGCAGCTAACAGACGGAAGCTTAACCCTATTTGTTTTTTTCTGACAAGGTCAAATTCTACCACATTAAATTATTTTTAGTGTGGTTTTCTCTCCATGCACATGCAGATCTGCTGCTTCAGAAAGCATTTTATTTTCAGGAAGACACAGACTGCCATCTTATCAGATGGACAGCTACCATTTTCGTGACATTGGTTTTTGAAGAACTAATTAAGTCAATATGCTACCCACAGAAAGCTGAGAAACATCAGCATATTTAAAGTTCACTTTTAGTACATGTAAATACTTTTTAAAAACTGCACTTAAAGTATAACCAGTTATGTCAAAACTATGAAAGCTGTTTAATATGGTTTTTAGGAATATAAAATGATTGATGTTGCATAAATAACCTAAACTTCAATGTTTTCATTTCACATTTATATCTTGCATTTCTATGATAAAAATTACACTAACTACAATAAAAAAACTAACAAAATTAAGAAAATGTTAGCAGTAAAAAAGAGCATCATAAAAATGGTTATCAACAGCAGCAGACTAAAACCAAAGGCTCAACTAAAAGACGCCTGCTTGAATAAATAGTCTTGCAGTGCAATGCTATAAAAGTCTACTCAAAAGAAAGCCCCACTGAGTTCAGTGGGGCTCACTTCCAGGTAGGGATGCCTGGATTTTGCGAAATCCGTCCCACATGCATTTCGTGGAGTGTGCAGTGTCATTCATTCCAGTGTCTGTTCACAGACGGATTCCACTTTTTCCCCATTATGCAGAAAAATACGCAAATAATTCCGTAAGAAAGTTTGCAATAATTTTCATAATTTATGTTTGCATATAACATTTAGCGTATTGTCTCTTATTCCATTCAATTTTTTTACACTGCATATATTTTCCAGCATGGCATATGTTTCAGCAGAAACTTGTGTATTTTCCTGTGAATGAATTTGTATACATTTTGGGAAAGTAAATAAATAAATAAATCCAGAAGTCAATGGACTCCGTGGAGCTTGGGGAAGCCGGTCCACAGCAGGTTCTGCAGGTCGGATTCTTGGAAATCCAAATTCATTTTAGTCTGTCTTGAATTTCTCCAGCATTCCTAATTCTAGGAAAGCAGGTATAGGATTATAACCTTAAGCAAAAAGGGGGCCTGAAGAACCCCTCTTGAAAGGCTTCTCCATATAGTTTAGGCAGAACCAGTGAGGCCCTCTCATCCCCATCAACTGTACTTCTGTTGACGAAGAGACAATGAAGAATCCCTTAGAAACTCAGTACAAGTCTCGACCAGGTTCATTTGTGGGGAGGCAGATCTTGGGACATGGTGGTCCCATGCTATTTAGGGTTTTGAAGGCCGGAGCTGGCAACTTGAGCTGAGCCTGAAAATAAGTTGGAAGCCAGTGAAATTGACATAAAGCTGGTCATATACAGTCTGTCCTACAAACCCTAGACTAGCCCCATTGCATTGTATTACATGCATTATCTTTTCCTGTAGGCTTCATTGTGTCCTGCGTTCTTCCATTCAATCTGTATGCATCTTCAGACCAAGAAGGCTGACTCGTACTATAAGCATGAGCCAAACGGCAGTAGTCTAAATTTAATATCTACTGGATGCCAAGTCATTTAGTCAAATTTTCATCACAACCATTGTCAAACCAAAGTTCTATTCAGTCTAGCATGGTCATTAGATGCCTCTGGGAAGCTCACCACAAGGGACTAAAGTTAACAGCCCTCTCCCAGTGCATCTGAGCAACAAGAAATCACTTGCATACTGCCTCTGAACATGGTGGTTATATCTTCCAATCATGACATGACATTGCTAAATCACAGCTTTCTTGGACTCGCATCTCCAAAAGCCAATGCAACCTTGGACCCTGATTCAAAATGGTTCAACCAGCTCTTTGTGTTACTAGACTTGACTGTATTAAAACACAATCCTATCAAAAGGGCTGTCCTACTACTAATGGAGAATCCTTACTTGCAGGTGAACTAGTTGGAAACAAAGATACAATTCTTGCAGACCACAACACCACCTCCTCCTTGACCCTCAAGCCTACTCTGGTGCTGTACCGAATATCCAGGTGGGCATAACTGGGAGGAACACCCCTATATTTGCCCATCCAGATCTCAGTTACATGCAAAAAGTTGGCATCATCATCCATAATCAAATTATGAATGAGGGGATCTTATTAGACACTGACCTGGCATTTAGCAGCTGCAACTGCAGGCCCAAGAGCTGTCTGACAAGACAACCACCATATCACCAGTTTGAGGAAGGGTCAGCTCACAGCACAATCAGAAGGTGTCTGCTCTGAATGCCCTGAGTTACCCCTCTTTGCCTGTCATATCTCTCCTGGAATCACAAGAGCCCCACTCAACCCCTAACTCCACTCAATCCTAGTATACTCTTCCTCCTGGCCCAAATGAAAATACACAACTTTTTATGTCTGTTATTGTCCTCACAAACAAAACAAGCATCACAGATTCAGAACCAAATATTTACAGGTAAATGACTTAAAGTAATGAAACAGCTCTGTATAGTGTCTGTGATAGGCAGCTATTTAATTTTGTACAGATTTATGGAATTGAGTTAAGCCATTCACTTCTGGCAGCAGCAGTTTCACCAGGTCAGGTATCAAAACAGAGTTCATGACACCCAAACTTGAAATGATCAGCCTTTGATTTAGAAGTTCAAACTGAAGAGGGAATATTTCTATGGGGAAGTTGGACAGTCCAAAAGGCCAGAGGTACTAGAAGAGGATCTTATTGCAGTTTACAACTCTTTTTAAAATTTGGGTTCCAGGAATCTGTTTGAAAGAGGTCTGTTGCATTGATGCCAAAAATCGTTAGTTAAGTTTTTTTCCTCCAATTTGTTCCAGCTTACCAGTGAGCAACACTATTGCAACTTTATTATTATTATTATTATTATCATCATGATCATTATCATTATTATTTTGTATCCCGCCTTTTGCCCAATACTGGACCTCAAAACTTTGCACCAATACAGCAGTTTTAAGGCATCTGCTAAATAGCATTTATTTTTCTTGGTGCAGTATGCTTTACAACAGAAGCATAAGGCATTTCCGCCCTCGCCCCCCCCCCCCAAAAAAAGCACAACTGCATTCCAGAAAGCAAATACCCCATCTTCTTTAAATACAGTTCTTCCTCCAACTTCAGACAAAATGTAAAAAATTCTTCCTCAAGAGACGGTTTTACAAAATACCAAAAAAGGAAACGCGTTTTCTGGTTAGATACCAGTCTGCCACTTAACGAGACTTGGGAATGCTTACATACCATAGGAGGAAAATATTGCCAGGGTCATTTGGAATTTCTGCACCACATTGACAAATCTGGAAATGATTACCACACTGGGTTAGTTTAATAGCATACGATCTTCTGCATAAGATTGAAACGTTTATCACAGCTGCTGAAAACACAAAGGAATCTATACCATGTTAACCAAAAGACCATGTGTCTATAAGTATCCCCACAAAGCAACTAGCTTGCTCAAGCAACCTAAGTACTATGCCAAGGAAACAGTGTACAATTCAAGAGATACACCCCAGAATCACTTGGAATGTCAGAGAATGCGAAAACACATTTTTCTGGATTGCATGTAGCCACATGCAGTCAAGTGGTTGTATCCAGCATTCTCTGTGGTTCTGGGTATGTCTCTTTGCTTTTTATACACATAATTGGGGAGCAGCTAAGGGTCTTGGGTCAGCCTTGCTTGTGCCAAAACACTGTTTTATTAGCAAAAATAAGAGACTCACACTCCCCTACAAGTGGATCCAGCTGAGGAGAAAGAAAGATGGCAGGACCAAAAGTTTTGACAAATTGTCTTGTCATCCACAAGAGAGGGTGGCAGAAACACAATTTCCAGAGGCCAGTTCCTAATTTTTAAGCAGAATTGTCAGGTACAGTGTTAAACTTCAAAACACCATCACTGCAGGGAATCAGTACCAAACGTAGCAAGTAGAATTACTATACCACTTGTTAACTTTGGGACCTGATCATGGAAGTGCACATCTAAGACTAAGATTACAACAACTTCAAACTTGTTTTCTTTACTGTGAAGGGGTATGAGGGGACTGACAGCTACACCACAGCTACAGTGGCTCAAGTTAGGGTTAATACGTCTTAGCTATTGTGGATTAAAATAAGGAGGTTTTGGAGACTCAGAGCAAAGTGTCATACATCTATGGAGAGAAGAATTTATTAAATGGAATAATATTTTGGCCCACACTGAACATTACTGAGACATAAAGCTGTGGAAGATTTTTGACAAGGGAACATAAAGGCCAATAATAAAGAGATCTGTATCTCTTGTATTCGTCTTTAAAAAAAGAAAAAAGAAGAAAAAGAAAAGTTGTATTTTTGCCACGGCTATTCTCTCTATTATGGGAACAACCTACTGTACTGAATGTGAATGTCAGTAACTCATGTAGACAGTCCAGATTCACACATCACAGGAGTATCCAAGTATCATTTTCGATGTTTATTGATCACAGATGTTATAATTAGCCTAATTATATTTCTTTCAATTTCATTCTAAAAGTAACACTTTTGATTATCATTGAATAATGGCTTTAATAAATGGTGACTCAATTATTTCTTCTTTTTAATTATTATTTTTATTGCATTGATTAAATGCACTCTTCTATTTTGCCTTGATCGTTTGTCTTATGTTACATAAGGTTTTGCAGTTGCTTCCTAAGCTATAATAAAAAGCTTGAGAAAATGTGAATGCCTATTCTTTTAAAATACTATTTGGCCATCATATCCTCCAGCAGAAGCAATTCCCAAAAGACTGATCTCATTTGCCTGAATCTTCCATATATCCTACTAATTTTAAAAAGACCAACATTCTCTTTTCATTACCTATCATGAACTGTTAATGAATGTTGTATATATTGTAGAAGACCTGCCAAACACATAATAGAAAACGGAGAAGACTAATTCCCTCAAACCCCATCTGTAACTGACAGAACAAAGAAGCTATATAAGCCAAGACAACATATGTTTAAAAGATATTTGGGTTGCATGTAAAGAGTGTTTGCTTTAGCGCTTAAGCATAACATGCATGGAGTGGTATGTAATAAAAGTCATGGGCTCTTGCCGAGCTTAAATTCACATTCATGGAACATCTAGAAAGTGACAGCCAGGCCAGGTGCAATAATATCTGTACAAGCTGGCCAAGCCTAACACTGATGTTGAGGTGTTAGAAATTGTAACACGGCTGATTCAAGGACAAACTGATGCATGTAACAAAGTAATTTCACCTAGAGGCTCTCTGTGAGTTGTCCCCAGATCAGTAGTACAACGGCTTGAATGGTTCCAGAGAGCATTTTTGCTGTGCAGTCACACTGCCTCATTCACACAATCTTATGGGAGGCCCAGACGGGTTCCATTTGTAGCCCTCCCATATTTTCCTACCACTTTTTCCATATATTTAATCTCTGTAAACCGCACAGAGAGCTTCAGCTATGGGGCAGTATATAAATACAATAAATAAAATAAATTCATAAATAAATATTTTACTTACCAGATTAAAAAAAAAAAGTAGAATACTTGTACAATATCTTTTATTAGTACTCAGAGGCGGTGCTGGCTCAGGGCATGCTGAGAGATGTTTGACTTTTCTTTGTCTAAATATGCATAAGAATGCATGCTTAAGGAACTTCAAAATTATCCTCCTCCCAGGTTTGGACGATTCTACCTTTACTTCTAAAGCTTCTTAAAGAACTACTTGGGACTACCTCATGTCTGACTCACACAATAAGATATTGGCCAGTTCTCCTATCCCCCCTGCAACGTCCCCAACCCCAATTGTTCAAGAGGGCCTCCCAATCCTCTAGAGAGGCTTTTCAGGGATGAAGGTGGCTATAGGGGTGAGGAGATGACAGGAAACTTTCCTTCTGTGAACTTCCTCAAATTAATTTATCTTAGGATCCAAGTCAATGTGATGCAACTGGGGAAAAAAAGATTATATTAAAGGGAAATAATACTAAGTCAGTATGACATGACCCAGTTTAAATTAGTGCTGTGCTGAATATTTCAATCATTCCATTTTCAGCATTTCATGGGGGTGGGGGAACGAAAACTCAGGCAAAATAGGCTGGGAGGGGTGAGAATTTCAGAGAATTTTCTCCTTGGGGAGGGGAACAGATTTTCCACATACCTTTTTAAATGTAGCCATTTGTTGAGGGGTCTTATTTCTTCCCCCCTTTTTAAAAACATCCCAGCATTTTCAGTAGCCCAGGAGTACTTACTGGATGCTTATTGGAGAGGGAGAGGTCACATGATCTCCAATAGGCTAAGAACTAAGAACTGCTGCGCTCCTCCAAATGCTGGAGGAAGGGGATGTTTTGTTTAGCTGAAAAATACAAAGAAAGCAATCCGCTACACTGAAAAAAGGTATGTGGAAACCCTTCCCCTTCCCCAAGGAGAAAATTCTCCAAATTTTGCCCCCTCCCTGCAAAAGAGGCAGAAAAAACAATGCCTCTTTCACAGGGAGAGAGAAAGTTCCCAAAAATAGGGGACAGGTTTCAGCCCAGCACTAGTTTAAATGGCATGTACAGATTTTGTTTTTAAAAGAGTATTAGAGGTGTAAACTTGACAAAGAAAAGCAACAATGCAGTTAAGGAAAAGGCTACAAGAATGATACCTATTCTTATGCAATACTGCCAAGTAGCACCTGAGAATTTTGGGAATTCTTGATCAACTGTCAAATTCCAGAGAGGTAGCTGTGCTAGTCAGTTGCAGCAAACAAACTTCTGGCAGCTTCAAAACTAAAAAGTTTATTGTAGTTTATGTTTTCATGAACCAGAGCCCACCTTGTCAGATGTGAAATGTGGTCACTTAGTGGATAGATGCCCCAATACAAAAGAGGGGAAAATGCTTAAGGGTGTGTCTTTAAGTGACTACCAAAGGCTGCACAATGGAATGCAGAGCAAAAAAACAAAAAGAAGAAAGGAAAAAAGGATAGTAATAGGTGTGTCACAGTATTGCACAGAACACAAATACAGAATCCTATCAATAAAATGCAGGATCCAATCACTATGGGTGTGACCCACTCCTGACATTATACATCATTCACATGATGTCAAGTAGAAGATTAAATTCTTTCCTAGAACAGACATTCTCAGTAAATCCAATTACGTTAATACATAGCAAGCTTTAAAATATTTTTTTTCATACAGAAAATAATGTTGAACTCACTACATGCACCCATTTAAGGCCAAAGCTGACAAGATTCTGCAGTATTCCCAAAGTCCAGAAGCCAGCTATGAAAAGCATTTTATTTGGTCAAGGAAATACCAACTTCCCCACTATTTTAAGCAAACAAAAGATAATCTTCTGTCATGCGTTTCCTTTTATGGATAGTAGGATAATATGAAGGGTATTTTTTTTTAATGAAGGTTAGGGAACCCATATTATCTCCTGGCTCTCTACCAAGAAATACAAACAAACCTTTCAACGCCACATCTCTTCTCACAATGCCCTTAAAGATAACCATCAGCAAATGAATAATGAGAAAAAAGTTTTGACTAAAAATAGCTCATTAAAATGAAGGGGACATTGACAGGCGTATTCAGCCTGTGGGCTCAAAATGAAAACAAGAGAAACAAAGTCTCATTGTCTTTGTTTACCTTTAGAGGGAATGCTTTTCTATGGACTTTGCCCAAAGGCATATTTTGGACCTTTGCAACTAGGATTTTGTTTTTGTCTTAATTTCTTGTTTGGAAATGAATATGAGATGGAAGAGTTGGAAATAAATTCAATTAGGACAGCTTGTCATGTTATATATTACAGAAAACAAAGTATGATACAGAGGAAGGACAAGACACTGGTTTTGCCTTGAAAATACATGGAATCTGCAATCCGGAAGTGAACGGACACCTGCTTTCCTGAATGTCACAAGAAAAAGCATTTATTACATACATGCTACTAGAAAGAGGGCCTTTTCAGTGGTGACAGCACAACCATCCCATTATGGAACATTATCCACCAGGTAATTCACCTGGTACCAACATCATTAGCTCCTGCTTATTTTGGGGATGGTTTAAACCCAGAATTTTTACTATATTTTACCAGGTTAGTTTTATAATGCCAGCTTTATGTGTTTTTGTATTTTTATTGTGCTTGCTTATATTACATAGTTATTTTATTTTAAAGTTGTATGATAGCTAGAGAATTTGTTTTATAGGCATCTTAGTTATTTTTTAAAAAAAAAAATTATACAGACTTTACACCAGTGGAGATGCATATGAATACAAATACCAGAGCTTTTTAAAATGCAGTATACGAAACCATTTGTCCTAAAAGTTATCTTCCCCCCAAGTTCCTGGTGGATGGAAGAGAAGGCATCTTTGATGTACTGTTTCCCTTCCATAAGCCTAAGTCACTTACACAAGTTTTGCTTGTCACTGCTTGTCACTGTTCAATGTCACACTGTTCACATGTGTCAAGCAATTTCAGTGCTTGCACTGACATATCTGATGTTTATCAGGTATAGACAAATTCCAGATCCCTATCAATTTGATATTGATCGTGCTGGTTCCTCAGAAGCAGCTTTTACCTGCACTAAGGAGAAGCAAAGAGATTTGACTATTCACACGTAACAACAATCCGTTTAAAAACCAATGGCTTCTTGAGGATTAATGGATGTGCTTGCCTGCAACATGTCCACCTCTTCCAGTTTAGTGCAAAACTTAATATCAGCTTCTTCATAGATTGTGCATGGTGACATGCGAAGCTGGACTTCTGGTAGTTTAGGAGCTAAACCTTCAGTGTGGTGGCCCCCTTCATATGGAATTCCCTGCCTTTGGAGGTCAGGCAGGTGCCAATGTTGTATCGTTTCTGGCACCTCCTGACAACGTTGTTGTTTCAAGAAGCTTTCCATGAATGACTGCTCCAAAATCCTTTGTTGCTCACCATTCCAAAATCTTTTGGATGGGGAGTGGTAAAAATAATACAGCAGTTCAGGTTCACATGTCACACTGCACAACCTACAAAGGAGCCCATCATGGGTTGTGCGCTAAAGCACAACCCATGGCAATGATTCACTGTAGGCAATGAATTCTTGCATTCCTGAAAACCAGTGGGTTGTTATATGCGATTCAGGTCTACATCTTGCACAAGGCTAGGTCATTTTGCAAAAAGCCTAACTCTTTCCACAGAATCATAACATCTTTAATATTTTCTTAAATAGGGCACAACACCGGAAGACAACTTTCTACACAATTACCTTCCAGGCACTGCTATTCTTAGCTACATACCAAATCAGGTTTGTTTTTTTTAACTTCTGGAACTCCATAGTTTTTGAACCCTACAACCTACCAAATCTTTACTGCATTTTTAACCAAACTACAACTTTACTGTTGCTTACATGAGACTTCAGCCCCCCCCCCTCCTTCTCTTATGGGGAGAAAAAGAGCTCATGATTAATTTTGGCAATCCATTTTTGTTTTTGTTTTATTTAGTTGTTTGACTTACAGTGCATTGTTAATCTAAAATATATTAATTCCAGAACTCAAAGGTCACTGACAAGCATGTAAAGCATCTGCAGAAGAAATGCAAGTTTTCCCATATTTAGCCACTTAACTAAAATCAGGAGTATTTCATGACATTAAATGGAAAGAAAACAAGTTGTCCGGGGGGGGGGGGGATCTCATATTTCAGCACAAAAATGTTAGTTCCCAAAATAGAGGCAATTGGTTTGTTCAGTCATCAGTTAGTACTTACTATACAGCTATATTAATTGTCAGAGTTTAATTTCAAAGACTTGCATTTACCGCTTCTTCAGATACAGGCAAACCTTTCACTTTACAGTAATATTGGGGGGGGGATTAAAAACATCATTTGGCTCTTGTAGCCTTATGTTTGCATCTTCCGCTCCAACCCCTCAGCCTCACTTGCTTCTATAAATCCTGGTTATCTCTTTCACTTTACAGCACCTGGGATAGTTTAGGGGAGCAACATGCTCCCCCCCCCATGCGAGTCCTGCCAAATTCAGCAGCAGCAACAAAACTTGCCACAAAAGTTGGCCATTTGATTGCTTCATTTTAACCTTTCAGCAGTCTGTAATGATTCACTGCCAATTTCAGCAGCAAAACACCTGTTTTTTTTTTTATCCTATGGTGCCCTGCAGACTCAGGGGTATTCCAGAGGGTGTAGCCCCCAGAGCCCCTGAAGTTGCCCACCTCCAGTTAATAGTAAGGCACTATATTGAGGAGCCATATTGTGGGGTGGAGGGAAGCTAAGGATGTACAAGCAGAGCTTCATCTGTTCTTGATGAAGCAGTTGCCACTGCTAAAAACACAGATTTTTTTTTTTAAATTACAAGTTCACAAGGCCTAGAGACAAATGAGGCAGTGTGCTCTTGGTGGAAAGGAACACAGCAGGGGAGAGAAACAGAATGTGTTGGTCAACTGTTAGAGATCTAGCACAATCCTGAGCATATCTATTCACAAGTGCAACTGTGTTCACTGGACTTACTTCCAGGTTAAGGCTGTACAGATAGGAATAGTACGGCACGTTCAAGTTTTGTGTGTGATGCATAAACGTACTGTGCAAATGTGTGTGTGTGCATATGAGAGAGATAATATCAGAAAAAGCGAGAGAACAGGAGCAAAGATTTACACATGCAAGGTATTATTCAAACACATACATATGCAAATGTACACTGGTAAATGTGTACATCAATGCTCATTTAAATCTGAAAAAGGCAGAATTAATTTTTTAGACTCTAGGTTGTGTGTACAGGTAGTCCTTTATTAGGAACTAACTTTGCAACATTTACTACTACCCAGAGGGAAACATAATAAATCCAAATTTATTTGGGGAGGGATTGGTGCAAAAATAGTACAAAAATTTGTGCTACAGTTTACCCTCTCCTGAGTATTTCAACGTATATGAATTATATTTTAAACGTGCATTTCTCAGACTGGTCATCCCAGACTGTTACAAAAATCCATATAAATCCAGAGATATCCAAAATCTTATATTAATATTCATGTTTAATCAAAAAATATCTGCCTTAGGTTTGACATTGAACTGAAGTTAAAGTTCCTTATTTTTTTACTGTCTAGATTCCCAGACTACTTGAGAAAAAAGCTGGGCAAGGAAAACATTTTTTTCAGACTGTTTCTTCTATAGTTGTATAATTTCATCCCAATCCAATAACTGTGGGGCATAAAAGCACACAGAACTTCACATACCAATAACCCTCCATCTCCTTTTGAAACAAGGAATGCTCAGTTTGTGGAACAGGGAAGATTCTGACATCTCCCCCCCCCCACCCCAATGCAAAGAAAAGTATGTGCGTGGTGGGGGGAGGGGAAGAATTGCAGGCTTTTGATGGAGCTTTTGGTATGTACTGCTTAAGTATGGATGTTTCTTCTTCATCAAGCACTGCTAAATAATTAACACAATACATGATGGGAAAAGTACTGTATATTGCTCATATGCTTTTTAAGTGTTTGGACTGTGTTGGTGGGAGATCTCAAGTTTATTTTTTGCTTAAGATCTAAACGGATGAGTTCTTCATAATAATACCATAACTGCTGTAATCAAAACATTTTTTACATTTCGTAAAGGATAGTACCTCACAGTTCTAATCCTGTACATTTATAAGATGAATTAAACCTAGTTAGGTTGCTAAAGTGTAGCTGTGTGCCCCTATCTCCAGCTAAGACCCTCAGTACTTGCATATATAGATTGTAGTATTTGCTAAGTCAAATAGTCCCAAGGTATCTCCAACTCTACATTTAAATGGTCTAGTGTTTCTGTTCCTAAAGCAAAAGAAAGGAAACAGGATCACATAGGAAAGGGTCCAAGAGCTCCAAACAAGTGATGCATGCTCTCTTTAAGCCCAGCTCTTCATGCATCGCCACTAGAGCGAAACATTATGCTCAGTCAATATTTACAGAAACCAACCATAGTCAAGGGAGAAATGAGAGAATTTTTTTTGGTAATTCTAGCACTTATATGCTTTCTACATTTGTCCCTCCTTCATAGTCTTCACTGACAATGGTAACAGGAATATCTGAGGACTTTGGGCTGGCGGAAGAGAATGTTTGTAAACACCTTTGTTTCCCAGTGCCTCTTGCATCTGCCACCAGAGCCAGAAGCTACAACATGCAGCAGCAGCAGGAAGCACCACACAGTGAGGAACTAGCATCTGGCTGATCCGGCAGGATTTTCTAGGCCAAGGTTATTTCTTCCAAGGCCTACCCAGAGATTCACAAGCAGAGTGGCAGTTCAGACACCTATGTACGGGGACAGGAGAGGTGTATCACTTTTGATCCTTCCTAATAATTCTTGTCTATTCTTGTATCTTAAATGCAATTATAAGCTATCTCAAAAACTTTGGTTAGTAGGCACTGTATAAATATTCCAAACGAAATAAATAATTGTCTACTCTAAAAAGACATTATACGTTCGTTAAGAGCCTATGATGACCTTTTAATATTGCTGTATTCTGAACTACAATTTAACTCTGCTAACCATTTTGTTTGCAGACACATTTTAGTTCCATTATATAGTTTCCAAGCTTCTCTTTCTCAGGGCATACCTTTACTTTGCAAGGCCCTTTGTACCATGCTTCTTCCATCCCAGACTTTAGTCCCTAAAACAAATGTGTTCCAATTGGTCCTCTCAGCCCCTCCACATCTTATCCAAGATCCAGTCACTTCCCTACACCATAAACTGAGATGGAAATAGCAGGCTTGCTACAGCAATTGGGGAGGTTAAAATGGCACAATATATTTTTATAAAGTTGCACAAGTTTCAATTAGCCCAGATCAAAGTCTCCTGCTGTCTCCACTTGTTTGAGCTTACTTCACCCTAAATCCAAAAGCTGAAATCATTCTTTCCACTTCAGTCAGGTACCTACCAATACTACTAAAACTACTGGAGCAACACAGATGGGGTTTAATGAAGGAAACTTTCTTTGGGTGCTTGCTGAATAAGTCATTTGCTTTTACGGATTTTCTTGGTAAAAATAAATCCATTAGGAACTAATTCCTATTTAGTAACTGGGTTAAAAGTACTATGCAAAAGTATTTTAAAGATTACTTTACATGCAGCAGTGTTGCAATGCCAGCTCCCAATACAAAGGCCATAAAAATAACTCGCTCTTACAGCCTAGAATGAATTGCACGCATGACTGCCCCGAACCCAAGAAGGTCACAACAGACAGCAGGACCTTTGTAAAGGGCACATAAGCAGCTCTGCTCTTTTGTTCATGTATTTCTTTATCAGCATTTAATTAGCTAGCACTTCTGGCTATACTGGGAAGAGAAGAGTGCAGTGTTGTACACTCTGTTCTGATATACCGTCACACAGCATAGTTCACTTCTATTATCAGAGGGGCAATTGATTAGCATACCAGAACAAGTACATTAACTCCAGACTAAAGAGCAGGCCAAAAAAAAAGAAAAAGAAAACACAATACACATTAACTCCAACCTGAACTGGGGAGAACGCATAATCAAAGATCAGACTTATTTAACATAGGTAGAATATAGTTGAGATCTGTGGAATTTGGACAGCACGGGTTCCTTGTGGATTACCTGTTGAGACTTGGCTCTCAGAACAAAAGAGTAAAACAGACGTGGTAGCCAGCAGTTCTTTACAAGTGGGATTCTTTTAGGAGACAGCACAAGTTGGTAGTGCTCAAAGAACCCCTACCACGGCTTGGGGATCCTTAGATGGGGCTACCAGGAAGAACATTTCACCTACTCCTAGGACTGGACCCAGGGCTCTTGAAATAGTTCTTTTATTTAACATTCTCATGCACAATGCACACATAAGTACAAAGCATTAAAATGATTAAAGGTGTAAAAGATTAGTGAACAAATCTTTTAAAAGTGAAAGCCATTCTGAGCAACTGAAACCTAGTCCTCAGAAAGAATATGGAGATATGTTCTGAATATTAAGAAGGAAAACCAAGGGCAGATTTAAGTCTGATACCAACAGATATGTATCCATCTGTATTCCCAAGCCTATCCATAGAACAGTCCAAACACTTGACCTATCTACCTCCAAGCATACAACTTATTTCTTTATTTAAACTGCTGCTCTACTGCTTAACATACTAGGTTCTTCAAGTGATTTACATAAATATAACAATATTATATATACATAATAATTATATAATAATATATAAAAACCAGTATAAAAACAATATAAAACAATATCTTTAAGACATTACAACAAAAGCAATATAACAGAGTAGTGTCACAATTGATTACAAGTCAGGGAAAGCCTAACTGAACGTGACATCTATTTATTTATTACATTTTATCACCCAATAGCCAATGCACTCTTGAAGCTTGCCAGAGTTTCCACCTCTCGAACCACAGGTGGGAGAGACCTGCAAACAGTTTATCCCTGACAGCATCTTTTGGACATATATTCTGTTATATGTTCAACCTATACTGATTAGTCTGCAGTGTTCTTGCAACTGTCAAAAGTGACCACCTATTTAAGTGAGCTGAGATCAGTCCTAACCCTTCCCCCACACTCAACTAGTCTGATTTCTTTTTTAGAGCTGCATTTCTCTTAAAATTCTGGGGAACAGTACAAATTATAAAAATATTTTATTATGTATGTATTAATCTATAGTTACTTGACTGAACATTCTTGACTACTCTTGTCAGCATATAAATAACACAAAACATTTCTTGAGGAAGTTACTTATGAAGACTACACACAAGAACTGGGGAATCTAAAATGAATAAAAGTTTAAGAGCATAACCCTATACATGTCGACCTAGAAGTTAATTTCAATACACATTACTCCCAGGTAAGTACATATATTGGACTGCAGCCTAATTTACATAAATTACCTTTGGTAAATAAAATTTTAACGCGTTGATTCCCTAAGGTTGTAATCCTATGCATAGATTTAGATGGGGGGAAAAACCCTATATCTCCCAGTTTGCCCCAGCCAGCCATTGGCCAGATAGGCTGGGAGTTGGAGGGCTTTTTTCTGTCTAAACATGTACAGGATTGCACCCTAAATGTATGGTTTTTAGACTGCTCTGTGTTTCCTGTTTGTTAAATTTCCCCACCTCCTTTGTATTTTCCTTGTCTATGTTAACCACCTGCTCACTCTCATCTTATGAGATCAGGAAATACTTTTACGCCATCTACTATCACCATACGCAAGGGCCCTTTTATAGATATTGTAACTTATGCTTCCTTTTAATTGTAAGCATCAAACTTTGCAAAAAGAAGTACTGAAATAGTAACAGGAAACTATTTTCCGGGTAGGAAGGCATAGGGTTGCCCTTTCACAAGGTGCAACCACATCCCCTTCTCCTAAGGAACACAACATTTCCCTAGTCAGTAATTTGTTCCCAGAAGGACCAATCTGAGAATAATTCAGGAGGTAGTAAAAGCCCCAGCTGCAACAAAGTATACTATAAGTCCCATTCCATTAGCAGACTCCCTCCACAGTTCGCGTATACCAGGGGGAGGCAAGGAATCTCACACACACAGCTCAGAAGCCAGCTTTAGCCAAGATTCTGGCTGTTGCTTTTTTTTTAAAAAAAAAACACCCACCCATTATTGGGACTAGAGTCTATTCCCAAGATGTTTACTAAGATCAGTTGCCTTCTCCTGACATGATGTAGCTCAGATGCACATCAACAGAAAACAAGCACAATGACATACAATTTTTGATTCACACAAAAAAGTGATAGGGAAAAAAATCAACAAGTGATTATCTTAAATATCACTACCATCATATCAAGGTGAGAAACTACTCCTTCTCTTAAAGACAAGCAGAATTTCCAAACTGCAAACAAAATGTGTGCCTTTGCATTAAGCAAGTAGATGTTACCCAAATCCTCATTTTCAGATGCATAAAAGCAGGCAGAACATACTTACCCGAGAGATAGTCAGAGGCATGTTGAAATCTTTGCCACCTTGAAGCCTGAAACCCCAAGGGGCTGGACCAACCAAAGCAACACTGTAGTTGTTCATGGTATTTGGCAATCAAGGTCAAATTCCAGAAAATAAGTGCCTGTAAGAGAGGTTTAGATATTATTTATAAAATTGAAATCACACACACAAACAAAAGAAATAGCAATAAAGACTTAAATGCTAACATTTCATATACTTTCCAAGTAGAGAGGTATAAAGGTTCATGTTAGTCATCTAATTCAGCTAGAAACTAAATAAGATAAATGTTGAAGATTACAGAACCAGTTAAGGCAGGGGAAACAGTACTTTCCAGGTTTAGAACCAGGGCAACAGTTAGCATAAGCAAGAGGCTTTGTAGCTTGGGGAATGCTCCTAGTCTTCCCACTAGATGTGTAGTAGCCAGGAGTACTTTAATAGTTTGGGAAGTTCCTGCACTTGGACCCTTTCTGCAAGGACAGTGACTTTGCATTCTTGTTTGAACTAGTGTAAAGCCCATGTCACCATGGGCGCTAATTGTCCCATTCCTTTCACGATTTTTGCCCCTCAGTCCCCTCACCACAGACAGGCTTATAAATAATGCAAATATCGCTCTTGTATAGTAGATCCCCACTCCAAAATTTGCATGTAGCATGGCCCTGCCCCCTGCCTTGCATGACCCAATAGGTTGTCTCCATCCCTTTCCCCCTCCTTGCTGGCCGTGACAGCCAAATCACCCAGCAGCACCCAGGGCCTGCCTTCACACCACACTGATTTGCCCAAGCATGGCTGTCCATCATTTTGCTGGCAGAGGGGCTGTCCTGGCTGTTAGGTGTGCAGAGAATTAATTGCTATGAATGCTTTAGCTTTGAACTTCTCAAAATTTTCAAATATTTTTGCACATCTATACTGCTCAAGTTTCAGTTTAAAACAAAAATGAGCAAAATCGGTCAGGTACATCTCAAGTAATAACCCTTATCCTTCCATAGTATTATAAAGATTATTATGATGGACACTATCTGGGCTGCTCTTGAAGACTGTATCTAGTTCAGAACTGTTTGGTGCTCAGTCATAAAGACCCACATTACCATGCTATTCAAAATGCTATTCAAAACTCGCCTATGAACTTCTAGGAAAGTTTTAATGGGAAGCTTTTGACCATTAAATCCCTATGATCACAGTATTTTGCGAAACATCTCTTCCCCATCAATGCCCTTACTCATCAACGTTTGCAGCATATATCTTGATCGGTGTGACCGCAGCCTACGATAGACTAGGCGATGCAGAGTAGGGGTTCCTTGTGGTGGCACTGCACTTTGGAACTTCTTTTAAAAGAAAGCCTGTCTAGCACAGGTTCTAAGCAGCTTTACACAAATGCAGTCTGCTACTGGCTGCAGTCTCTAAACCACCAGGAACAGCCAGAAAGCTTTTCTTAACACCTTCATCTATGTTTGAGCATGAAGCAAGCTACCAATGCTCTTCCTCAAACCTTCCATGTACCAAAGAGGAAGGGTCTCTTGCTCTGTTCCAAGTGGAGAGACAAGCTCCTTCCCTCAACATTCTGGCACATGAAAATGGCTCAGGGTGAAGAGCAACTGGCTTCTTACTTTGCACGACATTCAGAAATGGCAAGAATCTCAACAAGAAGAAAGTCATTTTCTCACTTTCTGCTGGGTATTTTTCTGGAAAAAAGCTACCTTCAAGGAAACAGCAAGTGGGAAAGGCACTTAAGTGTCCCAAACAGAAGAGAAAATATTCTCAGGTGTCCCAAAAAAAACTTATTATGACCAATATGTTTTGGAAACAACTTTCCTTCCTCAGGAGCTACAACTGAAATGCCATTGCAAAATATTATTAACATTTTGAAACACTCCTAAACTCTGTAAACATGGCTAAAATGATACAACAAATAATATACTAAAATGCATCCACACCAGTTTGGGTATCTGAAACTTTTCTCTTCTGTTTTGGAAAAGCCACCTTCAATTCCTGCAGTGATTCTTCCCATGCTTGAGTGCTTCTAAGCTTAGGATACTGTTGTTTTATACTGTTGTTTTTATATTTTTGATGGCTTTAAATTTTGTATACTTTTTAATGTTCACTGTTTTAAACTTCTGTAAAACGCCCAGAGAGTTTCGGCTATGGGGCAGTATATAACTTTAATATATATATATATATAAATAAATAAATAGAGAGTGTCCCTTCCCTGAGTCTTTGGGTCAAGCCAGAGGGCAGCAATTAGAGAAACCATAAATAATGGCTCTCTCTCAAGACAAGACAAAGTCTGTGGACCCCCCCCCCCCCGCTTTTAACTTTCAGGAAGTTACAGAAGAAATTTTGTTACCCCCAGGTGTTAATTTCTGTGTGCTGATTTGTTTATACTTCAGCTACTGTTAGGAACTTTGTTTTTCTAGATTGCCAATATTGCTAGAAAGCTGGAAATATCCATCTTTCTTGAAAAACAACCACCATTTCTACTAAATCCTAAATATAGTACGGGTGAAAACAAGCTTTCATGTCGGAGCTAAGGGAGATACTTCAAACATGGTCTGATTAATACAAACCAACAAGCCCAGGCTTGCTAGCACAGAGTTGTGATCCAATACATTTGCAAGGCAACAGGTTGGGGAAGGCTGATATAGATATTTATATACGTCTTTTTGGGTAAAGTGGTTCTGAAAATAGATTCCAGGGCAGAACCCCAGAACGAATTAAGCTCTGGATGTTGGCCTCAGTTCAGAGGCTCTAGCCAAGTCTATCGAGAGTCTTCTCATTCTCTTCTGAAGGAGAAATGCTTTGCGTGCATGTACAATGCAAAATGCCTGGCATTTGCCCATAATAGAAGTGCACTGAAAACCTGGCATGCAAAGGGTTCTAGAAGATAATTTCTGTTCTGTTTTCAGGGCTCTGAAACAACCCACACGTCATTGAGAAGGAGCTTTTAACAATCTACCTTCCTAAAAGCCTTGCACACCATTTCTTTGAAGCCAACTAAACCAAATATTAAGTGGCACTTTCCCTTCAATCTCACCTCAGGGAGAGGAAGGAATCATTTTCTCACTGCCTTAAATCAGAGAGCAGGATAAAATCTGAGCATGGACTAGAAAAAATAGGACTTGTGGGTTTCTCACAGGCAACTGGTTGGGCACCGTATGAACAGAATGCTAGACTAGATAGGCCTTTGGTCTGATTCAGCATGGCTCTTCTTATGCTAAAATAAGTGTGTCACAGAAGGAGAGCCTCTTTTTACTGTTAGTGAAATAATTACACAATGCATTTCTATGGAAATAGAATTGGAACCAGTGTGTGTGCATGTCTGTGTATTTACACACACACACACACGTTTCAATACTAAGCAGCCATGCATGCATAATGATCAACCTCCATGATTATTTAATTTCTGCCGATCTCTGGATTTCTTGATATCAATCTACATTTAACACAGTTAACGTACATACCTTTTAAAGTTAAGTGATCAAGAAATCCATACTTCCTTAAATGGAATAATTAAGGTATCTTTAAGAATTAACAATAATCTTAAATGGAGTAATTGATTCATAACTTTTCTTGGGATATATGGATTTAGTAACACCTACTTATGAATTACAATAAGGACAAAGATGTTCAGATTTCCACTTAATTTTGTCAGATTCTCCTGCTGAAATTGTTTACCTAACTCCTGACACACAAAGCAGTAGTCGCATGAAGTTATATAACACAAAACAATCTGCAAGTGAAATATTTTCACATGAAGCCTAAGGCACGTTTTTTGAAACTGAAAGTTTTGTAGTTGTGATGTTTAAACAGTTATCTTGGACACTAAATATTGTACAAAATACTTTCATATTGCCTAGGTAAAGCTGTCTTCTATTTTTATATATTTGGAAAGACTAAGAGGTTGCATAGACTGTAAAATGAAACCAGATCATGGTATGGAAAGATTCTAAAGTTACTTAGTGTTTAAGATGGAACTTCAGTTAAGCAAGCAATTTTGGGAGGGTTATAAAGGTTGAGTCTTATTTCCTTGAAGTATGGTGGGGGGGACCAGTCCACCGAAACTGCAATGTTTTGTACACCACAACAATTATAGTAAAGTTTCTCAGCCTTCAGCACAGCAAGGGCATGTCTACACCAGCCCTATACCCTGGGATCGTTCCTGTGCATCCAAATGCCACACAGGGGATCCTGGGAGCAGGCAGGGGCGATCCCTCCATTTCCCTGGGATAACCCTTAGGTGTAGAAAGGGCCCAAGCCTCTCCACCAGAAAAAAACAAAAAACAAACAGACCTCCAATACCAGAGTTTCCAAATATTCAAACTACCAGCATTCTTTCAGCTGTCAAACTGAAAGATTTCTGGCATGTCACCAGTTATAGGAGTCAGCCTTACTGCTGGGAAGAATTTTCCCATTTCACTGTCAACCACAAGACTCAAGCCAGAGAAACACTGATATGGTTGGGGCTTGAGAGCCCAGAATGGCAGAGGTCAGCAAGGTGCTTCAATCTCTACTCACCCCATAATCTTACAGAAGCAGCTCACCTCCCTTTCTAGGAGCCATTGCATTAAAACATTGTATATCATTAAGTAAAAAAAAAAAGGCTGTCAAATTTTGGAAATTGCACAACACAGGTGGGTGGGAACAATGGATGGTAGTTATCTGGGTTAATACAGCATACAAGCATACGGGCTTATGCATCATCATTATCTACCATCTTGGTTTCATCTTCAAGTTCCTTGGAAGTTGGAATAACTTTTCTTCTTGTCTCAGATACTCATTTTGACAATGGCACAATCCACACTATTGCTTTATAGTGGTATTGAAGTTCAGTGACAACTGGTGGGGCCCATGACACATCTACACCATGCAGAATATAGCGGGAGGAGAGTGGTATGAAAGCGGTATATGGTATGTGTCAAGGGTCCCAACAGGTGTCAGTGCACCTCAATACCACCATAAAGCAGTAGTGTGGATCCTGCCTCTTATATACCACTTTCATACTGCTTTCATAGTGCTATATCCTGCTTGGTGTAGATCTGGCCAATGTTCAAGAACCCACACCAGGAGCTGCAGTCAAGTTACGTTAAGGGGGCAATCCTATGCATGTTTAGACAGAAAAAAGTCCTACAATTCCCAGCATGCTCCATTGGGGATAAATCTTAAACTGCACCATCTTGCACATTAAAAAACAGGCCAGATGCCCACATATAGCTGAAACTAAAGAAGTGTTGCTGCCTGTGTCATAATGCGGAGGACACTACAGAACCTGCCATCCACAAGGCGGGGGCAAAATCCCTTAAAGGCAAGTCATATAATCAACTTCAGGAGTTCTACTATTCTATTTGGCAGTTGTCTAGTTCCTGATAACATGGAGGAAAGACAAACAATCCCTTGCCTTAAACTACCCTGCCCTACCCTGCTAGAATGCACCCTCCACCCTGTCTTTCCCATGTCTGGAATTACTGATTTTCCGGCAGGTTTCACAGACAGTTAGATCAAGTTCTACTGGTGAAATTGGGGGGGGGGGGGCGCTTTTGCAGGGCGGGTAGAAAGAGAAAGAAAATAAACCCCCAAACGAGCCAGCTCTCACCAAATTCCAGTCCTGGCACCTACCAAACAAGATTAAGCTGGCTGCTCATTTGCTCATTTCAGTTCCTTGATCACAGGTCTTTTGAAAAGGGTGCGGGAGGGGAAGACAGAAAAGCACCGACCCTAGGACTGCTTTTCTCTTAAAAGGCAAAAAGGAGGAAGGGGAAACGAGAACAGAAAAAGTAAGAAATAATTCGCTACAGAAGTAAGAAAGGATTTGATGCTGTTAGGATGTAAAAGGCAAAAGGGAGTTGTCGCTGCCCGCTACTCTCAGGTTGGTTTTCTCCACTGCACCGGCCGCTTTCTCTCCCTTCTCTAATGCTAACCAGTCCCACACACTTTCTGACACGCTCGGGTCTCCTTCCCTACAGATTCCGCGCAGAACGGAGCCGGCGCCTCGGGAGAAAAAGGGGGTCTCTCGCTCCTTTCGCTCCCTCCCCACCGCTCCCTTCCCCTAGTTCTGCAAGGTGGTGGTGGTGGTGGTGGGGTTACCGAAACGTCTTTCCTCCCACAGACCCTCTGGAAGCGCCCCCCCACTCGCCCCGCCAGTGCCCACGCGCGACTCCTCTGGAAACGCGCTTCTCCTGACGCAGCCCTCGCGCCGGCTGGGCGCTCTCCGGAGCCCCTAATTGACGCGCCTCAGCTTTTCACGGGACCCCCTCACACGGTGGCCGCTGCAAAGTTCCCACGCGTGTGCGCGCATCCCCCACCCACCGCGAGCCCCTCGACTCACTTCCGAGACGGTGGAGGAGGAGAAGAAGGAGGAGGAGGTGACTGCCCGAGGCGCGCACAGTCGCGGAAGGCGCTCCCACCGACTCGCGTGCGTGTGAGAACAAACTCCAAGCCGAAGCACTCTCGCTCTGGGCTCTTGTCTGCACTTCCGCCCCTTTTTTCTGGGCTCCTCCCCTCTCCGGCTCAGGAGGGGACGGGGAATTTCTCCCCAGCTGAGAGCGAGAGAGCAGGAAACCTGCCAGAGCGGGAGGGGAAGTGAGCCACGCAAGCGCGGGTAGGCGAAAGAATCTTCGTCTAGTCCGATCCCCGGCGCTGGGAAGTCAGGATAGAGCTAGGTTTGGTGTACGTTTACTCAGAAGTAAGTTCACTGTGCTTTACTGCCTCCTCAGGGTACATAGCACTGCAATCTTAAACAGAACAAAAATGTAGGCTCGAACTAGTTAAAGTGAAGCACGACCTGGCCCTATTAAAAGCAGAACGTTAAGCGTATATTTGAGGTTGTAATTTTCCAGTCACTTCCTTGGAAGTAGGACCCATTGAATGTAGTGGAGCTTGATGATAAGTTTTTTTAAAAAAAGATCCATAGCATCGGATTATAAATTCAGTTCCAAACCTGTGCACAATTTTTTGGGAACAAGCCCCATTAACATCAATGGGATTTACTAGATCCCCAACATGCACCAACCAGAACCAGGCATAAAAGACATACAGTTGGAATGGAAGAATGATTGTCTGTGAGCACATTCTGAGCCTAGGACTTTGTTTTCAATACCAGAACTGAATTGAGTTCAGTCTCTTCACGCAAAAGTCTGCTTCTGCTTACCCCAAGCTTTCTTCATTTCAGTTTGTTGTTGCAATAGTTACACAATTACAAGCCAGAAATCCTTGTTAATCTATGCCGGTCACCTAGGTATCTACATTCTGTCCAACCTTGTCCCAATAGACATAATCTTAGAAGAGGTATCTGTGGGGTGGGATGCTTCTTTTAAGCTACTGCTTGCCTCCTGCCATTTTTCTAAACAAAGGTAATAAAAAAATTCAAAAAAGAATCTGCTGTCTAATTGTGAGTTGATAAAAAGGATTTAACAACAATTTAACTGATTAAGATTAAATGTTGTAACCCTAAGGCAGGGCTGGGCAATTTGTGGCTCTCCAAATACCATTCCCATCCTCCTTCACCATTGGTTATGCTGGCTAGGGCTCATGGGAGTTGTAGGCCAAAACATCTGGAGAGCCACAAGTTCCTCATCCCTGGCCCTAAGGTAATTCTGCCATGCCCTACTGTCTGTTTCTAGGTTGTTATAAATGGTTACGTGGAAGGGAGGCAGTGTGGTGGAGTGTTTAGGTTCTGGGACTGGGAGAGACCCAGGATCAAATCTCCATTAAAAGGTGGTGGTTAGGATGAGATGGGTGTTAGCAGCACAGCAATGTATCACCCCCAATCCGATGTCCTCCAGATGTGTTATGCTGCAACTCCCAGCATGCTCCAAACAGCCACATTATCTGGAGCATGCTGAGAGCTGTAGTCCAAAACATCTGGATGTCACTAGTTTGGGGAGGCTGGTATACAGTGCCTTGAGCTCACTGGAGGAAAGGTGGGATAAAATAAATAAATGGACAAGCTATGAACACAAAGGACTTGTTTGGGGTTAGCTGGGTGCTGTTCCTCCTCCCTGCTTGTAACAATGTTCTAGAATGCTGACAGATGCATTGTTTGACTTTGTACCAGACCAGATTGCCAGGCTTGAAAAATAACTTCTGTTACCAGCATGCTGGGTCATGTCAGTCTTTCCTTACCACCCACAATGATGTACACATTCATCACCTCCTAGCTGAATGAAAGGAATTCACTGTCTGCTGTACTAAACTGCCATGAGTAAGCAGTTACATCTCTGCTCCAGACATGACACTAGTCCCCTGCTAGTCCCCCAAGGATGGCTGTGTAGTGTGCATGCCTGGTCTCACATAGTAAACAATATCTTCTCCTTCCCCTGGTAGGGCACCTCCAACGCTCAGAGTTTGAATTCAACAATATGGAAACTGTGGTGTTGTAAAATGTTGGAACCTTCAGTTTTTTACCATGGCGAGTGCATCCCATGCACAAAAATGGCCTGTGAAGGTCAGATTTGGCATCCCAGTAGTGACTGGCCTATGTGCCTCTGAAATGAATGGCCGGGAGAGATATCACCATGGATTTTCCTGCTTGCTTTAGTAAGCGGTGCAGAGGGTGGAACTATCAGTTACCTTAGTGAATACTTGTTCCCAAACCTGTTCCTTCCAAACAACAAAGCACCATTATGTGGATGGCAAACATGCAATAATATTAACAACATGACAGATGTAACTTAGGTGGCTCACCAGTACGGTTATTTCTCCATTTTGTCTGTCCAAATGTTGAGATTCTCCATTTTCTTGCATGACTTGTCAAAACAGTTGTATACTTCCAGAATAGTATCTCTCATTGTCCTTGATGTGAAGTGTACAGAAAATGTTTAATTTACTCCAGAGCAGAGGAAGCAGAGAAATATAGTTGTTACTTGGGTATGTGGCCCATCCTCCACCCTTCCTTACAGCGGTATCCTACACATGTTTTGACAAAAAAAAAGACCTACAACTCCCAGCATGCCTCAGCTGTGCTGGGTGTTGCAGGCCGTTTCTCTGTCTAAACATGCATAGGATTGTGCCCTTAGCTACCCAAATTGTGTGGCAAAGGATTTCTTTCATAAACTGTGTGTTATAGGGCAGTGGTACAGAAGGACAAAGGGCACAATCCAGCCCAACTTAAGCACATTTATTGCTGAAATCCTTTGCACATTTACCTAGGAATAAACCCCACTGAATGGATTAGGAGTTCCTTCACAGCAAATAAAGTGCACTAGGACACTGTAGCCCCTATTCCCAGGAATAACATCAAGCCAAGATGGAGAGCAACGAGGCCCATCTATTGGCCAGAGAAGGAATAGTATGAGGGAGCTTGCTTCCTCTTCCCTGCCAGAAAGAACACTCTGCTTCAACTGACAGCTGTCTGGGGCTGGAGAGCAGAAGGGAAGTGCACTCTGGCTTCTGCCATCAGCCGTGGGACCTAGGACCACTGCAAGGCTACCCCCTGCTTCCCAGGGATAACATTAAGACCATCAGCTGGAGAAAGAACAGTTGCTTTCTTCTCCCTGCCAGAAAAACAACAACAACACTTGGCTCAAACTACCTGGAGCCCTGGGACTGCAGGAGTAAGTGGGAAAGAACACTCTTGTCTCCTTTATTGGCCAAATAGCCACCAATTGCTATTCAAAGAAGACCACCGCCATGGAGAGTTCAGCCTGGCCTGAAGTGCATTTAAATGTCCACTTATAGCTCACCTATCTACCCCTCCTCTTCCTTCTCCTTCCACTCCTCTCTCCTTGTATATCCTGTTTCGTTTGTAGGTCTGATGGCACAGCCTGTCTCTTTCTGACTGATGTGAGCCACTTTGGGAGATAATAATTGCCTGGAAAAAATGGGATAAAAACACAGTAAGTAATGGTGCAATCCTATGCATGTTTAGTCAGAAAGAAGTCCTACAACCCCTAGCATTCCCCAGCCAGCCTTGCTTCCCCCCCCCCTGCCTAACATGCATAGGATTGTTCCCTAAGTAAAGAAAAAGAAAAAAGGATTGCACTGTAAGTTACGCTGATCTCGATGGAAAAGTTAAACACGTGCTTAAATATGTCCCTTTGGACCTAAAGTGCTTAACTTTGACTGAATTTGACTGCTCAGTTTTACAAGATGCTCTTTACAAAACAGAAATGGACAAGCAAGAAGGACTTTGTAATCATGGAAGTGAAGAAATACGCCACCTCTAATTGAGTATCTTTTTTAAAACACACACACACACCTCAAAATCTTGACAGGATGTATATATGTTTTAGATTTCATGGTACGATCTCGTGTGAGAGTCTAAATCTTAGGCTAGTTAGTTATTATTTCCAGAAAGCCCTTACATGCAATAAGAGAAAGAGTAGATCAATCAGTCATCTTCTTTTTAAAGCTAAAGTCAAGCGAATTTGTTTAATTTGATTGCCTTGAAAACAGGGAGTGGATGTACGCAGAGTACTGCTTTAGTTTTAAAGGGCAGGTACTAGTCATCTCAGTTATGGAGGAATGGTTTGGTACAGCATGTTCCTCACTGCTGTGCACAAGTGTGCATACTGTGGTAACCCTTGCAAATCAATGCCAAAATCTTCCAGTTGGTCCTTTAAAAACATGTTATGCATATTCCATAAAACAACAATATAGTACAACCAGTAGAGAGATATTAGGCTAGTGTTGAAGTAGAAAAAGGAGGAACATTGCTCTTGATTCTTCACATAATTATCTTCCCCGGGAGGAAAAAGATATTAGCAAGCCGCAGCATGAAAATTGCTGGGCTTGGCAACCAGTAAATACAATGTTATAGACCACAACAGCCAACAGCTACGATAAATGGCTTACACAGGGGGAAAATACATTCTGGTTGAAGCCTGGTAGCAATTTTAGGCTATTAGTGTTGATAATTATTTTTGCAGCTCCCTTACTGTTGAACACAATGAAACAGCTCGATCCACAACTGATCACTGTACAAATTAAGCTAAAGGTGTTCTTAACAGGGTAGGGCTGAACTGTATGTTACTCCCACAACAGAACAGCCATGCTTACCTTGTTAATCATTCTTTTCCCCACATTGTCCAATCAAATGCCTCTTGGGGACATGAGGGCTTTGCCCACTGTTGTTCCTCAGCAACTGGTAATTCAGAGCCATATTATCTCTGAACCTGGAGATAGCATATAGCCATCATGACAAGTAGCCATTGATAGACTTGTAATCCATTAAGGGTGCAATCTTATGCAGGTTTAGACAAAAAAAAACAGTCTACAACTCTCAGCATTCCCCATCTAGCATCGCTGGCTGGAGAATGTTGGGAATTGTAGGACTTTTTTATTTTTTTGTCTAGCCATGCATAGGATTGCACCCCTGGATGTTGTATGTTTGCTGGCCCGGCCCATGTGTATCAGAATCCAATGCAGACAGGACTGGCTCTTGCACATGGAGAGGTGGCATTCAGGGAGTGATCATTGATGTGAGTAAATATAAATATACCAAAGTATCCCAATTTGCATATATTAAGAGTTTGAGGGTATAGAAAACTTAGTTCCTCCCCCTTTATCAAAGATTCCTCTAGTCAGCTTAGAATGGTCATGTATTCTACTTTACAAAGGACAGTCCTCTGTCTGAAGGCATCCTTTATTTTGAGGGCTGTTTAAGCAAGTCCAGTTTAAAGATAACCATAAGAACAGAGAGACCAAAGTCTTAAAGTTGTCCATCAAAAATTAGCATCTGAACACAACAGACTGACCAAGCATACAGGTCACTTCGTGAGATAGATTGCATTTCCGTTTAAAGTGTAGTAATTATTTATACATTTACATATATACATATTGATTAGCATATGTGAATGTTAGGCAAATCTGCCCTAAATTGTCCTCTCTCTGGGGTGATTTCTTTCCTCTCTGATTTTGGTGATGCATAAGTGGACACCCTAGTCCAACCTAGGGAAAAAATATGGTATGTGGGGCACATATCCCCACCCCTCACAGACCGCTCCACATCCTCAAACAAAGCCCATTGTCTCAAGCTTGGCACTAGAAGAATTTATTTGACTGAATTTTTGTACCAGCCTCCCTGCACTTTGAAGTCATGAACAGCCCCTTCTTTGGCAATCCCACTGGAACAGGCGTCAGCAACTAGAGTGTCCACTGTGCATAACATGAAATGAGGGATAAAATAGCATCCCTATTCATTTGCTATCACCAGTAAATTCACAGCGGAGTGAGCTGAAACGTCCAGACCAAAGATTGTGCATTCTGGAAGAAAATGGCAAGAAATACTTCTTTGCTGTCCTCTTGAAGCCAATTGTTGAGGATGGCTAGGGATGTAAAGATTTTGTGAGCAACTGGAAGAGCCTAGGTAAGCGGTTGCCCAATGGTGGTATTTGTGTTCAGCCAGGATCTGGCCTAGGAATGAAAAGTCCTTTGCTCAACTGTGTTTTCTCTCTCTCAGCGGTTACTGTACTTGTGGCTATTGAACTCACTGGCATGAGAAAGTTGAGAAGGGCCAAAATCTACATTCCCACAGTAAATAAATGTCCAGCTGACAGGAGGAGCTGGAAAGAGAAATAGTATGTATTTTCTGCGTGGAATGTTTAAAATTGCTAGGCTTCTTCAACACCCCAGTCTTGTACATAACATAAACTACCTTGATTATATCAGTCCCCCCTGCTAGACTATTAATCAAAACACTCATTGCCTTGATGGCTAAATGCCGTGTTTACAGTAAAATTGATCTGTGCATCATCAGCAGAAAACGAAACCTGCAACAGACCAATATTTCTGGCTGAAAGACAGTGTGCGTCATTAATGGATAACAGCCAAGACTGAAATAGTGATTAAGAGTGTCTGAGTCTTCTACCAGAAGGGAAGAATGTATCCAGGTAAGTTCAATGCTAGTCATGCCGGGGTGGTGGTGGAGTTTATTTTCCTGGACAACACAGAAGCAATGGCAAAAGTTACGAGCTTGTAAGCAATTTTGTGGCTTGCAATCCCATTCAAAGTAGTCAGAATGGGTGCAAGCACAGAGCTATGGAGGAGGCTGGCTTTCGCTTGCGTCGGACAGTGCCAAATGCCACAGAGAGATTCAAGTAAAATGAGAATAGACAGCAACTTACCTTTTGAAGAGGAGGTAATTTGAAGGCCTTGACCAGTACAGCATGCCCAATTATTATTTTAAGTGTGTAACTGAGCCTTTTTCAACATTAGACATTACACATAACAGTGTTGCACCAGTGCAACTAGGGTGGCCACTTATGAACTGCCCATATAGAGGAAATGCATGACCAAAGAAGAGGATACAAGAGGGGAAATATTTGTATATGCTAATTTAAATGCGTAGGTGCAAATGTAGAATTATTATAATTTAAACAGAAATACAGTAATCTCACCACAGTGCAGAAGACTGTGACCAGGTGCTCTGTGTGCCTGCCTGTTCAGTTTGCTGTTTCTGTGGTAACTGTTGATGAGCATTAGTCAATATGGTTTATTATCTTTAAAGTGGAATTGGACTGGGCAGCCCTTTAAATAAAGGACACCTTCAAATAGAGGACAGCCCTCCTGCTTTTCTTCAAATAGAGGGCTGTCCTCTGTAATCAGGATATGCAGTCACCCTTAATGCAACAGGATACCCAGAATGCTGCTCCAGTGCAGAAACCTAGTGGCAGTACAACCCTTTCATGGATAAGATAAGGACAGAGACGGAGTGGGATAAAGGTTGGATAGTAAACCTAATCCTATTCACATTGATGGCCCTAGGACCTTCCTTCCTTGCAACAGCATGATGGCAATGATCGCAAGGCAAATGTGTCAACAACATGAGCACCATGTGCCAAAGCCTCAGCCTCCACAAGGAACATTCCATCTGTCCCCCCCCCCACAAAAAAAGAGTTTTGCAATGCATGAACAATACATTCAACCTGCTAAACTGATTAGTCACTGCTCACTATTGATACTGATGTATATCCACAGATCACAAAGGAAGGGGCAGTGCATGTGCAGGCTTTGAGCATCTCCACGCAGGGGTTGTATCATTTGATCAAGACTGTTTGTTCACGGACATTTGTGGGTCCTCTAAATGACTTCGTCAAACTCCAGAGCCCCTCCTATGGTTTATGACCTTTATCCTCCCCCTTCAAAAAGATTGGAGATAATGCAATAAGGGTTGTTAATCTGATCTATCGGCTGTGTGAAATGACAGCATTGCACTATAATCACAGTGTCATTTGGTGGCTGTAAAAAGACAGGTTGCTTACCTGTAACTGTAGTTCTTCGAGTGGTCATCTGTGCAGTCACACATATGGGCTCTGCGCCTGCGCAGGGCCAGCTTCGGAAACTTCTATAGCTCAAAACGTTTTAGGCGGGAACCCTCCCCCACCGTCCACTGAGCATGCTCAGGGGTTCCCGCCTAATCCCCTCAGTTCCTGAAACCGCCTAAACAGTCTCACTGAGGAGAACCACCAGGTGATCAAAAAAAAATTGACACCATAGCGGGGACGGTGGGAGGGTTGTGTGACTGCACAGATGACCACTCGAAGAACTACAGTTACAGGAAAGCAACCTTTCTTTCTTCTTCCTGGTCTCTGTGCATCACACATATGGGCGAATAACAAGCTGACTACCCGGAGGTGGGTGGTGTCAGGTGATGGATGTAAATTCAACGGATTGCCGATAAGACGGCACGCCCAAAGGCACAGTCTCTACGCGCTCTGATGTCCAGACAGTAGTGACTGGCAAAAGTCAGAGGTGTTGACCAGGTATCCGCTTTGCAGAGGTCTGGTATGGCAATACCTCTTTCAAAAGCTGTAGCAGTGGCCCCTCCTCTGGTGGAGTGAGAGCGCACTTTCCCCTTCAGCGGGGGGCCAGCAAGTTCATAGGCTAATTTAATAGTCTGAAAAACCCAAGCAGATATTGTCTGCAGAGATGCTTGGAGTCCCTTTTGTTTGACCCATAACAAACAAACAAACAAAACTTAGGGATCTCCGGAGAGTCACTGTTCTGTCCAGCGTATGTAGTGTCGACTCAAGAAGAGTTGTCGGCGCAAGGAAAAAGCTTGGCAGAGTAAAATCCTGCCCAAGGTGAAAGGAGAAACAACCTTTGGAAGAAAGCTGGGTCCGGTCTAAGGACTACTTTGTTGGCATGAAAAACCATATAAGGTGAATCCATACGGAGTGCCGCTAGCTCTGATGCACGTCTAGCAGACATTATGGCAACAATGAATACCACCTTAAAGTCGGTAAACGCAAATCTGTCTTTGCCAACAGTTCGAAAGGCTTGGCAGACAGTGCTTTTAGCACCACGGAAAGGATCCATTGCGGAACAAAGGAACGAAGGGGTGGAACTGTATCTTTCATCCTTTTCATAAAGTGTGAGGCAGAAATCGCTGCCAGATAAACTCTAAGTGAGGAAACTTAAGGCCTCTTTTAACAAGGAAAAAAGGAAAGTGAGGATGGTGGAAATAGGCTCTGAAAGGGGTTTCTCATTCCTGCTTAGTGCAAAGGAGGAGTGAGCTTCCCATTTGGTAGCATATGACTTTCTAGTCGCTTGTTTCTTAGCTGCTAGAATTATGTCCCATATATAAGGGGGTAAGGATTGACAGTCTAACATTGTGGTTTCTACTATGAGGTCCAAAGAGCTCAATAAATTGAGGATTACTCCCACTGCCTTCGATAGCATCCTCTTCTAAGATGCTACTAGAAGCCAGTTGTCTAAATATAGGTAGACTTTCACCCTGTGTAGGCAAATGAACTGCCATATATTTTGCAAACATTCGGTGGGCTGTGCTTAGATGCACCCAAACTGGGACATATCGGTACCTATGATAAACCCAAGGTACCTCTGGCGAGTGTTCTGAATGGCTATATGGAAGTATGCATACTTTATGTGTATGGGGCAAAACATACTCCCTTCTGAGAAGCAGCATTAAGAAGGACAGTGTGTCATCTGTAATTTGCTGGTTCCGATGCAGGAAACGAGATGAGCAATGAGAATGAACAATCCTTCACCATCGTATGGGAGGTCCTCAATCTAGTTCACAGAGTCAGACCTGCTAATCATAGGTATGCATGCGAAGCGCCAGAGCGCGCACCATCGCGTGCACCATCGCGCGCACCATCGCTCTCAACTCACAGTGAAGTGACGGGTCATGTTAAGTTGCTGACAAAAGGAAAAGTTGTATCTGGACATCATCACTAGATAGTGTATGACTCTGGGGCCCAAAGCAGATGAATATGTTCTGAAAACTCCCCTTGGGGCTAACTGAACTAATATAGAATTGGAACACGGGTGCATAAAGAAAAAAACCCATGGCCATTACTGGACCTTATGTAAAGATTCTGCACTTTCCAATGTCAGAGCCATCAAAGAAGGGCCCTTCCAGGAATTTTTAACTGTCAGAAACATTATTATTATTATTTATTTATATAGCACCATCGATGTACATGGTGCTGTACAGATAACACAGTAAACAGTGTAGGGAGGAAAAATATCGACACTGGAGTTGGCTTCTCAGTACATACAGCATGAGATACAAAATCCTGCACTTTATTTACCTAGTTATGTGTCTCAATACCAAGCCTGGTCATCCTCAATGACCGGGAAGTGGTATAAGTCCTCCAAAGGAGGTTCTGCCCTGTGTAGGTGATGCAGAAGAGAGCAATGTTGAGACCTTGTTGATAGTCCTCAAAGGATTGAAGGGAATCAGGTCTATTCTTATGCTCTAACTCATCTTCCCCAAGTTGATCTCCTGATGTCCCATGGAATGGGGGTGGAATGGGGAAGAGCTAAGTAATTGTGCTGACGCATTGTGGCTGTAACAGCTGAGCCCTGTGTATCAGTCGCAATGACAGTAATCTCGGTTGTACGCATCCCCATCACGGTACTGAAGCCAGTATCCATGCTTGTATGGTATTCTCAGGAGACGTGGCCCATTTAACATTGTGTCCCCTCCTCTTCCAAGGGAGGGCCCCCCCAAAATGATGACATCAGACATCATGGTAATAAAACGCTCTCCATTGAAAGCAAAGCACTCAGAGCGTAGAGACTCTGGAATGGGGACCTTGAAATCGGTGGTTAGCCCGCAAGGTATACACTGCCTGATGTGGTGGACAGATGTCCATTGGCTTTGGAGGGGAGAGATATTACATCTCACCCTCTGATATTGAAGCTGCATGCGAGATGCCCTCTTGGTATCAAGAGTCTCAGCGTTTGTACCAAAGAAGCTATTAATGTTATTGCCAATCTCGGTATCAAGGGTTCCAGCCTTGGTACCGAAGAAACCAGTTATGTTATTGTCATTTTCAGTACCAAAAATTCCAGTCTTGGTACCACAGAAGCCAGTTATGTTATTGTCAGTCTCAGCATTAAGAATTCCAGCGTCTGTATTGAAGATGCTAGTTATGTAATTGCCACTCTTGGTATCGAGGGTTCCAGTCTGTACCGAAGAAGCTATATTGTTGCCAGTCCCGGCATTGAGAGATTCATTCTCGGTACCGAAGAAGCTAGTTATATTGTTGCCAGTCTCGGTATTGAGAGCAGTCTCAGTACCGAGAGGTTTCAGGCTCGGTACTGAAGAAGCTAGTTATATTGTTACCAGTCTCGGTATTGAGAGCAGTCTCCGTACCGAGAGGTTTCAGGCTCGGTACTGAAGAAGCTAGTTATGTTGTTGCAAGTCTCAGTATCGAGAGTTTCAGTGTACTGAAGAAGCTAGTTATTATTGCTACTGAGGAGGCCAGCCATGGGGACTCTAACAGTAGTGGTTAGATCTGGCTTCCATCGAACGGCAGGTCCTCTATGCGGGTGCGTGCCTGCTGGGACAGCCCTGCGGACCTTAGCTATGCATGCCTTCATAGCGCAATGGAAACTACCATGGCTTTGAGGCGCAGTCTGTAGCGTGGCGTGCTGTATTAAGCTATTGTCGAGAAAGTCTCATAGCCTCAATACAAAAACAACTGCCAGTTCCCTTTGGTCATCTGGCAAGAATCCAGAGAGAGAAGTAATCTCCTCCCATAAAAAGAGCTTATGTTTTACCATTGTGGCTTGGTAATTATGCACACGAAGGGATAAAGCTGTAAAAGAGTATACTCTTCTCCCCAGGCTGTGCAACCTACGGCCTTCTTTGTCCACTGGTGCATTATTTGAGTATTATTGAGTTAGGTTTTGGGTGTGTAAATAGGAACGGGACAATTTAGTCCTGCATCTTATAAATATATGTTGTCTAGCCTCCTCGACGTTGTGGCATAGAGGAGGGCAGCTTCCATGATTGTTGCGCTGTGCACAGCAGCACAGGCAAATATAGAATAGCCACTGGGGTTGATGACCCACAGTATACATCATCGTAAACTGGGTCATTAAATTTCTCTATAGGTTGGGATATTTGAGTCCCTAGGGACGTTGCCATTCTTTGTACCTGATCAGTAAAGTTTGCTAAGTCCTCTGAAGGGGACACCACGTCTGCAGTGACCACGAGGTCATCGGGTGGTGATGTATCTTGTGAGGGGTCTGATTGGTAATCCTCCTCCAATGGAACATCCAGTCCCATGTCTGATGTAGGCAACGTCTGCAATTCTTGCGACGGTATCGAGCGGTTGGTACTGCGGTTTGCGTCGGTTGCGGAGCGCGCCTCGGTACCGATGGTAGAGGCGGCGGTGGCATGGGCATGACATCCTTATTATTATTATTATTATTATTATTATTATTATTATTATTTATATAGCACCATCAATGTACATGTTGCTGTACAGAGTAAAACAGTAAATAGCAAGACTCTGCCGCATAGGCTTACATTCTAATAAAATCATAATGGAACAATAAGGAGGGGAAGAGAATGCAAACAGGCACAGGGTAGGGTAAGCAGGCACAGGGTAGGGTAAAACTAACAGTGTAAAGTCTGCACAACATCAAGTTTTAAAAGCTTTAGGAAAAAGAAAAGTTTTTAGTTGAGCTTTAAAAGCTGCGATTGAAGTTGTAGTTCTCAAATGTTCTGGAAGAGCGTTCCAGGCGTAAGGGGCAGCAGAAGAAAATGGACGGAGCCGAGCAAGGGAAGTAGAGGCCCTTGGGCAGGCGAGAAACATGTCATCAGAGGAGCGAAGAGCATGAGCGGGGCAATAGTGTGAGATGAGAGAGGAGAGATAGGAAGGAGCTAGACCGTGAAAAGCTTTGAAGGTTAACAGGAGAAGTTTATAGTGGATTCTGAAGTGAATTGGAAGCCAATGAAGAGATTTCAGAAGCGGAGTAACATGGTCAGAGCGGCGAGCCAAGAAGATGATCTTTGCGGCAGAGTGGTGAACAGAAACCAACGGACTGATGTGAGAAGAAGGAAGGCCAGAGAGAAGAAGGTTGCAGTAGTCCAACCGTGAAATAACCAGTGCATGAACAAGCGTCTTGGCAGAAGAGACAGACAAAAATGATCGAATCCTGGCAATATTATACAGGAAAAATCGACAAGATTTAGCTACTGCCTCAATATGAGGAATAAAGGAGAGCGAGGAGTCAAATATAAAGCCAAGGCTACGAGCTTCCTTGACCGGAGTAAGCGTAACATCATTGACAGTAAGAGAGAATGAGAGATGAGGAGAAGGTTTAGGAGGAAAAACAAGCAATTCAGTCTTTGCCATATTGAGTTTCCAACGACGATGAAGCAGCCAAGCTGAGATATCTGAAAGACATGCCGAGATACGATCGTGAACATCAGGAGAAAGTTCCGGAGATGACAGATATAGTTGTGTAGGTGGACGGGAGATTGTCGGAGGGTGGTTGTGGGTACTGATAATAGTAATCTAGGTGCCTTCTGTGTCTCCAATCCTCATAATAATACGGAGGATACTGGGGAGGTTGCCAATCAGCGTAATAGTCCCGCATTCTTGGAGGGGACATAGGTCGTTCGCCATGGGTGGCATACTGGCGACCTAAATGAGTTAAAGCCGGTGAATGGTCCTGAGCTTAACCATAAGGCGACGCGTGTCGGTATCAATAACCTTCAGGATCGACTGACGGTTGCTGTGGCATTTATTGGTACTGACATTCGTCGGTATCGATGGGTTGTGGCTCTTCTCGGTATCGAGGGGAAAAAGGGCCCCGATCAGCCGAGGTATTATCCATGGACGAACCTGTAATTTCGCCTTCCGAGACCGATGCCCTTATGGTAGGGTTGTCAGCTGGTACCGTGATGATCCGTAATGGAGACGGTGCCAGCGAGTCAGCAATATGCTCTGTTTGCTGCAGAGGGTTCAGTGCCGGTCGCCCGTCTCGGTATCGAGTATGGTCTCGGAAGCAATAGCCTCGGTACCAGGCTTATAGGTAGCGAAAGCGATAGCCTCGGTATCGGGCTTATCAGTAGCGGCGGAGACCTTTGCAGTGAAAGGCTTGACATAGGGCTCCTATGCCCTGCCGCATGCCTCGGTACCGATGTGTTTGGTACCGGGCTCTTCGGTATCGACGAATCGGTATCGATTACTTTTTCCTCGCATTTATATTCTTGAGTTTTGCTCTTATTCCTCTGATGGTCGTGTGCCTCAGAACACTCTCTCGCTCTCTTAGAAATCTTTTGCTGCCCTTGTGGATGTGGACTGAGAGGAGGAGGAGGGGGGAACCGGTAAGGCTCAACTCCGTGCTGGAGGAAGTTGGGGCATAGACTCCATTAGGATAGGAGATTTGGAGCGTCGAGATGGTCTCGGTTTCTCCACTGCCTCCAACGCCTTATCCCAGAGTATCGCCTGAAGGCGGTCTGAGCGGTTCTTTCTCGTTTGCCTCGAGAACTTAAACAAACACACAAGATTCCACAATGTGTGTTTCCCCCAAGCAGAGCAAACAAAGTGAGTGTCCATCGGTTTGCATGATCTTCAGCCCGCAAATGGGGCACTTCTTGAAGAGGCCTTGATGTGCCATAAGCCACAAGGCTAAGTAACAACAAACGAATCCTTCTTCTTCTTTTTTTAAATAACTAAATAGAAAAGGTTAGAAAACTGGAGAGAAAAGACAAGAAGGAAAATAGAATATTTTCAGCTGAGGTAAAGTATACCACACACGAGAA